>NC_090648.1:362962196-363562196 GCF_040937935.1 Hyperolius riggenbachi | reverse complement strand
TATTTAATTGGTTACACATTTTCAGAAATGACTTGATTTTGCAGGCTACAGATAATGAAATAAGGAACACATCTACAGTATGTAATATGCGTAAAGCAGCCCTTTCTTTGTTTTGGTAAAGGTAAGGTGAAGTGTTGATGTTTACTCAAATATTATTTATTGTAACTAAAAATAACGAAACACACTATACAAGGTCCTATACAAGGTCCTGCTGTAGCTTACCGAAGAGCTGTCACATACAATCTAATATATTCAAGTAATTAGATCTTTCATAGTAAAATTGCATTACCAAGTACATCATGTGTGTGCTTGTACAGCAGCATAATCCGTTGCACCGGCGGAACTACCGCCCCTCCGTTGCAGTTACGAATGTCCTTTTTCAACCACCCAAAGCACACAGAGGTGGAAGGACTGATCTACTCTGTTTTGTATATTTGTCTTCATACATTGGTCCTAGAATGTTACAAATTCAAGAACAGAATGTTCACATAGCTGTAGTGTGCTGTAGCCTGTTGTATGGAAATCTGCTACAAACTATCCAAAGAATAATACAGTTACATATGATACACTATCATTTACCATGCAATACAATGTTTCTACACCAAAGGAAAGTACTCCGAAGTATACAAGTGAATTCTGGTGAAACGTAGATAAAGATGTCCTGAAGCTGTCTGGCATAGTGTGCAATGAGCACTCTCAAGGAAGCACCCTAGCTCAACGACATGTGATACTCTATGGTCTAAATCCAATTATTTTCTCTTGAGTTTTCTCTTAGGACATCATTACAAACCTTGCCAATAAAATGCCTTTAAAGTGTACCCAGACTAGGGATGATCGGAACAGGCGAATTCCGATATCGCGGTAATTCCGCTATAACGAAATTCCGCTGCCGCTACATTCCGGCGGATTCCCGCAGAATTCTGCGGAATTTCGCATTCCGGCGGAACAGTTTCCACAATGTTAAAGGGAACCTGATGAATGTTTCCTTTTAAATAAATACCAGTTCCCTGGCAGTCCTGCTGATAAGCGCAAGTTAGACTAGCAGTAGGTCTTCCCCGAGAGGACCCGTCACTGTCATGGGGAAGTCTAGTAGGGAATAATTTGTGCACATATTATTTATACTGAAGCTAACGTCCTCCTTTGCTGTACCTGTTTTGAATGCATGTTGTGTATTTTAGTCCACAACTGTGGAGCTCTGCACATCTATTGCAGGTAGTCAATTTGGGTGGAGCCTCTGTTTGGAAGCGCTGCCAATGTCTCCTGCTGTACAAAACTCATGTAAGTATACTTATGGCTAGCTGCATCCATGTGCATCAATTTGCATTCAAATTATAGATTAGGACTAGTACATGATTTGCATCTGATTTGCATTCAAGGCATGTATTTAGCCCTGTGTGGCTCTGCATGCCTCTGTTGGTCTACAATTCAGTTGCAGCCTATGAGCACTGTTATTTGTTTGATGTCTGTTTGAGTCCTGCTGATAACTTTGGCTTTAATGATGGCTGAATCACAATCCTGATTACAATTTATTTTTGGAGCAGCAGGAGTTTTCGTTGGCCATGGGACCTAGAGGTGGTTCCACGGCGGTCATTACAATTTTTGTTTGGAGCAGCAGGAGTTGTCGTAGGCCATGGGACCTAGAGGTGGTTCCACGGCTGGCATTACATTTTTTGTTTGGAGCAGCAGGAGTTGTCGTAGGCCATGGGACTTAGAAGTGGTTTCACGGCAGTCATTGTATTCGTTCAACTATTGGAGCAGAGTGTAATTTAGCAGCGCACTCTATGGCAGAATAGCGTGCACTGGAGATTATTACCTTGCGCTGTTTTCAACCATTTCAGTCCTCAGTCTTTTTTTCACTTTAAGCATCCGAGCAATTTTCACCTCCCATTAGTTCACTAATAACTTTATTTATTTATATATTTTTTTATTCATTCAAGTATTTATTTATCACTAATTATCACAATGAATTGATCTATATCTTGTTTATTTCCGCCACTAATTAGGCCTTCTTTGGGTGGTACATTTTGCTAATAATTATTTTCTTCTAAATGCATTTTAACAGGAATATTGAGGAAAAAAAAATCATTATTTCTCAGTTTTCGGCCATTATAGCTTTAAAATAATACATGCTACCATAATTAAAACCTACGCATTTTATTTGCCCATTTGTCCAGTTATTACACCATTTAAATTATGTCCCTATAACAATGTATGGCGCCAATATTTTATTTGGAAATGCAGGTGCATTTTTTCAGTTTTATGTCCATCACTATTTACAAGCTTATAACTGAAAGAGAAACGCCGACCAAGAATTGAACTTTATCCCAATCAGTAGCTGATACCCCCTTTTACATGAAAAATCTATTCTTTTTCACAGACAGACCATCAGGGGCCGTTGTATGACTGATATTGGGCATAATTCACAAAGCTTTTTCACCTGTTTTCCTCGGTTTTCACCTTATCTATGTTACATTTTTAAGCTTCCAAAGAGCAAAAATCTAATATAATTAACTTACTTTGAGTGATTATGTTGTTTGTAAATGTGCTGAAAGGTTACTTTTATCAATTAGGTGATAAATAAGTCATGTATAATAAGTTTTGTAAATAGAGCCCATTGTGGTGAAACCCCTCCCACAAGAAACTCTGAGGACCGTGGTACTCCTGGCAGTTTCCTGTCTGTGAACCTTGTTGCATTGTGGGAAATAACTGTTTACAGCTGTTTCCAACTGCCAAAAAACATGCAGCAGCTACATCACCTGCCAACAGTAAAATATCACCATGTAATAAATGTCAGAATGTAAATCAGGAATTTAAAAGATTTTACAATGGGCAAACACTGACTAAATCATTTATACATAATTATTGTAAAAATGAAGCACTTTTTTTATTACATTATTTTCACTGGAGTTCCTCTTTAAAAATATTAGTAATACAACCTCTTCACATGCTAATGAAAAAAGTTCAGACTCTTAGGTAACTATTTATGTTTTGTTTTGTTTTTAATTGTAATTTTTTTTTCATTAAAAAATGTAGTTGTGTAATTTTTGGTGTGGGAGGTAAACAGTTAGTTTTAAATGTAATAATATGTATTTATTTAATAAAAAAAATGTATGTGGATGTAGTTTTACTATTTGGCCACAAGGTGGCCACGGTAAAAAAAAATTTAGTCCTGGAAGCGAACACTCTTGCTTCCAGGAAGTATAGGGCGGATGGGAAATTTTTTCTTTTCTTCAGAAAGATCGCGGTGGGTCTTTCTGACGGGGACTTAGATCAATGAATGGGAACTATGTTCATTCATTGATCTCCGGGCTAATGGGGGGTGGCACGGGAGTGCGCAGCAGCCTAGCAGCAGCCGAATGGATATGACAGTCACGTCCATTCGGCTAAAATGATTAAGCTGCGCTGCTGTAGAAGCACGGCTTAATGAATCAACCCCATAGTGTGGTAAGGAGTAGGGATTGTCAGTGAGATGCAAATAATTTCAAGTTGATGATAATTTTATAGTAATGTTATGCAAACTTATAAAGACTATAAAGCCTCTTAAGTTTGCACCTTACCGATGTTTTTGATGTAACTCGCGCTCTGAGACCCATGTCAGTTGGCTCTCAGTGCATAGCTCCGCCCCCTTGCAGACAAGTGCCATGGCACTCTCTGTATCAGAGATAGAGTGCCATGGAAGCGCCACAGCAATCGTCGGCAAAGGGGCGGGGCTACACACCAGAAACGGTGCTGGGGGGTGAGTTGCATCAAAAACATTAGTAAAGTTATTATACATGCATTATACATACATGCGTGATACATGCAATGTTGATTTTAGACATATAGTTACATTAATCATTGTAAATGAATCAAATGCAGCAGCTGTGCAATAAACACAAAACAATTTGTGGGGATGGATGATATTAATGCCTTTAGCATTGTTGTACAGAAATGTGCTATGTTTTAAGTTTATGTATTTTATTTATACGTGGATGGCTCATTTGAGACATTCTAAGCATTTTGGAATAAAAGTTTTAGTTTAACCACTTGATACTGTCCACAAAACCCAACATTGTTTTTCTGTGTTTAAATTTTCTAATATGGAGTTAGAATTTTTTTTTGGATCTTTATTTCCATCCTGTGTAACTTTCCATCAGTTCTTTTCCAGACAGAGAAAGTCAAAAGTGACAGAGATTGCAACAAACAAAACCTTTTCTTTGGCATTTGTAGAATGAAGAAGTCAGAATATCCGGCTAGCTTTCATTACTGTTCCAAAGTGCTTTAACTTTGATCAAACTTCCGGTTTCCATATGACAGTGGCTTCCTGAGTAATGCAATCCAGACTAAAGGGAACTTCGCACACACATGCAAGGGAACTTGGCATCCCAGAATGTAGTGTGTGTGCGCACATGCCAGATCTCCAAATGGCACAGACGAATGAGCACATCTAATCTTGGCTTTTACGTGTGTGTGTGTGTGTGTGTGTGTGTGTGTGTGTGTGTGTGTGTGTGTGTGTGTGTGTGTGTGTGTGTGTGTGTGTGTGTGTGTGTGTGTGTGTGTGTGTGTGTGTGTGTGTGTGTTAAAGTAACACTGAAGGGAAGGGTAAAAAAAGTCGAATACTTAAAGAGACTCTGTAACAAAAATTGCATCCTGTTTTTTATCATCCTACAAGTTCCAAAAGCTATTCTAATGTGTTCTGGCTTACTGCAACACTTTCTGCTATCACAGTCTCTGTAATAAATCAATGTATCTTTCCCCTGTCAGACTTGTCGGCCTGTGCCTGGAAGGCTGCCAAGTTCTTCAGTGTTGTGGTTCTGCTATGAACTCCTCCTTTCAGGCCCCTCTCTGCGCACTGTCTGTGTGATATTTAGATTAGTGCAGCTTCTCTCTGCTCTCTTATCTTTTACAAGCTGGATAAATCGTCCTCTGAGCTGGCTGGGCTTTCACATACTGAGGAAATTCAGACAAGGGCAAAGCTGTTTGCAGGAAGAAAAGAGCAGCCTGAAACTTCAGTGGAAGATTGCTGCAGGTGGAAAGAAACACACAAATGATCTCTTGAGATTCAAAAGGAAGGGTGTATACAGCCTGCTTGTGTATGGATGTATTTTCTATGTGTGGACATACTGTACATCAACCTACTTCCTGTTTTGGTGGCCATTTTGTTTGTTTATAAACAAACTTTTAAAAACTGTTTTTAACCACTTTTAATGCGGCGGGGAGCAGCGAAATTGTGACAGAGGGTAATAGGAGATGTCCCCTAACGCACTGGTATGTTTACTTTTGTGCGATTTTAACAATACAGATTCTCTTTAACTATGGAGAAGAGAGGGTTCTGGATTCTATTGAGCCTTCCCTGTCCCCCCTTGGTGTCCTGATTCTAGCAGTCACCCTGTGACATATATCCCACCAATAGGTCAAACACGCCATCAGAGGTTCTTAAGGTGACCATACACCTATAGATTTGCAGCAGATTTGACGAGATAGATTTCTGTCAGATGCCTGTCACGTCTAATCTGATAGGAATCTATTTGATGTTTGCCACACACTAGGAACAGATCGACCTAGATTTTCCATCTTGTCAGATAGATCGAAATCGATCAAAATCAATCGCAAATCGATCGCTTGGCTGATTTGAAAAAACAATTTCTGATCGATTTATAGAATCTATCGATGGCTGAAATTGACCAGTGTATGGGGCCTTTAGAAAGCTTCAACACCACGTCTCTCTGAGTGCACTCCAAGGACGGGTGGCCCTGTACTTCGCATGTGTGAGCAAGTACTTGTGCATGCTCAGAACGTAGCTGCCCTCTTTCGGGAGCACTCAGGGACACAAGTGCTACCAAAACTTTCCAAAGGCTCTCAGAGGTGGCAAATGTAAACTGGGGACAGTGCTTGAACACTGAGGGGATAGAAAGTTTTTATAGGATCCAGAGCATGATTTTTACAGAAAGTGCTCCCTGGGTACGGCCAGCGGGACAACTCAGAGAACCGGGGCTGCGGCGAGGGACTGAGACTACTGCTAGGGGCTGGAAGAATCCCCAGGTGAGAAAAATCTTGTTTAATCCTTCTCGCATCGGACATTCTTTAAAGTGTATAACCACATACTACTACGATCGTTCATAATAAGCGAGCAATGATATTTAAAATAGCGATCGGTCAATAAAGCAAAGTAACAACTTTAAAAGTGGGCAACGATGCAGTTGTTGAAAAGCAAACATTGCGGTAAGAATATACTATTTTAAAATTGTTTTTACGCATGTGACAGTTCCTCTTTATACACACACACACACACACACACACACACACACACACACACACACACACACACACACACACACACACACACACACACACACACACACACACACACACACACACACACACACACACACACACACACACACACACACACACACACACACACACACACACACACACACACACACTTACTTTAAAAAAACATCCAGCAGGTTTGATCTGGCTTTTGGAACATCTTGGCTCATTGATTGTAATGATCGTTTTGTACATAGTTGGTCGATACATACTGAAACGATGTTTCAAATGACTACAGGATCTTCTCAAAAAATTAGCATATTGTGATTAAGTTCATTATTTTCTGTAATGTATTGATAAACATTAGACTTTCATATATTTTAGATTCAAATACACACAACTGAAGTAGTTCAAGCCTTTTATTGTTTTAATATTGATGATTTTGGCATACAGCTCATGAAAACCCAAATTTCCTATCTCAAAAAATTAGCATATTTCATCCGACCAATAAAAGAAAAGTGTTTTTAAAACAAAAAAAGTCAACCTTCAAATAATTATGTTGAGTTATGCACTCAATACTTGGTCGGGAATCCTTTTGCAGAAATGACTGTTTCAATGCGGCGTGGCATGGAGGCAATCAGCCTGTGGCACTACTCAGGTGTTATGGAGGCCCAGGATGCTTCGATAGTGGCCTTAAGCTCATCCAGAGTGTTGGGTCTTGCGTCTCTCAACTTTCTCTTCACAATATCCCACAGATTCTCTATGGGGTTCAGGTCAGGAGAGTTGGCAGGCCAATTGAGCACAGTAATACCATGGTCAGTAAACCATTTACCATTTGTTTTGGCACTGTGAGCAGGTGCCAGGTCGTGCTGAAAAATACTTGACACTGGACTTCAGGTATTTTGGCATTTCCCTCTCCCCAGTCTTCCTCCAGATTCTGGCACCTTGATTTCCGAATGACATGTAAAAGTTGCTTTCATCCGAAAAAAGTACTTTGGACCACTGAGCAACAGTCCAGTGCTGCTTCTCTGTAGCCCAGGTCAGGCGCTTCTGCCGCTGTTTCTGGTTCAAAAGTGGGTTCATGCTTCCATCTGCTGAAAAGCGTTATGGAGATGAAGATTTCATTTTTCAGCACGACCTGGCACCTGCTCACAGTGCCAAAACCACTGGTAAATGGTTTACTGACCATGGTATTAGTGTGCTCAATTGTCCTGCCAACTCTCCTGACCTGAACCCCATAGAGAATCTGTGAGATATTGTGAAGAGAACGTTGAGAGACGCAAGACCCAACACTCTGGATGAGCTTAAGGCCTCTATCGAAGCATCTTGGGCCTCCATAACACCTGAGCAGTGCCACAGGCTGATTGCCTCCATGCCACGCCGCATTGAAGCAGTCATTTCTGCAAAAAGATTCCCGACCAAGTATTGAGTGCATAACTGAACATAATTATTTGAAGGTTGACTTTTTTTTATTTTAAAAACACTTTTCTTTTATTGGTCGGATGAAATATGCTAATATTTTGAGATAGGAAATTTGAGTTTCCATGAGCTGTATGCCAAAATCATCAATATTAAAACAATAAAAGGCTTGAACTACTTCACTTGTGTGTAATGAATCTAAAATATATGAAAGTCTAATGTTTATCAGTACATTACAGAAAATAATGAACTTTATCACAATATGTTAATTTTTTGATTAGATCCTGTAGTCGGATGTGTGTACGAGGATTTCGTTGTGAGAGGGCTGCTTTGTGGACTTATCTATTCACAACACATATCATGTGACACATATGAATGCTCACGATGAGTGGCATAGTGGTTAGCTCTCTCACCTTGCAGCACTGCGTCCCTGGTTTCAAATTCCAGCCAGGGCACTATCTGCATGGAGTTTGTATGTTTTCCTCATGTCTGTGTTGGTTTCCTCCTTTTCCCTCCCACATCCCAAAAACGTACAGATAAGTTAATTGGTTTCCTCCTAAATTGACCCTAGACAGGCATGGGCAAACTTGGCCCTCCAGCTGTTACAGAACTACAAGTCCCACAATGCATTTGCCTTTTTGAGTCATGACTGCGGCTGTCAGACTCCTGCAATGCATTGTGGGACTTGTAGTTCCCATAACAGCTGGAGGGCCAAGTTTCCACATGCCTGCCCTAGACTATGATACATACACTACAGTTAACGATACATACTATGACTGATAGGGATTAGATTATGAGCTTACTCTGCACAGCGCTGCGGAAGATGTTGGCGCTATATAAATACTAATCATGCCCATCAAGAAACTGTAGTCCCAGGCTATTCTGGCACTAATATTGTGCCCATCACACCAAAGAGGGTATGCTGAAAGCGGAGTAACCACTGGGTAAATATGCATCTTTTATGATTTGAACATTTGCCTCACATTTATGTGGTCCCATAAGTATTCAATAAACAAAGCCACAAAGCAATAAAAATACTTAAAGAGACACTGAAGCGAAAAAAAATGATGATATTATGATTTGTATGTGTAGCACAGCTAAGAAATAAAACATTAAGATCAGATACATCAGTGTAATTGTTTCCAGTACAGTAAAGGTAGCCATACACATAGATCCCTATCTGATCAAATCTGATCAGAGAGGGATCGTATGGCTACCTTTACTGCAAACAGATTGTGAACCGATTTCAGCCTGAAACCGATCACAATCTGTTGTGGTGCTGGTGGTGCCGCCGCTACCCCCCCCCCCCCCCCCCCATACATTACCTGCTCCGCCGGCACGACTCTCGGGTCTCTGCTCTTCTTCTCCGTCTCCGCTCTGGTCTCCGGCATGCTTCCCTTCTTCCTGTCTAGGGGAAGTTTAAACAGTAGAGCGCCCTCTACTGTTTAAACTTCCTGCCGGGACAGGAAGAAGGGAAGCATGCCGGAGACCAGAGCAGAGCGGAGACGGAGAAGAAGAGCGGAGACCCGGGAGTCGCGCCGGCGGAGCAGGTAATGTATGCGGCTCTATTGCGTCGGTCGTCGGGCACTCGAACGCCGCTAGAGATGCGCTCTTTACCCGCGGGCGATCGACAGTTATTTTCCGCACGGCGCGAACGACGGAATGGATCGAAATTCGGCGTGTAGCGTGAACGATTGGCAGCAGATTCGATCCCAGTGATCGAATCTGCTGTCGAAACGGCGGCAAATCGGGCCAGTGTATGGCCAGCTGAAGAGTTGAGAAACTCCAGTTGTTATCTCTATGCAAACAAGCCATTAAGCTCTCCGACTAAGTTAGTCGTGGAGAGGGCTGTTATCTGACTTTTATTATCTCAACTGTTCCTGGACTATTTACTTTTCCTCTGCTAGAGGAGAGTTCATTACTTCACAGACTGCTCTGAAAGACTCATTTTGAATGCTGAGTGTTGTTTAATCTGCACATATTATAGAATGATGCAATGTTAGAAAAAACACTATATACCTGAAAATAAAAGTATGGCCTAGTGCACACCAAAAACCGCTAGCAGATCCACAAAATGCTAGCAGATTTTGAAACGCTTTTTCTTATTTTTCTGCAGCGTTTCAGCTAGCGTTTTGCGGTTTTGTGTAGCGGTTTTGGTATAGATTTCATGTATTGTTACAGTAAAGCTGTTACTGAACAGCTACTGTAACAAAAAACGCCTGGCAAACCGCTCTGAAGTGCCGTTTTTCAGAGCGGTTTGCGGGTTTCCTATACTTAACATTGAGGCAGAAACGCATCCGCAATCCAAAATCTGCAGCAGCCCGGGAGTATGCGTTTCTGCAAAACGCCTCCCGCTCTGGTGTGCACCAGCCCATTGAAATACATTACCCTAGCGGATCCGCACCCGCAAGCAGATCGCAAACAGCAGCGGAAACGCTCCGGTGTGCACTAGGCCTAAGAGAATATTTTCTTTGCTGCTAATCTTCTAGTAATTATTCATAGTACACAACCAATTCACTATATCATATTTTTTTTTCGCTTCAGTGTCTCTTTAAGTTTTTCGCACTATCCAAAACTAAAATAACAATACAAATATAATGCTGGGCATACACGGTTCGCTTCTGCCGCTCGATTCTCCTGTTTGATAGTTTCGCTGCTCGATTCTGCAGGCGATTATTTTATCTTCAGCTCGTTTTTCTTATCTTTCTCTATTTACTTCTATCACAAATCGAGCGGCGAAATGATCGAACAGGAGATCGGACATGCTGGAAATTATCTATCGAGGCATCTATCGGCTCAAAAAATGAACTGTGTATTCCCATCAAAAAAACAACTATTTACAATAACAAAATATAATATTTTCTCGCACTCTGTTCTGATAAAGAGAAATGAAACATTTGCCTATGATTGCTATTCCTGCTTGAGTGTTGTGTCTAGAAATAGAAGAGGCATTTGGCTGCAGATAAGCGCAGAGCACACATGCTGACTGAGTGTGGAGCTTCCTCCCTCCCCTCCCTCTTGAGTCACAATGATCAGGATACTGACTGGGAGGCTGGCCTTGCTCCGCTACGATGCTGCTATGGCACCCAGTTTATTATTAATCTCTCCGGACAGCTGGGGAATCTCGGCTCTGCGCTGGTCTCTGCACTATCAGCGATTACAAGGTAGGAAGTGCGAGCAATTTGCCTGACTCTACATCACTAGGCTATGGGCTGGCAGAATAGCGGAAGCCTGAAGTCAGGTCAGGGACATGGGGAAGCAGGGCTGGGGTTAATCAGGAATGATGTCTAGCAGTTACCCCCAGGCTGCACAGTACAGTAGCCCTGTTCTACGCAGCATTGTAAGCCAGCACAGTTATCACACAGGAAGTGCTGATAAATAATGGGAAGGCTGCGGCCAGTGCGCTTCCAGCTGCTGCCTGTGACGTGTGAGGGAGAACAGGTGGATTACAACTACGCTACTCATACAGTCTCCTGCTGCTTCCCTGTGTCTCACTAATTGGGCTTCTATCTGCTATGGCTGGCTCAGAAAATAAACATAGTACTTGCTGTGTTACAATGGAATATATTACATAAGTCAGTGTGTATGCTGCTAGAACAGGACGCTGCAGACCTGACCCGTCCAGCCAGGGACAGTCCAGGGGCGTGGTCAGACCAGGAACATGGTGCACATATTTGTTGTTAGCAAACAGCTGTTATCATATTTGTCATTAGCAACAGCTATTAACAGTGCAATAAGCTATTTTATGTTTGGGCCTTTAGGAAACTACCATTTGCTTGCATGTTGCTGCATAGCAGAAAGTCCGAGTTATCCAGACCAGAACTCAACTAACCATAAATTGCTGGCTGTACTCACAGTGCTGAAAGCCAACTTTTTATGCTGTTTGTGGGCTCTGCAGTGATTAACCACTTTAGCCTACAGGCAGTGGCGTAGCTAAAGAGCTGTGGGCCCCGGTGCAAGTTTTACATGGGGCCCCCCCAAGCACTCTATACATAACAATTGATACGGTGCACCAAAACCTGCCAAGGACAACCCCAGTGTCAGAGGTGCAAGAAGGGGTTGGGGAACAGTGTGTTAAGGATTACTACTATTCAAAGCATCTATAGAAGTGATTATTACCAGCACAGGACCAATAGAGAGCTAATACTGTGATAGAGGGTGGACCCTTCGGGGCCCCTCTGGCCCAAGGGCCCCGATGCGGTCGCTACCTCTGCACCCCCTATTGCTACGCCCCTGACAGACTGCCCATGGCCCATTTTTATGCAGCCCTCCCTCTCCTAGGATGGGTGAAGTAAATGGGGCAAGAGCTCCTTTTACTGTTCGACTGCTAACTGGCACATATAGTACAGTATACTACAAGACAAATTCCTTGTAGGTGCAAACTTACTTGGCGAAAATAAATTGATTCTGATTCTGATTCTGATTCTGTTGAGAACTAGGGATGATCGGAAAGAGCAAATTCTGTTCTGCCGTAATTCGTGGATTCCGCCAGAGTTGAATTCCGTCGCTATGAAAATTCCGCTGGATTTTTACGAAATTACGCGGAATTCCGGATTCCAACGGAAAAATTAAAATAATCGCAAATGTACCCTTATTTATGCTAATTGGTAGCCCATACAACCTATTGACTATTCCATTACTCCTTTTTCTCCCCTGGAGGGTCTTCTCTTCCAGGGAATTGTAGGATTTCAAAAGCCAGCTTATATACATTGGCCGGGAATTGAACCCAGGTCTAGTGCTTGGTAGGCAGCTCTCCTCACCACTTTACCACCTCTACATGCTGAAGCCAGCCTAGCATGTACCATTATGATATATCCAAGAGAAAAATTAGCTTGCTTAGGGATTTGTAGGATGTCAAAAGCCAACTCACATACATTGGCCAGGAATTGAACGCAGGCCTACTGCTCTGTAGGCTGCTATCCTAACCATTATACCACCAACACAACACACTACAATGCTACATGCTGAAGCCAGCCTAGCATGTACCATTGTGATATAGCCAAGAGAAAAATGAGCTTGCTTAGGGATTTGTAGGATTTCAAAAGCCAGCTTACATACAGTGGTGTGAAAAACTATTTGCCCCCTTCCTGATTTCTTATTCTTTTGCATGTTTGTTACACTTAAATGTTTCTGCTCATCAAAAACCGTTAACTATTAGTCAAAGATAACATAATTGAACAGAAAATGCAGTTTTAAATGATGGTTTTTATTATTTAGTGATAAAAAAAAACTCCAAATCTACATGGCCCTGTGTGAAAAAGTGATTGCCCCCCCTTGTTAAAAAATAACTTGAAGGTGGTTTATTACACCTGAGTTCAATTTCTGTAGTCACCCCCAGGCCTGATTACTGCCACACCTGTTTCAATCAAGAAATCACTTAAATAGGAGCTATCTGACACAGAGAAGTAGACCAAAAGCACCTCAAAAGCTAGACATCATGCCAAGATCCAAAGAAATTCAGGAATAAATGAGAACAAAAGTACTGTAATTGAGATCTATCAGTCTGGTAAAGGTTATAAAGCCATTTCTAAAGCTTTGGGACTCCAGCGAACCACAGTGAGAGCCATTATCCACAAATGGCAAACACATGGAACAGTGATGAACCTTCCCAGGAGTGACCGGCCGACCAAAATTACCCCAAGATCGCAGAGAAAACTCATCCGAGAGGCCACAAAAGACCCCAGGACAACATCTAAAGAGCTGCAGGCCTCACTTGCATCAATTAAGGTCAGTGTTCACGACTCCACCATAAGAAAGAGACTGGGCAAAAACGGCCTGCATGGAAGATATCCAAGGAGCAAACCACTTTTAAGCAAAAAGAACATTAAGGTTAGTCTCAATTTTGCTAAAAAAATATCTCAATGATTGCCAAGACTTTTGGGAAAATACCTTGTGGACCGACGAGACAAAAGTTTAACTTTTTGGAAGGTGCGTGTCCCGTTACATCTGGCGTAGAAGTAACACATCATTTCAGCAGAAGAACATCATACCAATAGTAAAATATGGTGGTGGTAGTGTGATGGTCTGGGGTTGTTTTGCTGCTTCAGGACCTGGAAGGCATGCTGTGATAGATGGAACCATGAATTCTACTGTCTGCCAAAAAATCCTGAAGGAGAATGTCCGGCCATCTGTTCGTCAACTCAAGCTGAAGCGATCTTGGGTGCTGCAGCAGGACAATGACCCAAAACACACCAGCAAATTCACCTCTGAATGGCTGAATTAAAACAAAATGAAGACTTTGGAGAGGCCTAGTCAAAGTCCTGACCTGAATCCTATTGAGATGTTGTGGCATGACCTTAAAAAGGCGGTTCATGCTAGAAAACCCTCAAATAAAGTTGAATTACAACAATTCTGAAAAGATGAGTGGGCCAAAATTCCTCCAGAGCGCTGTAAAAGACTCGTTGCAAGTTATCGCAAATGCTTGATTGCAGTTATTGCTGCTAAGGGTGGCCCAACCAGTTATTAGGTTCAGGGGGCAATTTCTTTTTCACACAGGGCCATGTAGGTTTTGAGGGTTTTTTCTCACTAAATAATAAAAACCATCATTTAAAACTGCATTTTGTGTTCAATTAGGTTATCTTTGACTAATAGTTAATGTTTTTTGATGAGCAGAAACATTTAAGTGTGACAAACATGCAAAAGAATAAGAAATCAGGAAGGGGGCAAATAGTTTTTCACACCACTGTACATTGTCCGGGAATCGAACCCAGGCCTACTGCTCTGTAGGCTGCTATCCTAACCATTATACCACCAACACAACACACTACAATGCTACATGTTGAAGCCAGCCTAGCATGTACCATTGTGATATATCTTGATGCCATTGAACTGAATTTTCAGCTTAAAACCATCAACGGATACCGGCAGAATTACAGGCAATTTCGGAACTCCGCCGGATTGAAAAAGCAATTCAGTTCCGACCAAACGGAACGGAATGACCAGAGAGATGTGAATCTACATGGCTATCTGGGGTAGTGTTGGTGGTGGTATAGTGGTGATGAGGAGAGCTGCCTACGAAGCACTAGACCTGGGTTTGATGCCCGGCCAGTGTATGTACGCTGGCTTTTGAAATCCTACAAATCCCTGAGCAAGCTCATTTTTCTCTTGGATATATCACAATGGTGCATGCTAGGCTGGCTTCAGCATGTGGCATTGTAGTGTGTTGTGTTGGTGGTATAATGGTTAGGAGAGCAGCCTACAGAGCAGTAGGCCTGGGTTCAATTCCTGGCTAATGTTTGTGAGTTGGCTTTTGACATCCTACAAATCCCTAAGCAAGCTAATTTTTCTCTTGGATATATCATAATGGTACATGCTAGGCTGGCTTCAGCATGTAGTGTTGGTGGTGGTATAGTAGAGAGGAGAGCTGCCTACCAAGCACTAGACCTGGGTTTGATTCTTGGCCAATGTATGTAAGCTGGCTTTTGAAATCCTACAACTCCCTCGAAGAGAAGACCCTCCTCCCTCCGGGAGGAGGGGACGAGGGAGGTCTGTCGAGCAGAAATACATCTAAATAGGCAGAAATTAGGACGGTGGGGAAAAAATTTAGCATTCCATAAAATTCCGCGGAATTTCATATTTTTCCGCCATAGTGATATAGCAATTCCGTTCCGTCACGACAGAAAGAAATCACCAAATTCCGGCCGGAATCACGGAATTCTTAATTCCGCGGAATCCAGCGACCATCCCTAGTGAGAACACAAATGGTGTAGACATTAAGGGTTCACCAGAGACGCCTGTAGCCAATTTGTCACTTCAGGCGAGAAAACCTGTGCCCCCCCCCCCCCCCCCCCCCCCCCCTGGATCTTCACACCACTTACTATGGGAATAATCTCTAAGGTATATATGTGTGTATATATATATATATAATTCGGTGGCATAGCTACAGATTATGGGGCCCCATAGGAAAACTTTCATGGGGCAATCGGGTACAGGTCTTCTTAAAGAAAACCTGTAATGAGAAAAAGTTCCCCTGGGGGTACTCACCTCGGGTGGGGGAAGCCTCCGTATCCTATTGAGGCTTCCCCTGTCCTCCTCTGTCCCACGGCGGCGGCAAAAAAGCTCCCAAAACGGCGGGATGTAAATATTTAACTTCCTGGCTCCAGCGCAGGCGCAGTATCGGCTCTCCGCCTCGGAGATAGAAGGAAATAGCTGATCGCTGTCGGGCCGTTGTACTACGCAGGCGAAAGTCTAGAGTAGAGCGGACCCGACAGAGATCGGCTATTTCCGCCTATCTCTGTGCAGAGTGCCTCAACAGCGCCCCCGCTGGAGCCAGGGAAGGTGAATATATTAGCCATGTCGAGCTTGTCGAGCCAGGATTGCGGGACGCTTCGGGGGAGCCAGCGCTGGACTGCCTGCAGGCTGCAGCTACAGCGGAGGGGGTAGCCCCATTGGGACCCTGAGGCTTACCCCTCCCGAGGTGAGTACCCCCCAGGGTCTCTTTAAGCAATGCCACCTGCCCCTACCCTATGGGTATGAGTTAATTGGGCTATTTACATTCTCATGCTATCTTAACCTGCTGAGCGGTCTGGACGAGCTCAGCTCGTCCAGTACCGCCGGAGCCTGCCGCTCAGGCCCTGCTGGGCCGATTTGGCTCAAATAAAAAGCAGCACACGCAGCCGGCACTTTGCCAGCCGCGTGTGCTGCCTGATCGCCGCCGCTCTGCGGCGATCCGCCGCGATCCGCCGCGAGCAGCGGCGAAAGAGGGTCCCCCCAGCCGCCTGAGCCCAGCGTAGCCGGAACAAAAAGTTCCGGCCAGCGCTAAGGGCAGGATCGGAGGCGGCTGACGTAAGTACGTCGGCTGACGTCCATGACGTCACTCCGCTCGTCGCTATGGCGACGATGTAAGCAAAACAAGGAAGGCTGCTCATTGCGGCCTTCCTTGTTTATTCTGGGCGCCGGAGGCGATCGGAAGAACGCCTCCGGAGCGCCCTCTAGTGGGCTTTCATGCAGCCAACTTTCAGTTGGCTGCATGAAATAGTTTTTTTTTTATTAAAAAAAAACCCTCCCGCAGCCTCCCTGGCGATCTTAATAGAACGCCAGGGTGGTTAACTGCACACAGTCTATGGGTACAGAGACAGTACGTAGACAAGTGAGAGGGAGGAGGAACACAATAAAATGAATGGTGAATACATCAAGTACCACCTGGGCCCCCTCTGCTGCAGGGCCCCATAGCAGTTGCTATGGCTGCTATGGCTATTGCTACGCCCCTGCCTACAGGGTTGAAATTTTTTTTGCATCTGAGCAACTTTCACCTCCCATTCATTTGCTAATAACTTTATTACTACTTGGCACAATGAATGGATCTATATCTTGTTTTTTCCGCCGCCAATTAGGCTTTCTGTGGGTGATACATTTTGCTGAGAATTAATTTATTGTAAATCCATTTTAACAGGAATATTAAGAAAGAAATGGAAAAAAATAATTATTCCTCAGCTTTTGGCCATTATAGTTTGAAATCAATACATGCTACCATAATTAAAACCTATGTACTTTATTTACCAATTTGTCCCGCTTATTACACCATTTAAATTATGTCCCTATCACAATGTATGGCGCCGATATTCAATTTGGAAATAAAGGTGCATTTTTTCAATTTGCGTCCATCACTATTTAGAAGCCCATAATTTAATTGATCATATTGATATACTCCTTTGACATGAATATTTAAAAAGTTCAGACCCTTAGGTAACTATTTTTTTTTTTTTTATTATTGTATTTTTTTTTTTTTTTATTAAAACTTGTATGTGGGTATTTTTTGGTGTGGGAGGTAAAAAGGGGATTTTTCATGTTTAAAAATGTATGTATTTAATACAAAGTGTGTTTTTGGTGCAGTTTGCTATTTGGCCACAAGATGGCCACAGTCAAAAAGTCCTGGGAGCGATCAATCTCGCTCCCAGGAAGAAGAAAGAAGACCAGAGCTTAGAAAAGCCTTTGAAGAGACACTGTCGGCTTTTCTTCGGGTGGGGGGGGGGGGGGGTGTCCGATCAGTGAAAGGGATTTATAATCCCTTTCATTGATCGCTGGGCTAACGGCCAGCAGAGGGGGGCGCGCAGGGGGGGGGGCCTGCCGGAGCGTGCACGACCCGCGGGAGTGCGTGCAGCCTAACTGGACGAAAATTTTTGTCCAGTTAGGCTGAAGTGGTTAAACACTGGGTTCCACGGCTCTCCCAAGAATATTATTATTATTGTTTCACTTACTGTATTTTAACATTTATTACGGAGTTCATGTGTATAAAGAGTGGAGCTGAGTGTTAGGCCCGGTTCACATTAGCGTTCGCTATCCGGATTTTCCGGATCTGATCCGGACCGCATACTGTACAAACGGAACGTACGTTCCGCATAGCAATGTAAAGTCTATGCGGACGTTCACACGTGTCCGTTCCGTACAGTACGGAGCCGGATCGGATCCGGACTCCGGACTCTTTTCCAACATGCGCTATTTTTTGGGTCCGGATCTCCGGCCCACGCACCCGGACCGGAGCCGGACCTGAGCCTGACAGCACCATCAGGAACACAGAAACCAATGGGGAACGGAAGGCACAGAACACACTGCCTACAAAAACCTGACGTTCTACCCCACTTCCTATGCGTATGCAAGCGGCCATTTCGGATGGGGACACATGGGCCAAGCATGTCTGGAGTGGAGCAGCAGTGACAGACGTGCTGGAGCTGTTTTGCAGAATGTCGGAGGTGGAGGTGAGGCCTACAGCGGAGGAACCTGATTCTACACGTGCACCAGGTGCACCTTCTGCTGACCCCAACATTTTTTTTTTAAATTTCGCTATTTTTTGCCCACGGATCCGGATGGCAGCCTGATGCATGCCTGATACAAACGGACCGGACCCGGATCGGAACCGTATGGTTCTGATCAGGATCAGGTCAGGATCCGATCAGGATCCAGTCCGTTTATTTGCCAAAACGCAAGTGTGAACGGGGCCTTATTCTTTAACCTAGTAGAACATAATATGGCCACTGCCAGGAACAGAATTCTCTGCATTTACTATATAAAAAAACCACAGAAATCAAAACGTGGACAGTACAATACATATGTTATGTAAGTAGATCAAGTATTTATCTACTTACATATGCGTTTGTTTGGGGGGGGCACATTGTGGCTAATAGTTTTTCTTTAAGTACTGCATTGGGGGCAATGGGAGAACTGAACCTTTCTTCACACTAGTGAAGAAACAGACCGTTAACCATTAAGAGGCAAACACGGGGAATGGAGGGATGTGGGGATGTAAACCGGGCCTTCATGTGGGTGGGTGGGTGAGGGAGGGTGCAGCTGCCGGGTGGGTGGGTGAGCGAGGGTTAAACATACCAATTCTTCTATTGAAGCTGGTGGTAGAGAGGGTTTCAGGCTTCCATTTTCTTCCGCGTCATGTGACTACACGACTCGTCATGAGACTAGTCGCATGATGCGGAAAGACAGACGCCTGAAACCCTTTCTACCGCCGGCTTCAATAGAAGAATTGGTAATTTTTATCCCTCACCGGATTCGTTTGGCTTACAAAACACAATGTGAACCGCGAACCGGGCCTTACATGTTAATCCCTGTGTCCCTTTTCCACCGGTGCAATTCATCTCATTCTGATTTGGGAAAGTGCTGGGTTTTTCAAACAATGCTTTCCTGTGCAGAAGCAAAGGTATCTAGTAATGTAATTTTACTCTTTTGAAAAAGCATATGAATAAAAATGCAGATTGGAAATGCATGAAAAATGCACATAAAACCACAAATGCAAAACGCATATGGCAGAAAACACTTTTTTTTTTTTGTTTTACATAGATAAGTGTGCTACCAGCCTACAGATTAAAAGAGCAAGCTTTTGATTTATTACAGATCTGTTTACTTTGCTTATTTGGTTGTGCATTCTAGTATTAAAATGGAAAAAACGATAGTAAAATATCAGTATTAACCACTTCCCGACCGCCGCATGTACAAATGGCGGCCGGGAAGTGGACCCCGCGAGGACCGCCGCATGTACAAATGGCGGCGGTCCTTGTATGGGCATGGGCGGAGCGATCGCATCATTCATGACGCGATCCTCCACCGGGGACTGGCTCCGCCCCCCTCGCGCTGTAACCCGCCGGCCGTTCGGAAGCGCCGGCGGGTTACTAGCACCCGGATCGCTGCATACAAAGTGTATAATACACTTTGTAATGTATACAAAGTGTATTATACAGGCTGCCTCCTGCCCTGGTGGTCCCAGTGTCCAAGGGACCACCAGGGCAGGCTGCAGCCACCATAGTCTGCACCCAAGCACACTGATTTCCCCCCCCCCCCCTTGCCCCCTGATCGCCCACAGCACCCCTCAGACCCCCCACCTGCCCACCCCCCAGACCACTGTTTGCACCCAATCACCCCCCTAATCACCCATCAATCACTCCCTGTCACTATCTGTCAACGCTATTTTTTTTATGCCCTAAACTGCCCCCTGCTCCCTCCTGATCACCCCCCGTGTACTGTATGCATCTATCCCCCTGATCACCTGTCAATCACCCATCAATCACCCCCTGTCACTGCCACCCGTCAATCAGCCCCTAACCTGCCCCTTGCGGGCAATCTGATCACCCACCTACACCAATAGATCGCCCGCAGATCCGACTTCAGATCACCTCCCAAGTGCAGTGTTTACATCTGTTGTCTACCCTAAACACCCACTAATTACCCATCAATCACCCATCAATCACCCCCTATCACCACCTGTCACTGTTACCCATCAGATCAGACCCTAATCTGCCCCTTGCCGGCACCCAATCACCCGCCTACACGCTCAGATTGCCCTCAGACCCCCTCTTATCAATTCGCCAGTGCAATATTTACATCTGTTCTTCCCTGTAATAACCCACTGATCACCTGTCAATCACCTGTCAATCACCCCCTGTCACTGCCACCCATCAATCAACTCCTGTCACTGCCACCCATCAATCAGCCCCTAACCTGCCCCTTGCGGGCAATCTGATCACCCACCCACACCAATAGATCGCCCGCAGATCCAACGTCAGATCACCTCCCAAGTGCAGTGTTTACATCTGTTCTCTACCCTAAACACCCACTAATTACCCATCAATCACCCCCTGTCACTGCTACCTATCAGATTAGACCCCTATCTGCCCCTAGGGCACTCAATCACCCGCCCACACCCTCAGAACGCCCTCAGACCCCAGCTCTGATCACCTCGCCAGTGCATTGCTTGCATCTATTCCCCCCTCTAATCACACCTTGAGACACCCATCAATCACCTCCTGTCACCCCCTAGCACACCTACCCATCAGATCAGGCCCTAATTTGCCCCGTGTGGGCTCCTGATCATTCGGCCAAACCCTCAGATCCCCCTCAGACCCCCTTCCGATCACCTCCCCAGTGCATTGATTGCATCTATTTTCCCCTCTAACCACCCCCTGAGACACCCATCAATCACCTCCTGTCACCCCACTAGCACTCCTATCCATCAGATCAGGCCCAATACAACCTATCATCTAAAAGTCCACCCTGCTTATGACCGGTTCCACAAAATTTGCCCCCTCATAGACCACCTGTCATCAAAATTTGCAGATGCTTATACCCCTGAACAGTCATTTTGAGACATTTGGTTTCCAGACTACTCACGGTTTTGGGCCCGTAAAATGCCAGAGCGGTATAGGAACCCCACAAATGACCCCATTTTAGAAAAAAAGACACCCCAAGGTATTCTGTTAGTTGTATGACGAGTTCATAGAAGATTTTATGTTTTGTCAAAAGTTAGCGGAAATTGATTTTTATTGTTTTTTTTTTCACAAAGTGTCATTTTTCACTAACTTGTGACAAAAAATAAAATCTTCTATGAACTCGCCATACACCTAACGGAATACCTTGGGGTGTCTTCTTTCTAAAATAGGGTCACTTGTGGGGTTCCTATACTGCCCTGGCATTTTAGGGGCCCTAAACCATGAGGAGTAGTCTAGAAAACAAATGCCTCAAAATGACCTGTGAATAGGACGTTGGGCCCCTTAGCGCACCTAGGCTGCAAAAAAGTGTCACACATGTGGTACCGCCGTACTCAGGAAAAGTAGTATAATGTGTTTTGGGGTGTATTTTTACACATACCCATGCTGGGTGGGAGAAATCTCTCTGTAAATGGACAATTGTGTGTAAAAAAAATCAAACAATTGTCATTTACAGAGATATTTCTCCCACCCAGCATGGGCATGTGTAAAAATACACCCCAAAACATATTATACTACTTCTCCTGAGTACGGCGGTACCACATTTGTGGCACTTTTTTACACCCTAAGTACGCTAAGGGGCCCAAAGTCCAGTGAGTACCTTTAGGATTTCACAGGTCATTTTGCGACATTTGGTTTCAAGACTACTCCTCACGGTTTAGGGCCCCTAAAATGCCAGGGCAGTATAGGAACCCCACAAATGACCCCATTCTAGAAAGAAAACACCCAAAGGTATTCCGTCAGGAGTATGGTGAGTTCATAGAAGATTTTATTTTTTGTCACAAGTTAGTGGAAAATGACACTTTGTGAAAAGAAACAATTAAAATCAATTTCCGCTAACTTGTGACAAAAAAATAAAATCTTCTATGAACTCACCATACTCCTAACGGAATACCTTGGGGTGTCTTCCTTCTAAAATGGGGTCATTAGTGGGGTTCCTTTAGGCTGGTTTCACAGTGGGACGTTACAGGCGCACGTTAGAGCAGCCTGTAACGCACCCCACCGCACAGCAATGATAAATCAATGGGCTTTTCACAGTGCCCATGTTTCGTTACACAGTAATGCTGCGCCATTACACAACGTACTGCATGCAGTACTTTGTAATCGGCAGAGCCGCGTTAGACTGCTTGGACATGCGCAGTAATGTTGGGGAGGAGCGGAGAGCGGCCAAGCACATGGCTAATTAATATTCACTGCACTCAGTGACGTGCAGTGTTTACTTCCTGGAGCGGCCGCTCTGTGCGGCGATTGGCCGGGCGGGACCACGTGATGCCGTATGCGTCCAAGAGTACGCATCACGGCATCACGGACGCCAGAGTGAGCTTCACAACGCGGCTCACTCTGACGTCCACCTTAGAGAGCACCAGGCGTTGCGTTAGGGGCACGTTATGCGACCATAACGTCCCCTAAAACGCAACCTCCTGGTGTGAAACCAGCCTTAGCGCAGTTAGGGTGCAAAAAAGTGCCATACATGTGGTATCGCCGTACTCAGGAGAAGTAGTATAATGTGTTTTGGGGTGTATTTTTACACATTCCCATGCTGAGTGGGAGAAATCTCTCTGTACATGGACAATTGTGTGTAAAAAAAAAAAAAAATCAAACAATTGTCATTTACAGAGATATTTCTCCCACCCAGCATCGGTATGTGTAAAAATACACCCCAAAACACATTATACTACTTCTCTTGAGTACGGCGGTACCACGTGTGGCACCTTTTTACACCCTAAGTGCACTAAGGGGCCCAAAGTCCAATGAGTACCTTTAGGCTTTACAGGGGTGCTTACAATTAGGCACCCCCCAAAATGCCAGGACAGTAAACACACCCCACAAATTACCCCATTTTGGAAAGTAGACACTTCAAGGTATTCAGAGAGAAGCATAGTGAGTCCGTGGCAGATTTCATTTTTTTTTTGTCGCAAGTTAGCAGAAATGGAATTTTTTTTTCTTTTTTGTCACAGTGTCATTTTCCGCTAACTTGTGACAAAAAATAAAAGCTTCTATGAACTCACCATGCCTCTCAGTGAATACTTCGGGATGTCTTCTTTCCAAAATGGGGTCATTTGGGGGGTATTTATACTATCCTGGAATTCTAGCCCCTCATGAAACATGACAGGTGGTCAGAAAAGTCAGAGATGCTTCAAAATGGGAAAAATCACTTTTTGCACCATAGTTTGTAAATGCTATAACTTTTACCCAAACCAATCAATATAGGCTGAATGTTTTTTTTTTTTTTAATCAAAAACATGTTTGTCCACATTTTTCCTGCTGCATGTATACAGAAATTTTACTTTATTTGAAAAATGTCAGCACAGAAAGTTAAAAAAATCATTTTTTTGGACAAAATTCATGTCTTTTTTGATGAATATAATAAAAAGTAAAAATCGCAGCAGCAATCAAATAGCACCAAAAGAAAGCTTTATTAGTGACAAGAAAAGGAGCCAAAATTCATTTAGGTGGTAGGTTGTATGAGCGAGCAATAAACCGTGAAAGCTGCAGTGGTCTGAATGGAAAAAAAGGGTCTGGTCCTTAAGGGGGGTAAAGCCCACGGTCCTCAAGTGGTTAAATACTGATATTTTACTACAGCTAAAGGTCTATACACACATCAGACTATAGTCTTTGGAAAATGAAAGATCACAGACCAATCTTACCACCCTTCATGTAGTATGAGAGCCATACTCTACACAGTCTTTTCTATGGAGCTGAACTCCCATCAGAAAAAAATCTTTACAAGATGCTGCACACAAAGATTCTGTACAGACACAAAAGATCAGTATCTGCAAAAGATCTGTTCCTGTCAAAAATCCATTCCTGCAAATTGCAATGATAGTCTATGAGATCTGCAGATCATCATACACACATGATTTAACTGACATTCATCTGCAGATCAGATCCACCAGGATGGATTTTCAGATCTGCAGATGACTGCTTGATCTGCAGATGAATGCCTATTCTCACATTGAACCCTCCCACTACCGATGCTTAATCTTAATGCTTCCCTTCCCCACCCCACCCCACTGCTAAACTTAACCACCCACCTACTACAAGGAGGGTAGAGCGGGGGGAGTGTAGGCAGCAAGGAGGGTAAAGAGGATATAGAGCGGGGGGAGTATAGGCAGCAAGGAGGGTAAAGAGGCTGCTACGGCTAACCTTATGGAGTACGCTGGAAGAAGTGAGAGACTGCGGGGACCCGTGGAATCGCGCAGGTGGACAGGTAATGTATTGCGGTTGGCCAGGGGAGCAGGGGCGGCGAGCAGGCGGTAGCGGCAGTTGTGAATCAATCTCATGCTGAAATCGATTCAAAATCTGTTTGCAGTGTATGGGCAGCCATTAGATCCCTCTCTGATCAGATTCGATCAGAGAGTGATCTATCTGTTGAATCGATCTGATGGCAGTCGACCAGTGTATAGCTACCTTTAGACCCTACTGACCAGAAAGACACAGAACATTTATATTGCGCTTTTCTCCTGGCGGACTAAAAGCCCCAAGATCAGCAGGACTGCCAGGCAACTGGTATTTAAAAGGAAATAAATATGGCAGCTCCCATAAGTCTCTCACCTTAGGTTGCTTTTAAAAATCAGCATACAAAAGGAGGCAACAGAACATAGCCACGCTGCAGCTGATTTTAAAGCGGACCTGAAGTCAGAACCTTTAAAGAAAGACATTTCTTTGTTTCAGCTGATACAAATCCTTAAATAAACCTCCAGTGTTTCCACTTTCTGCTTCCATGGAAGCAGACATATTGTTAACATCTCTTGCTTTCAAATGACTTATCTACACTCTCTGCCATGGCAGTCAGCTGACATAGGGGAGAGATCAAATTACAACTTGTGATTAGACACAAATGAGGGGGAATTAGACAGACTAAGCTCTCTAAATACATACAGGGTGCATTTATCTATATTTTCCTTCTGGTCTGTGCAAGAGTTCAGGTCCACTTTTACTTTGCTTAAAGTTGTGCTGGATTTCATTTGGTGGAGCTAGAAGCTTGTCGAGTGGCTGGACGGTGTAATGGTTAAGGGCTCCGCCTCTGACGCAGGAGACCTGGGTTCGAATCTCTACTCTGGCTGTTCAGTAAGCCGGCACCTATTCAGTAGGAGACCTTAGGCAAGTCTCCCTAACACTGCTACTGCCTATAGAGTGCGCCCTAGTGGCTGCAGCTCTGGCACTTTGAGTCCGCCAGGAGAAAAGCGCGATATAAATGTTATTTGTCTTGTTTGTCTTTGTCTTGTCCCGGTGGTACACAGGACTTTTCCAGAGCACACTTTGCTTGGTCATTGGAGTGCAGCTCTCCCTCGTTTGGTGGTTGGTACTGGTGGCCGAGCAACTGGGCATGCAGCAGTTTGTAGTCAGAATGCAGTGCTGCGCAGTGCACAAGTGTGTCCATCAGACAGTAAGGTGCAGTGCAGTACACAAGTGTGTCCATCAGACAGTAAGGTGCAGTACACAAGTGAGTCCATCAGACATTAAGGTGCAGGGCTGTGGAGGCGGTACAAAAATACCCCGACTCCTCAGGTTAGTATTCCTCCAACTCCGACTCCTCTAATTTGCATATTACAATCTTGTTGATTGAAAGTATGTACGCGTTGCGTTCCGATCGCACGGCCATCTGCACTGCATAGATGTGAACGAGGCCTAAAACAAGTCCTTGGTAAGAGTACTTGTAGAAGGTACAGACAAGAACAAAGAACATCTATCAGGCCCTAGGCAATGTAAGGCCTAGTGCACACCGAGCGGTTTTGGTCGCGTTTTTAGAACCGCTTGCAGATGTGGAAACGCTTCGGTAATGTATTTCAATGGGCTGGTGCACACCAGAGCAGTAGACGTTTTGCAGAAACGCATACTCCCGGGCTGCAGCATTTTTTGGATTTCGGAGGCATTTCTGCATCAATGTAAAGTATAGGAAAACCGCAAAACGCTTAGTAAAACGCCAGATCAGAGCGGTTTTCCAGGCAATTTTCTTACAGTAGCTGTTCAGTAACCGCTTTACTGTAACAATATGTGAAATCTGCTACACAAAAAACGCTACATAAAACGCTAGCTTAAACGCTTCATAATAATAAGAAAATCCGCTTCCAAAACCGCTAGCGTTTTGCGGATCTGCTAGCGTTTTTTGGCGTGCTCTAGGCCTAACTGTGGGTACATGTAAGAGTGATGTGCAGGTACTCTGCAGAATGAGGGGATTCTTCCTCTATTACACATTCTTCATGTACAATCTGAACCAGGTTTATGGGTGATAGACAACACCTCTGTGTTCAATGTGCACAACATTCTCAGTGGATTCCCTGTGGACAGTGCATATGTAGAGTATAGTACTATTGTGTAACTTAGAGGGAACCTGAAGCGAGTAAACTTATTTAATATAGACACTTGACGAAGCTGCAAATGAATACTACATACTAACCTCACCGTCACTTCCTTTCAAAAGCTCCCCATTTTCTTCTTACAGTGATCCCTTCCAGTTCTGACAGTATTTTATCAGAACTGAAATATACCCGTTGCTGTCAGTTATATATCAGCAGCTGTCAGTTACAACTGAATGTGCACGGTAATGTCCATGCTTCCCTGTGGCTCAAGTAGGTGACATTACAGTTTAACAAGGTGCTGACCAGGATGCTGTTATGGGGTAATGGCCATTTTTAAAATGGAGGACGGATAATTTCATTGATCACAGAGGACAAATGGGACGCAGGAGAGGAGAAAGTGATTGAGGAGTAGACTACACAGGAGGTAAGTATGACCTGTGTATGGTTATTTTGACTTTTTATTTTCAGTTCAGGTTCTTTTTAAAGTAAACCTGAGACAGACGAAAGTTTTATACATACCTGGGGCTTCCCCCAGCCCCCTTCAGTCTAATCAGTCGCTCGCTGTCCTCCTCCGCCACCTGGATCTTCTGCTATGGGTCCAGGGACTTGAGCCAGTCGGGCGCAGTGCGCATGCACACACACCGCCGCCAGGAACGTACTACTCCTGAGCAGCATTATTGTGCAGATGCAGAACGCTCTTGGCTGTGGAAGCGGCACGCGGCCGTTCTGCGCTGACTGGCTGAATTACCAGGACTCATAGTAGAAGATCCAGGTGGCGGAGGAGGACAGAGAGGGTCTGATTAGCCTGAAGGGGGTTGGAGGAAGCCCCAGGTATATATAAAACTTTTCTTTTCATCCATCTCAGGTACCCTTTAATTCGTAGTCCCCAAACCAAATTTTAACAACATATCAAATTATTTGAGTTCATGAGCAAAAAGAGTGCGTACATTTGCATAAACCAGCATCAACGCAGAATTATTTGCATCTCATTGACCATCTCTATTAGTGACACGGCTACACATCAGGCTTTATTCTTACAGCATAGATGTTATTTAGTAAATATATGAAAGATTCCTGTGTACACATCATATACACAGTCACAATCAGATATGTACAGTATATCTGACTTTAAAATTATGGGGACTGCTTTACTGAAGCAGCACAAGTAACTGTTTTTGATTGGTTTATTTCATTTTTGTGGGCTAAGCACAGCTATTACTGTATATATATAATTTATGATGACTGTTATCTGAGAAATAGAACATTTTATCATTTTCTATTTTAATTACAGTTTAAATTCATTAGGAGTCGAAGTCGGTGCATTTTTTCCCGACTCCAACTCCAGGTACCCAAAAATTAACTACTCTACTCCGACTCCACAGCCCTGGTGCAGTGCACAAGTGTGTCCATCATACAGTAAGGTGCAGTGCTGCGCAGTGCACAAGTGTGTCCATCATACATTAAGGTGCAGTGCTGCGCAGCGCACAAGTGTGTCCATCAGACAGTAAGGTGCAGTGCTGCGCAGCGCACAAGTGTGTCCATCATACAGTAAGGTGCAGTGCTGCGCAGCGCACAAGTGTGTCCATCATACAGTAAGGTGCAGTGCTGCGCAGCGCACAAGTGTGTCCATCATACAGTAAGGTGCAGTGCTGCGCAGCGCACAAGTGTGTCCAACAGTAAGGTGCAATACTGCGCAGTGCACAAGTGTGTCCATCAAACAGTAAGGTGCAGTGCTGCACAGTGCACAAGTGTGTCCATCAGACAGTAAGGTGCAGTGCTGCGCAGTGCACTAGTGTGTCCATCATACAGTAAGGTACAGTGCTGCACAGTGCACAAGTGTGATCATCGACAGTAAGGTGCAATACTGCGCAGTGCACAAGTGTGTCCATCAAACAGTAAGCTGCAGTGCTGCACAGTGCACAAGTGTGTCCATCAAACAGTAAGGTGCAGTGCTGCACAGTGCACAAGTGTGTCCAACAGTAAGGTGCAGTGCTGCACAGTGCACAAGTGTGTCCATCAAACAGTAAGGTGCAGTGCTGCGCAGTGCACAAGTGTGTCCATCATACAGTAAGGTACAGTGCTGCACAGTGCACAAGTGTGTCCATCGACAGTAAGGTGCAATACTGCGCAGTGCACAAGTGTGTCCATCAAACAGTAAGGTGCAGTGCTGCACAGTGCACAAGTGTGTCCATCAAACAGTAAGGTGCAGTGCTGCACAGTGCACAAGTGTGTCCATCAGACAGTAAGGTGCAGTGCAGTGCACAAGTGTGTCCATCCAGGCCTGGATTTACATCGCAGGAGCCTATAGGCACAGATGTCCTGGCACCCTAAACTCCACCATCCGGAAACCCACAAACCCACGCTGAACCGCACCTCAAGGGAGCTGGCTGACCCAGCTGTGACTTCTTCCTTAACAGTCATTGGGCCATATGCAATTCAGTTTTTCATTTGAGTTTTCTCCTAAGTGATATTTTCTCAACTTGTAAATAAAATACCTTTTACACCACCAGTAAACATACAAATACTCAAAATAATTTTGACAGTACTTTTTCACCTACTTTTTGGTACTTTTCCCATTGTAAGGTGCTAAAAAGTTAATTTAAATAGAAGATAAAAGAATTTCTCCTTGGAGAAAACTCAGGAGAAAAAGTGAATTGCATATAGCCCATTGGTAGTTACAGGTGGGAGATCTTGTCAGTGAAATGCCAAAAGCCAGGTGAGTAAACTCTCATTTATGCTCTGCTCAGGACTCTGCATAGGGAAGGAGGGAGGTGCTTGGGGAGGGAGTGAGCCGCCTCTCCATCATCAAGCGCCTGTAGGCGCGTGCCTACTGTGCCTTATGGTAAATCTGGCCCTTTGTCCATCAGACAGTAAGGTCTATACACTGTCTTATGTCCTTGCCTATGCCACACTGTTGCAGGATTATCAATATTTATTGATAATCCTTTTTGACTTATCTTCTATTAGCTCTTACCATTTAACTTTGTACGTTATCTGCTTGCATACTTTTGTAGCTAAGATACTGTTCCTTTAAGTGACCTGCTGTGGATTATCTGCATGGTCTTCATCCTTGAACTCTACTGACTGGTCCTGATTGCTGTTGGGACGTACCAGGCACTTCGTACTGCATATTGGTGGAAGAGCTCTGCTTACTCCTACTACAAAGTAGCCTAATAGTGGCATATCTGCCTGCTCTCTCACCTCCCAAGTTTTTTTATTCATTAAAAAAAAGTAAAACCTGTGAAGTAGTAATTGAGAAAGATTTGTAAAGGATGCAGAATTAGTTGTGAAAAATGACTTGCTTTTAATATGGGACGCATGTAATGGTTTTGTTATGGCATAGTAACCAATTCTTTTTTTGAAGAAACTTTTATTACAGCATAATCTGGTCTGTGCTGTGTGAACTAGGATGAGGCATTGGTGGATGGTTGGAATTATTTGCCTATAGGCTCTTCAGGAATGGCAAGTGGGGGGCAAGGAGTACTGTGTTGCTACAGTTTAGTGCAGATCTAGATTGAGGGGAGGGAGGCGTAGCGTCACCTGCATAACAAATTACAGCTGATCAGGTAAGTAGGGAACATTGAGACCCCCAATCCTTCATCAATAAGATGGATGCCTTGAGGGTATATTATTGTGGTGTTTTTTTTTGTTTGTTTGTTTTTTTGCAAATAAGGGATTGCAATTAAAAAAAAATCACAAAATGTAAAAAAAATTCTAAAATATGGTCGCCATGCATTGTCCTAGGGACATAATTTAAATGTTGTAATAACTGGGAAATGGGCAAATACAATGTGTGGGTTTTATCTACAGTTGCATGTTTTTTTATTTTAAAGAGACTCTATAACAAAATGTTCATCCTTATTTCTTCTATCCTATAAGTTCCTATACCTGTTCTAATGTGCTCGGTCTAACTGAAGCCTTTCCTAGTTGCACAGTGGCTGTATTATCTCTGTTATATGATCTAATCTTCTCTCCTCTGTCGGGCTCAGGCAGTCTGGCTGGAATGTGCTGTGCTGCTTGTAATTGGCTAGAAGCTATACACACCCTCTCCAGGCCCCCTGCACTGGCGGCCGCTGATTGGCCGGCGGGACCACATGATGCGGAGTGTCTCGCTCCGCATCACGTGGTCCCGCCGGCCAATCAGCGCCACTCTGGGAGACCTTATACGGACCTAACGCGGCTCACTCTACCGTCCTCTCCCGCACCACCATGCGTTGCGTTAGGGGCACGCTATGCGACCATAACGTCCCCTAAAACGCAACGTCTTGGTGTGTAAGTAGCCGTAAACAATACCAGTTGCCTGGCTGTCCTGCTGATCTCTTTTGCTGCAGCAGTCCCTGAATCACACACCTGAAACAAGCATGCAGCTAATCCAGTCTGACTTCAGTCAGAGCACATGATCTGCATGCTTGTTCAGGGGCTGTGACTGTAAGTATTAGAGAGACAGGATCAGCAGGAGAGTCAGGCAACTGGTAGTATTTTAAAAAGAAAAATCCATATCCTTCTCAGTTTAGATTCCCTTTAAGCTGGATAAAGAGGAAAAGCTTACTGTTCTTGATACATTTTACCATAGTATTGGAGACCAGGAAGCTCCAGAGAAGAAATTAATTTCCAGAATTTTAAAGTTAAGATTCCCTTTCACAGAGGAGGATATGACATTTTGGAGTAAATGCCCCATGTTAGGCATTCTTATTTCTCAGGTATCTAAAGATGTCTAATTATCATCAGAGATGGCCCGAACCGTTCGCAGGCGAACCTCTGTGGAGCAGCTACTACTTCCGGGTCGCAATGACCCTGAGTAGTACGGCTGCGCTGGGCCGGTGGTGCGCGTCTTTGATCCCGCGTCCGTTGCCGGCCACTCTCTGCGCATGAGCGTGACGTCACGCACATGTGCAGAAAGTGCCCGCAACAGGAGCGCGATCTAGGACGTGCACCGCTGGGACAACGCAGGCGTACTACTCCGGGTCATTGCGACCCGGAAGTAGTACAGGTGAGGAGTTCGCCGGGGAACGGTTTGGGAACCGTTCGCCGACATCACTAATTATCATATGAGGGCATGGTCACTCTGATAGACTTGAAACAAGAACATTTGCACTTTTCTATAGAAGTATTGAGAAGCAGCAGAAACTCATTTTGATACATAATATTAGCAAACATGTTGTAGACCAGTGTTTCTCAACATTTTTTAGACCACCTGGTCCTTCACCATATCCATTATTAAAGATCAATGTGGTTTGAAACATGTCAACTGATTTTATACTGCAGGATTTTGTACTCCAATGAGTCCTTGGTTTTCTACTAAGAGCACTATGCAGATCACCTTTGCATTGACAATCTGGGGGTTGCCTTATCCCAGAATCTGCACTGCCATTTTCCACCAAGGTTGAGGCCGGCTTTACACTGTGCAATGGCGGCAGCGGTGTGGAGCTACCACCAAAAAACAGGCCTTCAGGGATTACCGCTTTAATAATGCGGTAATCCCCTTCTGGCCAAGCTCCAAACAGGAAGTGATGCTCACCCGTGGTCATTTCCTATTTTTTTTTAAAGATTCTTTATTTATTTCAACGTGTATAGAACAACATACAACATGAAGAAAAACAAAAATAAACATACATTTTGCTTAGTTCGCTTTCATCCTAAGGGACATATAAGCTCAATGAAAAGCAATTTCCAGGGGCCTCGAGTAGAACATTACAGCACATATCTAAAGTGTGTTAGTAGTTATGAGCCCTCTAATTTGAGAATAAGAAGCCCTTGAAAATGGTGTCCCGGCGCCCTATGGGGAACATACAACCGGGCACCTGTTATGGTGGTAATTAGCGGCTCCCATATTTTCTTTGGAAGCACAATCCTTTAGGCCTATTCCATGCCATGTTGTCCCTAAGACAAAGTAGAAGAGTAAGAAAAAGAAAAAGAAGAGAAGGAAGAAAGGACAGATAAAGCACGCTTTCAGTGGGTCGGGGGGGGGGGGGGAGCGTAGAACTCATCCCGGAGAGCCTCTTTGAATCTTATAGGTAATGCCAGGGGAGATGCTAGGATGGTCTCAGCCAGCGATAAGGGTAGCGTATTGTGGGGATTCCTTGAATTCGAACCACCAGAACCAGGTTTTCCAGAATTGCTCTGACCTTTCGTATATAGAGGCTGTCAGTTCTTCCAGCCGACAAATTCTGTCCACCTCCCTCAACCATTCTCTGATGTCAGGAGGGTCTTGAGACTTCCAACGTCTAGCAATCAGTGCTTTGGCAGCATTGACAAGATGCCTGGTAAGAGATTTTTTATATTTTTTGATGGACCATGAGTTGTGGTGGAGAAGGAAGAATGCTGGGGAGTCTGGGGGTAGGAAGTCTGTCAGGGCATGTATCTGTGTGCGTATGGTATGCCAGTAACTGGTAAGACGGGGACAGGACCAGAAAGTATGCAACAGTGTACCAGGCTCTTGTCCACACCTCCAGCAACTTGGAGAAATAGATGGGTACATTGCATGAAGTCTCGTTGGTGTGAGGTACCATCGTGTGAAGATTTTATATCCCGCTTCCTGGCTACTTGACGATATCGACGATTTGTGAGCAAAGAGTAATATCTTTCCCCATTGTTTTGTTGAGAAGGAGATGTCCAGGTCAGCCTCCCATCTCGATCTCAATTCTGCGGATGGTTCATCCGTATCGTTAAGTAGCGAATACATAAGAGAGACAGTCCCCCTGATTGACCCTGTGCCCCTACAAGTTTGCTCGAATGGAGTAAATGATCTTCCCAACTCAGCCCTGGTACCCTGTTGCAATAAAAAGTGTTTAAACTGAGTCCAGCTCCAATGGTCCAGGGCCTGGGATGACAATGCATTCTGTATACTGGCCAGGGGAGTCCATTCTCCCTCATGAATGAAATGGTGAGCACATAATGGATGGGCAGTGCGCCAGGTAAGGTAGCTCCGTGGGTGCATACCCAGAGGAAAATCTGGGTTGTTAAGGATGGTCAGAAGAGGCGACGGCCAGGGGGATATTAATTTCCTACCTCTATATTTAGCTAGAACCTTAAGGGTATGATTAATTAGTGCAGCGGCGGGATTTGGTATTTGCTTAAATTTAGTTTGCCAGGGGATCTGGCTGAGGTTATTTTCCGCTAACTCTTCTTCTAACTCTACCCACCTTTTCTGGGAAGAGTGTCTATGCCAGTCGATGATTCTTATTAGGACTGCTGAGGCATAGTACAGCGAGGGGTTCGGGATTGCCATGCCCCCTGATTCTTTAGGTGCAGTTTGCAACGCATATCTCAGTCTAGATTTTTGACCTTTCCAGATAAATTTAGAGAGCTCCCGGGTTAGTTGCTTAAGATATGTAGGCGGAATGTGTATGGGGAGGGCCTGAAATAGGTAAAGCAAACGAGGCATGATTGTCATCTTGATTATACACGTCCTCCCGAACCAAGAAAAATGGGGCCTATCCCACTTTTGTAGATCTAGCTTAATTCTTTCTAAAGCAGGCATAAAGTTACAAGCCACCAAGTCTCTTGGGTGGGGGGTGATATGTGTTCCCAGATATTTAAGGGCTTTAGGCGGCCACCTAAATGGAAAATTGGCCCGTAGGGTATCTTTTAGCGTATCCGGTAGGAGAACCCCCAGTGCTTCACTTTTGTCATAATTAATTGAGAGATTGGAGAGTCGGCCATACTTCCGAAATTCTCGTAGCAGATTGGGTAAAGAGATATGCGGGTTTGTGAGAAAAAACAGCATATCGTCCGCATATGCTGCGACTTTATGAGAGGATGCCTTGAGGGTGACCCCTTGTATATCCGGGTTAGATCTGACTGTGCATAAGAAGGGTTCAAGCGAGAGAGCAAATATCAACGGAGATAAGGGGCAACCCTGCCTCGTTCCGTTGCGTATATCAAACTTTTCAGATAATACTCCATTTGCTTTTACTTTGGCGTTAGGTGAGGAGTAAAGAGACATTATTCGTCTGCACATCTTAGTTGATAGACCGATGTGTTTCAGAACGCCCTCTATGAAGTCCCAGTCCACCCTATCAAAAGCTTTTTCCGCATCTGTGGAGAGAAGGAGAGTAGGGGTGGACTGGGACCTCACCCAGTGTATGATGTCCAAGGTGCGGATGGTGTTGTCCCGTGCCTCTCGGCCCGGAACAAATCCTACCTGATCTGGGTAAATTAGGTTAGGAAGAATGGGCGACAGCCTATTCGCGAGCATTTTTGAATATATTTTTATATCTACATTAAGCAACGAGATAGGTCGATAGCTCTGGCATAGTGAAGGGTCTTTCCCCTCCTTGTGTAGTACTGAGATATGCGCTGCAAGCATTGTGGAAGGAAAGTCTAAATTTTCCTCCTGATTTTCCGAGATGGCATTAAATGCTTGAAGCATATACGAGGTTAAAGTGCTTTTAAACTTCTTATAATACTCAGGGGTGAACCCGTCGGGGCCCGGGGCTTTTCCTACTGGAAGCTGAGACATTGCTATAAGCAGTTCATCCTCTGTGAATGGTTCTTCTAAGGCTTCGGCATCATCTATAGAGAGTGAGGGCATGCCTGATTTTGTCAAGTAGTCAGTTATTTTAGTCTGTTTAATTTCAGAAGGGAGCGAGCCACAGGAAGAGGGAAGGTTATAGAGATCAGCATAGTAATTTTTAAATGCTCGTGAGATGTCGTCATATTTGTGCGCCATATGAGAGTTTTTATCCTTGATACATGGTATATAGTTAGAGGTCTGTTGATCTTTCAGAGCTCTCGCTAACATTGAGCCACATTTGTTACCGTATTCATAGAACGAGCGACGGCATCTAAATGCCGCGTATTTAACCTTATGAAATAGCAACCCGCGGAGTGATTCTCTTTTTCTCGTCAATTCTGACAAAAGCGTTGGAGATTTACTCTGCTTATGTCTAGTTTCCAATTCTGCTATGGAGGATAAGATATTCTCGATCTCTTTCTCTCGTTCCCTCTTCCTTCTAGCTCCCTCCCTGATCAGCAGGCCTCTAACATAGCATTTGTGTGTTTCCCACAAGAGTAATGGGGAAGTGTCCTCCCGGGCATTGATATGGAAAAATTCCTCCATTTCCGCCTTGAGTTTCTCAGTTATCTGTTTATCCTCTATCAGGGATCCATTCAACCTCCAGGAGGCAGGGCCACGTCTGCACTCTCCCAGCGAGACCTCCACTGTGACAGGGGCATGGTCCGAAAGGGTCATGCTACCTATCCCAAGGGCGGCCGATACCGAGAGGAGATTATGTGAGAGGAAGATGTAGTCAATCCTCGAGTATGTGTTATGTGGATGGGAGAAAAACGTGTAATCTTTTACAGTAGGGTTGTGCAGACGCCAAACATCGACTAGTTGCATGGAGTGGAGGAGAGAGTGGCATTTTTGCAGTAGCCTCTGAGACGCCGGGCCTTTCCCTGAGGAGGAATCGATCGCCGGGTTCAAGGAGAGATTGAGATCTCCGCCCAGGAGGACACTGCCCTCCGCGAACGTGCGGAGGCGAGACAAGAAGGATTGAAGAAGGGAGACCTGATTCGTATTAGGGGCATAATATGAGCCTATCGTGATCTTTTGATTATACACGGTGCCTTTAATCAGGTTGAATCTACCCTGTGGGTCTCCATATTCTTCAATCAGAGTAAATGGGGTGTCCCTGGAGAGGAGTATCGCCGTTCCTTTAACCTTGGACTCTTGGAGAGGGCTATAATATAATGCTCTGTAATATTTATTGTACAGTTTGGGTACTTTAGGCTGTTTAAAGTGTGTCTCTTGTAGGCATACAATATTGGCATGCTCCTTATGGCATAAATTAAGTATCGCCGACCTTTTTTCTGGAACATTCAGTCCCCTGGCATTTAGAGATAGCAGTTTAAGTGACCGCTGGAATGTTGGTCACTATCAGAGGCTCCCCAGGACCCACGCCCACAACCGACCCACTTATTAACCGATAGGCAGAAAGGCAAGACAAAGAGGGACATAACAGAAAAGAGAGAAACAAAAACAAAGTACACATAGGAATGTGTATTGAGCACATGAGGAGCAGTAAAGGTGGAAAAGTGCTCACCCATATAGCTCGCCAGAATACCAGATCCTGACATTGGATAGCATTGCCTAGGGGCCTTTTAGGCACCATTGTGTGACCGGCAAATCCTACTGGGGTAGAGGATTTTGATGAAAGAATTACAGTCACGAGTCCCGGCTCCAGCCAGGCACACACTACCGATAACATGTTGAAATATTAACCTTTTATCCCTTCACAACAGAAAACGAAATCCTCAAACTAGTATGCATAGTAATTTTTAACAAACTCTATTTCTAGCTTTAGAAAGGTAAGCAAGTAGTATAAGAAATGGAGGATAAGACAATGAGAGCCCACCACCCTCTGCCACCCTCCGCTTTAAGCCCCTTTAAGTATAACATTTATATCTTAGGGTGAGAGCCCGTGGCACTACCCCCTCCCACCACCCAGTGAGTTTACGTTGCTCCTTACCCATAGAAGTGGCCAGTCTCCCGAACTGTAAACAGTCCCAGAACCCCCACCCCCACCCTCCACTGCATTCAATATCACAACGTACAACGTACCGGTATCCCCAATCTCCTTCAAGGATAACTAGCCCCAAAACGGAGGGCCCTTACATGCATTATACATTTATTACCTCTAGAAAGGAATCAGCACTCCAAGGTGCTCAGAGTCTCCCGATGTGCGGGAGAGAGGGCGCCGGATCCCATCACTGCATAGTCAGAGGGGGGGGGGCAGGCAACAAGGCCCATCCCCCCCTGCCCCCCATGCTAGGGCCCAATGGCGCCCCCCCAAAGCCACACATCAGGTTCAAGCGTGCCGTGGGTACATCCTGATACATTATCCCAAAGTAAAGCGACCAGCTGTAGGCCGCAGAGTCTTTTATCACGGCCCCCTCGGGTCAGAGAAGTTAATGTCCCGCTCATGTTGCAGACCGATGTAGGCCTCATCGCCCGTCAGCAAAACACAGATACACAAGGCGGGCATGGGGGGACAGTTCAGCGCATTCCAGGCGTATGATCACTGGAGGCCACAGTTCAACAAACACCATGCGGGCAGAGGGGGCCGCCAAGGGAGGGGTGAGAGGGGGACCCGGCGGTCAATAGAGGCCACAGTTCATGAGGCAACGTGTGGGTAGGTGTCTATAAGGTGAAGGGGGGCACAGTACTTACGGGCCCGCTCTCCGCTCAGCGTTGTTTGCGCGGTTTCTGTGGTCCAGCAAAGTCCATAGTGTCCGGATTCCATTCAGGGACAGCCACCGTGGGTATGTCCATTACTCGGAAGAACTCAGGTAGATCTTTGGGATGCCGGATCGCATAGGACTGGGTTCCCTTCTTCACAATGAGCTGAAATGGAAATCCCCATTTGTATGTAACTTCCTCCGCAGAGAGAGATTGTAGTAGAGGCTTCAGTGCTCGCCGCTGTGCCAGTGTGGATGGCGCCAGATCCTGAAAGAGGGAAACCGTCGCCCCTTCCCACTGCAGGTTGTTCTCTCTTCTTGCTGCAATCATGATCTGCTCCTTCTCCTGATAGTTATGCAGCCTGCAGATAATGTCACGAGGCTGCTCCTCTCTTCCTGGGGCCGCTCTAAGGGCTCTGTGGGCTCTGTCGAATTTAAGCTTTTGATCCGCAGGCCTATTGAGGAGACCATTGAAAAGAGTGCGCAACGTGGGGATGATATTGTCCGCATTTACTCGCTCTGGTACACCTCTTACGCGAACGTTGTTCCTGCGTCCCCTATTTTGCATGTCTTCCATTTGAGTGCGCATAGAGCGTGTGAAGGTAGACTGCCTCTCGCTTTCTTCCCGCAGCTTTGCCACTTCTACTCTCAGCGAGGCCACATCATCCTCCACCGCCGTGACCCGCTCTGCCAGGCCGCTGACGTCTGCATGGATGGCGGCAATCTCCGACCTCGTGGAGGACACTATGCGTTCAGTCTGTTCCTCCATGTCCTGCTTGGTGGGGAGCCCCTTTAGAAATCTCCATATGTCCTCCAGGTTAGTGAGGGCAGATGGGCCCGATTTCATAGTGCTTGGGCCTGTGGCAGCTGGTGGCAGAGATGTCGGGTCCGCCATATTGGGAATCGTCGGCGTCTCACTCAGAGCCTGGAAGTACCTGGTCAGGGGTCTCTGCAGAGAGGAGTTAGGACACTGCTGGGCCGTGTCACCCTTCTTGGACCTTTTCATGCCACTTGGGGGAGAAAGTGAAGGGATGTTGGGTCGAATTCAGCTAGAATAGTGTGCACATGGCCAGGAGCTGCATAGGAGCACGTCTTCACCCTTCCATCGCAGGCTCCGCCCCCCGTCATTTCCTATTTTGGAGATATGGAAGTGCACGGAAGCATATTGTAAAAAATATTTATTTATTGTATTTATAAAGTGACAACATATTACGCAGCACTGGACAATAAATAAGGGATACATACAATGTAAACAAGGGGTGACAGACAGAGGAAGCACACGGTTATACAACATAGCACAAAGATATACATGCAAACTGGGTATATGATGCATGATCATGTGATTTTACAGAGACCCAGAAAATCAAGTCCGAGTTAGTCCATGAGAAGGGTGTCATTGCTGGGGTTGCAGGATTAAGAAGTACACAGCACGCGTGACCCCCTGCAATTTCCACCCCCAGGACTTAACGCCAATTGGCATAATGCGGTCCTGGGGAGCCGCCGCTTTCATGCCAATTGCCCTGAAGCAGTCTTTAGGTAGTTACCTGGGGCTTCTACCGGTCCCCCGCAGATGTCCTGTGCCCACACCGGGACAAACCGATCCTCCTGTCCCCTGCAATGGCTCACTTCCGTTTTTTTGCAACTGTAATGTCACAGGCCACTGCGCCTGCGCTATCCTGGTTGCGTGCATCCTCACACACATTCCTGGGAGCGTCCTGCACTAGGCACATTCCTAGGGCATGATGGGTGCTCAGGGAGTTTGTCTGCAATCTTTACATATGCCTTCCCCTCCCCAGTTGCGTACTAGTCAGTTAGATAGGTGGGCCTCCTGGTAATTCCCTCTGCCCTCCCTGTAGCATCTTAGCTGCCCTATTTTAGACCTATAATATCAGTTATGTTGACAGTGAGAGATGTGGAAGGCCAGTAAATAAATGTGTCTATTTGCTAGCTAGTAGGCCTTTGGTTTGCTCACATAGCTTTAAAATTGCTGACATTTGGCAGTGATGAAAATATTTGTATAGTGGCTTCCCTCCAATCCACATTGAAAATATTTTACTGTATCTAATAGAGAAGTGGACCTAAGTGTAAGGGGCCAGATCCCTCTTGTCTACATTTGTTATGGGAATGTGTACAGCTGACCATTGGAAGCAAGTTGTAGACTTCTGAGGCAGCAAAATGGGATATCCAGTAGCCTTTGCGGTAAGCCAGAAAGGGGGTCATGGTAGACTGTAACACTGATGCCCTGGATAGACCTGGCAAATATAAGCTCTTAATTTGTTGAAATGTTTTTTTAGTCCCTGCTACCTTATGAAGAATAGCATTGACTATGTCCATGTTTAACAAACGGGACAACTCTTCTTTTAAATCCCAAAGGCTTGGAGGAGTTTAATATATCCAGTGTTATTAGATAGTTTACAAAAAACTGGTGTATGGAAATACGGTTTTCAGGTCTCAGGTTACCTGAACACTTGCCGGTGCCTTGCCTCAGCTGGATTGCTCGTACAGGTCATGTAGCATCAAATCAAAAAAAGAGACGGCACACCACTGGCTCTGCAAAACTTGCTGTGTATTAATCAAACAAAACACTACATGTTACGAATAAAACATCCTTCCTCAGGTGTATAACAGCAATGAAGCGGATAGGAACAAATATAAATACACATTCGAGTGTGGACAACCACACCCTTAACAACTCCGCCCACATAAACATTAACCCATTAGTCCATAGTGCATAGTTCCAATAGTGCAGTTTCCCACTGATGCAAGAACAACGGTCATATGGCACTCCGCTCTGGCTACCAATGAACATAAATAATGAACTGACCATACTCCTGGCACTTCCAATCAAGGACTGCCACAGAACCACCTATGAATCAAAACATGGAATTAAAACTCATACACATACCAGGCATAAATATACATAACTCAACATATTATTGCCTCCTATTAAAAGCATCTTATAAAAAGCATAAGCATTTGAGGGGCAATCTTTCGTTCATGCTTCTAGGGGCTACCACATCCATGTCGTGGATCCACCTTGCCTCTCTTTGCTTTAGCAATTTCTCACGGTTTCCCCCTCTCTTGGGCAAAATTACAGACTCTAAGGCCTCGTTCACATCAAATGCGGTGCTGTACGTTTTTTCCCACTGCGGATGTGTGCGTTTTTTTAGTGCAGGGCAAAAACAATGCATTGCTATTCGTCTCGTTCACATCTATGCGTTTCCAACGTACGCGTTTTTGAAACGCATAGATGCATGCATATGTGTGCGGAACGCGAACAAACGCATAGCAATGAAAGTCAATGGAAACGCAGATGGCCGCATGACCATGCGTTTTTTTATGCGTATTTGGCGATGCGTTTGGGGATGGACAACGAGAAATGTCCAGGTGTCCAAAAACGCATACTAAATAAAGACGCACACAAACGCATTTAAAAACCGCATACAAACGCGTACAAATGTACGCGTTTTGTCCATGCGTTTTCTGATGCGTTTCCCAAGCACACCAAACGCAGAATATATGAACGAGGCCTAACACGCACCACCTTAATTGTGCTACATTGTGTCCTGCTGCAAAAAAGTGTCTGGTTAAGGGTGTGGTTGTCCACACTCGAATGTGTATTTATATTTGTTCCTATACGCTTCATTGCTGTTATACACCTGAGGAAGGATGTTTTATCCGTAACATGTAGTGTTTTGTTCGATTAATACACAGCAAGTTTTGCAGAGCCAGTGGTGTGCCGTCTCTTTTTTTGATTATTAGTTTTCCTGGTTGCTGCAACTATCAGGTGCATCAGATTTCTCTTTCATTTTATAATTAGTATCAAGTAGCGCACGTGTGGCGGCTTACAATCTTGGACGTAGAAACTACATCCAGGAACCTAGAGCACTTTTTAGGACGCATATTCTACATCCAAAAATGTTACTGTAAGTTTTTTGGCCAGTGTATCTCCTTATGGAGAATTCTCAGTATTTCCTTTATTCTTTGCAAAAGCACTTCCTGGAAAGGATCTACACATAGATGCCAGCCAGCCTACTCGCTTGAACTGAGCAGCTGACATTCAGCAAGCGCTTTTAAAAATAAAGAAAATCCTGAGAATCCATCGTGAGGAGATGGACTAGTCCATATTAACAGTACCTTTTCTCAGGGACAAATGTACGTTTTATATTGTATATATAGGTAGTTTATCCATACCTTTAAACATAGTGTCAGTTGATTGTGTGAATGACAGGAGTGCAAAATGCATTTGTGTTCTGGAGCTGAAAAGTCAACAGCTTATTTCCAATTTTTACTTCTTATCTTAACCCTTTGGTGTGAGCAGGTGTGAGAATCAGTTAAAGGAGAACTGTAGTGAAAAGTATGTGGAGGCTGCCATATTGATTTTATTTTAAGCAATACCAGTTGCCTGGCTGTCCTGCTTACCCTCTGCCTCCAATATTTTTAGCCATAGCCCCTGAACAAGCATGCAGCAGATCAGGTGTCTCTGACATTTTTGTCAGATCTGACAAGATTAGCTGCATGCTTGTTTCTGGTGTGATTCTGCAGGCAGATAGCTCAGCAGGGCTGCCAGGTAACCGGCATTTCTTAAAAGGAAATCAATATGGCAGCCTCCATATACCTCTCACTACAGTTCTCGTTTAACTACTGCCTACATGTGTAATCTATATGACAAGACAAGACAAGACAAATAACATTTATATTGCGCTTTTCTCCTTGCGGACTCAAAGCGCCAGAGCAGAGCAGCAGCCACTAGGGCGTGCTCTATTGGCAGTAGCAGTGTAAGGGAGACTTGCCAAAGGTCTCCTACTGAATTAGTGCTGGCTTACTGAACAGGCAGAGCCGAGATTCGAACCCTGGTCTCCTGTGTCAGAGGCAGAGCCCTTAACCATTACACCATCAGCCAACTGCTATATGCATGATGTGTTGCTTAAAGGAACACTATCGATCTACATTTTTTTTTCAATTCAGATAGGAATTGTTTGGGAAGTGCTGCTAAGTACTGGTGTATACATTTCACTGGCAACCTCTTTGTTTACGGTTATCAAAATACTTTCACACTTTACTGGCAGAATGAGCCATAAGGAGAGGGGAAATTCCCCTCACAATTGATCAGTTAACCCTGTGTGTAACTCTGTGTGAGAGAGAGAGAGAAAGCTCACCGCTTTTGTCACAGCTTTTCATACTGTTTTTGCTTTCTGAGAAAAATACTCTGCAGTCTGATATGCAACACTGGCTGTGCATTGAAGCAGACACCCCTTCTGCAATTGATTTGAGCTGAATAGCTTCTGCTTTCAGAACTTTGGGGATCTATGTGTCCATTAGTTGTTTTATATACAGAAGATGTATATTTCTACGGCCCTCATTAAGACATTCTCCCAGTCATGTGCACACTGTAAATGCTGCTGCTGTGTTTTAGGGTCTCCTGTTCAAGCACTTTTATATGCATTATCAGGATACGCTTAGTGTAGTATGGGCTCAGTACTTTCAGGCTAAATTCGCAGTGGGGAGTTGGGTTCCCTATAAAAACAGAAACCCAATGGAAGGGAAAAGTAGCATTTCACATGATGCATACAATAAAGCATACAGTACATAGAATGTATGCTTCACTGCCATTGTTAGCACTCGCGTTATGCGGTAACACACTGCATGTATCACGTTATGCCCAATGGATCCGTCATGCTGCACTGCTAACCCTCCAATGAGAACGTACCATTACAACGTAATTGTATTGCATTGCTGATGCAATTATTTTGTCAGTTGCAACGCACTGCTACACACTGCTACACACCAGTATGAACGTAGCCTAAGGGCTCGTTTCCACGAAGGGCGATTTGGCGTGATTTCCTACATGCAAATAAGGGAAATCTGAGGTGACTTCCAGCCTATTGAAATAGGAGGCTTCTAAATTCACATGCAGGGAAAAAATGGATGGTTGGCAGTATTTTTCCGCATCACACTTACGAATCCCCATCGCCGTGCATAATGGAAATGGGCCCAAAAAGTAGCTAAGTGCATAAAACATGACTGTAATGGATGAAATGAAGCTAGTCTCCCATCAGTCGCTTATTAATGCTCCTCTTGTCATGGAAATGTATTTCTTTTAGCTATTAATCACATTTTATCTTAGACATAGGTAGAGGCAGCGTTCTGTGTGAGAATATGGTTAGGTTTACTTGTAGTAAAAACCCTTTGCTTTTGAGATTTGCATATGAGATGCAGCAGCACTGGGTGCAGCCGTTTGCATTATGGGGTACATCAGAATTTGTTACTGAAGAGTCAGACATGTTAGAGCTTTTGGCGGCATAAATGGACATGCAAGGTTACTGAAAGTATACACCTGTTATCATCTGCCATTCAACTTCCCTTGTACATTCCTATACATACAGGTGGCTGCATTCCAAAAGTTCTACTGAACTTGCTAAACTGCATTCCCCAGCTAGTAACTAGAAATACATGCACTTACGTATTCTTTAGTAGTTTCTAGTCTAATTTTAGGACATGCTCCCATTAGACAGTTGAACTGTCAAATTTCCTGTGTAAATATCAGATGCAGCTTGATTGGACTGGACAGCAGTTCATGAGCTGTTTAACCACTTCAGCTTCTGGGGTTTTTAACCCTTTAAAAACCACTCAAGCAAAAAAAAAAGTAAGCAGTCTTTGTTTTCAAAAGCATTTCCTGAATGGCAGGCTAACTGCCAAAATAGTACGATACCAGCCAGCCTCCCTACTCACTTGTTTACTATTTTCTCAGTTAGACTTTGCAACTGCCGCTTAGTAAATGCTTTTAACCACTTGCCGACCGCCCACTGCACAGAGGCGGCCGGCAAGTGGATCCCGCAAGGACCGCCGCATGCACAAATGCGGCGGTCCTTGTACGGGCATGGGCGGAGCGATCGCGTCATTCGTGACGCGATCCTCCGCCGGCGACTGGCTCCGCCCCCTCGCGCTGTAACCCGCCGGCCGTTCGGAAGCGCCAGCCGGTTACTAGCACCCGGATTGCCGTGTACAAAGTGTATAATACACTTTGTAATGTATACAAAGTGTATTATATAGGCTGCCTCCTGCCCTGGTGGTCCCAGTGTCCGAGGGACCACCAGGGCAGGCTGCAGCCACCCTAGTCTGCACCCAAGCACACTGATTTCCCCCCCCCTGCCCACCCCCCAGACCACTGTTTGCACCCAATCACCCCCCTAATCACCCATCAATCGCTCCCTGTCACTATCTGTCAACGCTATTTTTTTTTAATGCCCTAAACTGCCCCCTGCTCTCTCCTGATCACCCCCCCCCCTGTGTACTGTATGCATCTATCCCCCTGATCACCTGTCAATCACCTGTCCATCACCCATCAATCACCCATCAATCACCCCCTGTCACTGCCACCCATCAATCAGCCCCTAACCTGCCCCTTGCGGGCAATCTGATCACCCACCCTTACCAATAGATCGCCCGCAGATCCGACGTCAGATCACCTCCCAAGTGCAGTGTTTATATCTGTTCTCTACCCTAAACACCCACTAATTACCCATCAATCTCCCATCAATCACCCCCTATCACCACCTGTCACTGTTACCCATCAGATCCTAATCTGCCCCTTGCAGGCACCCAGTCACCCGCCTACACGCTCAGATTGCCCCCAGACCCCTCTTATCAATTCGCCAGTGCAATATTTACATCTATTCTTCCCTGTAATAACCCACTGATCACCTGTCAATCACCCATCAATCACCCCATCACTGCCACCCATCAATCAGCCCCTAACCTGCCCCTTGCAGGCAATCTGATCACCCACCCACACCAATAGATCGCCCGCAGATCCGACGTCAGATCACCTCCCAAGTGCATTGTTTACATCTGTTCTCTACCCTAAACACCCACTAATTACCCATCAATCACCCCTGTCACTGCTACCTATCAGATTAGACCCCTACCCGCCCACACCCTCAGAACGCCCTCAGACCCCAGCCCTGATCACCTCGCCAGGGCATTGCTTGCATCTATTCCCCCCTCTAATCACACCTTGAGACACCCATCAATCACCTCCTGTCACCCCCTAGCACACCTACCCATCAGATCAGGCCCTAATTTGCCCCGTGTGGGCTCCTGATCACTCGGCCAAACCCTCAGATCCCCCTCAGACCCCCTTCCGATCACCTCCCCAGTGCATTGATTGCATCTATTTTCCCCTCTAACCACCCCCTGAGACACCCATCAATCACCTCCTGTCACCCCCCTAGCACTCCTATCCATCAGATCAGGCCCAATACAACCTGTCATCTAAAAGGCCACCCTGCTTATGACCGGTTCCACAAAATTTCGCCCCCTCATAGACCACCTGTCATCAAAATTTGGAGATGCTTATACCCCTGAACAGTCATTTTGAGACATTTGGTTTCCAGACTACTCACGGTTTTGGGCCCGTAAAATGCCAGGGCGGTATAGGAACCCCACAAGTGACCCCATTTTAGAAAAAAGACACCCCAAGGTATTCTGTTAGGTGTATGACGAGTTCATAGAAGATTTTATGTTTTGTCAAAAGTTAGCGGAAATTGATTTTTATTGTTTTTTTTTCACAAAGTGTCATTTTTCACTAACTTGTGACAAAAAATAAAATCTTCTATGAACTCGCCATACACCTAACGGAATACCTTGGGGTGTCTTCTTTCTAAAATGGGGTCACTTGTGGGGTTCCTATACTGCCCTGGCATTTTAGGGGCCCTAAACCGTGAGGAGTAGTCTAGAAAACAAATGCCTCAAAATGACCTGTGAATAGGACGTTGGGCCCCTTAGCGCACCTAGGCTGCAAAAAAGTGCCACACATGTGGTATCGCCGTACTCAGGAGAAGTAGTATAAGATATTTCTCCCACCCAGCATGGGTATGTGTAAAAATACACCCCAAAACACATTATACTACTTCTCCTGAGTACGGCAATACCATATGTGTGGCACTTTTTTGCAGCCTAACTGCGCTAAGGGGCCCAAAGTCCAATGAGCACCTTTAGGCTTTACAGGGGTGCTTACAATTAGGCACCCCCCAAAATGCCAGGACAGTAAATACACCCCACAAATTACCCCATTTTGGAAAGTAGACACTTCAAGGTATTCAGAGAGGAGCATAGTGAGTCCGTGGCAGATTTCATTTTTTTTTGTCGCAAGTTAGCAGAAATGGAAACTTTTTTTGTCACAAAGTGTCATTTTCCGCTAACTTGTGACAAAAAAATAAAATCTTCTATGAACTCACCATGCCTCTCAGTGAATACTTTGGGATGTCTTCTTTCCAAAATGGGGTCATTTGGGGGGGGTATTTATACTATCCTGGAATTCTAGCCCCTCATGAAACATGACAGGTGGTCAGAAAAGTCATAGATGCTTCAAAATGGGAAAAATCACTTTTTGCACCATAGTTTGTAAACGCTATAACTTTTACCCAAACCAATCAATATAGGCTGAATGGGGTTTTTTTTATTAAAAAGCTGTTTGTTCACATTTTTCGTGCTGCATGTATACAGAAATTTTACTTTATTTGAAAAATGTCAGCACAGAAAGTTAAAAAAATAATTTTTTTGACAAAATTCATGTCTTTTTTGATGAATATAATAAAAAGTAAAAATCGCAGCAGCAATCAAATAGCACCAAAAGAAAGCTTTATTAGTGACAAGAAAAGGAGCAAAAAATTCATTTAGGTGGTAGGTTGTATGAGCGAGCAATAAACCGTGAAAACTGCAGTGGTCTGAATGGAAAAAAAGGGTCTGGTCCTTAAGGGGGGTAAAGCCCACGGTCCTCAAGTGGTTAAAAACAAGGCAAACCCTGAAAATCCCCATGAGAAAATAGACTAGTAAAAAACCTATCAGTTCTGTCAGATTTTAACTGCTTAATTTTTAGCTGGAGGGGTCCTTTAACGTTCCTGACAATTTTGGCATTTTTTGTACTATTACGGTGTTGCAATAACTGTGCTGTGTAGCAGTAACTTTCATAATACTTATGCCATCAAAGTGATGTATATGTTACTGCCAGAAACCGAAGTGTGGCCACTTTGCGTTCTGGCCAGCCACTTCAGGTTCTGGCCGGCTAATGTGCGAAGTGGCTGCAGCGCAGCGGCCAATGTTAGAAATGGAATGATTACACTAAGTTACAATGTATTTTACGGCCGTCTCACTGCGGCCAAATGTATTAGAAGTTAGTTAATTTAATGAAATATAGCCGGCGGCTATGTAATAGATAAAGCCGCCGGCTTTCGCACTGCCTCCTCTCCTCCTCCCCCCGCCTCCTATACAATACGGAGCAGCCAGGGACATGCGTGTCCGGGAGTCGTTCGTCGCGGCAGGGGCAGCAGAGCAGGGAGGCTGCAGACATTGCTTCTGCCAGCACCCGCTCTGCAGGAACGGCAGGATTCCCCTGCCGCAACGAACGACTCTCCGGTTGCTTCATATTGTATAGGAGTTACATTGTAACTTAGTGTAATCATTCCATTTTTTAACATTGGCCGCTGCGCTGCGGCCACTTCGCACATTAGCCGGCCAGAACCTGAAGTGGCTGGCCAGAACTCAAAGTGGCCACACTTCGGGTTCTGGCAGTAACATATACATCACTTTGATGGCATAACTATTATGAAAGTTACTGCTACACAGCACAGTTATTGCAACACCGTAATAGTACAAAAAATGCCAAAATTGTCAGGAACGTTTTTTAACATTGGCCGCTGCGCTGCGGCCACTTCGCATGTTGGCCGGCCAGAACCTGAAGTGGCTGGCTAGAACGCGAAGTGGCCACACTTCAGGTTCTGGCCGTAACATATATATTTGTTTGTTTGTTTTTTAGGAATAACAGTTTTGTTTAGGTAATATTTTTTTTGAGAATTATTAAATTTTATAGTCATTCTACAGGGAAAACAAAATGGATGCAAATGCAGCAAATACACGTTTTTGTTTTTTCAACCTTCCTTTTTTTCACTTGACAAGTGCCACAATTATAAAACACCTCAAAACCTGTTTTGGCTTGTCCTGATTAAAATGATACCATATATACCATATTTCAATATTAGTTGTACATTTAGCAACTGTTCTCTTCAGCCTGTGCATCTGAAGCGATTGGATATGATTGCTAGTGCGCACAGTTTGAGGACCTTGTTGCTGTACAGATGCATCACTAGGCAACAGTGATGCATCTATACAGTGTTGGGTCCCCGAACTGTCGCCATAGTGATCACATCCAATTGCTACAGGCAGCAGCCATTACTAGTGTCAACAGATCTTAAGCCCAAGTATAGGTGACACAAGGGGTTAATCGTCTTGGTAGGGGTTGAAAATTCAATGCACAAAACATATATATTATTATTGATTTATAATGCGCATATATTTACAGTACCGACCAAGTTTGGACACACCTTCTCATTCAAAGAGTTTTCTTTATTTTCATGACTATGAACATTGTAGATTCACACTGAAGGCATCCAAACTATTAATTAACACATGTGGAAGTATAGTACATAACCAAAAAGTGTTAAACAACTGAAAATATGTCATATTCTAGGTTCTTCAAAGTAGCCACCTTTTGCTTTGATTACTGCTTTGCACACTCTTGGCATTCTCTTGATGAGCTTCCAGAGGTAGTCACCTGAAATGGTCTTCCAACAGTCTTGCGTGACGTCATGAGTGACGTCACGCTCATGCGCAGAGAGTGGCCGGCAACGGGCGTGCGATCAAAGACATGCACCGCCGGCCCAGCGCAGCCGTACTACTCTGGGTCATTGCGACCCGGAAATAGAAGCTGCACCACAGAGGTTCGCCCGCGAATGGTTCGGGCCATCCCTGCCTAGAATATGATCAAGATGGTTTGGGGTGAGCTGGACCGCAGAGTGAAGGCAAAAGGGCCAACAAGTGCTAAGCATCTCTGGGAACTCCTTCAAGACTGTTGGAAGACCATTTCAGGTGACTACCTCTTGAAGCTCATCAAGAGAATGCCAAGAGTGTGCAAAGCAGTAATCAAAGCAAAAGGTGGCTACTTTGAAGAACCTAGAATATGACATATTTTCAGTTTAACACTTTTTGGTTATGTACTATACTTTTACATGTGTTAAAGCGGAATATAACCCTGCATTTCAACTTTGCTCTAAAACATTATTTACAGCATATTATATGCAACCAGCATTTTTTTTAATAGACCAGCATTGGAAGGGTTACACAGGGCTTTAAAGTTCCTGGAGATTTCTGCAGACGCATCCGAAGCTCAGATAGATACATTTTGTTTACATAAATGTATCTAAGTGTTGAATGTTACACACTTTGGCTGTCCTCCAGCTCAGTCAGAGAGAGATGAGTCACATTCAACACTTAGATACATTTATGTAAACAAAATGTATCTATTTCAGCTTCGGATGCGTCTGCAGAAATCTCCAGGAACTTTAAAACTCTGTGTAACCCTTCCAATGCTGGTCTAGTAAAAAAAAAAATGCTGGTTGCATATAATATGCTGTAAATAATGTTTTAGAGCAAAGTTGAAATGCAGGGTTATATTCCGCTTTAATTCATAGTATGGATGCCTTTAGTGTGAATCTACAATGTTCATAGTCCTGAAAATAAAGAAAACTCTTTGAATGAGAAGGTGTGTCCTATAGGAATACTAGTTAGGAAAAGACTGGATAACGCCCCTCCCAGCTTTTCCCTATGAACATAGAGCTGGCCCTGCCCACAAGAGGAAGCAGAGGGAAAGGATAGGGTCAGGTGATAGGTGAAGAACACTGTTGGAGACTATATACTTCTCTTTTACAACCTTCCTACACTGTAAACTGGGAACAATCAACAAGTTTTCTCCTATGTGATCTCTTCACACCTTATCAATAAAATGCCTATCAATAAAATACTCAGATTAATTTTCACAATACTTTTTCACCTTCTTTTTGGTACTTTTTCAATTACTCAGAGCAAGATTTACTTTAACCACTTGAGGACCAGAGGTTAATACTCCCCTATTGACCAGGCAGTGGCGTAGCTAAGGAGCTGTGGGCCCCGATGCAAGTTTTACAATGGGGCCCCCCAAGCACTCTATACATAACAATTGATACGGCGCACCAAAACCTGCCAATGGCAGCTACAGTGTCTGAGGTGCAAGCAGGGGATGGGGAAAAGCTTGTTAATGATTACCACTATTCAAAGAATCTATAGAAGTGATTATTGTGAACACAGGACCAATAGAGAGCTAATACTGTAGTTGAGGGAGGGCCCTTCGGGGCCCCTCTGGCCCAAGGGCCCCGATGTGGTCGCTACCTCTGCACCCCCTATTGCTACGCCCCTGTGACCAGGCCATTTTATGCAATGTGGTACTTCACAAATTTAACAGCTTACTGCTTAGTCATACAACTTAGCGCCCAAATGAATTTTACCCTCCTTTCTTCTTCCTAATTGAGCTTTCTTTTGGTCGTATATGATGGCTGCTGCGATTTGTGATATAATATATATATATATATATATATATATATATTTATTATTATTATTATACACTGTTATTTTTATCCCCCCCCCCCCCCATTGACCCTACACTATGATCCATACACTACACTAAACATACCTAGACGTATGGCTATGGCAGGGATTAGATTGTAAGCCTATCAATCAGAGGGACAGTTAAGACAAGGCTGTCCTCTGTACAGCACTACACAAGATCACAGCACTATATACACATATTTATTATGAAAAAACTGCCTGCCAGCCACGATCGGTGTGACTGAGGAATGAGAGAGCCACTCTGAAGCCGCCATCCTGCGTTAGGCAGTCGCTGAGTCGTTAAACAGAAAATAAAATACTCCTAAGAGAAAAATTTAGAGAAAGTGAATTGGATCAGGCCCACTGTGTTGATTTACCTTTAATGGGGTTCTATGGGCCTTAAGAAAAAAAAGTGTCACTTACCTGGGGTTTCTACCGACCCCCTGCAACTATTAAGTCCTACGCCATCACTGAAGCCGCCTCTGTTCGTCGCCGCCGGTGACCTGCTAATTATTCGTCTAACTAGATAAATAGCACTGCGGCTGCATGGCCTTGGTCAGTGCGAAGTTTTCTTGTACTGCGCTTGCACAGTAAGCTCCTGATGATGCGCAGGAGCAAGGACGCATGCGGCCACGGGCATGCAGGCGCAGTGCTATTCATCTTGTTAGACGAATAATTAGCAGGTCAACGGCGGCGACGAACAGAGGCGGCTTCAGTGATGGCGTGGGACTTAATAGCTGCAGGAGACCGGTAAAAGCCCCAGTTAAGTGACACTTTTTTTTTTTAAAGGCACGCAGAACCCCTTTACAGTACTCCTGAACAGCTTTATTCTAAACATACTTTTAATGCTGTTTTATGTTTGGTGCAGTGACATAAGTCACAGCACCATCCTTCCTCTCCAGCGCCCCCTGTGGCCCCCGCTCTGCTCAGCTTAAATATTCAACTGAGCAGAATGTCAATGATTGGCGGGGAGGAAGTTTCAGTACTTCCTCCTCTCTGCCTGTCCTTAGTCCCTCCTTCACTTGTAGTTAATGGTTCCTATATGCTGTTACAGTACACAGCGCGCTGGGGAGGTGCAGTACTTGTGGTAATTAAGGTCAGAATGATAGTGTACTAATACAGCTATTGGTACACTATCATTCCGAGCTCAATTACCACAGGCCCACACACAGCACAGCTCTCCAGCATGCTGTGTAGTGTAACAGTATATAGGAACCATTAACGACAAGTGAAGGGGGGAACTAAGGACTGGCAGAGAATAGGAAGTACTGATACTTCCTCCCCCCGTCCATCATCGACCTGCTCAGTCAAATATATTGGCTAAGCAGAGCGGGGTGGGAGGCACAGGGGGCGCTGGAGAGGGGGAGGATGGTGTTGTGACATATGTCACAGCACCAAACATTAAAAGTATGGTTAGAATAAAGTGCTTCAGGGATACATTCGTTTTAAAATCATTGCAATTATTTCAGCAGACTGCTCTTTTGCCGGCAGTCATGTTAACTCACAATCAACCAGGAGCAACAGCTCGTTAAGGTCTGCAAGCACTTTCTTTCAGCTGTAGACTCATTTGCATAATAAGACCCGTGCAGGTATATGTTTCAGAAATACAAATGACAGGCAAATGCTATAATTTCCGTCTACATTTGTTCTAAAGAAAAGATGTGCCATTAGTTAGAACAATGTCATTTACTGTCTTTGAGGTACATTAGCAATAAAAAGTATGTGAACCCCTTGGAATGATATGGATTTCTGCACAAATTGGTCATAAAACGTGATCTGATCTCCATATAAGTCACAACAATAGACAATCACAGTCTGCTTAAACTAATACCACACAAATAATTAAATGTTTGCATGTTTTTATTGAACACGCCATGTAAACATTCACAAGTGCAGTTGGAAAAAGTATGCGAACCCTTGGATTTAATAACTAGTTGAACCTCCTTTGGCAGCAATAACTTCAACCAAATGTTTCCTGTGGGGACAAAAAAATAAAATTGATAGGTAGAATATCAATAGGTGGATATATGCAGGTACAGCACTGGTAGGTTACATATGACAAAAAAGAAAAGAGAGAGCAAACCAGTCTATGCTGTTCAAAAATGCATAAATTATTGAATAATTCAATTTAACAACACCAGTTTTACAAAAATGTGTGTCAGTTAATATGCTGACACAAATTAGTTTGATAATACAGGTTGTCAACAACAATTGCACACAATCACTAGGCTCGATAGTAGGGTTGGCTGAAGGCGGAGGGCAAGTTCTCGGTGCACAGGCAGCAGCCGGATTACCGGTGTAATATCGCAGGATCAGGTGGCAGACTCCTATGTTGGAAGAGTAGCGTGACGTCGGCGCCTTTAGCCAACCCTATGGGACACTTCACAGCATATGAGGACCAGATAAGTGACTTTATCTTACCACAGTATGCAGTGTCTTACAGCTTCTATGCCATAGTGCGATTGGCGCCTTCAGTGGACAAGAAGTAAACCTAAGAGGACAGTAATTACCTGCTTAAAGGGACACTTAAGTCAAACCAAAAAAATGAGTTTTACTCACCTGGGGCTTCCAATAGCCCCCTGCAGCTGTCCGGTGCCCTCGCCGTCTCCCTCCAATCCTCCGGGCCCCGCCGGCAGCCACTTCCTGTTTCGGTGACAGGAGCTGACAGGCTGGGGACGCGAGTGATTCTTCGCGTTCCCAGACACATTAGCACCCTCTATGCTGCTATATGGTATATGATATATGCTATAGCAGCATAGATGGCGCTATTGTGGCCAGGAACGCGAAGAATCACTCGCGTCCCCAGCCTGTCAGCTCCTGTCACCGAAACAGGAAGTGGCTGCCGGTGGGGCCAGGAGGATCGGAGGGAGATGGCGAGGGCACCGGACAGCTGCAGGGGGCTATTGGAAGCTCCAGGTGAGTAAAACTCATTTTTTTTTTGTTTGACTTAAGTGTCCCTTTAATGCCAATTGTGAAACTGTGTACAATACTTATGGCAGCGGTGATTGATCAGTGTTGAAACACTATCGAGCCTAGTAATATGTTCTCAATATAACTTTTACAACTGCTATATGGGACTCAAGTATGTGTTTCGCCTAACAACAATAATACTGTGCCTCTTCCTGAAAGTGTGCGATTGGCGCTGTGGACGTATCTAAATATCAAATCTGTCACCTGCTGTGATCAATAATGCTACATTAAGGAACTTATATATAACCAACTAATTAAGGATTGGTGTTTGTGTGCTAACATCATAGGAGGACTTTGCTTCTCATCACAGAAATCATTATACTGCATTTTTGGTGCTTAACAGTAATCAAGCTCTGCAGCTGGACTTGCAAATAGATGAAGGGATCACATAGATCTATACCGGTGTGCTGGACTATGAATGAAGAGATAGCAGGCTAATATACATGACGCCTGAGTATATGTGTTGCAGGAGTATTATATTATCAGTTTGGGGCATTGGTGCTCTACGTGGCTCTCCTTTTTATTCTATGAATAGGTTTATTTTGATCATATTGGGCATACCCATATCCTCTGTGAGTGGTTATAATCTCTTGAACTAATATTGATAAATATGGATTACCTCCTGTAGTGACAGCTGGGTGCTTCTGATATACCTTTTGGTACTAGGTGCAGCTCCTCATTGATATGCTAAGAGTTACTGTATGCTGCGCCTAGGAGATATTATATACCATTTTCCTATTCATAGTGAGACACTGTGTCCTTATGTGATTGTGTGCAATTGTTGTTGACAACCTCTATTATCAAACTAATTTGTGTCAGCATATTAACTGACACACCTTTTTATAAAACTGGTGTTGGTAAATTGAATTATTCAATAAATTATGGAGTTTTGAACAGCATAGACTGGTTTGCTCTCTCTTTCTTTTCTTTTTTTGTCAAATGTTTCCTGTAGTTGCAGATCAGACGTGCACAACAGTCAGGAGTAATTCTTGACCACTCCTCTTTACAGAACTGTTTCAGTTCAGCAATATTCTTGGGATGTCTGGTGTAAAAAGCTTTTCTTAAAGAGAACCCGAGGTGGGTTTGAAGAATATTATGTGCATACAGAGGCTGGATCTGCCTATACAGCCGAGCCTCTGTTGCTATCCAAAAAAACCCTAAGGTCCCCCTGCACTCTGCAATCCCTCCATAAATCACAGCCACGCTGCTGACAAACAGCTTGTCAGAGCTACCTGTGTTTATCTCTATAGTGTCAGTCTGCTGCTCTCCCCGCCTCCTGCAGAACTCCAGTCCCCGCCTGCATCCCTTCCCTCCCTGCTGATTGGAGGGAAGGGACGGGGCAGGGACCGGAGCTGTGCAGGAGGCGGGGGAGCAGCTGAGACTGACACTACAGATGTAAACACAGCCTCACAGCACGGCTGTGATTTATGAGGGATTGCAGAGTGCAGGGGGACCTTAGGGGGGTTTGGGATAGCAACAGAGGCTGGGCTGTATAGTCAAATCCAGCCTCTGTATGCAGATAACATTCTTTAAACACACCTCGGGTTCTCTTTAAAGTCATGCCACAGCATCTCAATCGGGTTGAGGTCAGGACTCTGACTGAGCCATTCCAGAAGGCGTATTTTGGTGTGCTGTACCTATTTTTCTCCACATATATGTTTCTTCCAAACAAATCAACTTTGGTTACATCTGTCCAAAGAATATTTTGCCAGTACTGCTGTGGAACAACTAGGTGCTCTTTTGCAAACTTTAAATGTGCAGTATTTTTTTTTTTTTTTTGTGGTATCCTCCCATTAACTCCATTCTTGTTCTGTGCTCTTGCAGACCTCTTTACAGAACTGCTACTTCTAGGGAGAGTAGCAGCAGTGCTGAACTTTCTCCAGACAGTTTTGTCTTACTGTGGACAGATGAACTGCAAGGCTTTTGGAAATACTTTTATAAGTCAACAATTCTTAATCGTAGGTCTTCTGAGAGCTCTTTTGTGTGAGGCATCATTCACATAAGGCAATGCTTCTTGGGAAAAGCAAACCCAAAATTGATGTGTGGTTTTTTTAGGGCAGGGCAGCTGTAACTTAACACTTACAATCTCATCTCATTGACTGAACTCCAGTTGGCTGACACCTCACTCCAATTAGCTCTTGGAGAGGTCATTAGTGTAGGGTTTCACATACGTTTTCCACCTGCACAGTTGGCTGGCAGTCCTGCTGATTTCTTTGGCTGCAGTAGTGCCTGAATTATACACCTGACACCTGTGAGATATGCTACTACAAATGCCTTTAACCACTTTAGGATCCTTGGTACGCATATCCACGCCCCTTTAAACTTCACATGCGGATCAGGGGAGTAGATATGCGTACTGCTGCCTTACCGTCGCATTCACGATCCCCTCGCTGTTTTCCGCCGATCCACCGTCGCAGCCCCCTCCATCTGTGATCAGGATGTGAGAATCTTTTCATTCTCAATCCCGATCACAGTTCCGTGTCTTCGCAGAGCTTGTTAACTTCGAATAAGCTCTGAGACCCGACACTTCCGTGTTCGGCTGTGTTCTATTAATAGAAACACGGTCTCAATAGCACAATCTTGTGGCCAAAAATTAAAATACACCTATTTATGCCACTATACTGTTTTCCATAGCAAGTTTATTATTTTTTTATTTTATTACTTTTAACCCCTTCCATCCCTGCCCCACAGTTACAGAAATAAAACACTTGTTAAAAAAAATTAAAAAAATTACACCATTTAATTTTTTTTACATAAATAGTTACCTTAGGGACTTTTTTTAATATGGATGTCATGAGTATATTTTTTCAAAAAAAGTTCTTGTAATAAGTGAAAAAGTATTAAAAATCCCTAAATGGAAAAATGCTCCTTCATTTCCAGTTAAAATATTATCACCATACATTGTATTAGGGACACAATTTAAACGTTGTAATAAACCGGACAAATGGGCAAATAAGATGTGTGGGTTTTATGTACCAAAGCACATTTTATTTTAAAACTATAATGGCTGAAAAGTGAGAAATAATCTTTTTTTTTTTTTTTCTTTTTTCCTTATTATTACCTTTACAGTGCATATAAAATAAAATAATTCAGAGCAAAAACTACCACCCAAAGAAAGCATAATTTGTGGCAAAAAAAACAATATATAGATCATTTCAGTGTGATAAGTAACAATAAAGTTATCGCTGAATGAATGGGAGGAGCGCTGAAATGTGAAAGTTGTTTTGGTTTTTAAGCGGAAAAACCTGTGATCTTGAAGTGGTTAAAGCGGATCCGAGATGGAAAACTAACTATAACAAGTAACTTGTCTATATATCTTCTCTAAAGTTTAGATAGTTCACACAGCAAATCTAGCTGCAAACAGCTTTAATAGAATATGATTATTTCTTCCTGTGATACAATGACAGCAGCCATGTTGTTTATAAACATTACACAGAGGCAGGCTTATCTGTATCTTGAGCACTCAGCCTGTGAAAAAAACCTAATCCCCCCTCCTCCCCTCTGCCTCTGAACTGAATGGCTAGTAACACCTCCTCCCCCTCCTGCCCAGACTGAGCTCCCATGAGCCCTTGCTACTGCCAAGGCTCTCTGAAAACTTGTGGGCGTGGTTTATTTAGTGTATAGGGAATTAGAGTATTAAAGAGAATCTGTATTGTTAAAATCGCTCAAAAGTAAACATACCAGTGCGTTAGGGGACATCTCCTATTACCCTCTGTCACAATTTCGCCGCTCCTCGCCGCATTAAAAGTGGTTAAAAACAGTTTTAAAAAGTTTGTTTGTAAACAAACAAAATGGCCACCAAAACAGGAAGTAGGTTGATGTGCAGTATGTCCACACATAGAAAATACACCCATACATAAGCAGGCTGTATACAGCATTCCTTTTGAATCTCAAGAGATCATTTGTGTGTTTCTTTCCCCCATGCACTGAAGTTTCAGGCTGTTCTTTTCTTCCTGGAAACAGCTTTGCCCTTGTTTGTAATTCCTCAGTATGTGAAAGCCCAGCCAGCTCAGAGGACGATTTATCCAGCTGATTAGAGCAGCTTCTCTCTTCTCTCTTATCTAAATAACACACAGGCAGTATGCATAGAGGGGCCAGGAAGGGTGAGTTCATAGCAGAACCACAACACTAAAGAACTTGGCAGCCTTCCAGACACAGGCCGACAAGTCTGACAGGGGAAAGATACATTGATTTATTACAGAGACTGTCATAGTAGAAAGTGCTGCAGTTAGCCAGAACACATTAGAATAGCTTTTGGAACATGTAGGATGATTAAAAACAGGATGCAATTTTTGTTACGGAGTCTCTTTAAAACAAAAAAGTATTTGGCTTGAGGAATGCCCTATAAACAATAGGAAAGGAACACAAATATGCAATGAGTAAAAGTTCACTTCGGATCCACTTTAAGCCATGTATGGCACTCATGTGAGTGATGTGGTGTCTCGGTTATATAAGTTACTGCTCTATTATATGTCACAGTGCTAAAGGCTTAATTTACATGTTATACATGAGTTGAAATTGATGTTATTCTTTTCTGCTTTTATGCAAGCATCTGATCCGCATGGTTGTCCAGATCTAACTGTCTAAGGTTAAGGTGGTCCCTGGTTAACAAACAAGATGGGGGCTCTAGGTTAGTTCTTAACCGTAATCCATTCTTAAAGGGATACTGTAGGGGGTCGGGGGAAAATTAGTTGGTTTGGGGCTTCTAATGGTCCCCCGTAGGCATCCTGTGCTCGCGCAGCCACTCACCGATGCTCCGGCCCTGCCCCCGAATCACTTCTAGAATTTCAGAATTTAAAGTCTGAAAACCACTGTGCTTGCGTTGCCATGTCCTCGCTCCCCCTGATGTCACCAGGAGCGTACGGCGCAGGCACAGACCATACTGGACCTGCGCAGTACGCTCCTGGTGACATCAGCGGGAATGAGGACACGGCAATGCAGGCGCAGTGGTTTTCAGACTTTAAAGTCTGAAATTCCAGAAGTTTACCAGAGGTGGGGCCGGAACATCGGTGAGTGGCTGCGTGGGCACAGGAGGTCTGTGGGGGACCATTAGAAGCCCCGGGTAAGTTCAACTCATTTTCCCCCGACCCCCCCCCTACAGTATCCCTTTAAAGTGAACCAGAGACGAAACAGAGAAAACCCCTACCCTGCACTCTGTTTCATTCTTCACTGCTTAGCCTGCTTTTACAGGTGTAATTAATAGATTAAATTCTTATCTTCATTGAAAGAATGTATCAGCAGACAGACATAAAGGCAGCACTCTTTATAATCCTAAGGGCACAATAACTTCTCATAAGACTGCCACAACTGGGTTTGCGAGGATGGGAGATAACAGAGCCTTGATGGTACATTCAGGGGTCAGCTGTCCATGTTTTTATGGAAATTAGTTGTCATGAGTCAGTTGTGTCCTAATTTGCAAAAACAGAGGTGCTAGTATGGTATAACGTATTAACACTGTTTTTAATATATTTTACCATACTGGGACCTCCGTTTATACAAACTACGGTTATCCACTTTGCTGGAAGGGCTTTTGCCAATTTTTTATATATCTACTGCAGAAAGTGATTTCTTAGGCCACATACACACATCAGACCATAGTCTTTTGAAAATGAAAGATCACAGACCAATTTTACCCCCTTCCATGTAGTATGAGAGCCATACCTTCACAGTCTTTTCTATGGAGCTGAACTCCCATCAGAAAAAAATCTTTGCAAGATGCTGCACACAAAGATTCTGTACAGACACAAAAGATCAGTATCTGCAAAAGATCTGTTCCTGCCAAAGATTCGTTCCTGCAAATTGCATTCATAGTCTATGATATCTGCAGATCATCATACACACCTATGATATCTGCAGACCATCATACACACCAACTGACATTCATTTGCAGATCAGACAATCATCTGCAGATCTGAAAATCCACCCTGGTGGATCTGATCTACAGATGAATGTCTGTTAAACAAGGTGTGTATGATGATCTGCAGATATCATAGACTATGAATGCATTTTGCAGGAACAGATCTTTTGCAGCTACAGATCTTTTGAATGTGTACAGCATCTTTGTGTGCAGCATCTTGCAAAGATTTCTGTCTGATGGGGAGTGCAGCTCCATAGAATAGACTGTGTAGAGTATGGCTCTCATACTACATGGAAGGGGGTAAAATTGGTCTGTGATCTTTCATCTTCCAAAGACTATGGTCTGATGTGTGTATGAGCCTTTAACCTGAATTGGGACAGGATAAATCCCCCACCTGCCTATAGAGTGGGTACCTTGGAGGTAACCCATTCTTGTGCATAGTTTCTCACGCTTATACAAAATGTATCTCATAGCTAACATGCTACACTATCGTGGGCTCTCGATTGTTTCTTTTTATTTTCTACAGCGGTGTACAGGAGCATTCTTTTTATGTATTCTCATTTTCTCCTAAAGAGAAGTATTAACTTTTATTATCTGTGTCTGCAAGTGCGTGTTGTCTTATGGCCCATACTCACGGGCTACAATTGTCGCCGCAACCACGTGGCACGTGCGTGTTGCGGCGACAAGTCGCCCATGAGTATGGGGCGCGCGCCCCCAACCGTCACTGCTGTCGCCAGGCGATTGGCGCGGTCAACTTCGCTGCAACTGTCGCTAGTCCACGTGTGTATGCGGACTAGCGACAGCAACCTCATAGCCGATACACGGAGCTTCCGGCGGTGGGGAGGAACGTCGGCGACAGCTTCCGTCGCATCACTCGTCCCTCTTCCGCAGTGTGTATGCGGAGGGACCTGGCGACAAGCTGTTGCCGAATTGTTGCGCACACGCTCCCGTGTGCCAGCCTCCAGCTACAATGGCCCATACACACCAGCTACAAATGTAGCTAGCACACGGGAGCGTGTGCGCAACAGTTCGGCAACAGGTCCCTCCGCTCTCTTATCCCAACACAAGCAACTGAAAGAACTTTGCTTTCTATCATGATTTAAGGTAGGAGATTATTTGTTCTCTTAATGGACCACTACAGCGTAAAAAAGTAAGATGCTTAGCTGTCGGCAAGTGGAAAAACCTCCTTTTTTAAATAAAACTGAATTACAAAAATGTATTGTAATATTGTATAGCAAAAGCTGAATGTCTTTGTTGGAATGGGAATAAACGTGGAGAAATCCTGAGACTATGGGTATCATTCATGAAGGAGCTGTCGGTAAGGAGAATCAATGCGGGAAAACACAGCTGCCGGTATTTTAGAATTCTGGGTGGGCATTCATAAAAATGTATCCAGGTGCGATAGCAGTGCGGAGATTCCCCAAAGTAGGCTGGCGGTAGGCAGGCGGAGACACAGGAAGTAGCCGAGTTGATACATTTCTCCGTGTTCCGTTCTACTGCAGCTGCCTGGGAGGTCTGTGTCTCAATTAACTTTACATTAGTATCGCCACATGAGAGGGAGCGGTATTTCCCATCCACATACCGCTTGCGTAATTCTTTATGAATTACCATTTTGTTACATTTGTTTTGATAATCACCGCACAAGGCGGTGATTTATCACTCTGCTCGGTAGTGTCAGTTTTTCATGCGGAAAGAGGCTTTATGAATGCCGAACTTGCTGAGTGTTTGGTAAAGTCAGCTGTTTTAAGCATTTCCGCATGCGGAAATGCTTTATAAATGATAGCCTATATCTGGCAGTGGCAGTCATGCAAATAATGTGCAGTTGTGGCAGAAAAACCTTCAGTCAGTTGTCACTACAGATCTGGGAAGCTGAGAACCAGCATTGTGTCCTATAACTACGCATGGAATAGCATTCCACTGTACTGCTGGTGAAGAGTGCTCTGTTATTCCTGACCGTTCACTAGGCTGTTTGTACTGGAAGTCAAAGCATTGTTTGTGGGCTTGTGTAACAATGCGCTGTTGTGCAGGCAGATGACTCAGAATCATAAGGTTTTGTCTGGGGTGGAGACTATTTCATCAGCTCTACCTTCAATAAAAATAGCAGACCCAAAGCCCCAACTTATTACAATGCTGCAGACAATGATTGCTCTGTGGCTATCTCACCGGAATATTAACTGGTTACCTCTGCAGGCATTCCATGCTGCATCACAATAGGATAATTGCATTCTACGCTATGATTGTGTTTGGTGTTATTTAATAGGATCATTAAAGAGCTCTCTGTTCATTATGCTGCAATTATATAGGAATTATAGGGACTATATTTGCTATATTCTGCAGCACTGTACATTCAGGACAGCTTGTTTTACAAGATGAGTTTTAAGTAGTTCTAGATATTTAAAATGGCAGAGATGAGCTCACATGGAAGAAGGTGTTGCCTATTTGCATCTATAACTCCTTCCTGACTTACTGAACAGTCAGAGCCAAGAGTCGAACCCTGGTCACCTGTGTCAGAGGCAGAGCACTGTCCAGCCTCTGCTCTATCCAGCTACTCATTTGGCTTTCAGTACCACTTATATGCAGATGATACCATGAGTCAAGTACCATGAGTCACGCTAATAGCATAACTTGTAGTACACGGTGCTGCTAGTAAGCGTAAATTGCCATGCTATGTCTGTGCACGGCAATATTACCACAAGTCTGTGCATAAAGCCTACTGTATCCTACTAAACCAGGGATCAGGAACCTTTTTGTCTGACAGAGCCATAAACGCCACATATTTTAAAATGTAATTCCGTGAGAGCCATATAATATGTTTCAAACTGGGACAGTAGGGCTCAAGTCCCTCTTGCCATGGTGATGTGTATACAGTTTATCCGCCAGGCAAGGGCAGTGTCAGACACGTCTTCAGCTTTTCTTGGGTTTCAACAACATCAGCAATTTCCCTGAGAGCCAGACAGGAGAAATACTGACTATCAGCTAGTACAGTTAGCTAGCTGACTTGGGTGTTTATTCACTTTGTAGGACGAGATCCCCACACTTTGATTGGCCCAATAGCCTATTGGGCCAAAGTGCAGGGATCTTGTCCTACAAAGTCACTGGACCTGACAGGGTCCAGAGTGGGACAATTGGAGCAGCCGTTCGTTTTGGGGTACCTACTTTGAAAATGTTACTTGCGCTGCCACACTACGCTGTGCTGCTTGAGCAGTGTAGCTTAATGAGAATCAACCTCTACTGATTTGTATGTGAGCCAGATGTAGCCATCAAAAAAACCACATATGGCTCCCCAGCCATAGGTTCCCTACCCCTGTACTAAACCATGGATACTGTCACAAATGGAAAAATTTCACTAAAGTTATCTAATGCAAACTTATTATTAGCCTTTCTTTGACAGACACAATCATAACTAATGATTCTGCTATCTCCTTGTCCTTTGCAACAGGCAGGCTTTGAATGTAATTGTAAATGCTGTTCGTTGCTTGTAGAATCACCAGGTCTACGGACATTTACTACAGCTATGTATATCCGGTTTATTCACCCTGTGCTGAAATCAAGTATTGCATAATGGAAATCCTGACAACAATCGAGCCATTATATAATTTTTTTCACAGGCTGTAAACTGCAGAGCAAAGTACAACACAGCCATAAACTGACCTGATCCACTTTGACCAGTGATAATGAGGGCTTGTGCTGGTGAGGATGAATAGTGGCACGCCTAAAGGCCAGTGCACACGCACACAAAACTCACACAAAACTGCCTGATTGTCCAACTTTAGTCTGTTTGATGCTGGGTATACACGGATAGATTCTTCTTATCAATCGAGCCGCTGATAGCTCGATTGATAATTTCCGACAGGTCTGATTGCCCGACGGATCGACTCCCTGCTCGATACCCGCGGGGCGGACAATAGCGGAAAACGAGTGGAAGATAAGGAAGCGCCCGCGGGGACGAATGGGAATCGATCCAGGCGCGAGCGGGGACGCGGCGGAAGTCAATCCGGCAGGTTAATCGAGCCGCAAAATCTATCCGTGTATGCCCAGCATTAGACTGTTGGATGACAATCAGGCATGTGTATGTGTGCAAACAACTTGACAAGCGACTGATAACAGGTATTTCGAATGATCCAACTGTCAGATCTATTCACACGACTGTTGGTCTGATATTGTGCAGTTACTGCGTGTGTACAAGATGTTTGCACTACTTGTAAACGACTTGTATTTGTTTTCAATGTGTAGTCGGTCGTTCCGCTAGTTTACGCAGTATGTAAATGAGTTGGTTGTTTATCCGTCCGGACGTGTGGACATGCAGGTCGTGTGGTTTGTCAGGTCGTGTGGGTGGTCATGTGCACAGTGTGCTTGTTGGACTTGTGTATGTAGCTTAAAAGCTTGACCATAGGCAGCAAGAGCCATAAAGCAGTAGTGTTTCCCTGGGGACAATATTTACTGAGTATGTTTGATCACGTATCTGATACATAAGGTGATAGTCCATGTATGTTAGGTTACATGGTTAGGTACAAACAATTAGTAATTGCTCATGAATGCTGAGCTACATGGCTATGAACAGACATTAGGGAATTGCCCATGTATGTTGGATTACACGGCTATATACAGACATTAGGTGATTGCCCTTGTATTTTGAATCACACGGCTATGTACAGATATTAGGTGACTGCCCATGTATGTTGGATCACACGGCTTTGTACAGATATTAGGTGACTGCCCATGTACAGTATGTTGGATCACACAGCTATGTACAGACATTAGGTGTTTGCCCATGTATGTTGGATCACACGGCTATGTACAGACATTAGGTGATTGCCCATGTATGTTGGATCACACGGCTATGTACAGACATTAGGCGATTGCGCATGTATTTTTTTTTATCACACGGCGATGTACAGACATATTAGGTAAATGTCCATGCATGTAGGTCACACAGCTGGTGCATTACTACTTGCAGGTTCTGCTTTCTAAATTTAGCTATTGGATAGGTTAATCGGGTTGGATCATGTGGCACCCAATGTAGGACAAATCAGAGATGACTGACTACATGTCCCAGCCTTCCTGCAATGCAGCAAAAACCATTGGGTCTACATGAGGAGGCAGGATTTATACTTCACTGGGTGGTTAGCAACAATAAATCTCAATCCCTGGGGCGACAGTGCAGGGCCCAACTCTGTACAGATACCTAGAGCCTAGTAATGCATTCTGTGGCAATTGTGGGGTGTGGTGGATAGAAAGAGCGGTATGAAGCTGGAGGGATGAGGAGGAAAAACAATTGAGTCGGCCAAGGCTCGGATGATCTAGGAGTCTGGATTTCTTGCTAATGCATAATGGAGGGCTGGGGGCCGCTGTATACATGCTAGATTTTTAGCAGAGGTGGCCCTGAACAGCTGCCTTGACTGAGAACCAAGTAAGGTATGTACAAGGCTGTAGGCTTTAGATTGGGTAGAGGAAATTAGGAGGTAGGAGTGGTCTTGTACGGCTAAGTGAACAGCTGCAAGCAAGCAGAACTGCACATTTGCTTACTCTATTTGAAGGGTTCAGTTCCAAAGTAATACTTAAAATTTGCACTCACCATGATTGCTTTGAATATTTGTCTTCTTCAATTTGGAGTTTAATTTTGTTTTACTTTACATCATGGCAAAAGCAGAAGAACTACTGGTAGGTTGAACTAGTAGACATTTGTTGGAGTCTTCAAGCCCCTTTTTGCTCTATAACCAAAACATAATTTCCGAGTGACAGAAACTGGTAGTAACCTGGCAGAGCTTGCACTGATCTTGACTGTTTTATAATGCCCTGAATCCTTTTCAGTATTGTCTGATATCCTCTGCTACATGTATATCTTAGGAGTGAAGATTATTATGAACACGGTTTTGCTGCAAACAACAAGCTTCCTGGGATAACTGCTGGTCAGTCTCAACATAGTGGCAAGTCATCCGGTTGGCACCATAGCTACTCCTGTGATGCCTCATTCCAAGACGCAGAGGAAGAGAATCATCCGTCCAGTGGTCCATTACCTCTCACTAATCTGAGGAATAGTGATTTTAATACACGTCTTCAGAACCTTCTGGTGCAAATGCAAAAGAGGTAAGTAGAGTTTCTGGTTGCAAACACATTTTTCATTTGTTGTCTGATATGTGTGCTCAAAAGGAATGTACAGTGCACCTCCTGAGTTAATGCAGCCATAGTATGTAACTAATATTTTATATGGCCCACATTTTACATGTTCACATTCAGGGGCATAGCTAGAAATGACTGGGCCCCATAACAAAAAAATGTTATGCCCCCCCCCCCACACACACACACACGACCTTCCAACCCCACGGACCTCGGACCTCCCACCCAAACATTCCTCCAGGACCCTCCAGCCCAACATTCCCACATCCCTTCTAGACCTCCCACACCCATCCTAGATGCCACTGCCCCCCCAGCATATAGGTTAGCCAGACATGGGTGCCACTGCCCCCCCAGCATATAGGTTAGCCAGACATGGGTGCCACTGCCCCCCCAGCATATAGGTTAGCCAGACATGGGTGCCACTGAACCCCGCAGCATATAGGTTGGCCAGACATGGGTGCCACTGCCCCCCCAGCATATAGGTTAGCCAGACATGGGTGCCACTGAACCCCGCAGCATATAGGTTGGCCAGACATGGGTGCCACTGCCCCCCGCAGCATATAAGTTTGCCAGACATGGGTGCCACTGCCCCCCGCAGCATATAGGTTAGCCAGACATGGGTGCCACTGCCCCCCCTCCCCAGCATATAGGTTAGCCATATGGTGGTGCCACTGCCCCCTTAGCCTGCCATATGGTGGTGGTGGTGCCACTGCCCCCCCCAGCATATAGGTTAGCCATATGGGTGCCACTGCCCCCCCTATATAGGTTAGCCATATGGGTGCCACTGCGTGCCCCCCATATAGGTTAGCCATATTGGTGCCACTGCGCCCGTCCCCCTCATATAGGTTAGCCATATGGGTGCCACTGCAGCCCCCCCCATATAGGTTAGCCATATGGGTGCCACTGCAGCCCCCCCTCCCCCCACATGTAGGTTAGCATGGGTGGTGGTTGGTCAGCAACTCTCTCTCCCCCCCCCGGCCCTCATGGCCCCCATTACCCCCCCCCCCCGACCCCCTCGCACCTCCGTCCACAGACCACAGCAGCCAGCACCACCAGGCACATACTAACACAATCCTGCAGCTTGCCTGATGTGGGGTCGGGTGATGGGTCAGGTTGCTCCTCGGGTGATGCATGGGTCCAGTCCAGGCCTTCGGCTCCAGGGCATGCTCTTCCGGCTCCAGGGCACGCTCCTCTGCTCCGGCTCTAGTCGCAGCACTCTCTGAGGCAGCCAGTCCGCGGTACACTCCCTCTCTGTGAGGCCGTCACTCCTCCTTCCTCCCTAGCTGGTCGGAAGCCCGAAACTATAGAGTAATTGCCGGGCCGGCTGCCAGGGAGTAGATCAATGCGCGTCGGCCGGAAGTAGTCCCCCTCCTCACCAGCCACTTTTAGAGATGAGGGGCGGCCCGCTCTGTTATAACTATGGGGGGGGGGGGGGCGGGCCAGCATTATAATGATTAAAAAAAAAAAAGTACTCTCAGCTACGAGCCCCCTGTGACGTAGGGCTGCCGCGGGCCCCATAGCAACCGCTATGGTTGCTATAGTGATTGCTACGCCGCTTTTCACATTACATATGGTACTTTATAATGTCTTTTTCTGCTGGCCATCCCTATACAAACCCTATAATCAGTACTTAGTCACACCAGTGACCTGCTGCTGAAATAATAGAGGGGGAGGTTTATCACACAGCAGTGGAGACCAAAACAAAAGCAAAACAAACACTATAATGGCATCTTTGCATATCAGTTTCTTACTAACATGAGAAAAAAAAATCCTGCCTCCGCTATAGAAGCTGGCCACAGACAGGTGGTGTCAGGTGGTTAAGTGGTGATGATTCACACAGGAAGGTTTGTGACCGCTTTACAAACAGGAACATCCAGCTCAGCCACGTGGCTGGTTGTGTAGTATGTAAGAGGATTTGCCATGGAGACTCCAGTAATGCTGTGTGACAGAGAAAAAGATGATAGCTGTTAAAGAATTCTTGCTTATACTTACTTTTCCAAAGGGATATGGCTGGAGGAAGTTATTTTGTTGGTTATGGATTGGAGGTTAGAGATAGGTGGTAGGAAGGGGTTTACTTTCGAGCACAAGGTTAGGGTTAGATATTAGGAAGAGTTTAACACTGGGGGAGATTAGGGCTGGGTGTTAGGAAGGGTTTAGAGAGGTTACTTCCCATGCTCCCCTTCCACTGACATAATTGTAAGTTAACCTCGGCTTCAGTGCAGAGGCTGTTGTATGTAGGATCTAGGATGTGGTGTTTGGACAAACAGTTTGTACCACCTGGCGCCTGCCTCCTCTCCACTCTTCTTCCCACCTTCCTGGCACACATACTACCCTTCTCATCCACGCATCCCCAAATCCCCATCCTCATTCGACCGGGGGCACCTGCATAAGCGGGCGAGGTGTCAAAATATGCCTGTTTATCAAAGCATGCTACAATAAAATCCCATCACCCCAGGAGATCAGATCACCATGGCCAGTCAGAGGGGAAACTTTGGCAAGCGACCAATCAGGCGGGTTGCTGGCACCACACTGGCCAATCAGTCATCCGCTGCTCCTTTTGCTAACTGGTCTTGCGGGTGGGATGGTCTTGCAGGTGAGATTACTGCACTGTCATTGGGCCAATCACTGCACTTGATCAGTAGCAGTGGCATCTGATAGGTCTCTGCTACTGATCGAGTGCAGTGATTGGCCCATTGATCAAGCTGTGGTCCCACCCGCAGCATCATCAGCAAAAGGAGCAGCGGGCAGCTGTGATTGGCTGGTCTGGTGCCAGCACCCCTGCCTGATTGGTCTCTTGCCAAAGCTTCCCCTCTGACTGGCCATGGTGATCTCGGGCATCTTGCTTCAGGCAGCAGGAAGTCTAGAACTGGTCCCAGGTGTGCTAATGGTTGCTTCTTTAGGGCTCGTTTCCATTTGCAAAGTGGAGCCGCATGGCTCTGTGTTGCACGTGACTCCCCGGGGGGGCTGCACTTGCAATCCCATTCATTATACTGCATGGGATCGCAGGCGTAATCGAACAAAAAGAAAGCGTCAGAAAACTCTGATCCAAGGTACAGCTGGTCAAGTGTAAGATAGGGGTCTAGTTCGCCCTCCTATATATTAATCTTAATACAGTTAGTTCCTGCTGTCCTCTACACCAGAGTTCCCGAACCCTGTCCTAAAGGCCCACCAACAGTGCATGTTTTGCAGAAAATCACAAACATGCAAAGGTGAGGTAATTAGTGTCTCAGCAGAGCTGATTAACTACCTTTGTAGATTTCCACAAAACATGCACTGTTGGTGGGCCTTGAGGACAGGGTTGGGGAACACTGCTCTACACAACCAGTTCTCAGAACTCACTATAAATCATTAGTAGGTATCACGTGTAATAATAAAAAATATCATATTTATTGTAATAATTTTAGAAATATAAAAGGACAGACATTTAAAAACAGAAGTGTATTGCAGAGCCTGTATAATACACTTTCCTGGCTGGCCAGACAACCAATCACACTGAACCAAACATCCCATCCATACAGCCTTGCCTAAATATACTTACAGCAGTGCTGCTAGATTAAGGTCAAGTTGTCAAATTACCGTAGATTCATTACTCCAAGTAATTCACAGTCCCAGTCCACTATATAGCTCACACAAGCCTATATAGGGGTCTATAGCAGGCTAGTACAAAATTCACCGCAAGTGTCACAACTCGATCTCCGCTATATTAAACTGGCTGGTTGCATATATATGTAATGGAATAATCTCACCAAAATTTTCATAGCAGTCCTGTTTGTATCAAGTAAAGGTCTTCAGCTATGTGGGAGGCCCTTTGTTCTACGTTGCTGCGCAGTATCTCTGGCTGGATTTCAGCGCGGACCTGGAGCTAACTGGTGTCCCAGTTTAGCCCACTGTCATGATCTCAGCGCTTGTTGCCGATAGAATGCCAACTCCGCAGCTCGGAAACGGCACAGGAGTCTCCTCCAGCGTGGATTGGGCTGGCTGACCAGGTATGAACAGGCTCCGCCCACCAACGCGTTTCACGCCGTGGGCGTTTCTTCAGGGTGTGAATCTAATCTGACAACTTAACCTTACTCTAGCAGCGCTGCTATAGCTATATTTAAGCAAGGCTGTATGGATGGGATGTTTGGTTCAGTCCGATCGGTTGTCTGGCTGGCCAGGAAAGTGTATTATACAGGCTCTGCAATACACTTCTGTTTTTAAATGTCTGTCCTTTTATATTCCTAAAATTATTACAATTCATGGGCGAAATCTCCCCGAAATGCAGGCAACCATGCGCTGCGATTCAGTGGTGAATCGCAGCGCATCTATGAAAACAGCAGACAACAGTGTATGCACTGTCTGCTATCCCTGAGATCACTTTTCCATAAGCGTGGCTGAAAGAGCGCTATATGGAAACGAGCCCTTACTCATTCTTCTGTACCATGTACTGACACAAGAACATCTCGATACTGCTCTCATTTGCCACATTAGCACCGCAGGGAGAAAGGTAAGGCCTCGCAGAATACATCCATAGAATGACTGGGCACTATGTGAAGTCTGATGCAGGGTTACTTTTGATCTAAAAATGTTCAGAAGTATGAAGTCCTTCTAAAGTACGTAAAACCTCTGCAGCATCCCATAACTCATAAACCTTTTTCTTATGTATTAGCGGTGGGGTGTTTTCTTCACAGCTTCAGCATCTGACCTGCAACAGGATTTACTCAGGCAAGGGTCACACTTGAGCAAATCTGCAGCATTTTGCCGCATACAAAAAATGCATGCGGAATCGCATATAATGATAGTCTATGGTGCCTGTGCATTTTCCGGAGGCATATGCTATTCCACATTATGTCACAAAAATGCAACCTGCACTACTTTACCGCACAATACATGTGGTTTTACTTTGAAATCAATGTCTACTGTAAAAACAAAAAACAACAAACAAAAAACAAGCAAAAAACTCCTCAAGTTAAAACACTTTGTAAAACGCTTTGTGCGGCAAAACGTTTGCGGGGAATAATCTGCGATTCTTGCAGACGCAAGTGCGATCCTTCACTTGAAGTTGGAGAGCAGAGGAGAGCATGGGTGATCCTACAAGCTATACTGGGTTATTTTAAAAATGTGTCTGTTATTAGGTGGTTAATATTTGCAACTCTCACCTGAGTCATGTCTAACCATAGTGAGGACTGATGAAAGGTGATTGAAATTGCCATCCTGCAGGTGTAATCACATACGTGCAGCTACAGTACTTTTTTTTTCTTATGTAATAGCTGTATATTCAGGTAGTCCTGAACAAAAAGTTGCTACTGCAGTTGTATACTGCTGCAATTACACAATTTCTATTTCCTTTGCCTTTCAACATTCCTTACTGTGTTCTGATGTGACCCTCATGAGGGTTCTAGATCTTTGCCACCTAATAGTAAAGTTTTCTTCAAGCAATCCAGTCGTAGTTTGCGCGATCATGTAAGCTCTCCCCAACTTCTGTTAATCAAGGCCATTGAGAGCTAGAACTGTCAGTGATCATTTCCAGCAGTCCTAGCTCCTCATAGACTAACATGAGGAGGTGCAGGCATGCACATCTTGCCTTACATTAGTTTTTTGGGAACTAAGACCGCCTGAAGTAGAACAGGTACTTATTTCTTATTTCCTGTAGATCAGGGGTGTCGCTGATACTCAAATAAAAAGTGAGCCAAAATTATACACTGGGGCCCAGTCGCAGGCCAACCTTAATGTCTACTGGCCACCTTCCTCCCTTATAAAGTTCCCAAGTGTCTTATGCCCCCCCCCCACCCCCCAAACATTACCGTGGTGTCTAGTGGTCCTCCCTCCCCTATACAATTCCCTGGTGTATAGAGGCCCCCACCCTCCCCTATACAGTTCCCTAGTGTTTAGTGGTTTCCCCCTACCTCCCCCATATGGCTTCACTGGCGTTCTAGAGCTTCACCTCCAATATACCTTCCTTGGTGATCTAGAATGGGCCAAATATAATGCAAAGTGGGGAAACCACTTGAGGGCCAAATTGAATGGCTCTGAGGGTGCCAGAGTTTGACATGTATACTGTAGATTAACTGCTTGAGTTGTGAAGATAATTCCTCACCACAACTGGGAATTATGGGCTGGTGCTGAACTAGTCATTTTCCTACTAGTACTTAGTTTTGTTTTTGTTTTGTTTTATTTTACTAGGGCTTTAAATATCTGTTCCAGAAGGCTGTAGAGCTGCAGCAGTTATTTAGCTTGTTTAGGTTTGCAGGCTCTGGACTTCCCAATGAAGACAAAACTTCACTGTTCTTCAGATAAATAAGAAACCGCTTATACTTTCTGCAGACCATGGAGTAAAATAAATAATTCCAGTTCAACAGGTTTAAACCCCCAGCAAGAGTAATTATCCTTCCTTTTGTGCTGACCTTAGACCTTTATGCATGTAGGTGGTGTCATCACTGAGACTTAAACCTGGAACACAAGTACTGAATTGTGAGCTCTAACATAGTCAGTTCCTTTGTCAGATTCTACAGGGCTTTGCCAGTGGTTGGAGGTAATGCATTTGATTATTTTCTTGACTGAAGAAGTTAGTTTTAAGTGATGAGTCGGATGTGGAAGGGAATACTAGAGAACAGGAGCTGCTTCAGAGAAGTCCTGTATACCAGGGTTTCTCAACTCCGTTCTCAAATTTATCGTACAGTGCATGTTTTGTGGAAATCCAGACGTAGCTGAGCTCTGCTGAGACACTTATTACCTCACCTGTTAATGTTTGTGGTTTTCTGCAAAACGTGCCCCTGTTGGGGATATTCGTGAACTGAGTTGAGAAACCCTGCTGTGTATGTCAATGGGAGGAGGTGACTCTAGGACAGGTGAAAGTTGAATGTAGAGCAGAAGTTGTGGTTGGGATGGAGAAGGCAACTTACTTGTCATTAATCTCCTGAGGTGCTGTAATATACAGTTTCATGGCAAGCACTGAAGCATTGTGTGCTTGCATTGTGGGCTCCCTTAATTGTTTTGTTGGTATTTTTTTTCTTACATTGTTTGCTTGAAAGTGCTTAATTATATTGCAGATCTCAGCCTGGGAACTCTCCATCAAGTAAAAAAACAAGTGTAGAACATTCCATGTCGCATAACCCAGACTTGGAAGGCAGTGATGAAGAAAACGGGCTCTATGAACTGATTGACCCTAAAGAGGAAGAGATTTATGATATAGCATTATATGATCATGCAGGTGTGAGTGACACCGACAACCACATGAGACCGAGTCTTCCATCCAGCAGGTCAGTATTAGATGAGCCTGTGAATTATCACTCATCTGCTTTCAAATCACAATTGGAAAGAGATTCCGTTAAAAGGAATACATATTTTTGAATAATTTATTATGGTCAGAATGTACCTAATACAAAATATTTTAATTAAGTAAATGTGAAATCTTTCATATACCGTAAATATTACATATCTGTTATCTGCAGCCAGTGGGTGGGGAATTATAAGCTAGTCCAAAAGCCTTGTTCAGTCTAAAGCCCCATCTACACCATACAATTTTTTTTGTCCGACTCGATTCAATTCATTGATTCGATTCGATTAAATCCGACATGTCCGATCGGGACTCGATTCAATTCAATTTGCCATTGTTTTGCAATGGCAAATTGAATCGAATCCCGATCGGACATGTCGGATTGAATCAAATGAAATGAAATTAATTGAATCGGACAAAAAATTGTATGGAGTAGATGGGGCTTTATGCAATGGCTGCTGTTGACCTGAAACTGGTCTGTAGAGCAGCAGGGGTCAGATTGCATACTGTATACACTGTAGCCTCACTCACACCAATCAGGATACATCCCTCCTCTTAGCAGAGTAAGCAGAGTAAACTAGACATGCCTCCCTGGTTTTCTCAGCCACTCATAGTTACTCTTAAAGGGGAACTGAAGAGAGAGGTATATGGAGGCTGTCATGTTTATTTCCTTTTAGACAATACCAGTTGCCTGGCAGCCCTGCTGATCCTCTGCCTCTAATACTATTAGCCATAGCCCCTGAACAAGCATGCAGCAGATCAGGTGTTTCAGTGGTTCAGACTTATAAGTCTGATCTGACAAGACTAGCTGCATGCTAGTTTCTGGTTTTAATCAGATACTACTGCAGAGAAATAGACCAGCAGGGCTGCAACGTTTAATTTGTATTTGCACAATGACTCTTAGTCCCCTTCCCGATTCGAGCGCATCAGGAAATGTCAGTGCAAGGCACTTCCGTTTTGATGCGTTTTTCTGTAGTGTAATTTACAGTGAATGGAAATTGCAGTGCATTTGCAGTAATACTTCGGGAACCATGCGTGGGAAAACCACGGTGAATCACAGAGCATGGATGGGCACATCAGACATTGCAGTCCATGCACTTTTGATGTCCACCAAGGATTACATAACATTTGCTGCTGCAAATCGTTGCTAAAAACGTGAGTGTGGCTAAGAGCCCTTACAAATAAGTAAAATTTGATATAGAAAATGTAAGTACATGACTCATCCAACACCAATCCACTGTAAGATTATATATGTAAGATCAAAATATAAACATGGCTCAGTGATTTGGGTTTGAATAAGTAGCACAGAAGTAAAGCAGAACCCATCTGCACCCAAATCTAACTCAATGAGTCATGACCACAAATGGGATAAAAAAATTGCTCACATTTATTGATATATATTTCAAACATCTTTTAGAAAAATCATACAGTCTGGAGATCTGAATGACCAGGAAAAAACACCAAATAGAAAACAGTTCCACCATATAGCAAGCAACGCTGTAATAGGATATGTTAAACCATAAACATGGGCTTGAGGCGTTTATGTAGTATGGACAAAGTTCCTAGAGTAAGCCAAATATTATAATGGATGTTGATGGCACATTAGAAAAGTTCCAAATGATGATGCTGTAACAAATAGAAACAGTAAGGTGTCAGCGAAAGGCTGACCTGGCAGTTCCAAGCAGAGTTCATATTGCAGGGATGCAAGGTAATGTAGTGTCAGCAAAAGGCTGACCTAGAGTCTCTTGGTCAAAGCAAAGTATTGCAGAAACAATGCACCTCCATAAAGCAATTTTGATGACATGAAGTGAAATAATCATATTAGTTTGGAAGCAGCAACAGACTGGCTGTAGAAGGTTTGGCACTTCACAGACTCCAGAAGGATTTCAAATTATGCATGTGGCAGCAAAAAGCTGTCTGTGAAAGAGTACATCTGGATAAACCCTTTATTTGTTCCAAGATGTATCAACTCATAAAAAGGTGGTTATATTCAACACATAACATATGCATCCATGTCGCTTGAGGTAAGAGACAAGTGGCGTTATAGCAGGCTAACAGCATCCATTGGAGCAATAGAACTCAATATGAGCTAATGTGCACAGTTCCAATATGAGGCAACTTATAGGTCTCAACAATATGACGGATTAGAAGCAGGCTTACGTGTCCTTTTGCAGATAGGTATCAGCCTCCATGTGCTTATATGCGGATAATCCCTTTAAAGGTGTTGCAAAATAGCAGAGATAGTAGTAGTTGGTCTCCAAATGGAAGTGGGGGTTTCAACAGCTGCCCGGACCTCGTCTACCGGTTTCACCCAATGATTCGGATCATCAGGACACAGACCGCCAGGTTAGTATGTCAATACTCGATCTTCTTGCAGCCTAAATGGCGCATGTCACACACCTGATTTGCTGTATGTTTGTTCTTGGTCTTTGGCTAAAAATTATTAAAAGAATTGGCAGGACTACCAGGCAACTGGTATTGTTTCAAAGGAAATATTTCTAAATAATTTCTCAGTTTCAACATTCATGCTGTTTTTATACATTCTTTAGTTAGAAGCAGAGGGAATATGATTTTAAAATGATTTGCAGATGACCGCATTCTGTTTTTATTTACATTTTACTCATTCTTGTAACTTTATCAATATGTGGTTGGATTATTTTACCATAGAAAAGTATATATCTAATAACAATAACCGTGAAAGTTTTTAACTTTCCTCATTAAAATACTGTATTTATCGGTACAGTTATCTTGCATACATAAACTAAAAGCACGTGGAAAAAAGGGTAAAGGGGGTTGCCACTAGTAGAATATTGCTACAATTAGTGATTTTCTGTTGGATTCCGATAGTATAATATCGGTAATGTTTACCTATATTTTACTATGGTTAAACCTAACCCCACTCTCACACAGAACCCTCCCTTCGGGGTGCCTAACCCTGAGACCCCTCCTGGTGGTGCATAACCCTAAGACCCCCCTCCCGGTGGGACCTAACCCTACCCCCCCCTTCCCCCAGGAGTGTCTAAACTGTAAATAAGTGGTACATTTAGTTCCCGATGGCATCACGGGCACCAGGGGCTTGCAGAAAGGCTAATTGCGGCATTGCATAGCGGGATCTCCGCAATTAGTATTTAGCATTTCTGCAATCTGCTGGCGATTTGCAGCAAAGAAGCTAAATTTCTTTGCCGGGAGGTGCCCGTTAGCTGGCGCCACTGTGTGCCCAAATTTCCCATCCTTTGTTGCGGCCTTAATAATAGGCGCCTATGGCAGATCTTTTTTCCTATTTCAGTTATCTTTGTGTTCATGCCTCACTGTATTCATAAATGTTGATATTTGTGTATAATATCCCTCTGCAGGTATCCTTACTCCATGGACAGAACTGATACAACAGGGAATGTGCCATTTTCAAAGTATGGATTACATGACCAGGAAACATACACTCCTTTTCAGACTGACTATACACTTGATGCCTCATCCAGCCATGGAGGTCCTACTGTGGTGAATAGTAAAGCAGAAGGAAGCAGTGGAATTTATGAGAATATCCCCACGATTGATGAGCCTCTGTATGATGATGTGGCTGACTACAGGGATGCAGCACCCGAAATTAATGAACTGATTGACACAGAGAGAAGTTATGTGCAGGCACTGCATTTCCTCACTACCTATATTCAGCCCAAGCTGAAGGAGGTAAAGGATGTTTTTGTAGTAATTTATTTAATTTAAAGTACTTTATATAGAGTAACTCCAGTGTAAATAGACTGCAATGTAAGGCACTTTATTATTGCTGCAAGGATCGGCGGGTGGTAGAGTTAAACACTCACCCGCTCGCCTGTAATTCATTCAATCTGCCCTTTAATCTGTAAGGCTGGGCATACACGGCTCGATTTTGCCGCTCAATTCCGCAGGCGATTCTCTTATCTTCCACTCGTTTTTCTTAAGACAGCCGCGGCTATCTTTCCCAAAGTCTTCCGAAGCTCTGTGGCCACCCACCTGCTTGCCATTGCCTGCACCCAGCTTGGCAGCGACCAGTTAGTCCACAGATGCTCATCTGGGGTGGTCCCAGGCAAGCAGGTGGGGATTAGCCAAAAGTTTTGAAAGACTTTAGAGAAAAAAAATGCCACGGTGGCTTTGCTGAGGAAGGGGACTGAGTCCATGTCAGTGATAAGTTACCAGCCAGCGGGTGAGTGATTAACCCTTTCACTCGCCGATCCTTGCAGAAATAATAGAGAGCCTTACATTGCAGGCAGGAAGTTGTCTTTAACCTTCTTTCTAAACTGATGGTTTCACTGGTGTTTAACCTCAAGATACAGTGTGTTGCAAAAGTATTCGGCCCCCTTGAAGTTTTCCACATTTTGTCATATTACTGCCACAACCATGAATCAATTTTATTGGAATTCCACATGAAAGACCAACACAAAGTGGTGTACACGTGAGAAGTGGATCGAAAATCATACATGATTCCAAACATTTTTTACAAATAAATAACTGCAAAGTGGTGTGTGCATAATTATTCGGCCCCCTTTGATCTGAGTGCAGTCAGCTGCCCATAAACATTGCCTGACTAAATAGAGTGCACCTGTGTGTAATCTAATGTCAGTACAAATACAGCTGCTCTGTGAGTGCCTCAGAGGTTGTCTAAGAGAATATTGGGAGCAACAACACCGTGAAGTCCAAAGAACACACAAGACAGGTCAGGGATCAAGTTATTGAGAAATTTAAAGCAGGCTTAGGCTACAAAAAGATTTCCAAAGCCTTGAACATCCCACGGAGCACTGTTCAAGCGATCATTTAGAAATGGAAGGAGTATGGCACAACTGTAAACCTACCAAGACAAGGCCATCCACCTAAACTCACAGGCCGAACAAGGAGAGCGCTGATCAGAAATGCAGTCAAGAGGCCCATGGTGACTCTGGACGAGCTGCAGAGATCTACAGCTCAGGTGGGAGACTCTGTCCATAGGACAACTATTAGTCATGCACTGTACAAAGTTGGCCTTTATGGAAGAGTGGCAAGAAGAAAGGCATTGTTAACAGAAAGCATAAGAAGTCCCGTTTGCAGTTTGCCACAAGCCATGCGGGGGACACAGCAACCATGTGGAAGAAGGTGCTCTGGTCAGATGAAACCAAAATGGAACTTTTTGGCCAAAATGCAAAACGCTATGTGTGGCAGAAAACTAATACTGCACATCACTCTGAACACACCATCCCCACTGTCAAATATGGCGGTGGCAACATCATGCTCGGGGGTGCATCTCTTCAGCAGGGACAGGGAAGCTGGTCAGAGTTGATGGGAAGATGGATGGAGCCAAATACAGGGCAAACTTGGAAGAAAACCTCTTGGAGACCGCAAAAGACTTGAGACTGGGGCGGAGGTTCACCTTCCAGCAGGACAATGACCCTAAACATAAAGCCAGGGCAACAATGGAATGGTTTAAAACAAAACATATCTATGTGTTAGAATGGCCCAGTCAAAGTCCAGATCTAAATCCAATCGAGAATCTGTGGCAAGATCTGAAAACTGCTGTTCACAAACGCTGTCCATCTAATCTGACTGAGCTGGAGCTGTTTTGCAAAGAAGAATGGGCAAGGATTTCAGTCTCTAGATTTGCAAAGTTGGTAGAGACATACCCTGAAAGACTGGCAGCTGTAATTGCAGCAAAAGGTGGTTCTACAAGGTATTGACTCAGGGGGCCGAATAATTACGCACACCCCACTTTGCAGTTATTTATGTGTAAAAAATGTTTGGAATGATGTATGATTTTCGATCCACTTCTCACATGTACGCCACTTTGTATTGATCTTTCACGTGGAATTCCAATAAAATTGATGCATGTTTGTGGCAGTAATGTGACAAAATGTGGAAAACTTCAAGGGGGCCGAATACTTTTGCAACCCACTGTATATATTACTGTAAGTGCGATAGTAAGGAGGTTGTATTGAATTCATTGGCTTCAATTCATCAAAGGGTGTTCGATAACAAAATCCCAGTCCTTAAAATACCGCATTCGGTATTTTACACTTCACTGTGCTAATTCATCAATATTTTCACATGTGTGGTAGAGGCTCGTTAGACAGGGGAGAGCTGGAGATAAACACCGAATGTGCTAGCGAATGTGGTAACCTTGATGAATTAACATTTACTGACATTTGCTGACATGTGTTGAGCACAAGTCGGTAATTTATCTCATTGCTCTGTCATTTCAGCTTCTCATTCGGTAACAGCTTTGATGAATTAACATTTTCTTAAGTGCTCCGTTAACTCGGCTGTTTTCAGCATTACCGAATGCGGTAATGCTTGATGAATTGAAGCCATTGTCATTTAGCAAATTTTTAACCACAAGAATCTGTATAGTTTTTTAGGTGAATTTTTTATTTTTGTGGCCATCCTTCTTTTAGTGGACACCTGTAGTGAGAAAAATATGGAAACTGTTATGAGGATTATTTTTATTTCTAATACTACACAGTTATGTTGGCTAACATATATTCTGCAGCACTTTACAGGCTACACTGAACAAGCAGAGGGGCTCATAATCTACCTACCTTGTTGGTTCTAGTAAAAGTGTTTATCCTTTTTGTATGTATTTTTTTCATCTCTGCATGCTACTATTTACTTATCCCATATAGAGTAGCTGCTAAGTATGTCACTTGAAAAACAACATGAAGCTTCTCAGACTTGAATTATAGTTACAGCAGCAGAAATGCCACTACAAACAGTTTACTGTAGCAACTACAAGTCTATGATGTTGGTGTGACCTGGAAAGTGGCAACTCCATTGGATAATATTAGCAGCAACTGTGCTAGAGATGAACAAGAATTACGTTGCTGCTGCAGATCTCTGTGTGTGTGTGTCAAACATGATCCTAACGTTTCTAAATTCACATATAAAAAACTGCTATGAACTTTAAGAGGCACTGTAGTGACATATAGTAGAACGTAGTAAATTATTTAGGATACCAACTTTTACAGTCATTTTCCAGATTTCAGCATCCGAAACACATCCTATATCTATATGTTGCTGTATATTGGTATGTAGCAATGCAATTCCAGTGATGTTTAACCTAGGCTGTTTAGCTATGCAGAATTCTCCCCCAACCTCCCCCCCCCCTCCCCAAGCATTCTGGGAGACTAGGTATATTTTTTTACTGGCTTTAGAACTCTCGGTAAACAAACATTCTGAAGACATCATCTGAGAGGACTAAAGATGTCACTACTTTGGATATATTTCAGAATGTACATCAAAATACTCTTCAAAGCACACACACATATGATCCGCTGAATAGACCGCAAAGGGGCAAAATCCACTTTGGGGTAGGGGATCTGGGGGGAAGGGGAGATATGGGCAATTGGAATGGAAGCAGGAGGCAAAAGGAGTGAAAACTGATCTGATCGACCGATAATCAGATCTGTTTTCAGGAATCAGTTTGCCCTAGATCTTTAATAATCTCCCGTCTCGCTCCTTCTGCTTGTTGATCATATTCTGTCTCCAGGAAATTGGTTGTAGAGCTCAACCATTCCTTTATTGATTTATGTAGTTTCTTCCTACAATTATCAGTGGTTATTTTCCCAGTTGACAAGGATAATTTTAGTACATACTATTCTGTTGTTTGGAAATATAGGCTTTGTCCGCACAGCGATATTATTTCATCTAACTTACATCCTGGATTCAGAATCTTTTTTTAATAAAAGCCTCTGCTCCCTCTGAAATACCTTGTTACCTAGCTAGTGTTACTTTCCCCTTCTAAAATTCATATAGCCATGACTGTGCCTTTTTTGGGCATCTTCCCTAGACAGTTAAACTCCTTATATTATTTTGGCAATCGATTTAGATAGCTGTTTATTTGGAATTAAGTTTAAACCATACTACCTTAAAGTGAACCTCCAGACTAAAAATCTACTCAGCAGCACTGAAAAGGCTTGGTGATTCTTTAACAGTTTTACAGCATCAGAACTTTGTTTTTCTTACCCGAGTCTCATTTTTAACTGCACAGAAGCTAAGTTCCGCCCCCATCAAATGAATCTGCCCGGACATTTTTCCCCTGATGCTGTTCAAAGTATGCTGGGGTTTCCGATGTTGTGGTTCTCGTTGCCTAGCGTGCGCAGCTGGGAGGGGTGATCAGGACAGTTGGAACTGTGTCTCATGCTCCCTGTCACCTCTTTTCAACCAAAAAGATGGCTGCCCCCATGAAATCACAAACATTTGCCTGTTCTTTTAAAACAGGGTTGGTAAGAGATTATATTACACAGCACACAGCTGTCATCAGCTCGCCTCCTAATCTTGCTTCTATGCTGTAAGCAGAGTTGCTCTGGCCCTGCATTCCCCTGATTGCACGCCCCCCCGGCTACTTTTTCATGCCACCCGGCTGGGAAAAAATTCTGAAGAGAACACTGCATTACCTATCTATTTTAATTAACACAACCAATGTAACTTAATGACAGTATGTTTATTTAGGATGAAGTTCCTCTTTAATCCTTGTTGTCAAGGTTGAGATCATTTTTTTTTATTTGCCCATTATCTTACATAGTCAGTAACATTGGCTCAGTAAATGGGTAGGAGTTGGTTATGGCCAACTGTCTAGCCCTCTGAGTGATCCAGGAGAACATAGACTTATAACCCACCCAACATGTGTCGTATTGGATCCAGATTTTGTTTTTGTCCTCCCATCTCCATTCTAGAATTCTTTTGATATGGATTGCTTGGGTATATCTAAGGCCCTGTTCACACTTGACAAAGCAAAACACGATTGCGATTGTGCATTGCGTTGTCCTGCGATTTTTCAGTGATTGTGCTTTGCAATTCTCATTCCAGTGCGATCGTCAGAAATCAGGCCGCATTTTCAGCAGTGTGAGTAGACCCGTAGGATTACTTGTGCAGCAGCGCTTTGTTGATCGCTGGCGATCAGCAAAGCACGAATCACGGGCATAACGCGCCTTAGTGTGAATGAGGCCTAAGCATACTGTGGGCTGCTTATGCACCTATCCTCTACCTCCTCGTCAAAAGACTATTCTTGCTTGTTTACTTTACCTAATAAATCTTTGGAGCATTTTATGTAAGGCGGAGAACTGTATGTAAGAATTTCAAGGGGGGTATTTTGCAGGCAAAAATGTATTTCCTTTTAAACAATACAGATTTCCTGGCTGTCCTGCTGATCATCTGCCTCTAAAACTTTTAGCCATAGACCCAGAACAAGCATGCAGATAAGGTGCTCTGACTGAAGTCTGACTAGATTATCCGCACTACCAGAGAGCTCAGCAGGACTGCCAGGCAACTGGTATTGTTTAAAAGGAAAAAATGAAAAAAATGTCAGCTTCCATGTCCCTCTCACTTCAGGTGTGCTTTTATGTATTTGTGTCTTCCCTGCATTGATCTTATAATTTAATTTAACTAAGAAATCTTTAATAAATCTTTAAAGGAACACTATCAATACCCAAGTGTTCTAAAATGACAATGTACAAATAATGTCTAAGTAGCTGTGTAAACATTTCCCTAATATTCATGTTAAATATCAGAGGCAAAAGTTGTAATTCATTGTGTGTAGATTTTAGCTATGTTTGGAATGTCTCATTTGCAGATGTATCTGCAGTATGGCATGCTAACAACAGTCTGACATGCTAAGAACCGTGTAATATTGAAGCAGAGTTATATGAAAAACAGGTATCAGGTTTCACACACACAATTACAAATGTTTATGTTGCACATAAGATACGTTTCCTCTGATCTCTGTGAGAGAAAGCTCTGACTGAGCTCTCTGCCCACACAGAGTTAACAGATGCACTGTGAGGGAATTCCTACCTTCCCTCATGGCTCACTCTGATGTCAGATTGCAGCAGACTGCCCATCGGAAAAGTGTGAAAGGCATTTAATAACAGTAAAAGAGATAAGGATTCAAATGTATACACCAGTACTTAGCAGCACTTCCCAAACGTTTCCTATCTCAGTTGAAAACAAATGTTAATCAATAGTGTTCCTTTAAGTAAAGTGTGGTCACAGAGCAGAAATTCAGACATCAAGCCAATAAACGTTGAGTATGGTTCTGATACAGTTTTGTATAATGCCGGAAAAAGAAACTTAACATTTCAGAAGCTCGCAATAAACCATGTACAGTTAGCAATTAAAGGTATCACCGGAATCAACGTTTGTTGGTTTGATGTCTGCATTTCTGATTAGTCTTTTTACTTAACATATTTTGTTTTTTTTCCCTTAGCACTCCAGAAATGTTTCAGCTTAAAGTGGAGTGGATCAAGTCTAAGGCTTGGGTACACACCATACAATTTTCCCATATTATTGATAGGAAATTTTCACGATCCAGAAAAGGAAATTTTGAGTTTGGTACTGCACAAAATTGATCCCTTTCCCGATTGGAAGCAGACCAAACATGCTGGGAATTATTGAACAAGGGGACATTTCCTGTCAATCTGGCAGGAAAATTGCATGGTGTACCAGGTATTAAGCTTGAATTGCATTGGAGATTTCAGTGTTATAGTTGCAGTCTTATTGTTTTAGTAGTAGCATTGCTGGAATTGATATTTTCTAAGTAAATTAAGCATTGCTGTGAAATACTTTTTCCCCCTAGATCCCGGAGGTTGATGTCAGAGGTCTCCTTGGCAATGTAAATGGAGTCCTTTTGGTCCATGAAACATTTCTCAGAGAACTGCAACAGACTGAAACTGATGAGAAAAACCAAGCCCGTCGTATCGGTAAGTGGAACTGTTTATTATATATTGAAAACAAGATAAAATTAACTCCCCAGATATCTCCCGCTCTGTAGAAGAAATATACAGCATATAGGACAATTCCACACCAGTTCACAGCTTCTATTTTCATGATGCATCAGGGCCAATTTTGCACATAATAATAATAATAATATTAATAGATTTTTATTGCACTTTTCTCCCTGGGGGCTTAAAGCACTGTGACCCCGATCCCCGCCGCTCCGCCGTTTATACATTACCCAGCCTGGATCCAGCGATCGGCGCAGCCTCCCCATACAGCTCCGGTCTTCACTATGGGGAGTATCGCACATGACGTCGCCGACGTCATGCGCAAACCCGATCCTCCCCATAGAGAGACTGAAGCTGTGCAGGGAGGCTGCGCGTTTGCTGGATCCAGGGGGGGTAATGTATTAACGAGGGGATCGGGGGTTCCTGTCACTTGTACTAACTAGCCTAGTGCTAGCTAAAGGGTTTTCAGTCGCGGGATCTCATTTATTCTGTGTGAGGGAGTCCTAGGGCCAGGAAGCGGTATGCCCGACACAGTGCCGGACATACCGCTAAGGAGGTTAAAGCATACCAGAGCCGTAACCTATAGGAGAAATGGAGGGAGCCGGCATGTATAATGAGTGAACTGTCCTGATGGCAACCGCCCCCCCCCCCCCCCCCGTTCTCTTGTGTCCCCCTCCTTTCTTATCTAAAGCCTCCCCTGTGGTCCCTTCCGGATCACCAGAGTCGAGCTCCACTGTGCAGGCACTAGCCTGGCTTGTGCCCATCCCTCAGCGCGCGGCCGGTAGTGCTGTGCGTGCGCATGATGTCACGATTACATCGTGCGCAGAGCCCTCAATGCCACGCGCTGAGGGATGCGTGCAAGCCGGGCTAGTGTCTGCGCAGTGAAACCCGACTCTGGTGACCCAGAAGAGGGCGCCGGAGGGCTTTAGATGAGAAAGGAGGGTGACACAGGAGAACGGTGAGAGAGGTTGCTATCAGGACAGCTCAGTATGCATGCCGGCTCCCCCGTTTCTTCGAAGATTTTCGGCTCTGGTATCCTTTAACTACTCTGGCCTTTTGGACATACAGCATATATAGGCCGCATGTGCGGTCCCACGCCCGATTGCGCGCGTGCACGTGCGCTCCCGGCTTCGCTCTTTCTGCCTCTTATGTCCCCCCCTACTCATGGGCGTAACAATAGGGCCTGCGGTCCATGCGCCAGCGGCAGACAAACATACCTTCCGTGTGCTCCAGCGTGGACGCTTCTCTCTCTAGCCTCTGACGCGACTTCCTGTATAAACAGGAAGTCGCGTCAGACGCTAGAGAGCGAAGCGTCTGACGCTGGAGAGACAGGAAGTCAGGTCAGACGCTAGAGAGAGAAACGTCTGTGCTGGAGCGCACGGCAGGTATGTTTGCCGCTGCCCGCCGCTGCACATGTATGGTTATTGAAGCTGGAGGGGAGCGCAGAGGGGAGAGCCTGAGGTGAGGGGAGGGGGACCATCCCCCCTCCCTGCCGAGTGTGGCCATAGCTTTCCCCTCATGCTGCGAACCCTCCAGCCCCCCAAACCAGCCACGAGCGGGGGGGAGGGGGTAGGGGGCCCGCTCAAAATTTCTGCAGGGGGGCCCAGTGGGTCTCAGTTACGCCCCTGCCCCTATATCCCTCTAAGCATACATGTTACGCTTAGAGTGACGTCATGTAAACAAACTCATGGTTGCCATCTTATGGCCAAATAGTAAAACTACATCTACATAAAAAAAATAAAAAAAACACACATTTACATTAAAAAATTACTATTTACATCCCACCCTCCAAAAAATACCCAAATAAAATGTTTAATAAAAAAAAGTAAATATTTACCTAAGGGTCTAAATTTTTTAAATATCCATGTAAAGATGAAATATTTCTATTTTTTTTTTTATTATAAGCTTGTAAATAGTGATGGATGCAAAACGGAAAAAATGCGTTTTTATTTCCAAATAAAATATTGTCGCCATACATAGTGATAGGGACATAGTTAGTTTAAACGGTGTAATACCCGGGACTATTAGGCAAATACAACACATGGGTTTTAATTATGGAGACATGTATTATTTTAAAACTATAATGGCCGAAAACTGAGAAATGATTTTTTTCCTTTCTTTTTCTTATTCTTCCTGTTAAAATGCATTTACAGTTATGTAGCTCCTAGCAAAATGTACCACCCAAAGAAAGCCTAATCGGTGCTGGAAAAAACAAGATTCAGATTAAAACTTCAGCGCTATAAGGTACTTTAATGCTTCAATCCTCCACCAACACCCTTTAAAGTGCAGGTTTACCAGCCTCCAAGTAGACCCAGATTATTAGGTCTGAAGCGTTTTTGATCAAAGTCACCACGATTACAGGTTCCAGATTATATCTCCACCTTCCATATGCTTGAATATAGGCTTGAAGGCCCCTGATGACGCTTATGCGAAACCTGGTCGGGCGGACAGATGGTGGATGGGAGTGCGGCACCCCACTTATTCTTATTACACGCGCTGAACTGCTGTGTGTCCCTGTAAAAAGGGCCCAGAAGTGAGTATTTGCACATGTTTTTAGCTGAATCAATTGGCGAAATTTGTACACTTAGATCTGTTTTTAATTATTAAATGTATATATGCTGGGAGCACCTCTAATACAAAGAGAGGACGCTGAGCATATGGAAGGTGGAGATATAATCTGGATCTACTTGGAAGCTGGTAAGCCTGCACTTTAAAGGATGTTGGTGGAGGATTGAAGCATTGAAGTACCTTATAGCGCTAAACTTTCGATCTGGATGTATATGGAGTCTATCTGAGGACTTTTAACTTGGCAAGCTTTATGGGACTTATTTATTTCCTCCTGTGCGGATATATTGTTTAGATTTATTGGAAAAAATATATAGATATAGATATAAGATATAGATCAGTTCATTGTGATAAGTAGTGATAAAGTTATAGGCAAATGAATGGGAGGTGAAAATTGCTTGGATGCATAAAGTGAAACACGACTGAGGGCTGAAGTGGTTAAGTTTCTCCTGGGAATGACAAGTCTTATTTGCAGAGCTATGTACTTGAGTCCTATGCGGTTTAGAGCATTGAATTTCGGGAGGCAGATTTTAAAATGAAGTCTCCATTTTACTGGTAACCAGTAAAGTTTGAAGTACTGGGGAGATGTGTGAGCCACGGGGGGCTGTACAACCACCCCAGCTGCTGCATTATTTTCCAGGGCTCCTACGAGTAGGGTATTGCAGTAGTCCAGGAAAATAGATTCTTGACAGGAGACAGATTGGGACTTATCCAGCAATACTGTATTAATGGCATAGCACTGTTTTTTCTAATGAATTGTTTGTTCCAAGTTGGGTTATTTTAACAACACGAGTTGGTAATGGGTAAGAGTGCTCCAATTTGTTTTGATAACGTGTCTCTGATTAATATGATTACGGTAATCACAATCCATATGAGAAAAAATCTTGAGGACCCTGAAGACATGCTGGCCATGTGCAGTATTCCCCTTTCCAGCATTTCTTAAAGTTTTAGGATAAATTGGGTAGATAAATTATATAGGGGCCGTTATTGATTATTACATTATTGTGTAATCTTAAAAAAAACAATGTATTAGAATGTGGTAAATAATTCAGTATACCTACATTTACGCTACATTTTATGTTTTTTTCTGCTAAATTCAGAACACACATTCCACAGTGATGCACCTACCAGCAGTAAATATGTTGCCACCTGTGATAAATTAAAAAATTGAATTTGGGGAAAGACAACATTTTATAATAAGCAAGCAATGACTAAATAATTTATTAAGTAATATTGTTTAACCAGATAATGTAATCTATACAGTATACCTACGCCCCCAGAGACTTCATCTTAGCTCCAGGGGCGTAGATATATGTATCTCTGCCGTGACCGCTGCTGCGTTCTCATCGCCGCCCATTAGCCCGTAGGTCAGTGAATGGGAACGCATTTAATTATCGGACTGCCCATGATCAAGGACACCAGCATCAGTAAGATGCCGTTTTCATTGACTAAACAGAAAGTGAAAGCATACACGGTTCCAGTATGCAGTAAAATAGACACAGTAAAAATAAATTGTGAGGACATCATGTTAGTTTTGCAAAAAGGGCTTTTAATTATTGACAGACGCAAAACTAATAAAATACACCTTTATTTCCAAATAAAATATTGTCGCCATACATTGTGATAGGGACATAATTTAAACGACATAGTAACAAATAGGCAAATAAAATATGTGAGTTTTAATTATGGTTTCACATATTTTAAAACTATAATGGCCTGAAATTTAGAAATTATGACTTTTTTCATTTTTTTTCTTATTATTCCCATTAAAATGCATTTAGAAAAAAATAATTAGAGCAAAATGTACCACCCAAAGAAAACCTAATTGGTGGCGAAAAAAAACACTATATAGACCATTTCGTTGTGATAAGCAGCAGGGCTGTGGAGTCGGAGCAATTTTGAGTACCTGGAGTCGGAGTCGGTGGTTTCAATAAACTGAGGAGTCGGATGATTTTTGAACCAAATCCATAGCCTATGTAAAAATTTAGACTAAGGAGTTCGGAGTCGAAGTGTTGTAGCAATTTTGGGAACCTGGAGTCGGTGGTTTCATAAACTGAGGAGTTGGAGTCAGATGTTTGTACTGACTCCACAGCCCTGATAAGCAGAAGTTATTGGTGAAAGGGAGGAGCGCTGAAATGGGAAAATTGCTCTGGTCCATAAGTAAAAAACCCCTCAGTGGTAAACTGGTTAAAATAAGCGAATGCATTCATTAAGCTTTATTTAGTTAAGTTCCTCTTTAATTCAACTGCACCTATCCTTTTACTGTGTTGGCAATATTGCATGGATATTGTGTAAAAAGCTTTAAAGAGGAGCTGTCAGCTATACTATCTCAGAAAAAAACCCACATATATAAGTAGATAAATACATGCTCCACTTACATAACATATGCGATGTTTTGATGTTAAAGGGAACCTAAACCGAGAGGGATCTGGATGTTTCCTTTTAAACAATACCAGTTGCCTGGCAGTCCAGCTGAACTCTTTAGCTGCAGTAGATCCTGAATTACAGACCTGAAACAAGCATGCAGCTAATCCAGTCTGACTTCAGTCAGAGCACCTGATCTGCATGCTAGTTCAGGGGCTGTGGCTGAAAGTATTAGAGACACAGGATCAGCAGGAGAATCAGGTAACTGGTATTATTTTAAAGCGGAATATAACCCTGCATTTCAACTTTGCTCTAAAACATTATTTACAGTATATTATATGCAACCAGCATTTTTTTTTTTTACTAGACACAGGGCTTTAAAGTCCCTAGAGATTTCTGCAGACGCATCCGAACTTGAGTTAGATACTTTTTGTTTACACAAAGTGTTTATTGTGACTCATCTCTCTCACTGAGAAGGAGTTGGAGGACAGCCAAAGAATGTGTAACATTTCTAAATATATACATATAACTAAATAGAATGTAACTATCTGAACGTCTGCACGGAACTTAAAACCTCTGTGTTTAACCCTTCCAATGCTGGTCTAGTAAAAAAAAATGCTTTTTGCATAATAATATGCTGTAAATAATGTTTTAGAGCAAAGTTGAAATGCAGGGTTATATTCCGCTTTAATAGGAAAAATCCAAATCCTTCTCAGTTTAGGTTCCCTTTAACGATTTTTTTACAGTAAAAAAAGAGAAAAACCTTCTTAGCATTTCCCATTTTAACTGTGGCTATTTTGAAGCCAATCCTGATGTCATTTCCTCCCCTACGCTCCTCTGCCTGATTTGCCCGCCCTTCACTATAGAAAGTGCATTGTCTCAGCATGAGAAATATTGGCCAGAGAGCAGGGCCAGCCTTTGCTATGAGCGACCTGTGCGGTCACTCAGGGCGCCATGCTCTCAAGGGCGCATGCGCCCTGTCGCCCCTCGCCGCCCTGCTGTCTCCCTGTGTCCTCTCAGTCTATATTTAGAGCAGGACTACAAGAAAATGGCCACCGATGTCCACAAATGCAGACAAATGGCGGCCATTTTCTTGTAGCCTGCTCGAACTACAGATGGAGCGGAGGCGGGGAGAGAAGAGTGACGTCGGCGCTGGAGCTGGATGTCAGGTGAGTCCGTCTCTGCCCGGCCCGCTGCCACATAAAGGGAGGGGGGGTGCCTGGGACAAACTACCTACACTGGGGGCATACTATCTACACTGGGGCAAGCTACGTACACTGGGGGCATACTGGGGCAAACTACCTACAATGGGGGCATACTACCTACACTTGGGGCATACTGGGGCATACTACCTACACTGGGGGCATACTACCTACACTGGGGGCAACCATGCTACTACACTGGGGGAAACTGTACTAGCTAAACTGAGGGCAGCTATGCTACCTATATGGGGACAACTATGCTACTTATGGGGGGGGGGGGGGGGGCAACAAAATCCGGTTTCGCTCAGGGCGCTGTGAAACCTAAGGCCGGCCCTGCCAGAGAGGAACAGAGGGGTGGGAGGGGAAAATAGGTGGGAAGGACGCTTCAGCCAATCAAGCTGCATTAGTTAAGTCTGAGGGGAAAGTAGAGAAGCAAAAAAGGACAACCTAGCATGCCCTGCAACTACCTTTGTGCAAATAAGAGTAAGTCAGGTAAACTGGGGAATGATCATTTATCAACAAAAAAAGTAATAGTGATTTAACTTTTGGATTGCCTTGTAAGCATACTTATTACTTGTTTACCAGATAAAAATAAAGAATTGATTTTATGCCCGACAGTTACACGTCAATGCTGAATTGTGCTTTGCATTGTAGGAAGCCTGTTTCAGGAATTTAGCAGTGATATGGAAAACGAGTATGCTATGTATTGTTATGGATATGCCAGAGCCTTATCATTACTGCAGACGTACCAAGAAACCCACATCCATAAAAAGATCCAAGATGTACTGCTGGCCATGGCGTGAGTACCACCTGCACCATATATAAGCAGTAACTCATAATAACCAGTAATTGTTATGCTGGATACACACCATGTGTTTCAGCGTCAAATGCGTCCGTCGATACGCGTCGATTCGATTATTTCCGAGCATTTTACGAACGCATTTCGATGATTCTTAGGTCGATTGCCATGTAAAGTATGGCAAATCGACCTAATGATCCATCGGAGCTTGAATCGGACATGTCGGAAATAATCGAACCGATGCGTATCGACGGACGCATCGAACGCGGAAACGCATGGTGTGTATCCAGCATTAGGGAAGGCATTAAAATGCACATGCTGATTTCAAGCATGGGATATTCTGGAAGAGATAACATGAATGATGAGCACTGTCTTGATATATTGTTTCTGCTTCGCATTATAAGTGCAGCACAAAAAAAAATAATAAATGTCTATTGCTTGCATTGTATCTAAATATTGCATTACTAGTATGTCGCATATTATAAAGGAATATATTTAATATAATGATATTAGAGTAACCTCTATACCAAAATCAGAGCCATTTAAATTATGCGACGTTTTCTTTTACATTTGTTTTAATCCCTCATAGCCAGCTTCACATTTTTTCTACATGAGAAGGTGCTCTGGGCAATGTCCTTCTTTCTTAATGAGCGTTACCTTGAAGCCCAAAGCACAATGCCTTCCTGGTTGAGTCAATGGAGCTTATTTTAAAGCTCAGTTGCTTACCATTTTCATGGCTGTTTCTATCTATCTAGGGTACACCTATAGGGCAGCGTGCGTCCTGGCTTATGCTTGTTTGCATTTGGGCTTGTAGGAACATGAGGATGTTTTCCCACAATTTGGGGCATGTCACCCTATAGATTTGGTATATAGATGATGTGCTGGCAGTATGGAGTGGGATTGTAGATGAGATTACCAAATTAGTTGGCATTTTTAATGCGAATAGGAAGAACATCAGGTTCAACCATGTGGCTGGTACCTAGATTTCCTTTGTGGACCTTCTTTTAAAGATTGAGGGGAACACTGTTGTCTCCTCTTCTTTTCGTACACCCAGATACACCCTGCTCCATGCTGCCAGCCATCATCTGCTGACATTGAAGCAAAGGATCCCATATGAACATTTCCTCCGGTTATGGAGGAACAGCTCTTTAGATGATGACTATAGATGAGAATCCAGGTCTATGTACCAATGTTTTCATGCCAAAGGATATCCTCATTCAATATTGCGGAATGCATTGAAGCGGGCTTGGGGGTTGAAACAACAGTAGTTTTTGATTTCCAGGGAGAATAAACCAAGTGGAAGGGAGGTGATTGTGTCCATCTAATCACCGGATATGGGGTCCACTGGGAGCATTTGCAAGGTCTCTTGGTCAATTTTTTGCAAATCCTCACTGCATCCTGGAAGGGTTGCCGAGATTGTGGGCCCCAGACACCTCATGATGGCAAAAAGGCCCCCTAATCTCAGGGCTCAACTGGTCCATAGCATATTGCAGGGTAAGTAATTAACATGGGTACAGCGCAAAGTGTCGCAAGACATGTTCAAATGCTGTGAATGTAAATTTTCCCTTTTAAAGAAAGAACCAGTAACTTGAATAGTGCAGAAGACACTGAGTACTCTATAAGACCATTTATCAATTGTGACACCGAGAAGGTGGTCTATATCACAGTGAAAATGGTGGTCTATATGGTTCAGTGTCCCTGCAAACTGAAATAAATAAGGATGGCAATGCTTAGGAAACCTCACGAAGGAGCATGTAGATTTGTAAGGTTCTGATTTGCTGTGATGACTTCCTGGTTCAACACATGATCATGACCAGCAACAGGCACGTCGCTAGCGCTATTTGTTGGTGGCACGTGCCCCCAATATGCCTCAGGGGTGCCACGGATCTCAGTTTGGGGAGTGCCCTACATGGGTGCCCCAAATCTATTGTTAAACGCGGCTGCCGTTCGCTCGATACGGCGGCCGCCATGTTGTGGGTGGTGCTGACAGTCCTCCTCTCCTGCACCGCCCCCTGCCCAATCACAAGCGCCGCTGTCGCTGAGCAGCACCTGGCGGGGCGTGCCGGTGTGGGATCACAGTGTGGACTGACTGTGGAGACAGCCGCAGGGGGCTGGAGTGAGCGAGCGAGCGTGGTAACTCCGCCCCCTGCACGCGCTTCTTTTGGGCTCCCGGTCGGCGTCCTCCTGTCTGGCATCCCCGCGATTACATTTTAAAGGCAGGGGGGCGGCCATGTCACTCACTACATCACGGCGGAGGGGGCTGCACCTATCACTCACTACCTAATCTGGGGGCGCCTATCACTCACTACCTAACGGGGGTCCCTGGTGTCACTCACTATCTAACTGGGGGTCCCTGGTGTCACTATCTAACTGGGGGTCCCTGCTGTCACTAACTGGTGGTCCCTGCTGTCACTATCTTACTGGGGGTCCCTGCTGTCACTCACTATCTAACTGGGGGTCCCTGCTGTCACTCCCTAACTGGGGGTCCCTGCTGTCACTCCCTATCTAACTGGGGGTCCCTGCTGTCACTCCCTATCTAACTGGGGGTCCCTGCTGTCACTCCCTATCTAACTGGGGGTCCCTGCTGTCACTCCCTATCTAACTGGGGGTCCCTGCTGTCACTCCCTATCTAACTGGGGGTCCCTGCTGTCACTCCCTATCTAACTGGGGGTCCCTGCTGTCACTCCCTATCTAACTGGGGGTCCCTGCTGTCACTCACTAACTGGAGATCCCTGCTGTCACTCACTACTTAACTTGGGGTCCCTGCTGTCACTATCTAACTGGGGGTCCCTGCTGTCACTATCTTACTGGGGGTCCCTGCTGTCACTCCCTATGTAACTAGGGGTCCCTGCTGTTCCTCCCTAACTGGGGGTCCCTGCTTTCACTCCCTATCTAACTGGGGGTCCCTGCTGTCACTCCCTATATAACTGGGGGTCCCTGCTGTCACTCCCCATCTAACTGGGGGTCCCTGCTGTCGCTCACTAACTGGGGATCCCTGCTGTCACTCACTATCTAACTGGGGGTCCCTGCTGTCACTCACTATTTAACTGGGGGTCCCTGCTGTCTCTCACTATCTAACTGGGGGTCCCTGCTGTCACTCCCTATCTAACTGGGGGTCCCTGCTGTCACTCCCTATCTAACTGGGGGTCCCTGCTATCACTCCCTTTCTAACTGGGGGTCCCTGCTGTCACTCCCTATCTAACTGGGGGTCCCTGTTACTCACTACCTAAACTGGGGCCTCCTGTCACTACATACACTGGGGGGCTCCTGTCACTAAATGAGCTGGGGGTCTCCTGTCCCTACCTGAACTGGGGGACTCCCGGCGCTACCTGAACTGGGGGACTCCCGGCGCTACCTGAACTGGGGGACTCCTGGCGCTACCTGAACTATCCAGGCCAGCCAGCCCAGCATCACCACCAGCCAACCAGCCCAGAATCACTGTCAAAAGGGCCACAGCATCACCACCAGTCAGGCCAGCATTCACTTCAACCAGCCTAGCACAGCCCAGCATTACCGCCAGACAACCCAGCCACAGCATCACCGCCAACCCAGCCACAGCATAAACGTCAACCCAGCCACAGCATAAACGTCAACCCAGCCACAGCATCACCGCCAGCCAACCCGGCCACAGCATCACTGCCAGCCAACCCGGCCACAGCATCACCGCCAGCCAGGCCACAGCATCACTGCCAGGCCTTACAGCTCACACATCATCCCCAATCCAGCCAAAAACAGTATTGCCAGGCACAGCAGCCAGTACAGGAGAATTCAGAAGCCAGGTGAGAGGTGTCTACCATATTAAGGGGGCATTCTGCCTATTTATGTGAAATGCTGTCTATTTATGTCCCCCATGACTGCTGAATTTGTCTTGTTGGGGGCTTCATGGTTGCTGAATTTGTCTTGTTGGGAGCCTCATGATTTGTTGGGGGCCTCAAGATTGCTGAATTTGTCTTGTTGGGGGGCCTCTTGATTTGTTGGGGGCCTCAAGACTGCTGAATTTGTCTTGTTGGGGGGCCTCATGATTTGTTGGGGGCCTTATGATTGCTGAATTTGTCTTGTTGGGGGCCTCACGATTGCTGAATTTGTCATGTTGGGGGCCTCATGATTGCTGAATTTGTCTTGTTGGGGGCCTCATGATTTGTTGGGGGCCTCATGTTTGCCGACTTTGTCATGTTGGGGGCCTCATGATTGCTGAATTTGTCTTGTTGGGGGCCTCATGATTGCTGAATGTGTCTTGTTTGGGACCTCATGATTTGTTGGGGGCCTCATGATTGCTGAATTTGTCTTGTTGGGGGTCACATGATTGCTAACTGCGAGACTATGGGAAAAACTGAATCATCATCATATGAGACAATAGCATTAAACCTACTTTTTTAGCTTTTTAAAACAGAAAATAAAACTGGGAGGTTCTAAAAAAAAATGAATACATTTTTTCAGGAGTAGGATGGATGAAATTGTTTATCTTCACAGTTTTTCAACTTGGATTTTCCATAATGTTCATGTGTGTGTTAAAACGTTTGTACAGTATTTAGTTTAAATTGCTGTTGCCACTTTGCGATAGATAAGTGACTTGTCAAAATTGTATGTGCGTATGTGCGTATACATCTTTGATCTATGCCTATACTGATCGTAAATTATCTAAAGGACAGGGGGCTCCATCCAGTATTTCGATGGGCAGGCCCGTTATCTGTAGCTTACACCGCTGCTAAGTTCATGTACGTTTGGCCCCACCCATGGCCACGCCCACTCACTGCATGACCACGCCCATTTTTGCCGCGGACCCCCACCCACAGGTGCCCCCGATCTCCAAGGACCCTAGGAACGCCCCTGACCAGCAAAACAGAACATTACACATCAGCTAATCAATTTGATAACATGCTTCTTCATGAGTTCTAAGCATTGGCATCCCTAGAAATATGTAGGCAAGACTCATCAGATGGCTCATAATAATGTGTTCTGAAAAAGGGTGCACAGATTTACAGTGATAACTTTTCTCCTTTAACAGAAGCCATGAAAATGCAAAGCAATATTCCAACCTTTCCTTCTATCTGGTAAAACCTGTGCAGCGTATAACCCAATATCCCTTGCTTCTGAAGAACATCCTTAAAAAAGTACCACTGGACAGGACATCACAGGAGGTACTGCAGGGGGCTTGCAACACCATGGAAAATGTGAATGTCAGCATCAATGAAAGCAAGAGGCGCAAAGAAATTGGTGAGATAAATATGATTCTATTACTTTGTGTTTTTGTAGCTGCGTACCCACCTGGCGATTTTACCGATGATTTTCACGACGACCTGCAATTTCTACACGTCGCCAGGTGGGTATAGAACCACCATGCGAACGTTGCCTAGCGTCGCGCCAATGACTACAGACCGACACAGCAGATTGGATCTTAAAGAGCCCCGATGACATCGGACAAAGTACCGCGATTGCTGGAAGTCTTGCTTGCAATGCCGTGTACGTTGCGTGACCTCGTTCTTAACCCGCCGACAGGAAGCTGCGTCTTATTTTTCTGCCGAAACAAGTTAACATTCCAGTATGCAATGCACTTTGTCTCCTAGTCAGACTATATGGTACAGCTCACTGATAAGGAATTACAGCCATTAAACTCTTTCTTGGAGAGAAATTCTGAGTGCAGGGCAGAGATAACAAAAAGGTCAGTAGGTTATATGTTTCCGTTTCTGGAATACTGAAACACTGTATCAGTCATATGAGACAATAAAACTTTAAACATACTTTTTGTGGCTTATACACAGAAAATAGAAACTGTGGGATTCTTAAAGTATGTTCTCCCCGTGGATTTTCTTTTGGACACTCCAGTTTCCATACACATCTCAAAAACATATAAGTTAATTGGCGTCCCCCTAAATTGGCACTAGACTATGATGGTCATCATACGATATGACTACAGAGATTAGATTGTGAGCCCCTCTGAGGGACAGTTCAGTGACAAGGCTATATATAATCTGCACAGTGCTGCAGACGGTGTCGATGCTATATATGGTAAATAATAATAATAAGTCATTTTTTAGAAGTAGGAGGATAGATACAGTTGTTTATCTCATCAATTTATTTTCACCTTGGGTTTCCTTTAACATTTATTGTGGAGAAGAAATGGAAATTCTGGATTGTGTGATTCATTTTTTGTTTTAAGGAAATGATTGAAGACATTTTTCAATTTAGTGCTAAAAACACAGAGCAGTCTCAGCCCATGCGCTGCATAGTTTTCTACTTGAGGATTTTTGTTCTGTAATCTCCCCTGCTTTGTGGCTGAGGCAACAGCTGGTATTTCTTCTATGCACTTTAGGTACCACCTTGGTGGCCGCCATTTATGTAGAGAAAGTGACAGATAGCACCCATTATATAATAACATAAAGGCATCTAAAATAGGGCTCTCCCCTTGGAAGGTGCCCTCGTTAATATTAGTACAGAGGATAAAAAGCAGGGCTCCGCTATTATGAGTTGCCTACTAAGCTGCACAGCACACCAGGCATTCATATTTTGCATGGCTCAGTACTGCCTACTGAACCCATACTTACCACCTGAAAACAAAATATAGTTACAACTAAAATAAAAACTTTTCTTCAAGTAAAATGGCCGCCACACTTTGTTAGAGATAAAGGAGGGTATAACAGTGCAATGTTAAAAAAACAAGTAAATATAAAATCAAGCAATCCTCAACACATATCACTAAGATTTGTCTATTGTCTCCAGTGTAGATATCCAGCTTCTTAACAAAACACTCCCCTACAGTGTGGATGACCCTACCCACAATAACGGTGTCCATGTCAGAAAAAGGGGCAAGGTTTTTTACTTGGCTGGTACCTCAGACTATTACAGGCTCTGTGCAAGCATACGTATTAGCCGGCGAGCTGTATCCAGGGTGAGCCGAAATCCCTGGCGGTGTTAAATACTATTCCTCCAACTCCTCCTCGTTGCAACTCAGAGAGAGATGTAATTTGGGTTCAGCGATAGTCAGAGACCCGAATTACCCTTACTATAGCATTGCTGCTATAGCAGCACCTGCTTCTGGCGCTGAGTGCCATGCGCTGAAACAACCTACTTCGCCGTGCAAGCCCCAGGATACAAAACCACCACCAGCCAACTATTGGACCACTGCTAGTCAACTGGTGTTTCTTACCAATCACAGGTGAGCTTATAAATTTGCCCTGTGACTTTACACCCCAGGCAAAACATCTCAGCAACCCAACTCAGAGGTACACTTTGTCAAGGCAATAAAGAATTCATATTTTAATTACCACACTCTAATGAAATACAAGTAAATGGGGTTAGACAGTGCTTTGGGGTTCCCTTGTTATGGCTGCTGCAGCCTTTCAATTCCGGTGTCAGTGAAGGGAAACATTTGGGGAAAGTATTGGAGTGAATGAGTGAGATGGCACCTAAGCTTACAGATGCTGCAATAAACAATTGAACAGCAGGTAAAATAGTTTGTTTTGAGTCCTCTGTGTCCTGAGCTATTTGATTCAATGTACTTTTCCAAGACGGACATTGGCTAACACTTGGCAGGCATTAGGAGTGTGTATCTAGTGCAAACCTATTTCATAGGAAGTTAAAGTGTGCTGTAACGTCATTATGCATTATGCAGTTGTTCTTTTCCTTTTTTTGGACAGCCAGCAAGTATTTGCAGTCCGACCAGAGAACTTTAATGAAAAAGATGACTCAGCTAAGTACTCATACTATCAATAAGAAGACAAGGAGGTTAAGCCAGTTTTTGAGACAAGAGGCTGGCATGTCCCCCAAGGTATGTTTAGGTGCACTGTGTGAGTGTGTTTTATTTAACCACAAGTGGTATCTTTAAAGTGTCATAACTCTTTGCAGAAAGAAGACAAGGAATTTGATAGCTTGGCAGAAAAGTTTCATAAACTGGTGGATACAGTGAACCAGCTAGATGAAAATGTAACAGCATATGTAAAAAATGTGGAGGTAAGCAAGGCCTTAAGGTAGGAATAGCACCTGATAAATTAATTTTAATAATGTGTATGTAGTTCATGTACATCTACCCAGGCTTTCTAAACCAGGGGTTCCCTGGCATTTTCTCTTTTGAGAAAGTTTCAAAAGTACCTCTTGGGCTCATCTGTGTCCTCTTCAACCATTGTATGCTCGCCCCAAATGGTGGTGGGGAGGGAGGTGTGGGAGTGTCATTGGGCGCACTATCATATGGGGTACTGTAAAAAGAAGCCCAAAATTGGGTCACAATAATAAGGAGCACATTAATAAAAACAATAGATTAAGGAGACTGTATAATGAGGGGCACTATAGTAGGGCATAGTATAATAAAGAGTACTATCAAATGGAAGCATTATCATTGTGGGCTTTATAATTGGAAACACTATCTTGTGCTACTACAATAGGAAGCAGTGTAGGGAAGAATCATGGAAATGCTACTAAACAACAAGGCTTTTACAATGAACAACCACTTTTAAAGACCATGCCTCCTACAAAAGAAATCCCACACTAAGGCCTGGGTTCCTTGAGATTCAATAATGATGTAAAGGGTTCCTTCGGGGTCTAAAGGTTGAGAAAGGCTGATATACACACCTTTTATGAAAGCATTCATTGTTCTGTGCTGTTTGCTGCTGTGTTGGAGAGCCATTATTCTTTGTAGGAATCAGTGGCACTGTAAAGATTTTGCTATGAGTTGAAATAACACAATGTTATGTCAGCAGTGAAATAAAAATTGATTGTGGTTACACAGTTGTGTATAGTTGCGGCACAGTTTAAGTTTGCTGATTACACAGGGTTATGTATTGCCACAGTTATGTTGTACAATTGCATATACGGAAAATTTTGGACTCTCAAAATAGATTTGACTATAGAAATTCCTTAGACTTCTGACTGACCTGTGGTGGGCTGCACATGCATAGAGCAACAGAAAAGAAAGCTTGTAGTTGAGACCATAGGTAGTAATCTTTGATTTCTATGCTCCATTTAATGAACCTGTTGTATTCTGTATTCTATAGGCATTTCTGCAGATTCCGCCTCAGACATATCCACTGGAGTACCTGCAAGAAAGCATGTGCCCCTTCCAAGGCTTCTCACAAGAGCTCTGCAGCAAGACATACCCAGCCTTTGTAAGTGCTTGTACTGCTCATAATAATCCAACATTTGTACCTTAAAATAAATATTTTAGCTGTCAAATTCCTATACAGAGACGATTCTCTTATATGCAGAGGAATTACAAGAAATCAAAACATAACTTCTAAAATGAGGGGTGTCCGGTAGATTAAATTCTAATGACGAACCTTAGGAACCGGGATAGGAAAAAGGAACAGAAAACACCAGGAGCACCAGATAGTGTAGTATTTCCAGGCAATGAAATAATGGGTTAAACAAATACTATTTACAAACCTAAGTTGCTATTGGGCAACCACAGTACCAGGAAGGTGGAGAATTCCATCTCTAAGCCAATTGGGTATCCTCTTCTGGATAGGTTAGGTCACACTCCAGAAAAATGACCACTGAATAATTTTCACTAAGGATACCCCTGGAAAGGAGGGGGGGGGGGGGGGGGGGGGAAGTGTACACAAAATGGAAAGAGGCACCCCAATGTAGTACACAGTTGTTTAAAGCTGATCATTTCTGTATAACTTCTAAAATGATTAAAGTCATTTAAAAAAAAGCCAGTTCAACTCACCTGGGGCTACTACCGGCTCCCTGCAGTCGCATGCGCAGGACGCCCCCAGCAAGGAAAGTGGGTCGCTGCGGAGAACCAAAGGATCGGGTTGTCCCGGCATTGGCACAGGGCGCCTGCAGTGGGTCTGTAAAAGCTCCTGAAAAGTTAAACTGCCTTTTTTTTATGTCTTTGGGTTTCCTTTAAGGAGGTTTCTATTAGAATAGTCAACATACAAGCCTCCAATGTATTACTGTGAAGCAACATGGGGGCATTCCTCTCTCCTATTTACAATGTAAGATTTTAACGCACCAGTTACGAGTAATCACAAATACAAATGAAGTCAGAAATACCTTTTTCATTAGTCTGTGAACATTGATCACGTGACCTCTTAGTTGACATTTCTGGTGCGGGAGGAGAGGCACATCATTGTAGGTTAAAGGGAGTCTGAAGCGAAAATAAAAACAAAAAACAAATACTCACCTAATAAGAGGGAAGGCTCTGGGTCCTATAGGACCTTCCGTTCTACTCACGGTCCCCGCATTCCAGCACTGGATCCTCCATTAGCAGTCTACGACCAATCCATGACTGCTCTCCGCCACTGCCTGAGGCTTTGGAAGTCTTTGGGAGCCCGAGTGCTCCCGAAGTCGGGCCACTCCGTACTGCACATGAGCAGACACGCTGTACAGAGCCGCCCATCTTCAGGAGCAATCGGGCTTCCCGAAAACTTCCGAAGCCTTCTGTGGCGGGACATTTGAACTGGAGATCCAGCGCTGGAACACGGAGACCGTGAGGAGAATGGGAAGGCTCTATAACACCCAAAGCCTTCCCTCTCATTAGGTCAGTATCTGTTTTTTTGTTTTTACTTTGGCTACAGATTTACTTTACTGGAGCAATGCCCCTTACTGCCAGATCTCCTTTAGAATCCATAAGAATGCTGTATGTCCCATACGAGGCACAGTTCAGGGCAGGGCCATTTCTGGCCATTTTGGCACTGTCCGATTCCCACTTAACAAATGTTAACATGCACAAAAGTACGGTATTTACGTATACTGATATTAAAATGTTAGCAGTGTTTGTTAAAAAAAAAAGAAAAATGTAATCCGGAATAGAGAAGCACCTGTGGCCATGTTGATTTTCATATATATAGTGAGGACTTGAAGCTTGGTTGCAGAACATTGCGCAGTTCTGCTATTCTAATGTTCCAAAGAGGAGTTCAGGCAATCAACAAAGAACAGTTCTAAAACACATTAATAGCACCAACCACTCCATTGTTTGCTGCTGAAATTACGGTAGTTATAACACATTACTGGGCAGGATAGGTGTTAAAGCATATAATGTGGACTGTTAATGCGGTTACATCAAGCCCCTTCCATAATGTAACAAGCAGCTCTATATAATTTCTTTACAAAGTGCTTGGTATTTTTTTTTATGCTCCCTCTAGCAGATGCTGCCTTAGGCAACCCCCTAGTTTGCCTGTGCCTAAACACAGTCTCCCACATTGGCATCAGAATTGAAATACTATATTGTACCTCTGTGATGGTGGCCTTGTCTCTTCTTTGTGCAGGAATGAGTCTACAAATTGTCTGTTATTGCCGACCAGGAATTTAGCTTTCAGCCTATGGGTGGTGTTAGGAAAGGGACTGCTGCTAATTTATCTGCAGGTCAATGCCAAGTCAATAGAAAAACATATCTTTATTGTTTTCTGATTACAGAAGAGGAGGGTGCAGCTACTGGTCCTACAGCCAATCAGAAACCTTTCTGAATGTCTAAAGGGGCCAAAAAACCTGATCAAGAAGAGAGCAGACAAATTACTGGACTATGAAAACCTAGACGAAAAGTCTAGTGAGACTGGGAAAATGACATATGAAGAGGAGGATATTGTAAACAACTACAAGGGCATCCATTCTATGCTGGTGTCTGAGCTACCCCAATGCATAACCCTATCCTGGCAGTGTCTTCATAATGTCCTACTCACATTTATCACATTGCAGAAAGACCTAACAGAACAAGGACAGCATCTAGCACAAACACAAGCTTCTCAGGTAACTAGGTTTCTCCTGTACTTGTCTGGTTTTACATTTTCAGTTTATATGATAACATGTTATTCATTATTATTTTAAAGTAATCATGCAAGATGGGAAAAAAAGAATAAAGCCGGTACACATATCCAAGTTTAATTTGCCAATCATTAGCCAATTTTACTACTACAGTACCATGTAGTATTAGAGTTTACCTACACAATCTGTTCAAAGTTTTCAAAATCTGTTGGCCCTCATACTACATGGAGGTGGTAAAATTGGCCAATCAGAATTGAAGGTGTGTACCAGACTTTAGGAGGACATGAGTATCTATAAATTAGTGTAGCAAGCAGTGACATTGCTAGAAATCAGGGGGTGTTGTAGCAAACTTTTAAAGGTTTCCTGAGCTGAATTTCTTTTTGTCTGCATGTATCTTCAGTTGTGTGCTCCTCAAAATTATTATTTGTGAAATGTAGTATTATGTGAAACTTAAAGAGAACCCGAGGTGGGTTTGACAAATCCTATTAGGACACAGGGGCAGCCTCTGTGTCCTATACAATGCCCAGCCTCTGTGTCCTTCCAGCGTCCCCGTAAGCTTCCTCTAATCGGAAGCAGAGGCGGAGAGGGAAGGGACACAGGCGGGGAGCCGCGTTATACAGGAGGCGGGGGAGCAGCGCTGAATGACAGGGCAGAGGTAAATAACAGGCTAGCGACAATCTGCGTGTCGCTAGCCTGGCGCTTTTTTGAATGGGAGACAGCAGAGCCCGGGGGGGACTGGAGGAACACTGTAAGGACACAGAGGCTGGACATTGTATACAGAATGTGCCTCTGTGTCCTAATAGGATTTGTCAAACCCACCCGGGTTCTCTTTAAGATCTCATCTAATACCGGATAATGTTTTGATTTAGCGTTTTTGTTTGTTTGTTTGTTTTTGTTTAGCAGAAATTTGTCATGAAGTAGGAAGATACATAGAATTAATATGTGGATGGCCATTACATGGTAATTTCTTTTGGTTATGCCAAGAAAATAAATAGCTTTTATATAATTGGGCCTTTTGCATTACATTTACTTAGCAGTAGAGCATATAAAACTTTTATTTTCATTAAAAAAAAAACTTATATGCCCCCAACAAAGCCGAAGCATTGACGGTAGAGTCCATATTATAACATTTTATAGAATAACATACCATTACCGTATTTTTCGGACTATAAGACGCTCCTGACCATAAGACGCACCTAGGTTTAGAGGACAAAAACCAGGGCAACAAAATACATGCTAAACCTGGTGCATCCATGGTGAAGGGGCATCTTGTGGGTTATGCCCCCTTTGTACCTCATGCTCCTTTGTACCCCTTGTGTCTCCCTGTGTCCTCCTCTGTCCCCCTTGTGTCCTCTGTGTCCTCCATTTGTCCTCCTGTGTCCTCCTCTGCAAGGGCACAGTGCAGGGAGTCCCTGACATTGTGGCGGGTGGGAGGTTCGTATTTGCAGGCATTCACAAGTCAGGAACTCCCGCAGTTGGACTGTAAGACGCAGTGACTTTTCTCCCCACTTTTGAGTCTTACAGTCCAAAAAATACAGTAAATACCTAGTTCCCAACTCCTTTTTGATTATACATGTATCCTACCAGCCCAAAGAAATGTCATCTTTGTGACTATCTGGTCAAATTCGACTGGGCTAGAAGTGGCTATCTTGCAAATTAATGTAATATCCAGATCAATCTATAAGCACAACACAGCTATTTTACTGAATGCAGAGTAGCTTACATTCAGAAGCTTTACCATAAATCCTGCCTTATTCCCTACATTCTCTACATAAAGCAGAACTTTATTCTCAGCTGGGAATCAAGCAACACGTCCCAGTGGAGCTTGCTGCTAAATGGTTACTTGGAACAATCTCTAAAGATTGTTTTGGGTTTAGTTTTAAATGTGTGAATGGTTAAGCAGATACAGTAGCAGTAGATATAAATGTCTTACCTGTATTCCTTTTATATCACTTTTATGGCCATTTAGGATCTCTGCACCTTAGACCATTCATAAATCACATTTTATCTTTGGAGCTTGTATTAAAAAGAGGAATATCCTATCTATCTATCTATCTATCTATCTATCTATCTATCTATCTATCTATCTATCTATCTATCTATCTATCTATCTATCTATCATCTCCCAGAAGCCATTTTTGCATAGTTTTATCCAGTTGCTGGAGGGAACTTCAGCTTGATGTGCAGTGATAAATGGCAAGCTGCGATCCAGCAAAGATTGAGATTTTATGATGCCACCATCTGTCATATCATAGGAACGTCACTTGCACGAAAATAAATATTTCTTAAGATTTGACAACTCATTTTGTGCCAAAAGCATTACTTCCTTCCATTACATTATTCATAAAAGGGGAACGTAGACAGCCAATGTTGATTTTCACTGTATTTTCTTTCAGCACTTCATGAAATCTTTATTGCTTAGTGCATATAACTCTGATTATTTACAGATGCAGTGCAGCATGGTGCCAGAGGCCCAGTTTAGGAGATGGGTGGACAGCAGTATCCAGCAATTAGTTCCTCAGCTCAACGAATTCATAAAAAAATTTGAGGAGGAAACATCCTCCATTCCAATAACCCAGGTAAGGCCTGTCCTGGATGGTTTGCCTATTTCAGTCCAGCAATATGTATTTTTGGCGCATGCTTTTTGTGTCCAAACTTAGATAAATTTATCCTGGTGCTATATATAACCGGTTACCTCCCCAAACATTATTGCTCTCCTCCCCCCCTCAATCAAAAGCTAGCATAAAGCCAAGTGTAAATTACCAATGAACCCAAATGAAAGCATTAGGCTACGTTTACAATGTTGCTTTGCGGGGCAACCTAACTGCCGCATTGGAACGTGGCAAAGCAACACCTATGAACAGAGCACAGTATTGCGGAGCCCTGCATGGAATTGCCATGCCCTGTAGAGGGGGATTTTAATTACCTGTCAGGTGTGTCTCTTCTCTCTCCCTCAGGTTCAAGCTTTCCCCCAGTATATGGGGAAAGCTCCACAGCTGTTTAGGCTGATTGGGTGCAGAGCGAAGCCATCCAATCAGCGTCGAGTGAGGAGTATAAAGCAAGGGAGCAGGCGGACGGCTTCACGCACATCTCAGGACTGAAGAGGAGCTGCGCAGTTATGGAAGATATCGTGGCCGCCGTCATGAGGAGAGCCGGGGCGGAGGACGGAGCGGAGTGGCTGGCTTCCCTTATGCGGTGCGGAGGGGAGGAAGAAGAGGCGGCTGTGGCAGGACCTTCCGGCGAGGCTGGCAACTTGGCGGGGAATAGAGGAGGCGGACGCTATGCATTGCGCATGGCGGTGCCGCGCGAAGCAGAGGCGGGCCAGCTGGAGGAGGAGCTGAGAGGCCATGTATCGCGGAGGGACGGGTATGAAGGATACATTCAGCCGGAGTATGCAGATTCGGAGGGGGTGGCTGCTCCAGTCGGGGGCGGGCCGGGTAAGAGGCCCAAGAAATCCAAGGGGCGCTCTTCCTCTCCTGCAAGATCGAGTAGGGCGGCCAGCTGCCGGCCCATGGTGAAGAAGGGACGGTTCCAGCCTGCTCAGGCTAGAGAGGTGGCACCGTCTGCTGAGTTAGAGCCACAAGTGGGTCCTAGCAGGGGCACCCTTGGTGGCCAGTCAGAGGACTTCAGAGCACCGGTTCTCCCGGGTGAGTTGCCTGCTAATTGCAGTTTAAATTCAATTAATACTCGTTTGAACGAAATGTCTGCTGTGATTGATTCTCTGGTTAAGTCTGTGCAGTTGCAGCAGAATATGTCAGTCAATGGTAAGGATGTGTGTAATGAGGCTGCTAGTTTGCAGGCTGTCAGTGCGAGCGTTTCAGTACAAACATCTCCAGCAGCTGCTTGGAAAAATGTTGATTCTGTCACGCAAGTGAAGCAGAATGTTGCTCCTGTTTTAAAACCTGGTATAGCGGAGTCTCACTACAAAGAGGCTTTACCGTGTGTGTTATCCCCGCTGGGCTTTCATTTGAGTACTTCAGTGAAAGAAAAAATATGGAGTGGGGAGTATATTGATTTATTATCCCTGCTGCCGTTTTATAAGGAGTTCACAGTAAAAGATAAAAAAGATGGTGAAGAAGACAGGCGCCGTCCTGTTTTGCGTACTTTTAATAATTGGCAGCAGGCTTTCTGCATATTTGCAAGTGTCCTCGGTGAAAAGAAACCAGAGTTATGTACCAGTTTATTTCAATATTTGGATGCAATCAGCGAGGCTTATAGACAATTTGGTGGCACAGCTTGGTTTCAATATGACGAAGCTTATCGTCAAAGAATGGCTGTGCAATCGTCATTGTCGTGGGTAACAAAAGATTTAGGCCTGTGGCTGAGTCTTATGCTTCCTCAGCAGAAACAGAAGCAATCGCAGACAACAGTGCAGTCTGGATCAGCTGTCAAAAAAGGCTTATGTTTTGCCTACAACGAGGGCACTTGTAAGTTCCTTCAGAATTGCCGATATAGGCATGAGTGTAATTTCTGTGGTGGCATGCACCCCATGTCCCGCTGTTTTAAGAGGGTGGGGTTGCAAGCGCAGAATAGTACAAAAGAAATTTTTCATAAAAGCCTGGACGCCAGTGAAGCTTCAAAAAATGGCCCCGTGGCTAAGAACTTATCCAGACAAGCTGAGCAGTCAACTAATCACTGAGGGATTTGAGAATGGTTTTAAGCTGCCGGTGTTTGACGGCAAGGGATGCGTTACTGTCCCAAATTTGAAGTCTGCTAATTTGCATCGACAAGTGGTGTTTGATAAAATTGCAAAAGAATTGCGTTTGGGTCGTGTGGAGGGCCCCTTTGTGGCTCCTCCTTTTGAAAATTTTAGAATATCACCTCTAGGTGTAGTACCCAAAAAATCTGGAAACGAATTTAGATTGATTCACCACTTGTCGTTTCCTCGCGATAACTCATTAAACGACAGCATTGATAAATCTCTAGCATCAGTGTCTTACATAACATTTGATAAGACACTGGATGAAATTAGAAAATTTGGTAGTAACGCTCTCTTAGCGAAAGCGGACATCCAGTCGGCTTTCCGCCTGCTGCCTATCTGCCCGGATGCGTTTAAATCCTTGGGTTTCTGTTTTGACAATCAATTTTTCTTCGATAAATGTCTCCCGATGGGTTGTACATTGTCGTGTTTTTACTTTGAGTCATTCTCTAAATTCCTAGAATGGTCAGTGAGTCAGAGATCGACGGGTGGTGCATTAGTGCACTACCTTGACGATTTCTTGTTCATTGGACCAAGGGATTCCCAGACTTGCCAGGCACTGTTGCGAGTTTTTTGTGAGACTATGGAAGAGTTTGGTGTGCCTTTGGCGCACGAAAAGACGGTAGGCCCGTGTACAGCTTTAGAATTCCTGGGTATTACGGTGGACACGGTCCGCATGGAGTTTAGATTGCCGAGTAAAAAAATTGGAATTTTGAAAGCACTGTTGAATGGTTTATTAGTGAAAAGGAAAGCTACAGTAAAAGAAATCCAATCGCTATTGGGTCATTTGGCGTTTGCTTCTAGAGTAATGCCGATGGGTAGGGTCTTCTCAAGGAAGTTAGCAGCGGTTATAGCTGGGCTGAAGTCCCCGGGTTTACATGTTAATTTGGATAGGGAAGTTAAAGAAGATATTTTGGTATGGTATAGCTTCTTGTTAGGCTTTAACGGTAGGTCATTATGGCAAAGCGAATTTATTTTGGATGATAGAATGGAATTTTTTACTGATGCTGCAGGTGCGGTCGGTTATGGAGCATTTTGGCAGGGTAGGTGGTCTGCGGAGAGCTGGCCTCAATCATGGATAGAGGGCGGTGTTACGAAAAACATTCTGTTGCTGGAACTTTTCCCGGTTATTGTGGCATTAACATTATGGGGGGAAAGCTTTCGGAACAAGCGGATTTTATTACAAACTGATAACAGAGGAGTTATGTTTGCAATCAACTGCTTATCAGCAAAATCTAGCATGGTGGTGAAGCTTCTTAGACATTTGGTTCTTCTCTGTTTAAAGCTGAATGTGTGGATAAAGGCTAAGTACTTACCAGGAAGATTGAATGTAATAGCTGACTCTTTATCTCGGCAGCAATGGGACACCTTCCGAGCATTGACAGTCGCGGAAGAGGAAGGTCAGATGTGCCCGGAACATTTATGGAGGATCATTTGGTCCTGATTTCAGGCCTAGTGGAAAGGTCGGTTGCTCCCCGGACCTGGATTGAATATAATAAGGCCTGGTCTTCATGGTGCAAATTTTCAGATGAGTATAATTTTAACCCCTTGTGTGACTCGAGCGAGTGGTTTTTGGTTTTTATATCTATCTGTGTGCAACAAGGGTTTTCAGTGAATAAGTTATCTAAGATCTTAGCAGGAATTTCGTTTTTTAGACGATTGGCTCGGGCTCCTGGGCATAATTCATATCCTATGGTTAGACAAGTATTAAGAGGCTTCGCCAAAGGTGCTAGGCAACCGGATGGTAGAAGGCCTGTGTCGTTTGATCTATTAAAAAAGTTAATGGAGGTGCTGAGCCTGATTTGCGTGGATAGTTATGAGCTGGTTTTGTTCAGAGCGGCTTTCAGTCTAGCATTTTTCGGAGCCCTTAGAATATCAGAGGTGGTTGCTCCCAATAAGTCCTCTCCCTCCCCTCTGGAAGCTGGGCATGTGCGCATTTTAGGTAATAGTATGGAGATTTTTATTCAGCGCTCAAAGACTGATCAGTTGGGCAAGGGTATTTGGCTATCAATTGCAGAGTTGGAAGGGCAGTTTTGTTGCCCAGTAAAGTTGGTGGGTTTATTTATGTCCATGAGGACCCAGGCTAGGTCCTTCTTGGTGCATAAGGATGGGTCGGCCTTATCGGCTTTCCAGTTCAGGGCAGTTTTTCGTAAGTGCCTGGTTCGTCTGGGTTTAGCGGAACTGAAGTTTTCGTCCCATTCATTTAGAATAGGGGCGGCATCTGAGGCAGTTAGGCACGGATTACCGGATGAAGTTGTTCAACGTATAGGTCGCTGGGAATCTAACAGATTCCGATTATATGTGAGACCTCATTTGTTTATGTGTTAATGTTTTGCAGGAAAAATAATAATTTGGATTGTCGGCCATTCGTTTATTTATTGGGCCCAGAGGAGGGCTAAGAACAGGCCATATTCCGAAAATCTACTGCTAAGCAAGGATGAAGCTCAAGTCTTTTGGCTGGGTATCAGAGGTCTTCAATGGGTGAACCTCAGTTCCGCTATTTATAATAAATTGCATAGTTGGCCGGTTCCCGACATCCTTCTGATTCACTTAGGTGGAAATGACATTGCTAAATTCAGCACTGTTGATCTGTTGAACAGAATGAGATCAGATTTATTTGATTTGGCGAGATTTTTGCCTAGTACGAAATTAATCTTCTCAGAGATAATTCCGAGATTATCTTGGTCTCTTTACTCGGATCTCAAATTCATGAATAAAATCAGGAAGAGAATCAATCGGTCATTAGCGAAATTCCTTCCTGCATTAGGTGGTTATTCATTCCGCCACATTGAATTGGAAGGACGGGAGCCTGGCCTGTTTAGGAATGATAAGGTTCATTTGTCAAGCATTGGTCTAGATATCTTGAATTCAAATCTACATTCAGCCATTGAGAAGGCCGCGGTGGTGGGGTGGGGCCAGCCTAGGTTCTAGGCCGGCTGGTGGGGAATGGCACCCAGGTATGGGTGGTCCTTTTGGAGTGACCAGTAAAGATTCTGGCAGTTACTATAAGAACTTTCGGTTTTGTTGTATCTCTGAATAAAGAATATTTTGTTTGTTCTTAATTAATAAAGTTAACAAAGTTTTGTAATTTAAAACCCCAAATAGATACAAGATACAAGATACAAGATACAAGATACAAGATACAAGATACAAGATACAAGATACAAGAAGATACAAGAAGGATTTATTCGCCAAGTGCGGTGGAGCCGTACTCGGAATTGCTTGTGGTACACATGGCTTAGGCAACGTACAACAGCAACAGTTGTACATGTTACACACACGACTACATTTACATATGCTGACAGCATTTAACAATACAGTACATTTACAACTAAGTTTAAACAGGCTAGCAGCATAAACAGTACGATAACATTACGATAACATTCGGAGTGGTATTAGTGTCGGAGTTGCCAGGGAGGCGGAAAGTGCAGGGGAGAAGGCGGAAAGTAATGCTGTAGAAAGGCAGTGTGAGTAGGGATGCAGAGGAGAGTGAAATAGCCGCATCAGAGGCAGACATGCTGGTTGCGGACTAGAAGGTGGAAAGTCAGGGGTCTGTGTTGTTCAGCAACAGAACAGCCTGTGGGAAGAAGGAATTCCTGCACCTGGTGGTCTTGGATGTGATGGTGCGGAAGCGCCGGCCAGATGGGAGGGGCTCAAAGAGGCGGCTGCCAGGGTGGGAGGAGTCGCGGGAGATCCGGGTGGCCCTCTTTTTCATCCTTGCCTTGTGAAGGAGTTCAAGCGGTGGCAGGGGCGAACCAATGATCCTTTCCGCCTCACCAATGACTCTTTGCAGTTTATGTCTGTCACTAGCTGATGCGCTGGCATACCAGACGATGACTGAGGAGCAAAGTATGGATTCAGTGGTGGCGGTGTAGAAGCTGGTGAGCAGCTCCCGAGGCATGCCAAATTTTTTGAGTTGGCGCAGGAAAAATAGCCTCTGCTGTGCCTTCTTCTGAATTTTGATGGTGTTCAGCTTCCATTTTAGGTCAGACGACAAGGTTGTGCCAAGGAACCGGACCGATGAAACTCTGGAGACTTCGGTCTCACCTATGTGGACTGGTGGGCGAGTGGGAGGGTTTTTCCTGAAGTCAGCGATCAGCTCGACCGTCTTTGTTGCATTTAGGACAAGGTTGTTGTTCTTGCACCAATTGCAGATTCTCTCTATCTCACTGCGGTAGTCTTGTTCTCCGTTGCTGCCGATAAGGCCAATGATTGTAGTGTCATCAGCAAATTTAATGACCTTGACAGAGTCCGAGGAGGAGGTGCAGTTATTTGTGTACAAGGAGAACAGAAGCGGGGACAGTACACACCCTTGAGGTGCCCCCGTGTTGGTGGTTCTCACGCTAGAGGAGCAGTTGCCGAGCTTGACCTGTTGTGTCCTGTCCGAGAGGAAGCTCTTGATCCATGCCTGAAGCATGGGATCGACGCCGAGTTGCGCCAGATTGTCGACCAGGGTGTCTGGGCAGATCGTGTTGAAGGCCGAGCTAAAATAAAAATGGCCGCGGCCTTATTCCATCAATGGTGTGTTTTATTGTAGAAGTTAAGTGGGTTAATGGGCAGGTGCAATTCCATGAACAGAGCGCAGTATTGCGGAGCCCTGCATGGAATTGCCATGCCCTGTAGAGGGGGATTTTAATTACCTGTCAGGTGTGTCTCTTCTCTCTCCCTCAGGTTCAAGCTTTCCCCCAGTATATGGGGAAAGCTCCACAGCTGTTTAGGCTGATTGGGTGCAGAGCGAAGCCATCCAATCAGCGTCGAGTGAGGAGTATAAAGCAAGGGAGCAGGCGGACGGCTTCACGCACATCTCAGGACTGAAGAGGAGCTGCCCCGCCCACCCTCCCTGTCGCTGGCCGTTATTTATTGGGGTCATTGCCTATCCAGTTAGGCGAAGTGCATGGGGAATGGCACCCAGGTATGGGTGGTCCTTTTGGAGTGACCAGTAAAGATTCTGGCAGTTACTATAAGAACTTTCGGTTTTGTTGTATCTCTGAATAAAGAATATTTTGTTTGTTCTTAATTAATAAAGTTAACAAAGTTTTGTAATTTAAAACCCCAAATAAAAATGGCCGCGGCCTTATTCCATCAATGGTGTGTTTTATTGTAGAAGTTAAGTGGGTTAATGGGCAGGTGCAATTCCATGTGCTGCTCACATTGCGGCTAGTGCGATTTAACAGTGTGCGGCATCCCAAAGCGCTGCATGCAGTGCATTACCACTACCGCGAAGCATACTTTTCACGCAAATTTTTATGAGACATAAGCAATGCCCACTGTGAACCTAGCCTAAATCTCTCTAGTGATTAATACTTTTCCATCCCCCAGAAAAAAGGTTTCAAATAAACCAACCCCAAGAAAATATATGGAATTACTACCTGTCCATCTGCTGCTGAGTATATTTACCATGTTTCCTATCAACCAGCCACGCTGTAATAGCTTGTATGTAAGCTCCCTCTTTATAGTGGACCTGAACTCTTGCACAGGACAGAAGGAAAACATATAGAAATGTACCCTGTATTTATTTAGAGAGTTTAGCCTATTGAATTCCCCCTCATCTGTGACTAAGTTGTAATTTGAGCCCTCAGCTCTGTCAGCTGCCTGCCACAGCAGAGCACTATTTGGTAAACACAGGATGTTAACAATATGTCTGCATCCATAAAAGCAGGAAATAACACACTGCAGATTAATTCCAGGATTTGTATCAGCTGTTAGGCCTCATTCACATTGCGTTCCAGTCACGTGGCCGTCCGCGTTGGGTGGTTTTTGTGGCGTTTTTTTTTCTCAATTCCCGGCGATTACCTGCACGCTGTGTTTTTCTTTTTTTAAACGCTTTTCTACGCGGTTTTGCCGAGCGATTGCAGTTTTTCACTTCCGGATATCAGTAAGGAACTGAACTCTTTGAACCGGAAAAGAGTAAATACAATGCATTTATTCTTAATAACGCGAACGCAATCGATGCACAAATCGATTTTGTAAGCGTTTTTGCGTTTCTCCTATACCTTTCATTGAGGTGGAATCACTCCGAAAATGGTCCACGCACCACTTTGCTGTCTGCCCAGCGCTGATATGAACCTTCTCATAGACATTCATTGCACAAGCGTTCAGGGGGCGTTTTTAAAAAGCGCACGTGGGTGAAAAAAGGCCGAAAAAGCCTGCAGTGTGAACGAGCCCTAAGAAAGGAATGTTTTTTGTTTAAATGTTATTATGCTGTTGTGTATCTTTTGGAGCAGAGAGGAAGTTCTGAGTTCAGGTCCGCTTTAGCACCATAGACTAATTTGCATAATTAGACTTGTGCAAGTACTATATTTCATTTCATATTTCATTTCATATTTGTTCCATAATTTTCTCCTCCGCCTAGAGTGATTCTATTATATTCTATTATATTTTTTTTCCTACTTGACCTGAAAAAATAGAGGTGCCGTTTATTAAAATGTAATGTCATTAAAATGTTTCTTTACACAGCAAAAACAACTGACCAAACATCCTCCAATATCAGTGACTCCATGTTTTTGCCAGGGGTTGTATGATCCCTCTCACACCAAGCATAACACCACCATAGCCCTACTACCCCTTCATCACTGCTGCACACACAAAACATTCCCTCCAAGAAACCCAACAGTTCAGCAGAGTGAGCTCTGCACAGAAAACATAATGCGCTGTGAAGATTTAGCTGAAATTACACAGCACACTGTACAATTTTGACACAGACCACTGGGTGGCGCTTGTGGTCCTGCATTAATCTTGTCAGTGCATGGAAGCTGCAGCAATTTAAAATAGAGTTGTTCTGTTGGTCAGAACATTCAGGAGATCGTGAGGATAAGCACTTTAATGCAGGAAATACTGGCTTCTGCAAAGGCATAATGGTCTCACGTATCCCTTTATGTAACTGTGTGTAGTGCAGTGCAATATGCAGTGGCTAAGTAACGACAGGTGGGGCTTTTTTGTCTGATAATTATTGAATTATTGCTTCAATTTCATAGGCAGTCACAGGATAGCTAAGTTTTGCTTTCCATATGGCTAAGGTGAAAACCAATAGTCACATTTATTTTTAGAAAATGTTTGTTTCATTGTGTTCTGAAAAAAATCTTGTAACATAAGTATAGAACCCTCACATGAGTAATATCAGAATATGACAAGAGAATGATACAGACTGCTGAAAGGTTAGAGTCACACCACATTGTTTAACCCTCGGCATAGGAGAGCCCTTAGGCCTCTTTCACACAAGAGGCTGTAGGAGATGCACTGGCCAGGTGCTTGGCACAGGCAGTGTACACGTCGGAACGCCATCGCGATGTGTTGGTTACACATTCTTCACTACTTTGGAAGGCCTGCAGTAGGCAGCGGATGGGTGGCTGTAACTGCCCGACAGGCATGCAGTTCCGCCTCCTGTGTGAAAGAGTCCATACTCTCGTACAGCAGGTCTGTGAATGTACATCTGTCATTGCAAACCAACTGCTGATTCATTACTGTGTGTCTCAGCTAATGCTGTTCACACACAGGTGGCAGTGTAGTCTTTAATAACAGGATAGATGTTGTGAGCAACAAATAATAATTCTGCTTCCCTACAAATTTCACACTCTGGGAAAGCTTATGGGAGCAGCTCTGCCTGAGTTTATACAGCTGCAGTGAGTAAATTCCTGCTGCATAACTCTGTCCCTCTTTTGGGCAGCTGAGCTGCATCCAACTAATATGATTTGCTGAGTGACTCCTTTACATCAGCAAGGTCAACAGCAAGTATGAGGTGCACAGAGCTGCCTGTCCCTGAGAACATCCGGCACTGCATACATTTTACCATCACAATGACAGGAGATGGGACTGCAGTACTGAGTCATCAGTGTACCACATCAAGTTTAGTAGTAGGAGCTGTTGCGCCCCTGACTTATCCATTAATCAGAGATACCAAATATCACCTTAATGTGCATACACACGTCAGATTTTTCCAAATGACCGGTCGTTTGGATGTCAAATCGGGCGTGTGTACAAACGGTCATTCAGCTGATAAGACTGGATTTGACCGATCTGCCAAGCGGATCCGTCAAAACCAGCGTCATCAGCTGAATGACCATTTGTACACACCCCCGATTTTACGTCCAAACGACCGGTCATTTGGAAAAATCCGATGTGTGTATATACCTCTAAAGGGAATCTGAATTAAGAGGGAAACGGAGGCTGCCATATTTATTTCCTTTTAAACAATACCAGTTGTCTGGCATCCTGCTGATCATTGTGGCATCAGTAGTGTCAGAATCACACACCTGAAATAAGCAAGCAGCTAGTCTTGTCAGATTTTTTTTTGTCTAAGGCCTGGTGCACACCAAAAAACGCTAGCAGATCCGCAAAATGCTAGCAGATTTTGAAATGCTTTTTCTTATTTTTATGTAGCGTTTCAGCTAGCATTTTGCGGTTTTGTGAAGCGTTTTGGTGTAGTAGATTTAATGTATTGTTAGCTGTTAATGAACAGCTACTGTAACAAAAAAATGCCTGGCAAACCGCTCTGAAGTGCCGTTTTTCAGAGCGGTTTGCGTTTTTCCTACACTTAACATTGAGGCAGAAACGCATCCGCAATCCAAAATCTGCTGCAGCCCGGGAGTATGCGTTTCTGCAAAACGCCTCCCGCTCTGGTATGCACCAGCCCATTGAAATACATTACCCTAGCGGATCCGCACCCGCAAGCGGATCGCAAACCGCAGCAGAACCGCTCTGGTGTGCACTAAGCCAAACACCTGATCTGCATATGCTTATTCAGGGTTTATGGATAAAAGTATTGGATACAGAGGATCAGCAGCACAGCCAGGCAACTGGTATTGGTTAACCACTTGAGGACCCAGCCTTTACCCCCCCTTAAGGACCAGCGCTGATTTAGAAGATCTGTGCTGGGTGGGCTCTACAGCCCCCAGCACAGATCAAACAACAGGCAGAGCGACCAGATCGCCCCCCTTTTTTCCCCACTAGGGGCATGATGTGCTGGGGGGGTCTGATCGCTCCTGCATGCGTGTGGGTGGCGGGGGGGCACCTCAAAGCCCCCTCCACCGCAGGATTTCCCCTCTCCCTTCTCTCCCTCCCTGCCCCGGAGATCGGAGGCTGCACAGGAACTGATCTGTCCTGTGCAGCCTCTAACAGACTCCTGCCTGTCATGTGACAGCGATCCCCGGCCGCTGATTGGCCGGGGATCGCTGATCTAGTACAACGCTGCTACTGTTAGCAGCGTTGTAAAAATGTAAACAAAGCGGATTATTTCCGCTTGTGTTTACATTTAGCCTGCGAGCCGCAATCGGCGGCCCGCAGGCTATTCACGGAGCCCCCCGCCGTGAATTGACAAGAAGCAGCTCGCGCGAGCGGCTGTTTCCTGATTAATTAGCCTGCAGCCGGCGACACAGATGTGAGTCGCTGGTCCTGCAGCTACCACTTTGCCGACGCGCGTTATGAGTGCGCGGTCGGCAAGTGGTTAAAGGACATCTCAGGTGAAAATTAACTGATAGGATAAACAATTGTACCTATCTATCCTGCTCCTCCTAAAAATGACTGATATTCAGTTTTATTTTATATTTCAATCTAGTTTTTACTGTTTGATTGTCTCTGCTCAATTACGCATGCATTGAAGTATGCCAGAGCTCAAATCTATGAACTATTAACCCTTTTATCTTGTTTCTGCTCTCGAAAACCCATTTAGTGACACAAAAGTATTTTATGGCTGTAAATCCTTATCAGTGAGGGTAACCCTATAGTCCGACCCAGTACTTACCCGGACAGAAACTATCACTTTCATACCTGATGTTTAACTCTTTCAGGCAGAGAAAGAAAAGAAGGGACACAGGACAAATATTTCTGCAGCCAACTAAGAACTTTTAAAACTGACAGTGAGCTCACACTGCACTCAAGAGGCTCAAAAGCTTACTATCAGCCTGGGGGTAAACAAGTATCCAAAGTACATAAGAAGTCCAGTTGTTAGGGGTAGTTCAGCTTTGAGATCTACTTTGTAATCTTGTTAACCTCCACTTTCTCAGAAGATTAGCAGCACAGACCAGGAGGCAGGCTGCTATGTACGCCTGAGCATTCTTATGTTTTGCTGAACTAGTTTCAGCAACACGTGTCAATGTAGGGATGGGTAGGGACATCAGAGTAGCACTGTCTCATAGGTACAGTAATGTGCTTCTCAGCAGAGCATTCAGACAGCTAAAGACCTATAAATCACATCAGCAACATGAGTGTGCCTGGGCCTTTAATGACCACCTGCCCCTTGCAAGGAGCTCAGGATATTGCTGTCTGGCTGGCTCCAAAACCAGGTATGGACTCTGAAATTGTAACCAATAGGACAGCATTGCACCTGATGGTTGCCAAAATACCCAGGTCCCTATCCCAGTGCACACTATCCCGCTATTGTCCGCCCGCGGGTATCGAGCAGGGACTCGATCCGGCGGGTCATCGGACCTGTCAGAAATTATCAATCGAGCCATCAGCGGCTCGATTGATAAGGGCGCATCGACCCGTGTATGCCCAGCATTACGTATTAAAACGCTGTGTTTGAGTCTGTTAACGGCAACAGGACGTTTTAATTAGTCATATATTCCCACCGCTGCTTTGCACGTGTGCGCGCCGCTCCCTCCGTTGTTTCCAGCGAGACTCCGTGTTCCGTGATTGGGGAAGAGGACTGAGCGGTCCTCTACCCAATCGCAATGCCTGGAATGAATGGACGTGATCGCGATCAGCGGCCACATCCATTTATCAAACAAGAAACAGTGACAGCTAGTTAAATGTAAAAAAAAAAAGTGAACTCTTCCTATAAAACGGGAAAGTGTTCACTAGTGCCATCTTTGGGCCAAAAAGTAAAATTACACATACAGGCACATGCATGCATACATACATACATACACAATAGTAATAAAATTAATAACTTACACTTCCAAGGCCCCCCCTCCACTATATATATATATATATATATATATATATATATATATATATATATATATATATATATATATATATATATATATATATATATATATATATATATATAAATCAGTTAAAAAAATAGCTGCCTTAGAGGCTGTTTTAATCTATATTTTATGAGGGAAAATTACTTTTACTTTACTACATAGGGGCTTGTAATTATGGACCGGACAAAAAAAACAAAACAGAAAAATAACACCTATATTTCCAAATAATATATTGTCGCCATACATTGTGATAAGGACATAATCTAAACCGTTTAATAATCAGGATAACTGGGCAAATAAAATGTGTCGGTTTTACCCACAGGAAAACGTTTAAGTTTAAAACTATAATGGCCAAAAACTGAGAAATAATATTTTTTCTTATTTTTCCAGTTAAAACGCATTTAGAATAAAAAAATTCTTAGCAAAATGTACTACCCACAGAAAGCCTAATTGGTGGCGAAAAAAACGAGGTATTGATCATTTTGTTGTGATAAGTAGTAATAAAGTTATTAGCGAATAAAAGGGAGGAACACTAACAGGTGAAAATTACTCTGGTCCGTAAAACACTTGGGTGGGTAAAAACACTTGGGGTGAACTGGTTAAAAGGGCAATTATCTGGAGTAGGGAAAAATATTCAGTACATGCCGTCCAGGACCCATCACTAGGAGTCCTGTACTCGTAGAAAAGAGAGAGAGAGCTTATTCTGTGTTGCTTTACAAATACAGTACAGTAATATAAAACAAAGTATAAAAACAATAATGTGACACAAGGAAGAGGTAATAAGTATAAATCCAACCAGGGGCGTAACTAGAAATCACTGGACCCCCCTGCAAAACTTTGTATGGGGCCCCCACCCCCTTGCTTTCTGCACAGATAAATTGAGAACTAATGTAATTCAGTTGGTTAGTAGAGTTGGGCCGAACGGTTCGCCTGCGAACGGTTCCATGCGAACTTCCGTGGTTCGCGTTCGCATCCCGCAGGCGAACCTTTGCGGAAGTTCGGTTCGCCCCATAATGCACATGGAGGGTCAACTTTGACCCTCTACATCACAGTCAGCAGGCCCAGTGTAGCCAATTAGGCTACACTAGCCCCTGGAGCCCCACCCCCCTTATATAAGGCAGGCAGCGGCGGCCATTACGGTCACTCGTGTGCCTGCATTAGTGAGAGTAGGGTGAGCTGCTGCAGACTGTCTCTCATAGGGAAAGATTAGTTAGGCTTAGCTTGTTCCTGGCTGCATACCTGTTCTGTGAACCCACCACTGCATACCTGTACTGTGAACCCACCACTGCATACCTGTACTGTGAACCCACCACTGCATACCTGTTCTGTGAACCAGACACTGCATACCTGTTCTGTGAACCCACCACTGCATACCTGTACTGTGAACCCACCACTGCATACCTGTACTGTGAACCCACCACTGCATACCTGTTCTGTGAACCCAACACTGCATACCTGTTCTGTGAACCCACCACTGCAGTGAACCCACCACTGCATACCTGTTCAGTGAACCTGCCACTGCATACCTGTTCTGTGAACCCTCCACTGCATACCTGTTCTGTGAACCCACCACTGCATACCTGTTCTGTGAACCCACCACTGCATACCTGTTCTGTGAACCCACCACTGCATACCTGTTCTGTGAACCCACCACTGCATACCTGTTCTGTGAACCCACCACTGCATACCTGTTCTGTGAACCCACCACTGCATACCTGTTGTGTTCAGTGAACCTGCCACTGCATACCTGTTCTGTTCAGTGGACCCGCCACTGTATACCTGTTCAGTGAACCCGCCACTGCATACCTGTTGTGTTCAGTGAATCTGCCACTGCATACCTGTTCTGTGAACCCGCCACTGCATACCTGTTCTGTTCAGTGGACCCGCCACTGTATACCTGTTCTGTTCAGTGAACACGCCACTGTATACCTGTTCAGTGAACCCGCCACTGCATATCTGTTCTGTTCAGTGAACCTGCCACTGCATACCTGTACTGTTCAGTGAACCCGCCACTGCATACCTGTTCTGTTCAGTGGACCCGCTACTGTATATCTGTTCTGTTCAGTGAACCCGCCACTGTATACCTGTACTGTTCAGTGAACCCGCCACTGCATACCTGTTCTGTTCAGTGAACCTGCCACTGCATACCTGTTCTGTGAACCCGCCACTGTATACCTGTACTGTTCAGTGAACCCGCCACTGCATACCTGTTCTGTTCAGTGAACCTGCCACTGCATACCTGTTCTGTGAACCCGCCACTGTATACCTGTACTGTTCAGTGAACCCGCCACTGCATACCTGTTCTGTTCAGTGAACCTGCCACTGCATACCTGTTCTGTGAACCCGCCACTGCATACCTGTTCTGTTCAGTGGACCCGCTACTGTATACCTGTTCTGTTCAGTGAACCCGCCACTGTATACCTGTACTGTTCAGTGAACCCGCCACTGCATACCTGTTCTGTTCAGTGGAGCCGCTACTGTATACCGGTTCTGTTCAGTGAACCCGCCACTGCATACCTGTTGTGTTCAGTGAACCCGCCACTGTATACCTGTACTGTTCAGTGAACCCGCCACTGTATACCTGTACTGTTCAGTGAACCCGCCACTGCATACCTGTACTGTTCAGTGAACCCGCCACTGCATACCTGTTGTGTTCAGTGAACCCACCACTGCATACCTGTTCTGTTCAGTGAACCTGCCACTGCATACCTGTTCTGTGAACCCACCACTGTATACCTGTTCTGTTCAGTGAACCCACTGCATCAGTGCGCATACCTGTGCAGTTAAGTGAACCCACCTACCTACGTGAGTGCACGCAGTGTGATATACCACTCCGTGCATACCCGATATGGACAAAACAGGTAGAGGAAGAGGTAGTGCCAGAGCCAGAGTAAGGCCACCCGGCAGGTCTGCGCGAGGTCGTGTAAATGTAATTTCGTGTGGACCTGGCCCACAGTACAGTGCTCGGAAGAAGGCACGTCCCATCACCTCCCAAGATTGTCAGGACGTGGTTGAGTATTTAGCGACACAGAACACCTCATCTTGCTCAGCCACCAGCGCTACTACTAGCACCACTTCCGCTGCATTTGACACTTCGCAAGAATTATTTAGTGTTGAAATCACTGATGCACAGCCATTGTTGTTACAGCCAGATGAATTTTTACCAGCTCATATGTCTGAGTTACGCGGCAACACTATGGATGTAACGTGTAAGGAGGATGAAGGACCTACTGATGGTGCATGTTTGGATTTGTCTCAGGCAAGCGAAGCTGGGCAGGATGATTACGATGATGACGATGATAGGGATCCTCTGTATGTTCCCAATAGAGGAGATGAAGAGGGGGACAGTTCAGAGGGGGAGTCAGAGAGTAGTAGGAGGAGAGAAGTTGCTGAAAGAAGCTGGGGCAGCTCTTCGTCAGAAACAGCTGGTGGCAGTGTCCGGCACCATGTATCGCCACCTATGTACAGCCAGCCAACTTGTCCTTCAGCATCAGCTGCTGAGGTCCCCATAGTGCCCACATCCCAGGGTGGCTCAGCGGTGTGGAAATTTTTTAATGTGTGTGCCTCAGATCGGAGCAAAGCCATCTGTTCGCTCTGCCAACAAAAATTGAGCCGTGGAAAGGCCAACACTCACGTAGGGACAAGTGCCTTACGAAGGCACCTGGAGAAAAGGCACAAACAGCAATGGGATGGCCACCTGAGCAAAAGCAGCAGCAGCACACAAAAGAAAAGTCACCCTCCTTCTCCTCTTCCTACTTCAGGTGCATCATCTGCTTCTGCCGCTTTCTCCCTTCCACCTTCACAGGCACCCTCCTCCACTCTGCCTCTGCCCTTGAGCGCTTCCTGCTCCTCTGCCCACAGCAGCAGTCAGGTGTCCGTGAAGGAAATGTTTGAGCGGAAGAAGCCAATTTCGGCCAGTCACCCCCTTGCCCGGCGTCTGACAGCTGGCGTGGCAGAACTGTTAGCTCGCCAGCTGTTACCATACCGGCTGGTGGACTCTGAGGCCTTCCGTAAATTTGTGGCCATCGGAACACCGCAGTGGAAGATGCCAGGCCGCACTTATTTTTCGAGAAAGGCCATACCCCAACTGCACCGTGAAGTTGAGAGGCAAGTGGTGTCATCTCTTGCGAAGAGCGTTGGGTCAAGGGTACACCTGACCACGGATGCCTGGTCTGCCAAGCACGGGCAGGGCCGCTACATTACGTACACAGCCCATTGGGTGAACCTGGTGGTGAACGATGGCAAGCAGGGCGCAGCGGACCAAATTGTGACACCTCCATGGCTTGCAGGCAGGCCTCCTGCCACCTCCTCTCCTCCTGCTACATGCTCTTCGCTGTCCTCCTCCTCCTTGGCGGAGTGGCAGTTCTCCTCTCCAGCTACACAGCCCCAGCTCCGCAGGGCCTATGCTGCATGCCAGGTACGACGGTGTCACGCCATCTTAGACATGTCTTGTCTCAAAGCGGAGAGTCACACTGGAGCAGCTCTCCTGGCTGCTCTTAAGAAACAGGTGGATGAGTGGCTGACCCCGCACCACCTGGAGATAGGCAACGTGGTGTGCGACAGCGGCAGCAATCTGCTTGCCGCTTTGCATATGGGGAAGCTGACACACATACCCTGCATGGCACATGTCATGAATCTAGTTGTTCAAAGATTTGTGGCAAAGTACCCTGGCTTAGCGGATGTCCTGAAGCAGGCCAGGAAGGTCTGTGGGCATTTGAGGCGGTCTTACACAGCCATGGCACGCTTTGCGGAAATTCAGCGGAAAAACAACATGCCGGTGAGGCGCCTCATTTGCTATAGCCCGACTCGCTGGAATTCGACCCTGCTCATGTTCTCCCGCCTGCTAGAACAGAAGAAAGCCGTCGCCCACTACCTCTACAACTACAGTAGAATGAAACAGTCTGGGAAGATGGGGATGTTCTGGCCCGACAACTGGACACTGATGAAAAATGCATGCAGGCTCATGCGGCCGTTTGAGGAGGTGACCAACCTGGTGAGCCGCAGTGAGGGCACCATCAGCGACTTAATTCCCTACGCTTACTTCTTGGAGCGTGCTGTGCGTAGAGTGGCGGATGAAGCTGCGAATGAGCGTGACCAGGAACCGTTACGGCAGGAACAGGCATGGGACCAATTTTCATCAGACCCAGCTGTTTCCTCAACACCTGCGGCAGCACAGAGGGGGGAGGAGGAGGAAGAAGAGAAGTCGTGTGCAGAAGATGAGTCAGACTCAGAGGATGATGAGCAAGGTGTTTCTTTGGGGGAGGAGGAGGAGGAGGGGACGGCGGCAGGAGAACACCCGCAGCAGGCGTCGCCGGGGGCTTGTGCTGCTCAACCTTCCCGTGGTATTGTTCGCGGCTGGGGGGAGGAGGTTGACTTACGTGACGTCACTGAGGAAGAGCAAGAGGAGATGGAGGGTACTGGATCCGACTTTGTGCAGATGTCGTCTTTTATGCTGTCCTGCCTGTTGAGGGACCCCCGTATAAAAAACCTCAAGGGGAATGAGCTGTACTGGGTGGCCACACTACTAGACCCTCGGTACAGGCACAAAGTGGCGGACCTGTTACCAACTCACCTGAAGGTGGAAAGGATGCAGCACATGCAGAACCAGCTGTCAACTATGCTTTACAATGCCTTTAAGGGTGATGTGACAGCACAACGCCAGCAAGGTACCACTGCCACTAATCCTCCTCCCGTGTCCACGCAGTCAAAGACAGGACACTCCAGCGATCTCATGGTGATGTCGGACATGCGGACGTTCTTTAGTCCAACGCCTCGCCGTAGCCCTTCCGGATCCACCCTCCACCAACGCCTGGAACGGCATGGATCCCGGAGGGCTGCTGCTCGCCCCAAGACTAAGTCAGTCCCCGCACACACAGCATCTCTGCCTGCACGCCGTGTGACTGGCTGCCTGGCCTGCCCCAAGAAGACTAAGTCGCTCCCAGTCCCTCCACACAGCATGTCTGCCTGCAGGCCGCTTGACTACCTTCTCCGCCACCACCAACAGGGTCCGGGACTCCAGGCGGATTGCTGAATTTTTTAGGCCACTGCTAGCAGCGGCCGCTGTAATAATTTTTCTGGTGCGTGTACATGACTGCCTAATTTTTCTGGCTGCACTGCGGGCAGCTGCAACAACAAAAGAAAAGGCATGTACATGCGCCCATTCCCCTTCGTGATCATTACCTTGCCGTGGTGAAGGGGCTTGCGTATCACAATGAAGCAATGACCGGCGCCTAGATGAGTGTCTCGGGGGGCACACAAAAGATAATAAGGTCGTTGCTTCATTGTGGTCAGACCAAATTTGATCAGCTGGACAGTCACTGTTCTGTCATTCAGCTACATCAGCCAGGCGACCATATGGGCTGTAAAGCCACCAAAACCTGCACTCTCGCCATGGTGCGCACCAGTCCAGCACGGCCGTCACTACACAAACAGCTGTTTGCGGTGCGTTACACGGTGAGTTTGGTGTGTCAGTGTGAAGCAGTACCTTAATTACACTACCTGATTGATGTATACACATGCAAGATGTTTTAAAGCACTTTAGGCCTGTCATTTAGCACTCAATGTGATTTCTGCCCTTAAAACGCTGCTTTGCGTCAAATCCAGATTTTTCCCGGGGACTTTTGGCGTGTATACCACTCCGCCATGCCCCCCTCCAGGGATTAGACCCCTTGAAACATCTTTTCCATCACTTTTGTGGCCAGCATAATTTTTTTTTTTCAAAGTCCGTATCCCCATTGAAGTCTATTGTGGTTCGCGAACTTTAACGCGAACCGAACCTTCCGCGGAAGTTCGCGAACCCGGTTCGCGAACCTAAAATCGGAGGTTCGGCCCAACTCTATTGGTTAGTACACACTTCATTGTGTTTTCGACATGCAGATGAAAACAGAGCAGTGAAGCAATGCACGCATTTTCTCTTTGAATTACATTTGTTTCTGTAATAAAACATGCATGGTTTCACACATACAGACACACATGGTGTGCAGAAAACACAAACAGAAAACCGACAGACAAGCTTATTACACTCATTCTGTCCACCTCTGATGGAGCAAAACTGGCTCTGCAGACTTCTCCAGCATCACTACAGTACACAGCACTTGGGAAGGAGTAGAGAGGTTGGGGGCTGAGCGCTTGTACACAAGAGCCTGCTGCACAGTGAAGGGACTGTCTACAGATCTTTGTCTACAAAACCTTGTCTGATTCCTTATCAGTGGCTGAGCAGATGCATTATGAATTGTACAGAGAGCAGAAAGTTTCCTCTCTCTGTGCCCTTAGTTGTCAGTCTCTCAGGACAGGGAACATAAACTTCTCTCCCCCACAGGGCCCCCTGCTGCCCAGAAGGCCCCCCTGCGGCTACAAACCCTTGCAGGGTCTGTTGTTACGCCCCTGAAACCAACGTACCATTCCCATTCGAGTCCTGGCTGGGAATGGTATGTTAGTTGTGGACTGTTTGCTTGGGAGGCTTGATGGACCTCCTGTCCTTCTAGGACTCCTCGTTATCTATTAATATTGACCCTTAAAGCTGGCATACACACAAGAGCTACAATAATACAAAAAATAATATAAAAGTCATACAGTACTCCCAGTAGGAGGCGTATAGCAAAAGGGCAACACTTTAATGGGAACCCGAAGTGGGAAGGACATGGAGGCTGCAAGATTTCTTTCTAAATAATTCACGTTGCATGGCTATCCTGCTGCTTCTCTGTCTCTAATACCTTTAGCCGTATCCCCCAAACAAGCATGCAGATCGGATGTCTATGACAAAAATGACAATATTAGCGGCATGCTTGTTTCAGGTGTGTGACTGACCAGAAAGATCAGCAGAACTGCCAGGCAACTGGTATTGTTTAAAAGGAAATAAATATGGCAGCTTCCATAGGTCTCACATCTCAGATTCCTTTTAAATTACAATACCATTACATTTGAAGGAGTGGCGTTATATGGTATTGGGACAACTCTTATGTAGAAAATGTTCTTATTGAAGGGAATAAAGCATATAAAAGAGAGAAAAAGATCTCACAACGCACCAAATTGTCTTGATAATAAGTATAAATGTATCTTTATTTGTATCAAAAAGGAACGATAAAACATGTATCTGAATAACTGGGTAAAGAAACCACAGAATATGTACAAAGACAGACACCAGGTAGGGGAAAAATACAATCAGTATAAGAATAATAAAAACACCCTGTAATAAGGGTGGGGTGGCTGCTCACAATAGCTAACTAGCATACACCATCAAGTGAGAGATGCAAGAGTGAGCGGTCACCACTATATTACCTGCTGACAGCCCCAAACAAGTGCGCCTATACAAACGCAGCCCCCCGGGAGACCCCTCTCTCTGCATCTCTCACTTGATGGTGTATGCTAGTTCTGCGATGCGGCTAGGTAGCCGCATTTGCATTACTTTGTAATGGAAACCGGCGCTAAAGCATTGTACATACACTTGATTAAAGTCAGCTGAGGTGGCCGATAATGACCGCCTCAGTGGATAATCAGGTGTGAGTAGAGAGGCCCCCATCCACCCTGCTGATCAACTCAAACCCGGCAACAGGCTGATCCCATTGTGCACTCCGCTCTGCTACCCGCTACACAGCTGACTGATGCCAGACGGGTTGACATCCATCAATCAGGTGTGTACCACTGCATATCAAAATGATCAGTAGTTGCATGGCATAGGTTGACAAAGTAAAGTGAACTAAGCTACAGATCTTTGTTACTAGTCAGAGAAGTTATCCACCAAGCCTTTGACCAGGGTTTGAAAACCTCTCAACTGGCTCAACCGAGTATGTAAAACAGTAAGGAGTCTTTGGTCACGGCTGCCTAATGCTGGTTGCCCATGGAAAGTACCCTTAGAGGCTGCAATTCTGAAATGCTTTAAGTCCACCAGGAGACAAGCGCGATGTGTCTTGTCTCCTAACATGAAATACTACTCTCCCTCCCTCCACTACCTAGTTTATACCCTTTTCATGTAAATCCACCCTACAAAATAGCTCTTCCTAACAAACTATTACCTCTCCATGGCCTAGCAATCTCCTTTCTGACACACACCCGACTACGGGTAAAAAAAGACCCTTACTCCTCCAGGCCCTAGAAATCCCCCTTCTAAGGAACACACCCAGCAACATGTAAAAACTATTGCCCCTTCATACCCTAGCAATTATCCTGTCACCCCCTAACCTCCCCCCTCCCCCTCAGTAGTAGAAGAAAGCCCCAGAATACTTGCCAATAATCTGGGTGCTAGCAGCACCTGTTGACATTGCTGAAACCATATGGTGCTAGAACTACACAAATATTTTATGGATATTGTATAATCTCCTTACCTGCTGCTGTGGTGTAGAAGTAGCCTTGAATGAATACATTGCCCACAGCTGAACTTGCTTGGTACCTGGCCGATCTGCTTGTGCTTGGGAGGTGGATGGAGATAAGGCATGAGTCATGTTGCATTACAATGAGTCCTGCTGAAAGGGTTGGTGAATTATGAATTTGCATTTATGTAATTGCAATCATATGCATATATCAGAAATTCTTTTTTTCTAATCTAGGCTGTCCTGGAATTAAAAAGTTCTTACTACAGGTTGATGCACTTGAATATAAGAAAATCAAATTCAGTCCCTTATAATTAACCATTTTAGTTTTAAAATGGCCCAAACGAGGGATACATACGTTAAAGGACACCTGAAGAGAGAGGGATATGGGGGCTGCCATATTTGATTCGTTTTAAACAATGCAAATTGCCTCTAATGCATTTAGCCATAGATCCTGAACAAACAAGCATGCAAAATCCGGTATTTCTGACTGAACTATGACTGGACTAATCATATGCTTGCTTCAGGTGTGTGATTCAGACACTACTGATGCCCGAAAATCAGCATTTCTGCCAGGCAACTGGTATTGTTTCAAAGGAAGTAAATGTGAGGACCTCTATATCCCTCTCACTACAGATGTACTTTAACCACCTAATGGTGGAAAATACATTTATGTTAGGTTTGTAGGTCCACTTGTGCTCTCCACAGTTCTGCAGTTTAGGTGAACGTCTGTTAAAGTGGACCTGAACTCTGGCACAGGACAGAAGGAAAACATGTATGTGTATGTACTTAGAGAGTTTAGCCTGTCGAATTCCCCCTCAAATGTGACTAAGCACAAGTTGTAATTTGATCCCTCAGCTGACTGCCATGGTAGAGAGCTAATCAGTAAACACGGGATGCTAACAGTATCAGATTTAGAATAGGTTTTATTCACCAAGCACGACCCAAAGTCGTGCCCGGAATTGGGGTTGGCACAGAAGATGTAAAAACAGCTCAGGAGGGAAGACACATTGCTATGACAGATTAAGAACTGTAGACTAAGACAGAACAGACATAATAAACATAAACAAATCATTATTGTCCGTGCAGAGCTGGGCGGCTAAACACTGTGATGCTGGAGGCTGGGGCCTCCGTTCTAGCAGAGCAGTCGTTCTAACTGCAGGCCTAGGGCGGGAGCCATTTAATAGAGTTCAGAAGGTTGACAGACGAGGGGAAGAAAGTGTTCTTGTGCCTAGCTGTCTTGGTGGATATGACCCGAAGTCTCTTCCCCAGTGGGAGCCGGATAAAGTAGCGGTGGCCTGGATGTGAGGGATCACTTGCACTTCTTTAAGCCCTGGAGTGCAGTCTGCAGTAGAAGAGGCAGTCAAGCAGGGGGAGGGGTTTCCCTATCATTCTCTCTGCTGACCTGATGACTCTCTGTAGCTTGTATCTGTCGCTGCACGAGGAGCCAGCGTACCATACCAGTATGGATGAGCAGATAACAGATTCTATGGTGGCACTATAGAAGTTAGACATAAGTTCCTGGGCCATCCCAAACTTTCTCAGTTGACGTAGGAAGAAAAGTCTTTGTTGTGCCTTCCTCTGTAGGGTGACAGTGTGGGCGTTCCAGCACAGGTCGCTGGAGATGTGGGTTCCGAGGAGGCGGACGCAGGGTACCCTTACGACCTCAGTGCCGTCGATGAAGATTGGAGGCGGTGTTGGTGGATGCTTCCTGAAGTCTATGATCATCTCCACGGTTTTGGCAGTGTTGAGGATCAGATTGTTTTCCTTGCACCATAGGCAGAAATTGTCAACTTGCTGCCGATAGGCCTGCTCATCGTCCTTGGTTACGAGGCCTACGATGGTGGTATCATCAGCAAACTTGATGACCTTAACCGAGTCAGCTGATGACCTGCAATTATTGGTGTAGAGCAGGGCTGCCCAATAGGTCGATCGCGATCTACCGGTAGATCGCGACCGCCTCCTTGGTAGATCGCGGCCTCTTGGCCGCGTCTCGTTAATGTTTGTTGCGGCCAGCAGCTCGTGTTTAGCTGCTGGCCGCTGGCCGCTGGCCAATAGAATGCATGCAGGTGAGGAGAGAGGGAGGAGAGAGGCGGCGCGTCCGCTGCTTCATGGCTGGGGGCGGCGGAGGGCAGCCTGTGTAATGTGCGTGTGTAACGTGCCCGGCGCCGCCCCCAGCCATGACGTAGCGGCCGCGCCGCCTCTCTCTTCGCCGCCGCTTCTCTCCTACATCCCATTGGCCTGCCAGAGTCTCTCCTCGCCGCCTCTTCTCCTCCGCCTGCAGGTACATATACCTGGCTAACCTACACTGGGGGGCCCTATACCTGGCTAACCTACACTGGGGGGCCCTATACCTGGCTAACCTACACTGGGGGGCCCTATACCTGGCTAACCTACACTGGGGGGCCCTATACCTGGCTAACCTACACTGGGGGGCCCTATACCTGGCTAACCTACACTGGGGGGGCCCTATACCTGGCTAACCTACACTGAAGGGACCTATACCTGGCTAACCTACACTGGGGGGGCCCTATACCTGGCTAACCTACACTGGGGGGGCCCTATACCTGGCTAACCTACACTGGGGGGCCCTATACCTGGCTAACCTACACTGAAGGGACCTATACCTGGCTAACCTACACTGGGGGGCCCTATACCTGGCTAACCTACACTGGGGGGCCCTATACCTGGCTAACCTACACTGGGGGGCCCTATACCTGGCTAACCTACACTGGGGGGCCCTATACCTGGCTAACCTACACTGGGGGGCCCTATACCTGGCTAACCTACACTGAAGGGACCTATACCTGGCTAACCTACACTGGGGGGCCCTATACCTGGCTAACCTACACTGGGGGGCCCTATACCTGGCTAACCTACACTGGGGGGCCCTATACCTGGCTTACCTACACTGGGGGGCCCTATACCTGGCTAACCTACACTGGGGGCCCCTATACCTGGCTAAGCTACACTGGGGGCCCCTATACCTGGCTAACCTACACTGGGGGCCCCTATACCTGGCTAACCTACACTGGGGGCCCCTATACCTGGCTAACCTACACTGGGGGCCCCTATACCTGGCTAATCTACACTGAGGGCCCCTATACCTGGCAAACCTACACTGAGGGCCCATATACCTGGCTAACCTACACTGAGGGCCCATATACCTGGCTAACCTACACTGAGGGCACGCAACCTATGCTGCAGGCACATATACCTGGCTAACCTACGTGGGGGGGGGGCGTGCTTAGCATTTGAGACGTTGGTAGATCTCCTGGCCTCGGCAAATTTAAAAGTAGCTCGCGAGCCGAAAAAGTGTGGGCACCCCTGCAGCATCGGGGATAAGACACAGCCCTGTGGGGCACCTGTGTTGGTTACCCTTGGTTGAGAGGAGATCTTGTCCAACTTGACAATTTGGGATCTGTTGGTCAGGAAGTCTGTGATCAAACGTTGCAGTGTCGGGTGGACCTCGAGTGCCGCCAGGTCATTCTGGAGAATGCTGGGGCAGATTGTATTAAACACCGAGCTGAAGTCCAGTAGGAGGATTCTGGCATACGAGTGTGGTTTGTCTAGGTAATCATTGATGAGCTCAAGGCAGATGTTGATAGCGTCATCAGTGGACCTGTTTGGCCTGTATACGAACTGAAACGGATCCAGCCGGGGCATCGTGGAGTGCTTGAGGTCAGCCAGAACCACCCTTTCCAGGGTCTTCATAATGACGGAAGTAAGAGCCACAGGCCTGTAGTTATTGATGTCGGAGATGCCTTGCTTCTTGGGGACAGGGATGATTGTGGACCTCTTGAAGCATCTGGGCCCGGGGCTTTCCTGGGATTTAATGTGGCTAGATGGCGTAGGACCTCAGCCTCGCACACCTCCGGCGGGTGTGGGCTTGGACTTGGCTCAGCCTCAGTGATAGGTGAATGGGCGGGAGGAGTAGGGGGCCCTGCTGGAGTCGACTGCTTCTCAAACCTACAGTAGAAGTCACTGAGCTCTTCTGCTAACTTGATGGTTGGTGTGGCATGTTGAGGGGGGGGGGGCTTATAGTTGGTAGCCATCTTTAGTCCCTTCCAGACAGCTTGTGGATCATTTGAGCTAAGATTGTGTCTTTTCTTCTCGGGGGACTCTCTTTTTGCTGCTCTAAGTTCTCTATTGAGGTTGTTCCTCGCTGCTCTGTAATCCTCCAGGTTCCCAGACTTGTGCGCCGTCTCTTTGCGTTTCCTCAGTTGCTGTAGCTTGTTGGAGAACCACGGCTTGTTGTTCGGGTAAACCTTGAAGGTCTTGGATGGAATGCATGAGTCTTCGCAGAATGCAATGTATGAAGCGACATTATCGGCCCACTCGTCCAGGTCTGGCGCCTCCAGGGCCTTCCAGTCGGTGCAGTCGAAGCAGGCCTGAAGTCGGAGCTTGGCCTCCCTTGACCATGCTTTAGTCGAGTGTAGGACTGGTTTCGCTGCCTCCAGCTGTCTTCTGTAGGTGGGAATCAGGTGGATGAGGCAGTGGTCTGAGGAGCCAAGTGCTGCGAGTGGGACCGCCTTGTACGCATTTTTCAGGACAGTATAGCAGTGGTCCAGGGTGTTCAGGTTCCTTGTGGGGCATGTAATATGCTGATGGTAACGTGGCAGCTCTTGGCGAAGATTGGCCTTGTTGAAATCGACCATGACAATGAACGAGTCGGGGAGGGACGTCTCCCACTGCGTGATGGTGTCACTGAGGTCGCGCAGTATGTATGCTTCCATGAAAGCAGAAAGTATAAACACTGCAGATTTATTGCAGGATTCGTATCAGCTGTAAAAAAAATAACCTTTCAGCACATTTAAAAGCAAAATAATCACTCAAAGTTAGTTGTTTCTGATAAACTGCATTTCAATATTACTTTTCTTACCTTAATTATATTATATTTTTGCTCTTTGGGAGCTTAACAATGTAACATACTCAGGGCCGGATTTGTGGGCAGGCCACATAGGAACTGGCCTAGGGCGGGGCTTGAGCTGGGGCGGGGATTCAGCTGAAAGCAGATCAGCTGTTTTTATAATTACTTGTGTGTGGCGCTTCGGTTGTGTTCTCCTGCAACTTCCTGACCGCTGGCCCGTCTACCCGCCCCATGATGTCAGTGACATATTGCTCTGTTTGTCTCTCCTTCAGAGCTTCCCCCTCACTTGCTGCTCTTCATACACAGACCTGCAGATCATCAGATCACAATGCTGAGTGAATGAGCGCTGCGCACTGAGGACTTCCTGTATACAGCTGTCATCACTGGGCATCGCTCACACTCTCATCACTGTGAGACGCCACGCTGATGATCATCTGTGTCTGCAGTGCAGTGAGTGTAGTGAGGGGGTCTGTAAATAAGAGGCGAGCAGGACAATATGTTACTGACATCTGAGGAACGGGCAGAGGGGCCAGCGGTCACATCGGCAAGGCCGCGAGAACAGAAGCTCTGCACAAGTCATTATGAAACAGATCGCAATGACCTGTAAGTAAACAAACAAACAACTGCAATAAACTGAAGTTAAGCAGACTTGCCCGCTGCTGCTGCTGGATGCTTTGTCTCAGCCTGTCCTGCCAGATTTATTGCCCATTTACAGTCGCTCCAGTGGGACATGTGAAACATCTCCTTTCCTCCTGCACTATTTTCATTTTCCTTACATGTTGTGTCCAGGAGAGGATATGGCAATCTATACCCTCTCTTCCCCATCTTCTTCCCTCTCTCCCTCTCTTTTCCTCTCCCATCTTGGCCATCTCCCTTGCTTTTCCCTCCCTCCCCATCTCTATCCTTTCCTCCTCTCTGGCTAGTCTTCCTTCATCTCTCTACCCTTTCCTCTCTCTATTTTGCCCTTACAGGAACGCACTATCTAATCCCTACCCTAATGTTTACCATAGTATTAAAATGCATGTACATAGTGCTAACAATGTCTGCAGCACATTACAGAGTACATAGTCATGTCACTGACTGTCCGCAGAGGAGCTCACAATCTAATCCTACCATAGTCATAGTGTAATGTCCTCCCATATTATTATTATTATGTATTTATATGGCACTGACATCTTCTGCAGCACATTACAGAGTACATAGTCATGTCACTGACTGTCCGCAGAGGAGCTGACAATCTAATCCTACCATAGTCATAGTGTAATGTCCTCCCACATTATTATTATGTATTTATATGGCACTGACATATTCTGCAGCACTGTACAGAGTACATAGTCTTATTACTGACTGTCCGCAGAGGAGCTCACAATCTAATCCTACCATAGTGTAATGTCCTACCATATTATTATGTAGTTATATAGCACTGATATCTTCTGCAGCACATTACAGAGTACATAGTCATGTCACTGACTGTCCTCAGAGGAACTCACAATCTTATCCTACCAACATAGTCATAGTCTAATGTCCTACCATATTATTATTATTATTATGCATTTATACACCACTAGTAGACCTAAGCCCGTTTAAAAATGGGCTCTAGGTCTGTGTTGGAGCCTCCTCTCCTCCCCTCCCCTGTGAGCGCCGCCACCGCCATTCAGCATATGGCCGTTGGCCCCCTGGCCCGTCCTGCTCCCTGTGTCAAGGCTGTCTGTGCAACACACACACGGACGTAGAGACACGGGAATTATTATAGAGGATTGTGCGTGTACATACGAGGGGGAGGGGCGGTTGTAAACTGTTGGCCTAGGGCGGCAAAATGTACAAATCCGGCCCTGAACATACTTAAGGTGTAAACAGAGGAAAACATGTGAAAACACTTTGTGAATCATGCCCTTTGTCAGTGGCATAGGCATGGAGTTATGGGCCCAAGTACAAGTTTTACATTGGACGCCTCAAGAATTCTGTTTACAACAATTGATATGACTAGACAAAACAGAACATTTATATTGTGCTTTTCTCCTGGCAGACTCAAGGCGCTTGAGCTGCAGCCACTAGGAAACACTGTATAGGCAGAAGCAGTGTTAGGGATTCTTGCCGAATGTCTCCTCACTGAATAGGTGCAGCTTACTGAACAGGAAGAGCTGAGGTTCGAGCCCTGGTTTCCTGTGTCCGAGGCAGAACCCTGAACTATTAAGGTGGCCACTAACGGTCTAATTTCTAGCGAAAAATCGTTCGAGCGATCAGAAATTCTGTTCGGATTGGTTGTAAATAATATTGGTGGACACAATCGATAATGAATGAGTGAAAAAAATGTCGCCCGAATGAATTTTCGTCAAACCAAAATTTGAATTTTCTTGTTGATTGTGAGATAGATAGGAAGTAAAGATTGGTTCGTTGATTGTGCAGTGAACGATTTATTACAATATTTCACTTCCGATCAGAATTTCTGATCGCTCGAACAATTTTTCACTAGAAATTGGACCGTTAGTGGCTACCTTTACACTAACCAGCCACTGTACAGAGCTGCAAATCCTACCAAGATCGCCGCAGTGCCAGAGAGGATAAAGCAGGGGAGGGGAATAGTCTGTAAATGATTACCACTATTCAAAATACATATGGAGGTGATCATTGCTCCCATAGTACCTATGAAAAGCTAATACATTAGTAGGAGGAGGACCCTTGCAGACCCCTCTAGTCTAGGAGGGCCACAATGCTGTTCCAACCACTGCATCGCCTATTGCCACCCCATTGCCCTATGTGGTTTATCTATCTATTTATGTTAAACTTGATGCAAATTAAGCACATTTTCATTTCAGCCTCCTGATTCTGATTCTTTTTATTTCCTTGTATTACCTTTCTTGTAGCAGGAGCTCAATCCAGCCACAGAGCGACAGATCCAGCAGCTGTTGCAGCGCTACGGGCCTACAAAGCTTTACCAGGTAGTAACCGGCTTCTCAAGCACTAAGGAAATGGAGCTGAGCCTGGGTCGTGGTGATGTGGTGGCCGCCATCCAGCTGGCTGACACAAGAGGAAACCGAAATAGATGGCTGGTCGACTCAGGAGGTACAAATCACACCCTGAATATAGCTGTGTATAGCGCTTTGAGTCCCCAGGCAGAAAAGCGCTATATAAATATTATTGTTATTGTTATTTGTCCCAATTCATCTTTTACTCCTAGTGGCAAGATCTGAGTTTATTATTATTATTATTACTACTACTATATTTTATTATAAAACTTCCATACATAACAAGTAAATACTATTTCATGAGCAGAGAACCCTGTCCAAGTGAGCTCATGATGTAATGCCTCATACACATGTACAAAGATGGTCGTCTGGCAGCAGCAATCTGGACTCAATCCCTGGGGCAGCAGTGCAGGGGTGAGACAGTACAGCATACTAGCAATGTGTTCTGTTGCCATGTAGGGGGCAGGAGAGCACATGGAGCTGACAGTGTGAGCGGGGAGAACTAAGCCCTCAGGCAGCACTTGGCCGGGCTGTGAAGAGTGCAGGTGCAATTCCTGTTTGTGCTGCACAACATCATTAAGCTGCAAAACATCTGACCTTTCCTTACCTGTACCGAGCACCAACCTTCCCTTCTAGGACACCTAGCACTACCTTTCCCCTCTCTGATGCCTAGCACTAAACTCCACCCTGCAGTGATGCCTAACACTACCCTACCACCCAGTAGACAGACATGTAATAGTAATGGAGATGTAAGAGGATTGTAGCGGGCATGCAGGCAACACAAGATGATAGGCAGCATTACATGGCCCAGCACCATCTAGGAAGCATCATGTGCTAGCAACATAATTTAAAGCTTTTGGTATATGGGATGGGGATCCATCTGAAAATGGCGCCTGCAAATAATGGCGCACGGTGTTGCTGCTAATCCATTTGCTGCTAATTGCTATTTAACGTTAAAGCCTTATTGTTATTTAACGTTAAAGCCTTATTGTTATTTAGCGTTAACACACAGAACCCTCTCTGTACCTATCCCTAACCCCTAAACCCCCCCTGGTGGTGCCTAACCCTAACCACCCCCCTGGTGGTGCCTAACCCTAAGACCCCCCTGGTGGTGCCTAACCCTAACCACCCCCCTGGTGGTGCCTAACCCTAAGACCTCCCTGGTGGTGCCTAACCCTAAGACCTCCCTGGTGGTGCCAAACCCTAAGACCCCCCTGGTGGTGCCAAACCCTAACCTCCCCCCTGGTGGTGCCAAACCCTAACCTCCCCCCTGGTGGTGCCTAACCCTAACCTCCCCCCTGGTGGTGCCTAACCCTAACCACCCCCCTGTTGGTGCCTAACCCTAAGACCCCCTGTTGGTGCCTAATCCTAACCACCCCCCTGGTGGTGCCTAACCCTGAGACCCCCCCCTGATGGTGCCTAACCCTAAGCCCCCCCCCCAGTGGTGCCTAACCCTAACCTTGACAGTGTTACAATAAATCCATTCACCGTTTTGCAGTTAAATAACCTCTGCAATTTGGATAATATGTGGGGCGCTATTGATAAATAACGTTACTGTGGGCAATAACGTCTGCTGTTTGGCAAATGAACGGCACTATTGATAAATAACGTTAGTGTGTGCCACTATTGATAAATAACTTTAGTGTGTGCCGTTTTTCTTCTTTTTTCCCTGTGCGCCATTATTATGCAATACTAACGATAAATAGCGATAAGCGTATCTTTTAAATGCGGCGCCATTTTTATGCATAGGCGCTGTGCGCCATTATTCACTGATCCAATGGGATGGATAGCCAATTTATTGTTGTTGTCCACAATAAATTTTATTTTTAAAATTATAACGTGGAAAACAGAAAAAAAAATCTCCTTTTTTCTATATTTTCCTTTTTTAAAATGCATAGAAGCTTTAAATAAATATGATAAATATACCACCCAATTAACTCAGATCATTGCAATAATTAAGTTTCATAGACATAGCTAAAACACCAAAACTGCTCTGGTCCGTAAGGTGCAAACCATAGGCGTGAAGTGGGTAAAGAGAACATTGTTCATTTCAGAATGGACTGAATACTTTTGTGGACAATTGACCTCAGAATTTATAAGCAGGGAGTACTGGCTCCAGGCTGCTAGTGTTGTTTAAAACAGGGGTTTGGCTAGAGATGCATCCACATTGCCCATTCCCCCTAATTCTCAAATGAGTTTCCATAATTTTCAATAGTCAGGAATGTAATAGGAATGGTTAGAACCTACCATATTTATTTCTGTGTTTCCAGTGGAAAGATTTGTTCTCAGTGTCACCTGTCACCAGGTCAGGAGGCGAAGGCCTCACGTAACATCTATCCCTTCAGCACTCTGCTGAAAAACAATGCTCGCATAATACCTTTCTTGATCAATGCTTTTTGTAGCTCAGGCTTTCTTAGTGTGAAGAAAGTAACAGTTGTTTTTTATGTACTGAGCTATTATTAATCATTTTCGATCATAGTACTTTTCAAGTCTATGTTTATACTTCTTATACTGGATACCTGGCTCCAGCAGATACCTGTCAAATGACAGACAGTGCACAAGAGAGAAGGTCAAGCAGATCTGGCACTGATGTCTGCTTTATAAGCCAGTGATTTTAGTAAAGGTCAGCCTTAGTGCTCTGTGTAACAGGAGTGTTAATGTGACCCATAATGTCAGCCGTGTCTCGTTCACATGTCTGTGAAAGACAATAATATATAACTGATGTCCTAAACTCAACTTGGAAGGCTACACTGTTATGTAAACCTTTTAGGAACCATGTGTAGCTCCACGTATGAAATAGCCATATCTACCTATACTTTAAACAGGCAGGGGTAGTACAGCCACAAATGCATTCATTTTGTCAACCACTACATTTTCAGAATCCATGCATAATGTGTGACATCACACTATGCTATACCACATCATTAATGTGCTATCTGGCTGGTGTTTTGTAATCATTCTTTCCTCGATTCTGAGTACCTCCTGAACCAAGATGAACACATGCATGTGTCTAAATACCTCAGCATCATTTTGCTGTGACATTTGTTAGGTACTAAAAATCTGACCAAGCTGATAAGTTATCGTTATTTTCTAAAGCAATTCCTGACTTACTTTAACCTTATTGATCAGTCTAACTCCAAAAATAGTTTGCAAATAGGCAGGGTGGCCGACGACTTGGTATAGATTCTTTACAGGTTTTTTGCTTTTGCAAAGGATAAAGGAGACCGTGAGAATCCCCTGTGAGGAGATACTCTAGTCGAAAAACAAGTCAGATTTTTTACTGGCTACTGTAACGCGATACCCATTTATGATAAAATTTTACCTTCCAATCCGATAATTGCAGTCAGCCACACCTATAAATAGAATAAAGTTATAACCAATCCGATCATTTCAGATAAAATTGTTCCTAAAATCGGATAGATTATGCGATTGATGATCTGAATGTTTGTTGTCGATTGGCACGATCAACAGTATCCAATCTGATATATTGGAAGGTAAAATTGTATAATTGACGGGCATCTTAAGCAACAGCAACATAGGAGAAAAGTAATTACTGGTAACCACTTAACCTCTAAGGGTTTTCTCCCATAAAAACCAGGGCTGTTTTCACATTTTAGCACTGCTTCCATTCATTGGGCAATAGAGATGGCCCGAACCTCCGATTTTCGGTTCGCGAACTTCCACGAACCGCAATACACCTCAATGGGGAGGCGAATATTGAAAACTAGAAAGTCTTATGCTGGCCACAAAAGTGATGGAAAAGATGTTTCAAGGGGTCTAACACCTGGAGGGGGGCATGAATGAGTGGGATAGACGCCAAAACTCCCGGGGGGAAAAATCTGGATTTGACGGAAAGCAGTGTTTTATGAGCAGAAATCACATTGAATGCTAAATTGCAGGCCTAAAGTGCTTTAAAACATCTTGCATGTGTATACATCAATCAGGGAGTGTAATTAGAGTACTGCTTCACACTGAAGACACTCATATAGCTGGAGGTCATTGCTTCATTGTGATACACAAGCCCCTTCACCGCGGCAAGGTAATGATCACGAAGGGGAATGGGCATATGTACATGCCTTTTGTTTTGTTGTTGCAGCTGCAGTGCAGCCAGAAAAATTAGGCAGGCATGTACACGCACCAGAAAAAGTAGTATAGCGGCCGCTGCTAGCAGTGGCCTTAAAAATTCAGGAATCCGCCTGGAGTCCCGGACCCTGTTGGTGGTGGTGGAGAATGCAGTCAAACAGCCTGCGGGCAGAGGTGCTGTGTGGGGAGCGACTTAGTCTTGGGGCAGGCAGTTACACGGCGTGCAGGCAAAGATGCTGTGTGTGGGTACTGACTTAGTCTTGGGGCGGGCAGTAGCCCTTCGGGATCCATGCCTCATTCATTTTGATAAAGGTGAGGTACTGAACACTTTTGTGACTTAGGCGACTTCTCTTCTTAGTGATAATGCTTCCAGCTGCACTGAAGGTCCTTTCTGCAGGACGCTTGAGGCAGGGCAGGACAGAAGTTGGATGGCAAATTGTGACAGCTCTGGCCACAGGTTAAGCCTGCGCGCCCAGTAGTCCATCGCTGCTCATACTGTCGATGGTTCTTTCTCTACCATTGTTAAAGAAAGCATACGGCCGGGGAGTCAGGGTTCGATTCCGGTCCGGAGTTGGAGCCTGAGAAACGGCTACCACCACACATCCAAGGAAGGCAGCAGGCATGGCATGCAAGTCCCGAGGTAGTGACAAAAAATAAGAATGCAGGAGGACTTTTGAGGCCCTGCTGTATATAAGACGAATCAATTTGAAATCCTCTTTAACGAGAATCTGTTATGGAGGGCAAGTCTGCCATCCATTCAAGTGAAAGGTATGCACTGACTGCCAGGTATAATACAATGTGCAGTCACAGATGCAGTGACTGGTATTACAATACAATGTGCAGCTGTCACATAGGTGCAGTTAACAGGTATGCTCGGAGTGGTATATTACAGAGCGTGCGGTCACACAGATACTGTGAACAATTATGCAATGACTGGTATTACAAATGTGCACCTCTCACACACACACACAGGTACCGGACAGGCACAGTGACACTGCATGTGCTCAAGTAGGTAGGTGGGTGCACGGTGAACAACAGGTAGTAGGTATATGCAGTGATGGGTATTACAATGTGCACCTGTCACACACAGACAGGTACCAGGACATGCACAGTGACACTGCGGGTGCTCACGTAGGTAGGTGGGTGCACGATAAACAACAACTAGTAGTAGGTATATGCAGTGATGGGTATTACAATGTGCACCTGGCACAGTAGTAATTATACCACCAAGGGGCCAAAGGCCAGCTGCGACTGACTGACAGGGCTGTATATAATGCAAGTGGGCCACAAAAGTAAAAAAGAAATAGATCACAAGAACAAGATTAGCTCTCAAAAGAGCTGTTGAGGGGTGCTTTTTTTTTTAGCAATGAGAATCAGCAAGGAGCAAGCTAACAAGCCTACAAGAGCCTAACTATGCTTTCCCTATGAGAGTCTGCAGCAGCTATCCCTTCCCTAATTACTGCAGGCACACGAGTGAGTCCAATGCCTGACGCTGCCTGCCATTTATAAGGGGGGTGGGGCTCCAGGAGGGAGGGTAGCCTAATTGGCTACAATGTGCCTGCTGACTGTGATGTAGAGGGTCAAAGTTGACCCTCATGATGCACTAAGGGGGCGAACCGCACTTCCGGAAAAGTTCCCAGTTCGCTGTGATCGCTAACCACGGAAGTTTGCCGGGAACCGTTCGCCGCCGAACCATTCGGGCCATCTCTATTGGGCAGTAACTTTATCACAACTTGCCAATACATTTTTGCTGCAACTTAGGCTTTCTTTGGGTGGTACTTTTTGCTAAGAATTATTTTATTTTATATGCATTTTAAAGGGTATAATAAAAAAATTAAAGAAATTATTTCTCAGATTTCAGCTATAATAGTTTTGAAATAAAATGTGCTACTGTAATTAAAACCCACAAATTTCATTTGCCCATTTATTACAACGCTTAAATTATATCGTGGAATATGAGAGGAAAACAGTGCCTGGCACCAAATGCAGCAGGACAGAGTCACCGGTGCTGGGACACAGAGTGTGCACATCCAAAAATCCTTGTAAACTCCAGTAGAGTGGAGAGAGAAAACAGGGCATCACTTCTTAAAATCCCATTATTCCGGTGGGGAGATAGCAGGTACACAGCAGTGGAGGTATCAAGTGCCTGACAGATGTTTCGCTGGTTTAACCCAGCTTCTTCAGAGGCAAGTTGTACTTGTACGTTAAATTATGTCCCTGTTTTTTGTTTTCTCATTGTACTCTATCGATAATTACAAGCCCTTATTTGCAAAAATAACAGTAATACACCCTCATGGAATACATATTTATAAAACTAAGTCCTTAAGGTAAATTGATGCATTGCACTTTAAATTGTGTACATTTGGTATACATTTCAGGCTATCCTTGCAGTTTCTGTTTTTTGGGGGAGGGAGAGGGCATAAGGGCTTAATGGCCTTGTTATAGATATAGGACATTTATATTGTAATATATTTTGGGGCCACTAGATGTCCTCATGCAATTTCTTGCTTGGTTAGAATGCAGATTCACTGGGGGATATTTATCAAGCGTGTCTGAGACAAAATATTGGGACGTTTTTAGAAATCTCGGACATCGTAAAGGAGTTCTGTGGAGGGGTTAAATAAACAAAAACCGACACCTACCTGGGGCTTTTATCACCCCCCCTGCAGCTGTCTTGTCCCTCGCCATCCCCCTACGACCCTCGGTTCCCTGCCACCGGTCCCGGTCTAATATTCATCTAAAAAGACAAATAATGCTCGCTCCCGCACGTATCACCAAGAGCTTACTACGCAGGCGCAGTACGGGCAGGCGCGCAGCCGCAGTCTAATTAGACACCTGATTAGACCAGGACCAGCGGCGGGGAATGGAGGATCGTAGGAGGATGTTGTGGGACATGACAGCTGCAGGGGGCCGATAGAAGCCCCAGGTAAGTGTCAGTTTTTGTTTATTTAACCCGTCCACAGAACCCCTTTAAGAAATCAGTAAATAGTGCAATTTCCTTCTTGAACTGTTAGGAATAGGAGGAGTTAGGAAGATTTCTTAGATAGTGCAGTATGTGAAGGAAATTGCTGTTGCCGAGGTAACCAATACATCTGTTGTATTGCATCAGTATCCAGCAATGGAAGGGTAAACACAGAACAGCTTCACAGGACACCTGACAGCAGGGGGGAGAAGCATTTCACAAATCATGCCTAGCCTGCACTGCACAAGCTTAAAGGGGAACTGAAGTAAGAGGTTTACGGAGGCTGCCATATTTATTTCCAGTTGCCTTTTCTATTTTTCTGCAGTAGTATCTGAATAACACCAGAAACAAGCATGCATCTAGTCTTGTCAGATCTGACTTTAAAGTCTGAAACACCTGATCTGCTGCATGCTTGTTCAGGGGCTATGGATAATAGTATTAGAGGCAGAGGAATCAGCAGGGCTGCCAGGCAACTGGTATTGCTTAAAAGGAAATAAACATGGCAACCTTCATATACCTGTCTCTTCAGTTCCCCTTTAAAGGGAACCTAAACTGAGAAGGATATTCTTAATTCCTAGTTATTAGCAGCAGTTTAGTGTGAATTTCTAGAACTGCACTAAAGTTAAGACAAGTCCACATCCATTCCTAAACTGCCACAGATTAAGAAGTGCTTAACCTCCTTAGCGTTATGGACGAGCTGAGCTCGTCCAGTAACGCCGCTGTGCACCACTCAAGCCCTGGTGGGCTGATTTGCACAATTTTTTTCCCCCAAACACGCAGCTAGCACTGCGTGTTTGTTTAGATCGCCCCCCCCCCCCCCCCCCGCGCAGACCCCTTGCGCAGCCTGGCCAATCACCGCCAGGCTGTGCTATGGGGTGGATCGGGACTCCCCCTGACGTCACGACGTCGATGACGTCGTCGCGATCGTCGCCATGGCGACGGGGGAAGCCCATAAAGGAAATCCTGTTTAGAACAAGATTTCCTGTTGCTTAATAGCGCCGGCGGCGATCGGAGGGTACTGGAGGATGCCGCAGGAAAGGGGGAAGCATGTAGCTAGCGATAGGCTAGCTACATGTTAAAAAAAAAAATACCTTCAAAAAACCCTCCCGCGGCCGTGCGCCGCAATGTTTCAGAACGCCAGGGAGGTTAATAGCACTTCTTAATAAGTGCTGTTAAGCACTTATTAATCTGTGGCAGTTTAGGAATGGATGTGCACTTGTCTTAACTTTAGTGCAGTTCTAGAAATTCACACTAAACTGCTGCTAATAACTAGGAATTAAGAATTTTCTTATTATCGTGCAGAACAGTTCCTCCTGCTGGTTAGAACTGTTTAAAGAGAAACTCCGACCAAGAATTAAACTTTATCCCAATCAGTAGCTGATACCCCCTTTTACTTGAGAAATCTATTTCTTTTCACAAACAGACCATCAGGGGGTGCTGTAAGACTGATATTGTGGTGAAACCCCTCCCACAAGAAACCCATCCCACAAGAAAAGTTCGAACTTTTGGCAGTTTCTGATCCTTGTTGCATTGTGGAAAATAGCTGTTTACAGCTTTTTCCAACTGCCAAAAACCATGCAGAAGCTACATCACTTGCCAACAGTAAAATGTTTACTGACAGTTTTTTCTTAAAGAGGAGCTCCAGTGATGCGTTGATAAATCTGCCCCAGTGTGTTTCAGCCATCAGGAATTGACAGGTCATTTCCTCTACCATGGAATAATCACTGTTGCTCAGTGATTATTCCTAATTAGACACTTAGAACTCAAGTGCAGATTTCAGAGCCGTAGATACTTGTCTCCGGGAGGGCATTTGGTCAATATTGCATTTTAATCTGGGAGACCTGTTAAGGGGCCCGTACACTCAGACTATTTTCTGGCCGACCGATCGATCCCGATCGATCGATCGTTTGCAAATCGGTTGGCCAATCGACCGATCGATGGCCGATTTCGATGGATTTCCGCAGGGTGGAAAATTTAGATCGATCTGATGAGATTGCTTATCAGTTTGCATTGGCCTTAATGGAAATCTGATGGCAAAAAAATGCCATCAGATCGAATTTCAATAGATTTCAAACTAAAATCTATTGGAATTCTATCCTGGTAAAAAATGTTCTAAAAACGGATCAGATAGATCATCAGATGCATTTCTTATCTATCTGCTGCCAATCTGACGAGTGTATGGGCACCTTAATTCTTATAAGTACGTTTACACACGTATTTTAGTTTTTACAGTTTTTCACAATTTTAAGGTGACTCTTCTGCTCAAAGTAGCAGTAGGGTATTGTACCGTGTTAGCCATCAGTAAAAGCAAGAACTTTTAAATCAGGATGATACCATTTATTGGCTAACTACAAATGAATAAGAATAAACAAGCTTTCGGCCTTGCAGCCTTCGTCAGGTTTACATCCTGTTAGTTTGCAAGCTGGTGGTACAGACAGCTTATATACATGCAACATCAAAAGGGAAAACAGATATTTTTTTCAAGCATAAATACATCATTAAGATGCCTTAATACAAACAGACCATCTAAATGGGGTAAGATAAGGATCCTTGTTTACTTTATTGCTCACAGACCTGGTATTAGGATTGACCCAGAGGTATCGTAAATTCTTAGTTCACAAGTTCAGCTAGGGTGGCTGAGACAGTTCATATATCATCAATCTCATACCAATATAGAAAGTTGTTGTCCTTATTCAGACCCTTCTGCACAGCTTTGAAACAATTTATAAATTTTGTTTCTGCTATTAATCGGTCATTTGACGTTTTGAAGCCGCCCTTCAGGGCAGTGACACGAAGATCATCCATGCTGTGTCCGTTGGACCGAAAGTGTGTAGCAACTGGGAGTCCAGATTTGGTATCATTAATAGTGTGCCTGTGTCCATTCAGTTGCTACACACTTTCGGTCCAACGGACACAGCATGGATGATCTTCGTGTCACTGCCCTGAAGGGCGGCTTCAAAACGTCAAATGACCGATTAATAGCAGAAACAAAATTTATAAATTGTTTCAAAGCTGTGCATAAGGACAACAACTTTCTATATTGGTATGAGATTGATGATATATGAACTGTCTCAGCCACCCTAGCTGAACTTGTGAACTAAGAATTTACGATACCTCTGGGTCAATCCTAATACCAGGTCTGTGAGCAATAAAGTAAACAAGGATCCTTATCTTACCCCATTTAGATGGTCTGTTTGTATTAAGGCATCTTAATGATGTATTTATGCTTGAAAAAAATATCTGTTTTCCCTTTTGATGTTGCATGTATATAAGCTGTCTGTACCACCAGCTTGCAAACTAACAGGATGTAAACCTGACGAAGGCTGCAAGGCCGAAAGCTTGTTTATTCTTATTCATTTGTAGTTAGCCAATAAATGGTATCATCCTGATTTAAAAGTTCTTGCTTCTGCTCAAAGGAAATATAAAAAGTACATTTACAGAGGAGAAGGGAGAAAAGGAGCAGTCATTTTCTGACCTACTTTTTCACCAGCTGTGCAAGCTGTAGTTTAGTGTCAAAGATCATTCTGTATGAGATTTTTGCAACAATTTTCAGACAACAGTTGTATGATCTATTTCAAATAGGCTTTGAGGCCCAGTGCACACCAAAACCGCTAGCAGATCCACAAAACGCTAGCGGTTTTTGGAGCAGATTTCAGAGCGATTCGAGGCATGTTTAGAGACGTTTTCTAAACATACCTAGCGGTTTTGGGTGCGTTTTTGGCTAGCAGATTACACATATTGTTACAGTTTGGCCCAGTGCACACCAAAACCACTAGCAGATCCGCAATACGCTAGTGGTTTTGGGAGCTGATTTCAGAGTGATTCTAGGTATGTTTATAAAAGTTTTCTAAACATACCTCGTGGTTTTGGGTGTGTTTTTGTGTAGCAGATTACACATTGTTACAGTAAAAGCTGTTACTGAACAGCTTCTGTAACAAAAACGCCTGGAAAACCGCTCTGATGTAGCGTTTTTCACAGCGGTTTGCTTTTTTCCTATACTTTACAGTGAGGACAGAATTCTTCAGAAAACCACAAACGTGCAGCAGGAGGCACGTTTGCGGTTTGGAAAAAACCTCAAACCACTGGTGTGCACTATCCCATTGAAATACATTAGCCAAGCGTTTTTACAGGCGGATGCGGCCGGCGGATCGCACCTAAAACCGCTCAGTGTGCACTGGGCTTTAGACTTCATCCTGGTCATAATTAAAGTCATTATAAAAGTTATAGGAGATGCTTTAAGTTTGCCAGTACTTTACAATGCTATGAATTGGTGTCTGCAACAAGCATGTATTATAGGCCTTTTGACTTTACTGGTTGAAAACCATGAGGCTTCCATTAAGGGACCACGATTTAAAAAATGGTAAAATTAAAAAAGTATGTACATATTTATTAGAAGTACATTTCTCCCAGATTAACCTCCTGAGCGGTCTGGACGAGCTCAGCTCGTCCATCACCGCCGGAGGCTGCCGCTCAGGCCCTGCTGGGCCGATTTTTATCAAATAAAGTGCAGCACACGCAGCCGGCACTTTGCCAGCCGCGTGTGCTGCCTGATCGCCGCCGCTCTGCGGCGATTCGCCGCGAGCAGCGGCGAAAGAGGGCCCCCCCTAGCCGCCTGAGCCCTGCGCAGCCGGAACAAAAAGTTCCGGCCAGCGCTAAGGGCTGGATCGGAGGCGGCTGACGTCAGGACGTCGGCTGACGTCGATGACGTCACTCCGCTCGTCGCTATGGCGACGATATAAGCAAAACAAGGAAGGCCGCTCATTGCGGCCTTCCTTGTTTATTCTGGGCGCCGGAGGCGATCGGAAGATCGCCTCCGGAGCGCCCTCTAGTGGGCTTTCATGCAGCCAACTTTCAGTTGGCTGCATGAAATAGTTTTTTTTTTATTTAAAAAAAACCCTCCCGCAGCCACCCTGGCGATTTAATCAGAACGCCAGGGTGGTTAAAATGCAACATAAATTATTTTTTTTCCTATGTTGCTGTCATTTACAGTAGATCTGACATATCTGACAGGTTTTCGACTAGTCCATCTCCTCATGTGGAGTTCTCTGCATTTCTTTTATTATTTAAAAATAACTCCCTAGAAAGGATCAATTAAAAGATGCCAGCCTCCCTACATGTTTGCATGCTATTTCAAAAGTTGGAATTGAGCATCTGCCATTGGGTAAAGGTGTACATCCATTTAACAATTTTTCATGTCGATATCTGAATCGTTCGATCGCCCTGCACAGAAGATATCAGAACTAGTCCAAATCCTGTCTGATATGTCAGATTTTTATAATCTACTTTAAGTGACAGGGGCATAATAAAGTAATTTACAGCATATTTTACTCTGGGACAAATGTTACATTTGAAACATATGCATACAGGCGCATTTTACATTTTTTTTTCTCTCTATAGTGATCCTTTAAGGGAGTTGGCATCAAAACTTCTGGTTACTAAGCAACAGAAGAATTAATGTAAAATAGTTGTTAGTGCCACTGTCACCCTGTCATTTGTCTGAGCTGCTTCCAGGACACAAACCTAGGCTAATGAGCAAATCAGGATAATTAGAGCACCTTTCGTTAGTGTACATACTCTGGTTGCATACTAGTGAAATCGGGTCAAGACAATTGTCCAAAAGTTCACTTACCTCTACTCAAATTATTATAATGAGCTAGAGTTTTCTAGGGTCATCTAAATTAGCAGATGCATGTTTTGTACCATAAATGTAACCCTTCAGATCATCTCAGTTTGCATATTTGCCAATTATAAGTTTAACCCTGTAAAGAGTGAATGCTTCTTTTCCGGGTCTTCAGTTTCTGCATGCTGTGATTTATTCAGGGTAGGAACACACTAGGCAGAATCGCATATACTTTTTTCACTATGGGCTATGGAAAACGCACAGGCGATTCTGCCTAGTATGTTCCTACCCTCAGTGATGTGAATCTGGTATATACATGCATTATATTCTCTAGTTTGTCATGTGCTCCTTGTGTTTGGCAGGCTCCCGTGGATATGTCCCCAGCAGCAAGCTACAGCCCTATCAGGTGGAACAGAGACAGGTTTCCCCCGAATCAGACAAGATTATGGAACGGAAGAGAAACTCTGTTTCACCACAGAAGTGTCCCTATCCGACAGCGGTGGTGGAGCCGCCTGTTACTACTGGAGCTTTCCAGGTGAGAACATATGCAGTCTGCAGTCTGCCCACTATGCAGTCTGTAGACAGCCCATGGCTGCCCATGAGGCTCCTTAGGCGGCATAAGTTGGCGGGGGGGGTGGGGGGCGGTGCCTGTCTGGCCGTGGGGGGGGGGGGGGGGCGTAGTGCGAGCTGGAGGGGGTAGCAGCCAGGAAGGGAGAGCAGCGGGCACAGTGGAGAGGAGGGGGGTCAGACCCTCCCCTCCCTCACCTGTGGCTTCCTCATCCGTGCTCCCCCTCCAGCTATTAACGCAGCCTGAAACTTAATGCAGCGGGCGGGGAGTAATCAACACACCTCTTCCTTGCGTTCCAGACAACGGTGCGTAACATGCCATGTCATGTCCCACAAGTCTCCACTTTCTTAATTCTGCTCACTGTGGGCGACATTGAAGAAACAAAAGACTTGTGGAACATGACGTCACGCATCCTGCACCCCAACGCCTGGAATGCAAGGAAAGGTGAGTTGTTTGCTCCCCGCCCGCTGCATTAAGTTTAAGCCGAAGGGGCAGTGCAGATGTGCCCACTGCTCCCCATCCAAACTGGCTTCCTACTGGGGGAACTATGCTAGCTACTTATACTGAGGCAACAAAACTACCTATACTGAGGCAACTATACTGCCTATACTGAGGCAACTATACCACCTATACTCAAGCAACTATACTAGCTATACTGAGGCAACTATACTACCTATACTGAGGCAACTATACTACCTATACTGAGGCAACTATACTACCTATACTGAGGCAACTATACTACCTATACTGAGGCAACTATACTACCTATACTGAGGCAAGTATACTACCTATACTGAGGCAAGTATACTACCTATACTGAGGCAATTATATGCTACCTATACTCAGACAAATATACCACTTATACTCAGGCAAATATATTACCTTTACTGAGGCAACTATACTACCTATATTCAGGAAACTATACTACGATACTGAGGCAAATATACTACCTATATTCGGGCAAGTATACTACCTAAACTAAGGCAACTATACTACCTATACTGAGGCAACTATACTACCGATACTCAAGCAACTATACTACCTTTACTGAGGCAACTATACTGAGCCAAATATACTACCTATACAGAGGCAACAACTATACTACCTATACTCGGGCAACTATATCACTTATACTGAGGCAACTATACTACCTATACTTGGGCAACTATACTACCTATACTTGGGCAACTATACTACCTATACTCGGGCAACTATATTATTTATACTGAGGCAACTATACTACCTATACTCGGGCAACTATATTATTTATACTGAGGCAACTATACTACCTATACTCACACAACTATACTACCTATAGGGGGGCGCATGCTCACAAGTTTGCCTCAGGCAGCAAAAAGTCTAGAACTGGCCCTTTCTGTAGAACAGGCATGATGACTGCTATTATTATGTTGCCTGAGTGGTGACCTATTATGAACACATTAAGTGGATCTAGTATTATACTTGTATATATACCACAGCCACTTTTCCTGAATGATTTAATATCAGGCCTACAGTGTAGAAAAAAAAGCCTAACAACCTTATGGCTACATTGTAAGCAACTCACATGTGCACAGTATCAGGGCCTGGTCATACCAAATACATTATTCATTTCTGGGAATAAACCTATTAACCACCACTGCCCAGGCTTTGGTATAAACAGCATTGCTTGTGTGAATGCACTCATGATTTCAGCGCAGCACCATGTTTTCAGATGCATTTTAGAGAGGTGGAGATTGATACGTATTCACTATTGAGTGGAAGTACCTCACGCCATGCTCCACTCCATGCTCCACTGCAGACTGTGTGTATTACTTGCCATCCCTTACTGTATTAATTGACCCTTCAAAAATAAGCCTCCAGCATACAGTGTGAGCTACAGAATAGCTAAGCGGTTGGGACTTAAGCCTTGCAGCTCCAGGTTACTGGATTCAGGTCCCACCAGGCATGCTTTCTGCATAGAGCAGGCTTTCTCAACCAGGGTTCCCTGGAACCCCAGGGTTCCTTGAGGACTCTGTAGGGGTTCCTTGGCATTTTACCCCATCGTGAGGCAATTATAATAGAGCACATAATAATACTGTAAAAAGAAGCGCTATATTGGGGTAAGAATAATATTGACAGTATAATGAGTGGCAGTGTAATAGGAGGTAGTGAAATTAACAGCTTCACCTAATATTAAAGACCATGCCTCCTAAAAAATGAATGCAGGGGTTCCTCAAGATCAGCAAATTGTTTGCAGGGGTTCCTTGAGAACCAAAAGTTATTTGCAGGGTTCCTCCAGGGTAAAAAGGTTGAGAAATGCTGGCATAGAGTTTATATATTCCCATAGAGGCCCCAGTTTGCAGAGGTATGAGCAGATGAACTTGCATTTTGTTTACCACATTTATAATTATTAACAAAGTAATATCACTTTTGTGTGTGTGTGTCTGTGTGTTCTCCATTTCTCATTTATTCACCTTCGCATCTGAAAAGTCTGCAATGTCCAGAAGCCTGTGTGTTGGGTGTAGGTCAGCTACAGAGGTTTCTTAACCTACTGTATTGCAGATAAACATCAAAGGTCTGCAGGTACCTTTCTTATGTTGTAGTAGGAACATTAGTCTATAAGCTCTGTTGACATTGCTACATAATATGTCGGCACTATGTACATTAAAGAATTGTACTATTGTAGTGTAGGTATAATGGTGGCCATACATGGTACAATAAAAACGTTCGATTATCCCGTTTATTCGATCTAAATGATCGAATCGAATGAAAGTTGAAAATATTTTTTTTTTTTCGATCAAGAAATTCGAATGATTATCCTGTTTTTTTGAGAAAAATCAGATCGGACATGCTGGAAAAATCTTTATATTCGATCTAACGGAATAATCGAACTTAATTATCTAATCGAAAAAAAAATTAAAAATTGTACCATGTATGGCCACCTTTAGTTTGAGTTAACTTTTTTTTTACTCCATGTACATTCTTACTTATCTGCTGATCACTTGTACAATCCAAGGAGGACAGCAGACTCAGGGCAGTTTCTAGGTTAAATTGCACCCAGGGCGAGGGTGTCAAAATTGCGCCCCCCCCCCCCACAGCAAGGTATAGGTGCCCGCAGTATAAGTTAGCCAGGTCTAGTTGCACCCAGTATAGAGGTAGCCAGCTATAGGTCCCCCCAGTATAGGTAGCCAGGCATGGATGCCCCAGTATAGGTAGCCAGTATAATTGCCCCAGTATAGCTTAGCCAGGTAGGTGCCTCCAGTATAGGTAGCCAGTATAGTTGCCCCCAATATAGGTTAGATAGGTAGGTGCCCACAGTATAGGTTAGCTAGGTAGGTGCCTGCAATATAGGTAACCAGTATAGTGTAGCAGGAAGTAGAGCACGTATGACCGGCTATGTAGAAGAGACCAGTGGCAAGTGAGTGGCAATCGGAACACAGGGAGGTGAGTTGCTCTGCTCTCTAACATCACTTCCCTGTGCTTTACTTTGCATAGAAGGGGGAGCATGGAGGGCGGCCCCGGGGAGAGGAAGGGAGGGAAAGGTCGGGCCGCCCTCCCCGTAGCCGCAGCTCCCCCTCCATCATGGCACCTCCTCAGCGCTCAGGGCGGCCGCATGGGCCGCACACCCCTAGAAATGGGGCTGAGCAGACTCTTTGAGATCTTTGCATGGAGGAATAGAAAGCAGGGAAAGATTTATGTCTCAGGAGCCTATAGGTACAGAAGTTCTGGTGCCCTGAATAGTGCCCTGTATAATGAGAAACCTTTCTGTGACTATCAGCAATGGCCATGAGATACAGGAAGCAGTTTGCTAATTCTATTTGCCTTGTACAATGTTGAGGTTTGGTTCGCACATAAGCTTCTTACCCCTGCCAGACCCTCCAGTCTATGGATTGCTTCTGGATAGCGATAGCCACGGGGCTCATTGCCGCTTGTTGATCACAGCACATGTGTGCAATAGTGTACACTGACTTTGCAAAGGATGGGCTTTTAGCAGCAGGAGATCATCAAGAGTGCCTTTGGTATCACAGAAAAATAGGAAAAGACTCCTCTTGTGGGCCCTTGCCACCATGCTTGGTCGGTCTCTAACTGGTTTGAGGAACATCAGAGTTTAACCTGCTTCCATGGCCAGCTCAGTCCCCTGACCTCAATACTATTGAGCATTGTGGGAAGAAGTTGAAAGATCACTTTAAAGCTTGGAAACACCACCATCCAATCTAACCCAACTTAGAGCTGCTATTATGTCAGCCTGGGCCAACGTTCCTTAGCAACAGTATCAGCATCTTTAGTCCATGCCAATTAGAATATCGGATGTGATCAGAGCTAAAGGTGTGGCAACTCATTATCAGAGGGTGGTAAAGATAGAGAATTTTTTGGCCACTCAGTGTAATTTTTCTCTTATTGTTTATTATATCTGTGGAGATTAAGCAAGCTTGAAGCAGCCCTGGTGGCTGACAAAACCCAATTATTTGGAACATCCCTTTCCCTTTTTGTTGGCATATATAATAAGTGTATGTCGTGCACACAGGGCCAGATTTCTGGAAAGGCCACAAAGACCATGGCCTAGGGAGCTGAAAATTCAGAAGGGATAAAAGGGTGGCAGGTCCTGACTGAGACAGATAAGAGGCTGCATGTCAAAATAAATCATTTCTCCTGCTCCGAAGCCGCCCTGCTTTGCTGCACACACAGTCAGAATTCCAGAGCTATGTGTATTTCCCTTATTATTATTATTTAGTATTTATATAGCGCCGACATATTACACAGCGCTGTACAGAGTATATATATATATATATATATATATATATATATATATATATATATATATATATATATATATATATATATATATATATATATATCTATATATCTTGTCACGAACTGTACCTCAAAGGAGCTCACAATCTAATCCCTACCATTACCATATGTCTATATTATGTAGTGTAAGTACTGTAGTCTAGGGCCAATTTTTTTAGGGTGAGCCAATTAACTTGTCTGTATGTTTTTGGAATGTGGGAGGAAACCGGAGTGCCCAGAGGAAACCCACACAGGCACGGAGAGAACATACAAACTCTTTGCAGATAGTGCCCTGGCTGGGATTTGAACCAGGGACCCAGCGCTGCAAGGCGAGAGAGCTAACCACTACGCCACCGTGCTGCCTTACTTCGTGGTGTGCGATGAGACAGTGCTATCTCCTGAACATACAAGCTTCAGTTTAGTGCCAGGGGTGCAGAGAAACCTGGATCACCATGTGCTTGCTGCGCAGTCTGTGACTCTGGTTGTAGACAGAATTTCAGATCCAGTAAGGTAAACATTTTAACAGAATTATCATTTCCACTTTACAACTCAAGCTGGGCTAAACAGTGTATTGCTAGTCAGACTCTGTTAATGACTTGAGCCATTCCTTCTCCTCTCTCCCCCTGGACCATAAATCTTAAACAAAAATAGATAAGGTGTTTTCTCCCTAGAGAAATTTATGGCAGACCCTTCTAAGCTGAGGCTAGTTATACACCAGGACGTTGCGTTTAGGGGACGTTATAGGGCACATAACGTGCCCCTAACGCAACGCCTGGTGCTCTCTGGTGTGGACGTCGGAGTGAGCCGCGTTGTGCAGCTCACTCTGGCGTCCATGATGCCGTGATGCGTACTCTTGGATGCATGCGGCATCACGTGGTCCCGCCCGGCCATTTGCCGCACAGAGCGGCTGCTCCAGGAAGTAAACACTGCACGTCACTGAGTGCAGTGAATATTAATTAGTCATGTGCCTGGCCGCTCTCCGCTCCTCCCCAACATTACTGAGCATGTGCAAGCAGTCTAACGCGGCTTAGCCGCGGAGAACGCACAGCATGCAGCACTTTGCTGCTTTACAATGTAACGCAACGTGGGTAGTGTGAACAGCCCACTTGTGTTACATTGCTGTGCGTTGGGGGAGCGTTTCAGGCTGCACTAACGTGCGCCTGTAACGTCCCTGTGTGCAAGAAGCCTAAATCTTAACCCCTTACTGGCTAATTTTAAAGGCAGCAGTACTGCAGATGAATGAGACAGACAACTCCTCTATAATTATAATTGCATATGTACTGTTGTACACTTTTGTATTGTTACTTTCTGTTTTGTATACCAAAAGTAATAACATATACTAAAAATTAAAAAAAAATATTTGTACTATGTTGGCAAACAGTAAAAACAAAACAAAAAATCTGTGAAAGAATCAGAACAATAAACAACAGAAAATAAATGCAACAGGTCTGTGATTATAGAAGAGCAGAGAGGGAGAAGAACTGCTCTGCTACTTCATGCCTGGTATACACCATGCAATTTTCCATGAGATAGACCGGTCAAATCGATTATTTCTGACAGGTCCAATCTGATTTCTGATCATTTTTCTGATCGACTTTGTATAAGTGATCGAAAAATCGATTCAACCCATCTATCTATAGCATTGGGGGCTCACTGCTCTGACAGGTAAAACAATCATTCATCATTTTTCAGAGGGAAAACATTCATAGGTATAGACGAGTCACTAAACAGCCATTTCCTCCTGCAGAAAAGTGATCGCTAGTCAGGGTGTTGGACAGAATGATATTGAGTGTGTGTGTGGGAGGGGGGGGCAGTTGGTGGTACTGGGCCTAGGGCACTGGAAAGTACAAATAGGGCACTGGAAAGTACAAATCTGGCCCTGCGTGCACACTGTTCTATATTTTAGTGAAGAAAGTGCAGTTTCACTTTAACTCAATTATCACCAATTAAATATTTCTGGAAAACCTTTCCCCCATTTTTTTTCACTGGATTTTACATAGATTTTTCTTCCAAACATGTATATAAACTTAGGAACTGGGTTAAGGATCAGTTAGCTTGAATGAATAGTGATTTATGAATAAGACCAGAGTGAACATGGGAAATCAGCCTGAGACAATAGAGAAGTGAATTTCCCCCCTGTTGGTTTTATAAATGATATATTTTCCTCTTTGGTAACAGACAGACACATGCCTATTATTTTTCTCGGCTGGAAACCAAATGCTATTAAACACTGTATCCTGGTGTTTCAACTGGGTGTCACACATCCTTTGAAGTTGCTGCACAATTTGGCAACTTGCCAAGATGCCGGGAAAAAACTAGAGAACTACTTTGCATAGCTACAACTGATTCTTTCTTGCTTTCTTTAACTATTTGTAGACTGAACAATAGAGCATTTGTATTTAGTAGGTCCAGTGGTGTAACTAGAGATCACAAGTTACACCGCAGGAACCCCCCACCCCAGAAAAACTTTGGTTGGCACCAGCCAGGACGGAGCAGACTCTAGAGTCTTCTGCTGTCCTCCTCACCAGAGGTGGACCAGCGCTCGGACCCCCAAAGATCTGCAGACAAGGACTTGTCCAACAGGTGCAGTAGCAGCTTTTGGATGGGCTCCGGCGGAAATAGCCAAGCCTTATTGGGACTGTCCTACTTTGCAGACACTTCGTGCCTGCACAGTAGAGCGGACCCGATCAATCTCGGCTTTTTCTACAGGAGCCAGAGGAGAAAACCGCTACTGCACCTGCATGCAGAGGCGACTGAGATTGTGTTTATTTACTTTTCTCTGGGGTCCCAGCGGTGGAAGTGGTTTGCGTAGAATAACGGGGAGCCTTTAGGATCCAGAGGCTTTCCCCCGCCGAGGTGAGTACCCCCTTCTTACAGGATTACTTTAAATATTGGCCATCTTATTACATACCAGATGTGTCTTTTTTCGAGTATTTCAGATACAAAAGAGATAATAAGGCTAGCAGCAATACTAGGAGTACCCAATGCTGCCAAAAACCCTCCTAATTAGACTTATTCCTTGGAAGAAGATGCTGGCTTTGGCAGTGGGTATGGTGTGTGACATGCAAGAACATCAGAAGTGCAGACTGCACTGTCTGACGTTCACACTTTATGCGCTGTGCAGCAGTGTGATGTGATATCGTACTGTTGCATGCATTTTTGGCCCATTCACTGTACATGAACAAATAGAGTATGACTACCTGTACTTTGTAGACTATGCTTACTTGTGCTTTGATCATAGACATCATATTACTGTGGGATTGGTATGTGAAACATGTACATAGTGTGTGTGTGTGATAATCACATTCTGTGTATGCGCTTATTATTGTTATTTCTAGAGATGATTAATTTCACCTCCAAGGGTTTTTAAAAATAATTAACATGTATTTCATATTTCTATGGGAAGGTGTATAATAAGGTATTTGGATGTGGTTTTACTTTTTGGCCACAAGATGGCGATATAGAGTCAGTGTGTTCTAAAAATAGAAACAGAACCATCTGTTTATATTTGTTTGTATTTGTGTACATACAGGGACGTAGATACTCGTGCTGGGGGAGGTGAAAAGGTTATAATATACCACATCAGCCACTGTGTTAGTAAAGCAGATGTGCTGTGTGAGTATTGGAGCTCTGCAGAGCACAAATTGTGGACTTAGGTGTGCAGTGAGTATTTCAGCTCTGCAGAGCACACATTGCTGTACAAAGATGTGTTGTGAGTATTGGAGCTCTGCAGAGCACATATTGCTGTACTAAGATGTGCTGTAAGTTTTTCAGCTGTACAGAGCACACATTGCTGTACTAAGGTGTGTTGTAAGTATTGGAGCTCTGCAGAGCACACATTGTGGACTTAGATGTGGTGTGAGTATTTGAGCTCTGCAGAGCACACATTGCTGTACTAAGATGTCCTGTGAGTATTGGAGCTCTGCAGAGCACACATTACTGTACAAAGATATCCTGTGAGTATTGGAGCTCTGCAGAGCACCATTGCTGTACAAAGGTGTGCTGTAAGTATTTCAGCTCTGCGGAGCACACATTGCTGTAGTAAGGTGTGTTGTGAGTATTGGAGCTCTGCAGAGCACAAATTGTGTACTAAGATGTGCTGTGAGTATTGGATCTTTGCAAAGCACACATTGCTGTACTAAGATGTGCTGTGAGTATTGGAGCTCTGCAGAACACACATTGCTGTACTAAGATGTCCTGTGAGTATTGGAGCTCTGCAGAGCACCATTGCTGAACAAAGGTGTGCTGTGAGTATTGGAGCTCTGCAGAGCACACATTGCTGCACTGAGATGTGCTGTGAGTATTGGAGCTCTGCAGAGCACACATTGCTGTACTAAGATGTGCTGTGAGTATTTCAGCTTTGCAGAGCACACATTGCTGTACTAAGATGTCCTGCGAGTACTGGAGCTCTGCAGAGCACCATTGCTGAACAAAGGTGTGCTGTGAGTATTGGAGCTCTGCAGGGCACACATTACTGTACTAAAGTGTGTTGTGAGTATTGGAGCTCTACGGAGCACATATTGTGAACTTAGGTATGCTGTGAGTATTTGAGCTCTGCAGAGCACACATTGCTGTACTAAGGTGTGCTGTGAGTATTGGAGATCTGCAGAGCACACATTGCTTTACTAAGATGTCCTGTGAGTATTGGAGCTCTGTAGAGCACACATTGCTGTACTAAGATGTGCTGTGAGTATTGGAGCTCTGCAGAGCACACATTGCTGTATTAAGATGTGCTGTGAGTATTGGAGCTTTGCAGAGCACACATTGCTGTACAAAGGTGTGCTGTGAGTATTTTAGCTCTGTAGAGCACACATTGCTGTACAAAGGTTTGCTATAAATATTTCAGCTCTGCAGAGCACACGTTGCTGTACTAAGTTGTGTTGTCAGTATTGGAGCTCTGAAGAGCACAAATTGTGGACTTATGCTACGTACACACATGCGACAACGATCGTTCGTTGAGAACGACGAACAAACTTTTAATTGATGAAAGAACGACCTAAGTAAAGATAGTTTTAAAAGGTGTGTAACGATCTGATCGTTAGAACGAACGTTACATCACGTAAAGCAACTATTGCGCCTGCGCATAAAAATGAGAAGTTTCACAGAGAAATAGTGAAATGCGCATGTCAAGCCTAGTACGAACGACCGTTTCCAACGATGTACTACTTTTGCAAAGGATCGTCGTTGGTTAAAATCCGCTGAGACAGAACTTTCTTTTGTAGCGATTTGGCTCGTTCGTCGTTTGCCTTAATAGTCGGTGGTTCGTTTTTTGTAACGATCGTCGTTGGTAAAGATCGGGGAACGATCGTTACAAACGACTATAGTCGCATGTGTGTACGCACCTTTAGGTGTGCTGCGAGTATTTCATCTCTACAGAGCACACATTGCTGTACTAAGATGTTCTGTGAGTATTTGAGCTCTGCAGAGCACACATTGCTGTACTAAGCTGTGCTGTGAGTATTGGAGCTCTGCAGAGCACACATTGCTGTACTAAGAGGTCTTGTGAGTATTGGAGCTTTGCAGAGCACACATTGCTGTACAAAGGTGTGCTCAGAGTATTTCAGCTCTGTAGAGCACATATTGCTGTACTAATGTGTGCTGTGAGTATTGCAGCTCTGCAGAGCACACATTGCTGTACTAAGATTTCCTGTGAGTATTGGAGCTCTGCAGAGCACACCTTACTGTACAAAGGTGTGCTGTGAGTATTGGAGCTCTGCAGAGCACACATTGCTGTACTAAGATGTGCAGTGAGTATTGGAGCTCTGCAGAGCACACATTGCTGTACTAAGATGTGCTGTGAGTATTGGAGCTCTGCAGAGCACACATTGCTGTACTAAGATGTCCTGTGAGTATTGGAGCTCTGCAGAGCACACATTGCTGTACTAAGGTGTGCTGTGAGTATTGGAGCTCTGCAGAGCACAAATTGTGGACTTAGGTGTGCTGTGAGTATTTCAGCTCTGCAGAGCACACATTGCTGTACTAAGATATGCTGTGAGTATTGGAGCTCTGCAGAGCACACATTGCTGTACTAATGGAGTGTACACACTTGAAAGATTAATGAAAGATATTAGATCAATTTTCCCCCTTCCATGTAGTATGAGAGCCATAATCTACACAGTCTATTCTATGGAGCTGAACTCCCCATCAGATAAAATTCTTTGCAAGATGCTGCACACAAAGATGCTGTACACATTCAAAAGATCTGTTCCTGCAAAAGATCTGTTCCTGCAAAATGCATTCATAGTCTATGATATCTGCAGAGCCTCATACACACCTTGTTTTACTAATCTGGCGGTATGGACGAGCTAAGCTCGCCCATACCGCCGATGCAATTAGCGGTAATGACGAGCTTAGCTCGTCATGTAGTAGCAGGGACTCACCAGTGCGATCAGCGGCGCGTCCGCTGCATCTGTCTGCTCTCCTTGGCTGTCTCCTTCTCCCTCCCGGGCTCCATGCGCACTGATCGCCATATAGGGAAGATGGCGATCCCCAGCTCCTTCCTGTGATGCAATCCATGCGCCCCCCGCTGGCCGGCGCATGAATTACATCACTAAATGACTCAGTACACAATGCCAATGTAATCCAATCCTGTTACAATAATTCAAAGTTGTTGGCGCAAACACCTGCAAACAGTATAAAAAGGTAGATCTGTTACTGATTCTTCCTCTTTCAGAGTCCCAGTGTCCAATTGCTAGTCTGCTTGTCAGCTAACTCTTGTGATTTCTGTTCTTTGAGCGATTTTCTGCCTTTGCTTCATACATATTGCAGTTCTAGTCTTTCTAATGACCCATACTCACGGGCTACAATTGTCGCCGCAACACGCAGGGCGCGCGTGTTGCGGCGACAGGTCGCCTGTGAGTATGCGCCGTCGCACGGGCGCGCACCCCGAACTGTCGCCCGTCGCTGATATCGCCGGGCGATTGAAAGTTTTAATCGCCTGGCGACAGTCGCCGCCGCACCTCCACCGCAGCTGTCGCTAGTCCGCGTGAGTACGTGGACTAGCGACAGCAACCTCCATTGAGGTATACGGAGCTTCCGGCGGGGGGAGGAGGAACGTCGGCGACAGCTTCCATTGCACCGCTGGTCTCTCTTCCGCGTGTATACGCGGAGGGACCTGGTGAGGAGCTGTCGCCGGCCTGTCGCCCACACGCTCACGTGTGCTGGCGACAGGCCACTTTTGCTGCCCGTGAGTATGGGCCATAAAGGCACTGTAATCTCTGTGTGATTGTATTTGCTGCAGATTTTTTTTTTTGTTGCTGACCTCTCAGCTTTGGCCGACCCCGTATCCTGCTTAGGGTCATGGCCTCGACCTCCTGGAGGCGGCTGTCTGACCAGGAGCTTCTTGGACACCTTAGAGGATAGCGGCAGTGATGTCAAGTCTGTGGCTGAGGAATCTACCGACAGTGATGTTCCTGGGGACCTGTCATCAGAGACCGAGGCCAAGAGTGACAGCGACACAGAGGAGCTAGTTGTTGTGCGCACGTGGTGTGAGCTTGGAGAGTCTGGCGCAAGCTCCACCACCCAGGGTCCCTTTCACTGGGGTACCTGGGCAGAAGTGCAACTGTGACCACAACCCACTGGCCTACCTGGAGCTCTTCCTGACCAAGGATGTCATCCAGACGATTGTAGAGGAGATCAACCGCTGCACAGCAGCAGGGTGCTCCTCTAAACAGGTTGTCCTGGAGCAGGAGGTGGGAACATGTCACCAGGGGTGACATCTGGTTGTTCTTGGGCCTCATCTTACTCCAGGGAGTGGTGGGGAAGCTGCTGCAGAAGTGGTACTAGTCCACAAACCGGATGATTGCCACTCCGTTCTTTGGGTGTGTGATGCCGGAGTACCGCTACACCCTCATCATGAAGTATCTGCACTTCGCCAACAACGAGGACTTCAATGAGGCCACCCATCCCGCACCCAAGCTGAAGAAGATCTGGGACATCTACCAGCTGATTGTCTGCAATTTCCGGGATGCCTACATACCAGATCGAGACGTCACTGTGGACGAAAGTCTCATGGCGTACAAGGGGAGACTTAGCTGGGTGCAGTTCATCGCATCTAAAAGGGCCCGCTTTGGGATCAAGTCCTTCATGCTTTGTGAGGCCAAGTCCGGATACATCTGGAATTCCATTGTGTACACGGGCAAAAGGCATGAAGTTTGTTCCACAGTACAGTATGGGTTTGCTACCTCATCCGTGCTCACTCTCATCGAGCCGTTGCTGGATCAGGGGTATTGTTTTACCACGGACAACTTTTATACCTCCCCAGTACTGTACGACAACGTGATCCAGCACAAGACGGACGCTTATGGCACGGTGAAGGCCAACTGACGCCAAATGCCACCGGCCTTTTCTGGCAGGAAGCTGAAGAAAGGTGAGGTTGTTGCCTGGCAGAAGGGGAAAATGATGGCTCTGTGGTGGAAGGACAAACGGGACATGTGCATCCTCAGCACCGTGCACAACGCTGCTACTGTGCACACCACCACCAGAGGTAGCAGGGAGTTGGACAGGCCCCAAGCGGTGTTGGACTATAACCACACAATGGGAGGTGTGGACAGGGCTGATGCGGCCATGACCTTTTATCCGGCTGTCCGCAAACAGCAAAAAAAAATATTATAAGAAAATTTTCAGGCACCTCCTTGAACAATGCCTTTGGAATTCCTATGTCCTCTTCCAAAAAAACAGTGACAGGCCTGTTGTTCATCATGATTTTGTATGGCAGTTATGTGAAAAAATCTATCTGAAACACCCCCCACCGGAGTCAAGTAGATTGGAGTGCAGAACGTCCTATATTGTGAATCCGGAGAGACTGACTGGACGCCACTTTGTGGAATATTTGCCACCGACCGCAAACAAGCTACAACCTACAAAAAGGTGTGCGGTCTGCTGCGCCAAAAAAGGCCCTGACAGGAAAAAAAATGCGCAAGGAGACCCACACTTATTGCCCGGACTGCGATGTGGCACTTTGTGCAATCCCTTGCTTCAAAGTGTACCACACAAAGGAGGTGTTTGAGGGGTAAACCTCTGTACTGTATTTTTTTTTCTGCCTTCAAATATTTATTTCTGCATTTTCTGCATATTTCTGCATTGATTAAAAATGCAAGCTATTTCTGTGTGTCATTAATACATTTTATTTTATTTTTGACAAGAATTTGTGTTTGAAACTTTTGTTATTCTCATAATGTATACTAAACTCTTGCTTGATTCATTTTGGTAAGTTACAGGAAAAAAGGATCTGAAAAGTAATTGTACCACTTTTTGCACGGAAATCCTGGGGAAATAGAACGCCAGGGTGGTTAACGGACATTCATCTGCAGATCAGATCCACCAGGATGGATCTTCAGATCTGCAGTTGAATGTCTGTTAAACAAGGTGTGTATGATGATCTGCAGATAGCATAGACTATGAATGCATTTTGCAGGAACTGATCTTTTGCAGGAACAGATCTTTTGCAGATACTGATCTTTTGAATGTGTACAGCATCTTTGAGTGTAGCATCTTGCAAAGATTTTATCTGATGGGGAGTTCAGCTCCATAGCATAGACTGTGTAGAGTATGGCTCTCATACTACACAGAAGGTGGTAAAGTTGGTCTAAGATCTTTCATTAATCTTTCAAGTGTGTACAGACCATAAGATGTCCTGTGAGTATTGGAGCCCTGCAGTGCACAAATTGTGGACTTAGCTGTGCTGTGAGTATTTCAGCTCTACAGAGCACACATTGCTGTACTAATGTGTGCTGTGAGTATTTCAGCTCTGCAGAGCACACATTGCTGTACTAAGATGTGCTGTGAGTATTTCAGCTCTGCAGAGCACACATTGCTGTACTAAGGTGTGCTGTGAGTATTTCAGCTCTGTAGAGCACACATTGCTGTACTAAGATGTGCTGTGAGTATTTCAGCTCTGCAGAGCACACATCGCTGTACTAAGGTGTGGTGTGAGTATTTTAGCTCTGCAGAGCACACATTGCTGTACTAAGGTGTGGTGTGAGTATTTCAGCTCTACAGAACACACATTGCTGTACTAATGTGTGCTGTGAGTATTTCAGCTCTGCAGAGCACACATTGCTGTACTAAGATGTGCTGTGAGTATTTCAGCTCTGCAGAGCACACATTGCTGTACTAAGGTGTGGTGTGAGTATTTCAGCTCTGCAGAGCACACATTGCTGTACTAAGGTGTGGTGTGAGTATTTCAGCTCTACAGAACACACATTGCTGTACTAATGTGTGCTGTGAGTATTTCAGCTCTGCAGAGCACACATTGCTGTACTAAGGTGTGCTGTGAGTATTTCAGCTCTGCAGAGCACACATTGCTGTACTAAGATGTGCTGTGAGTATTTCAGCTCTGCAGAGCACACATTGCTGTACTAAGGTGTGCTGTGAGTATTTCAGCTCTGCAGAGCACACATTGCTGTACTAAGGTGTGCTGTGAGTATTTCAGCTCTGCGGAGCACACATTGCTGTACTAAGGTGATGAGCTGGGAATGGCTCAGCATCTGAGAACAGTTTTACTGCAGTCCCACAGGCAGCAGTCATGCACGAGTATGACTCATAGCCCGGATTATGAAGAAGACGGCAAATGTTAGAAATAAGCTGACTATGCCAGTCATCCACTGATGATGGGGCATGAAGGCTTTCAGAGGAGATTCCCGCATTGACCTACTTAATCTGCAACCATATGTATGTTACTGTGAATGGTAAACTATGTGCACATGTAACATAGAGAAACATAGATCATTAGATTATTACTATTGATTTATATGGCACCAGCATCTTCCGTGGCGCTGTACAATAGCATACAGGGTATAATAATACAACAGTTGATACCAGACGATATAACAGCTAATGCAGTGAACAAATTAACTATATATTATAGACAGGGGTGGGAAGTATGAACACCCATTACACAGCATTGTGAGACAAAAGGGGAAGAGAAGAGAGCCCTGGCCAAAAGGCCTTACAGTCTAAATGTTTAAAGGAATAGCATCATTATCCAAGTGTTCTAAAATGACAATGTACAAATAATGTCTAAGTAGCTGTGTTAACATTTTCCTACTTTTCATGTTAAATATCAGAGGCAAAAGCTTTAATTCATTGTGTGTAGATTTTAGCTATGTTTGGAATGTGTCATTTGCAGAGGTATGAATCAGTATGAATCTCTGCAGTCTGACATGCTAAGAACTGTGTAATATTGAAGGAGATTATTTGAAAATGGGTATCAGGTTTCACACACTACAGTATTTTACAAATGTTTATGCTGCACATAAGATACATTTCCTCTGCTCTCTGTGAGAGAAAGCTCTGCCTGTCTCTGACTGAGATCTCTGCACACAGAGTTAACTTATACGCTCTGTGAGGGAATTTCCCCCCTCCCCTCATGGCTGAGTCTGCCGTCAGAATTGGTGTCAGATAAATGTGAAAGGAATTAGATAACAGTAATCAAATAGACAAGCAGTGAAATGTAGATACACCAGTACTTAGCAGCACTTCCCAAATATTTTCTATCTCAATTGAAAAAAACATGTTAGTTAATCGATAGTGTCCCTTTAAGCCTCATCTACACGCGTAGATGAGGCTCCAATCCGGCGGCTGGATTAGCAGCCGGATCGCCTCTTCCGCGTCCCCCGGATTCGATTCCCCGCTTGTCCCCGCCGGTGCTGCTTATCTTCTGCTCGATTCCCTGCCATTGTCCGCTCGCAGGGAACGAGCAGGGAGTCGGCGGTGGGGAGATCCGTCCTGTCGGATCTTATCAATCGAGCCGCATCAGCGGCTCGATTGATAAGCCACATCGCCGCCTCATCTACCAGTGTAGATGAGGCTTTAAGGTATAGGACAGTAGATACAGTCCTGGCCTAAAGTTTTGAGACTGTCAAAAATATTAGTTTTCACAAAGTTTGTTGCTAAACTGCTTTTAGATCTTTGTTTCAGTTGTTTATGTGATGTACTGAAATATAATTATAAACACTTGATACTATTCAAAGGCTTTTATTGACAATTACATGAGATTTATGCAAAGAGTCAGTATTTGCAGTGTTGGCACTTCTTTTTCAGGACCTCTGCAGTTCGACTGGGCATGGTCTCAATCAACTTCTGGGTATTACTTGTTGTTAGTTAGGGTGGCACGCTTGTCACTGGGCGACTAACGTGCGGTGATCGTGACTTAAACGCGTTCTCTGTTGCGAATGAGTGCGGAGTTCGCGTTTAGCTAGCGTTTATTTTTCTTACGTTGTTATTTTACCGTGTGTTCCTTTATTCCTTTCTTGCTGTTTCGCCCTGTTCTAATTATCTGTCTGCTATCGCGTAGAGTTGAGCCAAAATTTTCGTAATTTCGCATTACTATAATTACGCATGCGAAATTTGCGATTACGATGCGAAATTACGGTAGCGTAATTGCCATTAAAATCGTAATTGAAAATACCATAAGCGTAATTTTCAACGCGTAATTTCGCGTTTCGTTCATGCCGTAATTTCGCATTAAACGCTACTGTAATTTCGCGTTAAACCGTAACGCTCCGTATAATGTAAAAAAGCCGCCGACTTTAAGGGTTAATAGCAAAGCCCCCTTAAATGCCAAGAGCATCAAATTTAGAGAATATATTAAGGAGATCAGGAGGAATAAGAGGAACATTTTTTTTTTCAAAAAGACCTTATAGTTTTTGAGAAAATCGATGTTAAAGTTTCAAAGTAAAAATGTATACATTTAAAAACCCGCCGACTTTAACGGTTAATAGCAAAGCCTGCTTAAAGTTTAGGAACACCAAATTCCCAGGGTATATTAAGGGGATCAGTGGGAATAAGAGGATAAAATTTTTTTTTCAAAAAGACCTTATAGTTTTTGAGAAAATCGATTTTTAAGTTTCAAGGGCAAAAATGTCTTTTAAATGCGGAAAATGTCAGGTTTTTTTGCACAGGTAACAATAGTGTATTATTTTCATAGATTCCCCCAAGTGGGAAGAGTTTTACTTACTTCGTTCTGAGTGTGGGGATTATAAAAAAAAAAACCGACGTGGGGTCCCCCCTCCCAGACCTCTTTAACCCCTTGTCCCCCATGCAGGCTGGGATAGCCAGAATGCGGAGCACCGGCCGCGTGGGGCTCCGCACCCTGACTATACCAGCCCGCATGTAGAGTTGGGCCGAACCTCCGATTTTAGGTTCGCGAACTTCCGCGGAAGGTTCGGTTCGCGTTAAAGTTCGCGAACCGCAATAGACTTCAATGGGGATGCGAACTTTGAAAAAAAAAATAATTATGCTGGCCACAAAAGTGATGGAAAAGATGTTTCAAGGGGTCTAACACCTGGAGGGGGGCATGGCGGAGTGGGATACATGCCAAAAGTCCCGGGGAAAAATCTGGATTTGACGCAAAGCAGCGTTTTAAGGGCAGAAATCACATTGAATGCTAAATGACAGGTCTAAAGTGCTTTCAAACATCTTGCATGTGTATACATCAATCAGGTAGTGTAATTAAGGTACTGCTTCACACTGACACACCAAACTCACCGTGTAACGCACCGCAAACAGCTGTTTGTGTAGTGACGGCCGTGCTGGACTGGTGCGCACCATGGCCAGAGTGCAGGTTTTGGTGGCTTTACAGCCCATATGGTCGCCTGGCTGATGTAGCTGAATGACAGAACAGTGACTGTCCAGCTGATCAAATTTGGTCTGACCACAATGAGGTATGCAGTGGCGGGTTCACTGAACAGGTATACAGTGGCAGGTCCACTGAACAGAACAGGTATGCAGTGGCGGGTTCACTAAACAGAACAGGTATACAGTGGCGGGTTCACAGAACAGGTATGCAGTGGCAGGTTCACTGAACACAACAGGTATGCAGTGGCGGGTTCACTGAACAGGTATACAGTGGCGGGTCCACTGAACAAGACAGGTATGCAGTGGCGGGTTCACTAAACAGAACAGGTATACAGTGGCGGGTTCACTAAACAGAACAGGTATACAGTGGCGGGTTCACAGAACAGGTATGCAGTGGCAGGTTCACTGAACACAACAGGTATGCAGTGGCGGGTTCACTGAACAGGTATACAGTGGCGGGTCCACTGAACAGAACAGGTATGCAGTGGCGGGTTCACTGAACAGGTATACAGTGGCGGGTCCACTGAACAGAACAGGTATGCAGTGGCAGGTTCACTGAACAGGTATGCAGTGGTGGGTTCACAGCACAGGTATGCAGTGGTGGGTTCACAGCACAGGTATGCAGTGGTGGGTTCACAGAACAGGTATGCAGTGGTGGGTTCACAGAACAGGTATGCAGTGGTGGGTTCACAGCACAGGTATGCAGTGGTGGGTTCAATGAACAGGTATACAGTGGCGGGTCCACTGAACAGAACAGGTATGCAGTGGCAGGTTCACTGAACAGGTATGCAGTGGTGGGTTCACAGCACAGGTATGCAGTGGTGGGTTCACTGAACAGGTATGCAGTGGTGGGTTCACAGCACAGGTATGCAGTGGTGGGTTCACAGCACAGGTATGCAGTGGTGGGTTAACAGCACAGGTATGCAGTGGTGGGTTCACAGCACAGGTATGCAGTGGTGGGTTCACAGAACAGGTATGCAGCCAAACAGGAACAAGTTAAGCCTAACTAATCTTTCCCTGAGAGACAGTCTGCAGCAGCTCGCCCTACTCTCACTAACGCAGGCAGCACACGAGTGACCGTAATGGCCGCCGCTGCCTGCCTTATATAAGGGGGGGGTGGGGCTCCAGGGGCTAGTGTAGCCTAATTGGCTACACTGGGCCTGCTGACTGTGATGTAGAGGGTCAAAGTTGACCCTCCATGTGCATTATGGGGCGAACCGAACTTCCGCAAAGGTTCGCCTGCGGGACGCGAACGCGAACCACTGAAGTTCGCATGGAACCGTTCGCAGGCGAACCGTTCGGCCCAACTCTACCCGCATGGTCCATGGATTGGGGGGTCTCGGAAGGGGAGGGGCAGCCAAGCTTTCCCGTCCCCCTCCGAGCCCTTGTCCAATTTAAGGACAAGGGGCTCTTCTCCACCTCCGATGGGCGGTGGAGGTGGAGGCCGCGATTTCCTGGGGGGGGTTCATGGTGGAATCTGGGAGTCCCCTTTAAAAAGGGGTCCCCCAGATGCCCACCCCCCCTCCCAGGAGAAATGAGTATAGAGGTACTTGTACCCCTTACCCCTTTCCTTTAAGAGTTAAAAGTAAATAAACACACAAACACTTAGAAAAAGTATTTTAATTGAACAAAAAACATAACCACGAAAAAAGTCCTTTAATATTCTTAATTAACCATTAATACTTACCTGTCCCTTTAAATAAATGATCTCTCGAAATAGCCTCGGAAATGTTCTATCAGTTACAATGTAACAAAGTTATTACAATGTAACAACTTTGTTACATTGTAACTACGCCGCACCCGACGTCACTCGCCGCTCAGCCGCCGCTTACGCGTCTGCGCTGCACGGACCCGACAGAGCTCTGAGCTATATAGCTCAGAGCTCTGAGAAGCATCTTTGAATTTGGGCTCCAAGGAGCCCCATTGGTCCTTAGCAGAAAATCGCGGCCCCCCAGGAAATCGCGGCCTCCACCTCCACCGCCCATCGGAGGTGGAGAAGAGCCCCTTGTCCTTGGATTGGACAAGGGCTCGGAGGGGGAGGGGAAAGCTTGGCTGCCCCTCCCCTTCCGAGACCCCCCAATCCATGGACCATGCGGGCTGGTATAGTCAGGGTGCGGAGCCCCACGCGGCCGGTGCTCCGCATTCTGGCTATCCCAGCCTGCATGGGGGACAAGGGGTTAAAGAGGTCTGGGAGGGGGGACCCCACGTCGTTTTTTTTTATATTTCCCACACTCAGAACGAAGTAAGTAAAACTCTTCCCACTTGGGGGAATCTATGAAAATAATACACTATTGTTACCTGTGCAGAAAAAAAGACATTTTCCGCATTTAAAAGACATTTTTGCCCTTGAAACTTAAAAATCGATTTTCTCAAAAACTATAAGGTCTTTTTGAAAAAAAATGTATCCTCTTATTCCCACTGATCCCCTTAATATACCCTGGGAATTTGGTGTTCCTAAACTTTAAGCAGGCTTTGCTATTAACCGTTAAAGTCGGCGGGTTTTTAAATGTATACATTTTTACTTTGAAACTTTAACATCGATTTTCTCAAAAACTATAAGGTCTTTTTGAAAAAAAAAAATTCCTCTTATTCCTCCTGATCTCCTTAATATATTCTCCAAATTTGAGGCTCTTGGCATTTAAGGGGGCTTTGCTATTAACCCTTAAAGTCGGCAGCTTTTTTACATTATACGGAGCGTTACGGTTTAACGCGAAATTACGGTAGCAATTAATGCGAAATTACGGCATGAACAAATACCCATTGTAATGCGAAAATTACGCTTACGTGAAATTTCGCGAAATCCTTCTTCAGTACGATTATGTACTTACGGCCATAATCGTAATTACACTAATTACGCAAAATTTTGCGAAATCGTAATTACGTCATTACGCTCATCTCTACTTTCGCGGTTCTTGCGATTAGCTCTCTCGTTCTATCTGTCCTGCTCTTGAATGTCCGCCGTCGCTGGGTGGCAACTAGATTGGCGGACATTCACCCAGTCTGTCCTTGCTCTTTCCTGAGTTGCGCAGTTTACACGCTGCGCTGTGTTGCACCCCGCAACCAGTGTCCATTGGGATTTGTGGGTCGCACAGAGGCACGGTTGCTTCGTGCTCCACAACTCCCTCTTGTGTCTGTTTTCTCTCCTCCACTATATTTGGGGGAATTCCTGTTTCTCGTACAGCGCTTGCGTGCGATTTCCTCTGCATTAGCATGCTCGTTGCACGCTGACTGTGGAGATTATCCCGCAAGCGTTACAGTCCTCTTTAGGAGACGATCCTGGCGCTTGCTGGACTTTCTTGGACGCCCTGAAGCCTTCTTAACAAACATTGAACCTCTTTCCTTGAAGTTCTTGATGATCCTATAAATTGTTGATTTAGGTGCAATCTTAGTAGCCACAATATCCTTGCCTGTGAAGCCATTTTTATGCAACGCAATGATGGCTGCATGCGTTTCTTTGCTGGTCACCATGGTTAACAATGAAAGAACCATTCGCTTCCATTCCATCCATTCCCTTGTGATCCGGGAACGGACCATTTTGTTAGCGTTAATGTGAATCGGGCCTTATTGTATTGTTTATACTTAAATATAAACTGAGATTTTTTTTTATTTTTCTTTACCAAAAAAATTCAAATCTCGTTCTATATTCCTGTCAATGCAGAGTGGAGCAAATCTCCCCCCCCCCCCTCTTCCCCCATTTACTCCCTCGCTGTCCTGCTGCTACTGATGGAGCCTCCACAACTGCAGTGAGAGCAATGTAACTCCTCTTCTGCATTACACAGCATCTTCACAACGGGTCACTGGAGCAACAGCAGGAGGGGCTCAGCAGTTGTGGCTGTCAGTGTTACAAGAGAGACATCACCAGTGGGGGGAATGGGAGGGGGGGGGGGGGTTACTGAGGGATGTTCCGCTGTGCTCCTGTTACTGGGACATCACCAGTGGGGGGGAATGGGGGGGGGGGGGGTGTTACTGAGTGATGTTCTGCTGTGCTCCTGTAACTGGGACATCACCAGTGGGGGGTAATGGGGGGCTGTGTTACTGAGGGGTGTTCCGCCGTGCTCCTGTTACTGGGGCATCACCAGTGGCTGCTGGACTGGCGAGGGGTTTCCTCCATACTGGAAATGAGGACTACACTGCTGGCATCACCAACATCGGACATAGTATGTTGGCAGAGCTATGGTGGGGCAGTAATGGTCACTTTAGTCTATAAATCAATAATAATAATTATTATCGGGGCAACCATAGTACCTGTAAAATGGTGGGTTGGGTTTATACTCTGATCTGGTTATGCTGGAATATATAAAGTACAGTATGTACGGTAACTTCTGCAGTAAAACAAGGCAAGTGGGGATCACAAAGTCAACTTGCAGCTCTGGAGTCCCAGGGTACAATCCCAACCACAACACTTTCTGTAGTTTGCTATGTTCTTCCTAGGTTTGTGTGGGTGGGTTTTACCCACCAGGCACACCAGTTTCCTCCCACATCCCAAAAACGCATACATAAGTTATTTGGTTCCCACAAAAAAATCAGTTTTTATTCTGGGACAATGTCATAAGACTGTGACAGGGATTAGATCATGAGATCCTCTGGGGGATAGTTATTGATAGTGACATGACTATGTACTCTATAAAGCACTGTGAAATACCTTAAAACCTATAAATACATAATAATAATATTACTAGAACTGGAATAAAAATGTATCTTAAGTGTATGGTTTGCTAAATGAGTAAAACAAAAAAGTAGTATAAAAGTCTGAGTACATTTGTGAGTTAGTGATTGCTTTTCACCAGGTATTTTTGTTGCGCAGTGCATGTCTAGGCATATATATCTATAGCTGTTCAGAGAACAAATATGTCTCCAGGCTGCTATGGGCTGCAATTTACAGAACAGAATGTATAGTACAGACCTATAGAGAAGATGATTCATGCTACATAAGCTGAACTGTAATATCCTCGTATTGTTATCGCAAACCTTTTTGTTTCTTTATATTTAGCTAAACTGATGTTGCTTCCCAAGGTTTAGCTGTCATCAAATTAGTACATGTAAAGTGCGCCCTTCTCCTATAAGCATTAAGGGCAAAGATGATTAGTATATTTAAATGAAAGTATACCTAAGGTAAGCACAGAGGGAGGTCCAACCTCTATGCATTGTCCATGCCTCTCTTCACTCTCCCTTGAAAAATGTGGAAAAAGGAGGAAAAAGGAGGGAATAGGAAGGTGATAGGAGGGAATATTATGGCAAGCCCGCCTTTTCCTATCTGAAGTATTGACCTTAGCCAAAGGTCTCATTTTTCAAGGAGTGATTTTGGGAACGGAGTGTATGGGAGCGGAAGAGACAACACACAGAGGTATGTGGGCCCGGCAGGAATATGGCTCTGTGCTTAAGGTAGCTTTGCCTAGTGTCTGGTATTCTTTGGACCACAGATGGGAAACTTCAGTTCTCGAGTGTCATATCCATGCCAGGGTTTAGGATGTATAGAGAAATGGAGAGATGTGTTCTCCTTGATGAACCACACTTTTCCTGATTCACTCCCATCAATAAATTTGAGCTGTGCCAAAACTGTGATGACTGCGGCCCTTGTGGACTGGAGCTCGATATCCCTGCTTTAGACAAAAGACAAGTAGCAACTATAATAAACTGTATCAATAAATCACAAGTCCCCCTGAATTGAAATGACTACTGTTAATGAAATCTAGATGCTATATACAAATATTCATTACTGTTTGCAGTGTTTTATTAAATAACTCATGATATTTTCATTAAAATAAAAGTAAAATGCGGGGTCTCTGTAAAAGAGAGCCTTCAATGTTTTTTTTTTTATTTTAACCAATGTCTGTTTACTAATGCAAGTCAAAACCCAATGCTTTTCCCATTGAAATTGCAGTTGCCCCATGAGCTTTAACTGAGGTTGACTCCCTGTGCTTACTTTACTCATCAGCATCAGTACATAGAAAAGTAGCATCCAAAGATCAGAAATCTGGAAGAGGAGTAGTGATCAGAAAGCACTTTCTTGCTCCCTCTAGGTCTTGGGGTCTGGGTACAGGCAGGGTATGTCCTTCCTGACCTTGTATAAAATCTGGCCAGACTACTAGGAACATAATATATGTATACAAAATGCATTTCACCTTATGTTACTGAGGAGGCTTTATATCTGGTGAGCCTCATGTGTGAAGGGGTATAGGCGGGAGTGCAACACTAGAGTGACAGGCGCAAAGCATTTGTGTGACTGTTGTAATTGTGATGCAGTGCCTCGCTATGCGAGTTTTGGTTTTTGCAGCCACAAGAATTTGCCTGAGTGGGCCTAGCATTCAAGCTGCATTTATACATGCATAGGCCGTAAAATGACAACTGAAGTAAGAGGGATATGAAGTCTGCCATATTTATTTCCTTTCAAGCAATACTAGTTGCCCGGCAGTCCCGGTGATCCTCTGACTCTTGAAATCGACTCCTGATTGGCTTACGGAGCTCTGCTGTCATACCAACAGCAGAGCAAGTGGGCTGCAGCGACGGGAGAGCTCGGTGATCGGCAGTATCGGCGCAAGCGTGCGGCGCGGTAATTGAAATATATAACAGGTCCCAAACAGGGCATATATTTCAATTAGCAATGTCCGGAAACAGTGAAGCAGTGCAGAAGTAGCAAGTACAATAGGCTGTATCAATGAATCACAAATCATCAGGCCCATATTTGCATCACAGGAGCCTATAGGCACAGATGTCCTGGTATCCTATGCTTCGCCCTCCACGAACCTACAAAACCCTATCGAACCACACCACAAATGTGACAGCCACAGGTGACTCTTAATACTGAGTGTACCTGTGGCTACCTAATACTAAGTAGCTAGAGGTACCCCTAGGTATTAGCTGGCTAGAGGTGCACCCGACTGAGGGGAGATCTCGTCAGTAGAATGCATAGGAAAGAAGGGAGGAAGGGACTCGAGGAAGGGATTGGGCCGTCTTTCCATCATCAGGAACCTGTAGGCACGAGCCTACAATGCCTTACGGTAAATCCGGCCCTGCAAATCACCACTGAACTGAGCACTGTAAGTAAATGTGGCTGCTATGGGATACAGTGACAAGATATATATATATATACACTGTACAGCGCTGCGTAATATGTCGGCGCTATATAAATACTAAATAATAATAATAATAATAATAATACTGTACTTTACAAATCTTCATTGCTGTTTGCAGTACTTAAACTAACTTACGAGTTCTTCATTAAAGAGTAACTGTTAGGCAGAAAATACCCAATACATTCTCTACTGCAGGCTAATAGAGCAGTAGAAAGGATGCTAACCAGGCAATGTAAACATTCAAAATCATTCTTACTTTAGTATATTTCTCTCCTCATGTCCCAGTCTCTAAAAGTGAACGCAAGCCGCAGAGAGAAGTGACAGGCATGCTGAATCAGCCTGATTGGCTGATGCCTCTGTCACTCATCTCTCTGCAGTGCGATCGGCCGCCTGGTCTCCCCTTGTCTGCCTGGTCGCCGCTGCTGCTAGAGCGCACGGAGGGGCGCCAGAGGCTATCTCCTGTCACTGTCCTCTGCCCCCCTCCTCCAGTGGCATGTCCGCGCCCCCCCCGCCGTTCTGCTGCCCGCCGTCGCCGCATTCTCCTTTTTCCCTACACTGAGCTTTGGGGGAAGGATAAAGGTGGTGCACACACACAGACTCCCAGAATAATGGTTCCAGGCGCTGCAGTATCCTACACTCTGCACTAGTGCAGAGAATAGATGGGAACGACAGCGCTTGGATCCATTATTAGGTGAGTCTGTGTGTGGCTGCTGCATTTATTCCTCCCCGCTGTGCTCAGAGTCAGTGCGGGGAAGAGGGGGATGCTGGGGGGGGAAGAAGATCTAACCGGACACAAGATGGCCCCTGCCAGCAACGGGAACCTTCTAATATATAAATATGATTATAACTGAAATAAAAACTTTGACACCCAGATACATCTGTTATGTAAGTAGAGCATGTATTTATCTACTTATGTATGTGTTTTTTTGAGGGGGCATTTTGGAGCTAACAGTTGCTCTTTAAACTAAAAACAAAAGCAAGTTATTTGTAAATAAAGCCTAACAACCATGCTTTTCATTTGAACCAATACCTGGTAACTTCTATCGTAAATCTACAGTAATTTTGACTTTCAGAAGTAGCATTACAGCTCATTTATAAGAGTGACTGTAGGTTGTCTACCTGTGTTGACTTCACTCGCACAGCACAGTACACACAGTACATGGTTTCTGTAACATTCCCATTATGCGCAGAATTTTAGAAGCTTGAGCAATCAGTGAAATAGATGTCACTGCAGTCTGTTTATCAGAGAGCATTCAGCAGTTTTCCACACACACTGAAGTGAGCACAACTGTTGAAAACTAATTTATTTTGCTTTCCAGTGCTTTTTAAAACAAACCGCTTTGCGGTTTGTTTCCAACATACTGTACAAGGGGATAACGTTTGTACAGAATAACATTGTGAAGCTCCTTACTGTGTTCCACCTGCTTTCTAGTGTGTGTGTGTGTGTGTGTGGGGGGGGGGGGGGGGGGGGGTAAAAAAAATGTGCTTGGAAACAATTGGATAGGAAGAAAATGTTTGTTTCTGAATAACATCCTCATACACAGCTTATCAGCAAGTGGCCATATCTTAAGAATGCCAGGTTGATTTTATAAGCTGGCTGCACTATGATAGGATGTTTGGACAACTCTTGTATAACCCGTTAAAGTGGACCTGAACTCTTGCCCAGGACAGAAGGAAAACGCAGAGAAATGCACCCTGTATGTATTTAGAGAGTTCAGCCTGTCTAATTCCCCCTCATTTGTGTCTAATCACAAGTTGTAATTTGATCTCTCACCTGGTGTCACCTGACTGCCAAGGCAGATAAGCTCATTTGAAAGCACAGGCTGTAAACAATATGTCTGCTTCCATGAATCAGGAAGTAGAAGCGGTGCAGATTTATTGCAGGATTTGTATCAGCTGTAACAAAGATGTTTTTCTTTAAAGAGAATCTGTATTGTTAAAATCACACAAAAGTAAACATACCAGTGCGTTAGGGGACATCTCCTATTACCCTCTGACACAATTTTGCCGCTCCTCGCCGCATTAAAAGTGGTTAAAAACGGTTTTAAAAAGTTTGTTTATAAACAAACAAAATGGCCACCAAAACAGGAAGTAGGTTGATGTACAGTATGTCCACACATAGAAAATACATCCATACACAAGCAGGCTGTATACAGCCTTCCTTTTGAATCTCAAGAGATCATTTGTGTGTTTCTTTCCCCCTGTTCTCATGCACTGAAGTTTCAGGCTGCTCTTTTTTTTTCCTGCAAACAGCTTTGCCCTTGTCTGTAATTCCTCAGTATGTGAAAGCCCAGCCAGCTCAGAGGACGATTTATCCAGCTTGTAAAAGATAAGAGAGAAGAGAGAAGCTGCCCTAATCTAAATAATACACAGGCAGTGTGCATAGAGGGGCCTGGAAGGGGGAGTTCATAGCAGAACCACAACACTGAAGAACTTGGCAGCCTTCCAAACACAGGCTGACAAGTCTGACAGGGGAAAGATACATTGATTTATTACAGAGACTGTGATAGCAGAAAACAGGATGCAATTTTTGTTACGGAGTCTCTTTAAAGGGACTCCGAGCTCAGCGAAAAAAGTAAAGTTGTACTCACCAGGGTCTTTCTCCAGCCCAGGCTGGTCGGGAGGTCCCACGCCGGCGTCCTGGCTCCTCTCCCTTCACCCCGCTCCGGTATGGCTGACAGGCCCGCAGCCCGGGCAACACTCGGTGGAGTGTCGGGGCTGCAGCTTCCGCGTATGACGCGGATTACGTCACACGCCGCCGGCCGCCTCGCGTTCATCACGGCGGGCCGGCGTGAAAAGTACTGCGCATTGCGCGATTAAAAGCGCGCATGCGCAGTACTTTCACGCCGGGCCGCCGTGATGACGCGAGGCGGCCGGCGGTGTGAACGTAATCCCGCGTCATACGCGGAAGCTGCAGCCCCGACACTCCACCGAGTGTCGCCCGGGCTGCGGCCTGTCAGCCATAACCGGAGCGGGGTGAAGGAGAGGAGCCAGGACGCCGGCGTGGGACCTCTCCCGACCAGCACTGGGCTGGAGAAAGACCCTGGTGAGTACAACTTTACTTTTTTTTGCTGAGCTCGGAGTCCCTTTAAAGGGTTATTATGCTGTTGCATATCTTTTAGAGCAGAGAGGAAGTTCTGCATTCAGGTCACTTTTAAACAGTTTTTGCAGGATTGTCTTGACCTGCTATTTAGGGCTCTTTCACATCTGCTCTGGTTTCCTGCTTTTTGAGGCAAACGGCAATAGATTGCGCTAACCAAGGTAAAATGAAAGTCTATAGACTTACATTTTATCATTCACATCTAATTCTGCATTTTGGTGTGCGTTGCGGTTTGACGCAACCGGGAGCTTTTAATCATCCGGCGCCGGCGGTTTTCCCCTTTGAGTGTATTATAACTACTGCCACTAAACAGCATTGCACCACAACTTTCCCAATATCATCAACGCGTACACAAAGTCGGGTTTGTGCACGCGTTGCCTGATGTGACAGAGCCCCTTAGACCTGAGAGTGCTGTGTTTTCCACCCTCCTCTGTCTAGCCAACAAATCGAGCTTAGTTATGAAAGTCAGACATGTTAAAAAACGCATGGTCATTGTGCGTATATTGAAGAAAGAGGGAACATATGTGAAATGCAAAGATTGGTATATTACAGCTATAGAGTAAATTCCACTCTAGAAACCTGCTCTCTATAATAATAGCTGTTGTTTCCTTTGTAGGTTCTTTGCTGGCTATTCATTTACAGCCCGAAGTAATTATGAAGTCACCATTATGGCTGGAGAACCGGTGACCGTTGTGGAGCCCACATGACAAGGAAGGACGTCCGGAGTGGAGCCTAGTGGAAGTCCGTGGACAGAGGGGCTATGTACCTTCTAGCTATCTAATTACAGTCCCTGTGCAAGCAGCCAGCCACAGGCCATGAGCAGGCAATTATACACACACAAGATAACCTCACTGTGAATTCAGGAAAGAGAGACAGTCCATTGAACTATGGCAAATGGCAGCCCATTCGGAATGGACCTATTCACTGCAATGTCTTCTGCAGTCAGCATACAGCTGCATACAAAGATTGAACAAAGTAAATATGTATTTATCAGAGAAGTAAAATGCTTCTATGCAATGTTGCCTTCTATAATATATAGAGAACTCACAAAAAGACTTCAAATTATGTCAACATTAAGGGCCCCTTTTTCCCACCAGCGCTGGCTGAATTCGCAAAACCGCAAACCACTAGCGATTTTTACAATCGCTTACGGTTTTGCTTTTTAACATAGGGAATCGCGGTAGGTCATTTCCACTACCGCGATTCGCTTTTGTCGGGAACGCGAACGCGCGGCGGAGCGATAATTGCCGCGCGATTTTGCTATGCAGTGCATAGCATAGCAAAATCGCGGGCCGCAAACGTCGGGGGGAATCACCGGTTTTGCGATTCAGCAATCGCTAGCGTTCAGCGTGAACGCTAGCGATTTGCAGGTGGAAAAGGGCCCTAAACTGTGAAAGCTGCAGCTTCTTTATTACTGTGAATAAGTGGACTTTTGCCTTGGTATTGTATAAAAGCTACTATTAGTAACGCCATGCAGTGCTAGTATTCCTGTACTAAAAGCCTGAAATATATTGCTGTGTGGGTGTAAATATTAATTCCATTAATAAAGCAGAAAGTGACTGCCAGTCCTCCTGTACAGATCATCGTGTGTACATAGTGCATTGGCTGTTTATTCACATTATGTCAAAGCAATATTGATACATAAAGGAAAATATTCAAACCTATGAAAATGTATTTTAGTATGTTATATGATGTGGGGGGTACCATCTCTCTGAGAAATGTTTCATCAGGTGGGGGGGGCCTTGCTAAGCACACCTGGATGCTGCTTGTATAGATTTAAGTATATTTTCTACTTTTGCAAATGGCAGTGGGGTATATGTAAGTAGATATGAAGTCCATTCTGCTCGGCACTTCCTACAGTAAATATTTCCAAGTACTCAGATCAGCTAAAGCCCTTACCTTAGTGAAAGGAGTGTGTGCTACGGACACCCACTTTCCATTGCATTCCAGGCACATGTCCGGGCTCCGATGATCCTGGCACTAGAGGGTGACACAGGCTTTCTCAGTACATGGAATCTAAGTAACAATTTATCCTCACTAGAGCTTCCAGCAAGGGGTAATGTACTACCACCATTAATGGGCTGCTACTGACTACCTGATAACGATCTGGGTTACCCCACTGGAGACAAGAAGTACAGGAAAGTGAACCCTGCTTGCAGAGTAGGGGTGATGACAGGACAGGGTTGGGTTGTAGAGTGGATTCAATTGTGGCAACTGGCAGAGCCAGGTCAGAGGGTAGGCTTGTATCAGGACTGATGGTTGGCAGGGCATAGTTAATGGGTAGGACTGATGGCCAGTAGACCATGATCAGAGGGCAAGAAATCAAGACTGGTGTTTTGCAACAGAGGGTAGGCTGAGAAAGGTATTGGTGGTCAGCAGAGCAGAGTCAGAGGGTAAGCTGGGGTCAGGACTGATCGTCAGAGCAGGGTCAGAGTGAAGACTGAGATCAGGACTTGTGGTCAGTAGAGCAGGGTCATGGAGTAGGTAGGATGGGGCAGGGAAGGTCAGGACCAGAGACTGAATTCAGGGCAGGTATATGGCCATGCCTAAAGTCAGAAGATAGTGACTTGTGGCACACATGACTGGGGAACACACCGGAGGAGAGACCTGAACTTAGTAGCCACACTTTCTTGGAGAGCAGAGGACACCCCGGACAGGACTGCTGCAGAAGAGATGAGGGCAAAAGAAGCTGAGCAGGATGGTTAGTATAGCACACAAAACAAAGAACTCGATGACTGTTCAGGGCTTATCTCAGCTTACTTAACGTTCCATTGATTTTAAGGGAGTGGTTGCTATGTACAGGCACAGACCTGCTAGAGAGCTCTTATTTATTGGCATGGAATGTAGTGGGGGTGGGCTTCCCCCATTCTTTTTCATTTGACAAGTGGACTTGTCATGAGTAAATAATATAAGCATTTTATTTCAATCTATATAGTAACTTTTATGAAGTGCGCACTACATTATTATTATTATTATTTAGTATTTATATAGCGCTGACATATTACGCAGCGCTGTACAGTGTATATATATATATATCTTGTTACTAACTGTCCCTCAAAGGAGCTCACAATCTAATCCCTACCATATGTCTATATTATGTAGTGTAAGTACTGTAGTCTAGGGCCAATTTTAGGTGGAGCCAATTAACTTATTTGTATGTTTTTGGAACGTGGGAGGAAACCGGAGTGCCCGGAGGAAACCCACGCAGACACGGAGAGAACATACAAACTCTTTGCAGATAGTGCCCTGGCTGGGATTCGAACCAGGGACCCAGCGCTGCAAGGCGAGAGAGCTAACCGCTACGCCACCGTGCTGCCCCATGAACTATACACAATGAATAACTTTGCGGTCTCATTGAGATAGAGAATCTGTGCCCACTTTATGCATTCTGGCCTGTTTCTAGGGAGATCTGTGAAGTTATGCTATTCTGTTCCCACACTGGCTGTTGACCTGGCAACCAAACAAACCAGATTGTGACAGTTTCAGCACAGCAAGATGTACATGCCTGATCCTAAAAGGTGTCAAGTAATGAGAGCTGCTGCTACAAGGGAATGGCTCTTCAGTGGGTGTTAATAAAGAAAAGATAGGCATCTGTAAATCCACAGTGAAACTTAAGCTAAGTACACACGGGGGACAAAAGTGGCTAGTCGCTAGCGCATAGGGGACGCGCGCGCGACAGCCCGGCCTGTGCGACAGCTGTCTACACGTCTCTGCCCAAAGGCAGAGACGCTGCGGAAGCTGTCGCCGAAGGTCCCTCCCCCGCCGGAAGCTCCATACATTGTGTATGGAGTTGCTGCCGCTAGTCCGCATATACACAGCGGACTAGCGACAGTTGCGGCGACAGGTGTTGCCGGCGATTGACCAAGTCAATCGCCCGGCGACAGCTCAGACTAGCGACGGTTCGTGGCGCGCGCGGCAGACACACGGGGGATCTGTCGCTGCAACATGCGGTTGCAGCGACAGTTGTAACCCGTGTGTATGTACCATTAGCCTTCAGCACCATCTAAACTCTGCTACAACTATTTAAGTACTGGACTGCATTAAAATGGGGTTAGAAGCTTTTTGAATCTTTGCCACTATCGGTGTTAGGCAAAGTTTTTTTTCAACTTGCATGCAGCTTAAACCTGCGCCAAAAAATCATCAGGAAGTGCATTTGATTGGCTGAATTCTAAGATGCATACAATTTGCATTAAATCTGCAAGTAAGCTATAATTAATAATTGTAGCTGATGTTAATTTTATGGCAATGTATGCAGCTTGGGTGGCTTTTATTGGTCCCATTCCGAGCTGCATAAATATGCTTAACCTATTTTGGTTCCTGGACGTAGTTTCTACCATGTGCGCTACCGCGCGCGTGCACTCCCGGCCGCGGATTCGGTAGCCAGGGAATCAATGTATCGGGCTATGGTGCCTGATCACTGATTCCTCTCCCCCGCTGAAAAAGCGACAGCTTCTCTCGGAAGCTGCACCTTTTCTGGCCGTTCCCTGCTCGATGCGCCACTCTAAGCGTGTGTTACGCTTAGAGTGACGTCATGTAAACAAACTCATGGCCACCATCTTGTGGCCAAAAAGTAATACTACAACTGAAAATAAAAATACATCAAAATGAACACACATTTACATTATAAATCTATTGTTTACCCCCCACCCTCCCAAAACTACCCAAATAAAATGTTTACTATATAAAAAAAAAAACCCATTACAATAAAAAAAAAAACATGTAAATATTTACCTAAGGGTCTAAACTTTTTAAATATCAATGTAAAGATGAAATATTTCTATATTTTTTTATTTTAAACTTATCAGTGATAGATGCAAAATGGAAAAAATGCACCTTTATTTCCAAATAAAATATTGTCGCCATACATTGTGATAGGGACATAATTTTAATGGTGTAATAACCGGGACATATGGGCAAATACAATACGTGAGTTTTAATTATGGAGGCATGTATTATTTTAAAACTATAATGGCTGAAAACTGGGAAATAATGAATTTTTCCATTTTTTTCTTATTCTTCCTGTTAAAATGCGTTTACAGTAAAGTGGCTCTTAGCAAAATGTACCCCCCAAAGAAAGCCTAATTGGTGGCGGAAAAAACAAGATATAGATCAGTTCATTGTGATAAGTAGTGATAAAGTTATAGGCTAATGAATGAGAGGTGAACATTTCTCTCGTGAAAACCACGGAACCTGAATGGGTTAATATTTACATCAACTTTTCATCAACACAAAATTATTAGCATCTCATTGGCCATTTATTTTGCTGAACAACCAGTCTACAAAAGATCTTGGCACAGCAGGAGCTAACAGACAGATATCACTGCCATTCCATCTCCCTTATTCCATCTCTATGAGGGCTCGTTTCCACTATAGCGAATCCGCATGCAGGCACCGCATGCGGATTCGCATAGGCAATACAAGTGGATGGAATTGTTTCCACTTGTGCGGGTGCGTTTTGGCGTGCGGGGGAAATCTGCACGGCAGAGCCGTCAGGTTTCGCGTGCGGCAGGAATGCGGGCGAATCGCCTGCAATGCTTTTAATAGGGAAATCGCATGTGGCTTTGTCATGCGGATTTACCCGCGATTTCGCGTGCGATTTTGCATGTAATGCTATGGAGCTTTACACAGGCAGTGACATGGTTAAATTCGCCTGGCTCCTTGCCATGCGAAATCGCAAGCGAAATCGCGGGGAAATCCGCATGTGGAAACGCATCCGCAAGCAATTTCGTCCGCGGTGGAATCCAGGCGATTCCGCACCGCAACAGTGGAAACGAGCCCTCAGTGACCATGTTCCAAAACGTTTTCAATAGATTTGTTGTGATAAGATCAGAAAGTATAACAATTTCTGTATGTTCTAAATCAGGGGTGCCCAATAGGTCGATCGCGATCTACCGGTAGATCGCGACTGCCTATTTAGTAGATCGCGGCCTCTTGGCCGCGTCCCATCACATTTTGCGGCCGGCAGCTGTCCCATCAAATTCTGCTGCCGGCCGCTGGCCAATAGGAAGCAGGGGAGGAGAGAGGAGGCGCGGCTGAAGAGGCAAGTGGCGGTTCTGCCATGACGCGACGTCATGGCTGGGTGTGGCGCTGGGCACAACACATGCACGCACGCCTCATTCAATGGCGCTGCCAGCCGGAGCGCTCCGGGAGGGGAGACCAGACATCGTCGCTGGAGGGAGGTAAGTGATTAAGCACCCGTGCACCCATCACTACCTACCTATGCTAAAAGCACCCATCCCTACCTACCTATGCTAAAAGCACCCATCCCTACCTACCTATGCTAAAAGCACCCATCACTACCTACCTATGCTAAAAGCACCCATCCCTACCTACCTATGCTAAAAGCACCCATCCCTACCTACCTATGCTAAAAGCACCCATCACTACCTACCTATGCTAAAGGCACCTATCCCCACCTAACTATGCTAAATGGACCTATCCCCACCTACCTATGCTAAAGGCACCTATCCCTACCTACCTATGCTAAAGGCACCTATCCCTACCTACCTATGCTAAAGGCACCTATACCCACCTACCTATGCTAAAAGCACCCATCCCTACCTACCTATGCTAAAAGCACCCATCCCTACCTACCTATGCTAAAAGCACCCATCTTACCTACCTATGCTAAAGGGACCTATCCCCACCTACCTATGCTAAAGGCACCTATCCCTACCTACCTATGCTAAAGGCACCTATCCCTACCTACCTATGCTAAAGGGACCTATCCCCACCTACCTATGCTAAAGGCACCTATCCCCACCTACCTATGCTAAAGGCACCTATCCCCACCTACCTATGCTAAAGGCACCTGTACCCAGCTACCTATGCTGAAGGGGCCTGTACCCAGCTACCTATGCTGAAGGGACCTATACTTAGCTACCTATACTGGAAGCACTTGTACCTGGGGGCTGTTCATGACCGGGGGGAGGGGGAGTGTCTGCAACACTTTAAATGTTGGTAGATCTGGACTTGGCAAATTTTAAAGTATCTCGCGAGCCAAAAAAGTGTGGGCACCCCTGTTATAAATTATGCGCAGTTGAACAGTGATGTGAAAATTGGTTTCATGGAGTGCAGTGGAGCTGATTGCAGGTTTGATTCAGGCTGGTTTTACACCTGACCATTGCGTTTGCGGTGCAATGCTCTATCCCCATCGCACCGCAATGCAAAAATCTTCATTCATATGACCCTGTGGCAGAGTGGGCTGAAAGTGTCATATGTATAGTGCCGCACGCCGCTTGACATACTCCCTGCTGCACAGGATGAACATACCTGGGATTCCTGGGTTTCCTCGTCGTATGTCTGTCATTCCGCGCATCCGTGTCACACCATCGCTGCCAACATATCTAAAATCCCTGTGACGCCCATTGACTTACATGACTTCTGTCGTCGTGGAAGTCTTATGGTAATGCACTGTTGACTTTGCAACGGGTCGGCGGCTGATCGGGCACCACCGGCCCAATGCGAGGAGGTAAGTGTGTTAGGCCCCATTGCCTTGCATTGTTGATGTAATACCCTGTGGTAAAACAGGGTAACGCAATGCACACTTACAAGGCAAGAGTAAAAGGGGCCTGAGGGTTTACCCGTGTTCCATGTATTATGTATCCAAGAAAAAAAGACTTGCCATAGTTGTTGCATTTATAAACATCTTATGCAAGGGAGTATGCAGAGGTATCAAGATCCTTCTGAAGTTGCTAACCGAGGGGAAGTTGTTAATTGGGACAGTTTTACTAGCTTGTCCAGTTGGTCGATACCCACAATAACCATTGATCAGCTAACACCTCTTAAGTGTAACACATGAAAATGGGATAGGATCGTCTGAAAAGGGCTTGATTGGGGAACTGAAATTTAAAGTACACCTGAAGTGAAACAAAAATTTCAAATTAAATTAACAATGCATTAGTGGACTTACAGTACTGCACAATACTATTATTTCTCCTCGTAGTCTTCAGGGTTCCTCTTGTTTCTAGTTCTTAACTAGCTTAGCGCGTCACGCCAATGGGCATGACTGCAGCGGCAGCCCCAGGACTGCCTAACGCCAATCGGTGTCAAGTCCTGGAACTGGCTACTGCAGGAGATCGCCCGCGCGGATGCGTGCGCATCTCCGCTTGGAAGGCGGAGCTCCGCCCCGCCTCCAGTCTCCCAGCGGCGATCGCCGCTCAAAGACTGTTAAACAGCGTAACTACCGTCTATAAACCTTGTACAGTGCTGCGATCTGCAGCAGCGCTGTACTGGAGACAGCCATGTGTCACGGCTGTCCCCTCCATTGGCTCAGTAGTCATCAGTTGTCATAGCTATGATCACAGTGTGACAGCCGATCACAGTGATTGGCTGGCGGGAGAAGGGAGGGTGGGGATAAAATAAATAGTAAAAAATATTGTAAAAATAAAGCGATAAAGATTTATAAAAAAAAAAAAAAAATAAACATCTGGGGGGCGATCAGACTCACCAACAAAAAGCTCTGTTGGTGGGGAGAAAAGGTGTGTGTGTGTGTGGGGGGGGGGGGGGAATCCCTTGTGTGCTGAGTTGTGCAGCCCTGCAGCTTGGCCTTAAAGAGAACCTGAACTGAAAATAAAAAGTCAAAATAACCATACACAGGTCATACTTACCTCCTGTGTAGTCTTCTGCTCAATCTCTTTTTCCTCTCCTGCGTCCCATTTGTCCACTGTGATCAATGGAATTTTCTGTCCGCCATTTTAAAAATGGCCATTACCCCATAACAGCTTCCTGGTCAGCACACTGTTAAACTGTAATATCACCCACTTGAGCCATAGGGAAACATGGATATTACCTTGCACATTCAGTTGTAACTGACAGCTGCTGAAATATAACTGATAGCAACTGGTATATTTCAGTTCTGACAAAATATTGTCAGAACTGGAAGGGATCACTGTAAGAAGAAAATGGTGAGCTTCTGAGAGGAACTGACGGTGAGGTAAGTATGTAACATTCATTTGCAGCTATGTTATGTGTTTATTTTAAATAAGTTTCCTCACTTCAGGTTCCCTTTAAAGCTGCAGTGTCCCAATTAACAAAAAATGTCCTGGTCTTTAAGGGGGTTTAGTACTGTGGTCCTCAAGTGGTTAATATTCATCTGACGATCAGTTGAGTTATCTAAAGGAAGTGGCTGTGCATGTGTGTATTTCAACTGCACATGCCAAGTAAAAAAAAACAAAAAAAAACTTGTACACAAAAAAGATGCGCAGAAGCCGTTTCTTCACTGTGCCTGTGGGGTTTGGAAGTTGCACATGGTCAGTTCCGATACGCTTGTGTACTTCCTGTTAGATTTCTAGGACATCCTGAACAAAATATGTCACAGAATTGGGTATGAGAAGGATCCCAAACAAAACAAGCAGCAAGAAGAGTTTATCGTGGAAGTGTTATGGCCCACCAGGATTTTCATTCTAGTTTTGGTACTCTTTAGTTGTGCTTTAACCTCTCTGAGTACTCCAAAGGTGCCATGCAGCCTTGGTTCCTCCCAATCATATTCCTTCTCCTTGAGCTATTTGTCTGGCTCAGAGGACTACACCAACTAACACTAAGGCCCCGTTCACATCTGAGCGGGAATTGCACGATTCCCGCTCACCACAAACCACTAGCGGTTTTTAAAACCGCTTAGCACATGTTCTCACTGCCGCGATTGTGGGCGTTTTGCGATTAGCAATAATTGCAAACGCGTTACCTGCAGCATTTTGGTGGCAATTCTTGAGCGATCGTGATTAGCATGCATAGAACCGCTAATCGCGATCGCTCCCAAAACGCTACTGTGTCCAGTGATTTTTCCACGTTAATCGCGGCAAAATCACTCCTGCAAAATGCTAGCGGTAATCGCTAGTGTTTTGCGATTTCAGGTGTGAACGGGGACTTAGTGCTTATTTGTTAAAAGAGATGATCTAAGATCTACATCACCACATTTGTCTTCTCTACTTAAAAAAATAAATAAAATAAAACCTCATCAGATGGCCACTTTAAGGGCTCATTTCCATGGTCAGTTGAGCTGTGTGCTCAGCAAGCAGTTACCAGACAGCAGTGAGCAGTCACCAGGCAGTTGCAAGCAGTTGTGAGAGTTTGAGAGGCTTTTTACTGCCTATCATCTGCCCATGGAAAAGAGGCCTAAAATTGCCACAGTTGTAAAGGGGCAATTGCTACAACCTGGGGGACACTCAGGGCTCGTTCCCACTGTTGCGACGCGATTTCGGCCGCATTCCGACGCTTGTAAAAACGCATGCGTTTAACCATGACACTGCCAGGGCTAAATAAAATTGAAAAAGGTGCGAAATCGCACGCGAAATCGCGGGTAAAAACGCATGTAACAAACGCATGCGTTTTTACTATTAAATACATTAGCGGCGATTCGCACGGATTCCCGACGCAGGCGAAATCGTTGGCTCTTTTGTGCGTTTTTTTCACGCTGAAAAAAACGCACCTCAACAACGCTACAGTGGAAACAGGCCCATCCACTTGTATTACATGTGCGGATCTGCATGCGTTGGATGCATGCAGATTCGCGATGGTGGAAACGAGCCCTCAAAGTCATCATTTACTTTTTATTTCTTTTTTTTTTTAAATCTTTATTTTCTTATTTTGAGTCAAAGAAATATATAATCAATAATATAAAACAGTACAGCCACCAAAACATGCCAGTACAGATGTAACTCAATGGCAACACCACAAATCTTGGTGGTCCTGAAAATATTCCAGACCCAAATTTAATTAAGAGCTAACATAAAACACACACACCCAAAACATAACAAAATAAAACAAAACGATAATTTACCACCAGAAATCATGGCACTCTTCTGGCAATCAGCTCATAGCCACCTTCAATTATTACGGTATATGTAGTTTATGCTGTCAATTACAACCCCACACTACTTTCACCTCATTCACATGTGAATGTACATACTCATTTTGAATTACCTTAGTTTCACAGTAGTCTTTTCCATATTGTGTTTTGGAAACCGACAAGAACCCTGCATATATCTGTCTTTCTGTCATTTTGTTCATGTTTTCTTATGCAGGCCTGAATATCCAAAGCCTTCCTAAGGCCTCTTTTCCATGGACAGTTGATAGGCAGTGAAATGCATCTCAAACTCTTACAACTGCCTACTGCTGCCTGATAACTGCTCACTGCCACCTGGTAACTGTTTGCTGAGCACACAGTTTAACTATCCATTAAAAAGAGGCCTAAGAGCCTGTTTCCACTATCCCAAATCTGCAAGCATTTTCTGCATGCAGATTTGCATAACCAATACAAGTTAATGGGCCTGTTTCCACTTGTCAGAAATACTGTGCGGTTTTGTGTGCAGGAAAAATCTGCACGGCAGAGCCATCAGAATACGATTCGCATACAATGCATTTAATAGGAAATTTGCATGCGTGTTCGCATGCAAATTTTAACTCATTTTACCGCGAATTCGCGTACGTTTTCACATAAAATCAATGTAAAAGCACACAGGCACTGACATGGTTAAATTCACATACTAACATATGCAAAAATGTATGCGAATTTGCAGTAAAATTTGCGTTAAAATATGCATGCGAATTCGTTTTTTGCGGTCTCCGCGACAAATTTGCGCCGCACAAGTGGAAACGGGCCCTTACGCTCTCTCTCAAAAAGTTAACACGTTTTGGATCTATTGTCATCTCATCTTGCTTTGGCAGTAGTTAGTCCTTTTCCAGCAAACAGAAGTATCAGAGTACAGTGTCCATGACTCTCATAACATGGCATGTTTGAATTGTTCCTACGGCATTCTGCTGGGGAATTCTGTTTATATGCACTTGGTTGCTGCTACCACACTATTACAAGCAAAGCTTGATTGGGGAGACCGTTCTCGGTCTTGCACTATCTGGGCTGCATCAAACAAACTGTCGTTTATCTGTAGCTGCGTACACAATTATAATGGCCATTACAACTGTAGACTATTTAGGTGAGCCATCTCCTTGTTAACAAAGATTTACTGGAAAAGGAATGGATAATTTACAGTAGATCTAAACGAGCTGTTAAGTTCACAAGGAGGCCTTGTGTCTGCCAAGAGTACACAGTAGTCCAATAGAAATGTCACATGTAAATATTGTCCGGTAACATTCCTTTTAATGCCTACACTGATCTGGTTGCCAGACCACCATGCCAGCAGCCTGGCCACAACTGGCAAATATCATTATTTATAATCGTTTACTGCACTAACTTGATTATTTTTTTTTTTCAAGACTTTCAGGGTAGTGATAGATACTAAGTGACTCATGATGACCATACACTGGCAGATGGCTGCCCGCTGTGCCAAAAAGATCGACTCCTCTCTGATCTTAGTGGCTGTGCAGTTTCTGTATCGTGTATTCAATCCACTGTTCATTACCAGCATAACACCAATGAAAAGCTAATAAGATGGATGAAAGAGGGTCCCTCATGGGCCCCTCTGGTCCAGGGCCCCGTGCGGTCGCAACCTCTGCATCCCCTAATTGCTACACCACTGGTTATTATCCATTATACAGTGCGCAGCCAAAATCCTAAAACCTAGTCCAATGAGTGATCTAAAAGTTTTAGGCTACATTCACAGTGGGACATTGTGGACTGCGCTATAAAGTCTTATATTGCTTATGGAACGTTCACAGTGCGACGTTAGTGTTGCATTGTACTGTGTAGCGTATAAACGCACACGTTACCAGGTAGAGGAAAGCATACTTTTCATCGCCTGTATGCTTTACTGTACCTACTGTATGTGACGGGAATGTAGCATTAATGTGTGTTACCACCTCTTTTTTTTGCGCTGCGTTGTAATGCTGCATTGTGACTTTAACGTTGCATTACAATGCAACGTCCCACTGTGAATAAACCCTCAAAGGCTCCAATCCAAAGTGGGTAAGAAATGCAGAACATCGCCTGCTGCACGTGATGGCAACACCCACCTCACACATATATCCATGCTGATTCATTCACGAACTAAAGGTTCCTTTGTAAAGTGCTTCAATGTACAGTTAGAGTATTACAGTTAGAGACATATTTATTATATATGTGGCCCTATGATTTTTGCATCTATCCCTCTGCCCAAGTCTGACCTTCTATTCAGAAATAAAAAGATTCTGTGGTCAGTTTTTCTCACATAATCTTTGGCAGTGACTTAATATACACATAGCCACTAGAGGGAGTATAAACCCATCAAAGATTACCTTTGCATTGAAAAACATATCATTTCCCTAATGCACGATGTTTTTTTTTTTTTAACAGGCGAGGCGTCCCTTGTATTACACACCATTAAGAGAAATTTGGAAATGGTCAATTTCTGAAGCTGCATATGAATGTAAGATGGTTGTGTGCACAAGCACGCTCTGATTGCTGATCAGCAGGAAGCCTTGCAAATGCAGCTGACATGTTTATCTCTATGAAGAGTGGAGAGGTTAAAGGCTCATACACACATCAGACTATAGTCTTTGGAAAATGAAAGATCACAGACCAATCTTACCACCCTTCATGTAGTATGAGAGCCATACCTTCACAGTCTTTTCTATGGAGCTGAACTCCACATCAGAAAAAAATCTTTGCAAGATGCTGCACACACAGATGCTGTACAGACACAAACGATCAGTATCTGCAAAAGATCTGTTCCTGCCAAAAATCCATTCCTGCAAATTGCAATGATAGTCTATGAGATCTGCAGATCATCATACACACATGATTTAACTGACATTCATCTGCAGATCAAGCAATCATCCGCAGATCTGAAAATCCATCCTGGTGGATCTGATCTGCAGATGAATGTCAGTTAAATCATGTGTGTATGATGATCTGCAGATCTCATAGACTATCATTGCAATTTGCAGGAATGGATTTTTGGCAGGAACAGATCTTTTGCAGCTACAGATCTTTTGAGTGTGTACAGCATCTGTGTGTGCAGCATCTTGCAAAGATTTTTTTCTGATGGGGAGTTCAGCTCCATAGAATAGACTGTGTAGAGTATGGCTCTCATACTACATGAAGGGTGGTAAGATTGGTCTGTGATCTTTCATTTTCCAAAGACTATAGTCTGATGTGTGTATGCACCTTAAGAGGCAGGAACTTCCAGCTACAATCAGAAAATCAAACTTAGCAGCTAACTCTTTACACAGGTTTAGTTTTATATAGCAGAATAGGATGGTATATGCATATGACTATTATAGATTACTATAGTATTCCCTGGTAGTCTAGGGGTCCTCCCATAGTATTCCCTTGTTATTCATTGGTCTCCCCAGGGCCAGGATGAGGCAGAGGCGAGAGAGGCTCCAGCCTCAGGGCGCAGTGTAGGAAGGGCTGCACAACTCACTCAGCTATCATTCCCCTATTGTGTTTGGAGCAGAGAAAAATAAAAAAGGTGATATATGGCAGTGACTGCAAGCCAGATAATTAAAGATTAAGGTGTTTGGGGGGGGGGGGGGGGCGCCTCTTTAGACTAACAGCAATCAGTGTGTGACAGCTGGAGTGGGTGGGATGGGGTGGCGCACTTTGGTGTCTCAGCCTTGGAGCCGGGAGGACCTTGTCCCGGCTCTGGGCCTCCACAGCCCCTAATAGTATTCCCTGGTTGTTTAGTGGTCCCCCAACACCCAATATTATTCCCTGCTCATTTAGAGATCTCCCACAGTATTCCCTGGCTGTGTAGTGCTCCCCCCCCCCCCCCCCACAGTTTACATTGATTGTCCTGTGGTCCCCCCATAGTGACTCTCAGATGTAAGAGGGAGAAGGTTGGCCAGGGGAGGCGAGTAGTATCACCCGCTGCACTACACTCCTGTAGGGGGACTGGGGCCACTCCAAACATAAATTTGGGACCCCAGCCACAAATCTTTCCTCCTAGTGATATTCTTGGAATGCTATGTTAATAAGCTACAGTTTGCATGCAAGTCACAATTATATGGATCTTATTGCCGCTCTGAATTTGCCAGAATGGCCTCCAATTCATGGGTCCAGGTAGGTTTGTGTTTTAGGAAGGAAACATTTCCTCTTATCTCTATTGCCTATTGTAATTTTCCATTCTCCAAACAGACATATATGCGATAATTCAGCTTTGAAATAAACCTGGGATGTACTGAAGAAGTAATAAGATACATTTTTTGCATGGCCTGGTCACTAGGGGGGTTTAATCCCAGGGTCCTCAAGAGGTTAAAGGAAATCAGAGATTTAACAAGATAAAAGTTTTATACATACCTGGGGCTTCCTCCAGCCCCATGCGCAAAGATCGCTCCTACACCGCCGTCCTCAGCCTTCTCTGTTGCCAGCCAGTCGCAGTATCTCTCCGGCGTCTGCCGGAGAAATACGTAGAGAGTGCAATTCTTTTGCGCAGACTGGCTGTGTGTGACCGGCAGAAGTTACGGGACCTGATACCAGCAACAGAGAAGGCTGAGGATGGCGGCGTGGGAGAGATCAGTGCAGAGGGGGGCTGGAGGAAGTCCCAGGTATGTATAAAACTTTTATCTTGTTACATCTCTGGTTTCCTTTAACCTCTTGAGGACCCTGGGATTAAACCCCCCTAGTGACCAGGCCATTTTTTATAGGCCACTGCAGCCTTAGCTTTAACCGCTTGCCGTCTGCGTCACGCCAATGGGCGTGGCCGCGTCGGCAGTCCCAGGATCAGCTAACGCCGATTGGCGTAAAGTCCTGGGGCAGCAGTTAGCAGGAGATTGCATCTTCCGCTTGGTCGGCGGAGCGGAGCTCCGCCTTCAGTCTCCGAGCCGCTCAGAAGACTGTTACACGGCGAAACCGCCGTGTATTTACATGTACAGCGCTGCGATCAGCAGCAGCGCTGTACTGGGGACAGCCGTGTGACACGACTGTCCCCCTGGGGGACAAGGCAGAAGCCTATGACAGCCGATCGCCATGTTTGGCCGGCTGGGAGGAGGGAGGGAGGGATACAATTTAAAGCAACAGGTATTTTTATTAAAAAAAAAATATTTGTAAAAATAAAAAATAAACATGGGGAGAGCGACCAGACCCCACCAACAGAGAGCTTTGTTGGTGGGGAGAAAAAGGGGGGGGGGGGAATCACTTGTGTGCTGTGTTGTGCGGCCCTGCAGCTTGGCCTTAAAGAGGAACTCCAGTGAAAATAATGTAGTAAAAAAAGTGCTTCATTTTTACAATAATTATGTATAAATTATTTAGTCAGTGTTTGCTCTTTGTAAAATCTTTCCTCTCCCAGATTTACATCCTGACATTTATTACATGGTGACATTTTTACTGTGGGCAGGTTATGTAGCTGCTCCTAGCTGTTTTGGCTGTTAGAGACAGCTGTAAACAGCTAATTCCTGTCTGTGAACATTGTTACATTGTGGCAGTTTGCCCAGAGTACCGCGGTACTCAGAGCTTCTTGTGGGAGGGGTTTCAGCACAAAATCAGTCATACAGCGCCCCCTGATGGTCGGTTTGTGAAAATCATATTTCTCATGTAAAAGGGGGTATCAGCTACTGATTGGGATAAAGTTCAATTCTAGGTTGGAGTTTCTCTTTAAAGCTGCAGTGGCCTATTTTACTAAAAATGGCCTGGCCACTAGGGGGGTTTAGCACTGCGGTCCTCAAGAGGTTAAGGATCGCTGCAGGACTGTACAACTCAGCACACAAGTGATCCTCCCCCCCCCCCTCCCTTTTCTGCCCGCCAACAGAGCTCTCTGTTGGTGGGCAACGATTGCTCCCAGGATATTTGTTTTTTTTTATAAATATTAATTTATTACATTTATGTTTAAGTAATTTTGTTTTTTTTTCCAAAATCCCCTCCCCCCGCCAGCCAACCACTGTGATCGGCTGTCATAGGTTTCAGCCTATGACAGTGGATCACTTGTCTACCTCTAAGGGGGACAGCCGTGTCACACGGCTGTCCCCAGTACAGCGCTGCTGTAGATCGCAGCGCTGCACAATGTAAATAGACTGCGGTTTTGCTGTCTGACAGTCTCCTAGAGGCAAACACTGCTGGGAGGCTGAAGGTGGCTCCGTCATTCATGCGGAGACGCGCACGCATCAGCGCGCGATGTCTTGCAAATCCCCGCCCCAGGACTTGACGCCAATTGCCATTAGGCGGTCCTGGGGCTGCCGTTGCGGTCACGCTCATCGGCATGACGTGGTCGTACGGGGGTTAAAATTGGATACTTACCTTGAGAGGAGGAAGCCTCTGGATCCTAATGAAGCTTCCCCTGTCCTCCCTTGCAGAGGTGATCCAGTGCTGGCAACCCTTGACAAACAATAACAAGTGGATGGTGCAAGCTGTCACAAAAGCAGCTTAGCACTCAGATTTCGTCAGAAATGGCCGAGCCCAATTGGGTCCACTTTACTGTGTAGACACGAGGCTTCTGCACCAGTGCACTAGACTGGACCTGATCGGGCTCGGTTATTTCTGCCGGAGCCAGAGGTAAAAGCCGCTAGTACGCATGTACTCGAATTGAAACAAAAAAGAGAAAAAGAGCCCCCTCCTTTATAATCTAATAATAATAGGCATTCAAACAGGTATAACTCAAAACACCAAGAATAATGAGAAAGTCTTTATTGATACCAGCTAATAAATTTAAAACCAATTAAAAACAAACAGCCAGACCTGGTACATAAGTCCTAAATTATCAATAAACAAATGAGTCTGATGAGAAGTATCAATAATGTGGTTTCTTCTGGTTGCTCCTGTGATAATTGTAACAGAGTCCTATTGATTTATAAAATATTGGTAATAAGGACTTCTGTTTCACAGATAGCTATCCCAGAAGGAACACACAAATAAATAAAATGACTACTACTATCACATCCCTCCTGCTAAAGAATAAGGTGCTAGTGCTTAAAGAAAGCTGGGTATAGATTAGGCAGCTCCCTATTGGAATTAAAGTGACAACTGTGCATAGACCACCAATCAAATTAGTAGATATAAAAAACACTACAAAAAACACTACATCATATATATAAACCGTGCAAACTGTAACAATACATTCTGGCAAATAAAAACAAGAGCTGAAATAAAGTGAATGTTAGTGCAAAGGGATGGCCGCAATGGCCAGTATAAATAGACCTAAAGTGCAGGAATGAGCAGGGAGAAGGAACGTAGAAAAAAAAAAGACTCACCAAGTAAATGAGGTTGAAGGACCAGGAAAGGCTGTACAGCGCTGCCCGCACGTGAGTACGTATGTACTCACCGCTGACAAGCTGACTTACGGGGGTGCCACTGCTAGATCCCCTCTGCTGAGGAGGACAAGGGAAGCGCCTAGCATGGCCAGGCAGAGGCGAGAGAGGCTCCAGCCTCTGCGAAGTGTAGGAGGGGGTGCACAACTCACTCAGCTATAATTCCCGGGGAGGGAAGGGATGCGGGCAGAGACCGGAGCTATGGAGGAGGCGGGGGAGCGGCAGAGACTGACAGATGCAGAGGTAAACAGCTGGCTGTGACAGCTGTGTGTCGACAGCTCGGTGTTTGATTTATGGGGGGCAAGCAGAGCGCAGGGGGGCCTGTGGGGGGAACTGTATAGCAACAGAGTCTGGGAAGTATATGCAGACCCAGCCTCTGTGTGCTGATAGCATTCTTAGAACCCACCTCGGGTTCTCTTTAAATAAAATTAAGCCGGTGCATAAATGTGGACACTGTTGTCATTTTATTGATTCCAAAACCTTTAGAACTAATTATTGGAACTCAGATTGGCTTGGTAAGCTCAGTGACTCCTGACCTACATATGCAGGTGCATCCAATGAGGTATGCTAAAGCACATTTGGACAAGCTAGCTTCATTTTGGAATAAGGTGCTGTGGACTGATGAAACTAAAATTGAGTTATCTGGGCATAACCAGGGGCATTATGCATGGAGGAAAAACACAGCATTCCAAGAAAAACACCTGGTACCCACAGTAAAATATGGTGGTGGTTCCATCATGCTGTGGGGCTGTGTGGCCAGTGCAGGGACTGGGAATATTGTCAAAGTTGAGGGAAGCATGGATTCCATTCAGTATCAGCAGATTCTGGAGACCAATGCCCAGGAATCTGTGACAAAGCTGAAGCCGCGCCGGGGCTAGATCTTTCAACAAGACAACGACCCTAAACACTGCTCAAAATCCACTAAGGCATTTATGCAGAGGAACAAGTACAATGTTCTGGAGTGGCCATCAGTCCCCAGACTTGAATATAATTGAAAATCTGTGGTGTGAGATAAAGAGAACTGTCCATGCTCGGAACCTGAATGAACTAGAGATGTTTTGTAAAGAGGAATGGTCCAAAATACTTTCAACCAGAATCCAGACTCTTATTGGAACCTACATTAAGCATTTAGAGGCTATAATTTCTGCAAAAGGTGGATATACTAAATATTGATTTTCATTTCTTTTTTGTGGTGCCCACACAACAACTTTTGCATCCCACTGTATCTTCCAAATCACATGATAAACATTGATTTACATTAAAATAGCCACGAGACACGCGCCTTCTAGATCGCAATCTCTTGGCCAAGAGCACTCTACACTTGTGCAATTTTTAAATGGTTCCCAGCCATTGTAGCCCGCAACTGCCCAGTTGGCCAGCTTTTGAAGGGGCACAGTGGCTGAATGGAACCGAGCGAAAAAAACAGCGAGGGACCAAGTGGACTTCAGGGAGCTGGAAGGCGCCTAAGATAACTAAAACTGGGCACATTTATTTCACTTTAGGTTTAAATGTTGAAAAATTACCAAAAGAAATGCACATATAAACGCAAAGAGAATGCAAAGCCATTGAAATACATTACATCTGCGGCAATCATGTTTTATAAAAATTGTAAATCACCTGCAAATTTAAATAAGCGAGAGCCCTGAAGTTCACACTATGTGCGTTTGGTAATGCCCACGTTACAATACAGGCATAATGCAACGCACATTAAAACATGCCCTTTATTTTCATAGCATGAGGAATTGCTGTGTAACTGGTGTGTTTTCAAACACGTTATCCAGAAAGGCGCTGTATAAATGCGTTTGGATACTGTGATCTGTTACAATGCAGAGATGTTAACATAACATACAAATGTATGGGCTGTCTGTTCATATGCAGCAACGCAGCATTAATGAAATATCAATATTATAAAATGATTAAAAAAAACTGGTTTGCCCGGATTCCTGCATGCTGAGGGCCTGTGTTTATCCAGCTGCGTGCAGTGAAGTATTGATCCGAGCAAATTCAATTTACAGACCGTCATGTGCGGATCACTTGCACTGAACAGAAATCGGAGAGAAGGAAGAACACTTGAACCTGGACGTGTAGAGAGAAATCAGAAACCTATACCGTGTATGGCTCCTGGGCATGTGATCAATCTGAACTCCTGCAGCTCTATTTACTGTTGACGATATGCTTTTCAGATGGCGTATTTTCTGTACAAAGCACTAATGCAACACATCAAGACTAAACCCTAATTATACTCCATTTGCTAGAATTCTATACTAGATGTATTCTGTAGAACAAGAATGGGGATTAAACGCTTCACAGCTCAGCCATAATAATTCTATCAAACACTAATTACCAGCTTGCAACACCTTAAGGCCATGTTCACAGTGACTGTTCCCTGTGACAGCAGGAACACAACACAACGGATTGGGAAAGCGGCACTGCAAGGTATTCGGGCATTGCGGCACATACTGTAAAGCATACAGTCAATGAAAAGTATGATTCACTGTACCCATTAATGCAGGCATTTTGTGGTAACCCACTGCATGCATTAGGTACACACAGGCTATGGACCTCTAGCACTTGGATCCCGGAGGAGGTGAGTGAGTGAAGTTGGTGCTGTAGACCTTGCCCACTGTGGCTGCGCTCCTCTGCGGGGGGAGGGTTGGCTACTTAATTCTGGGAACCCACCTGGCTATTACTGGGGGGTGTACCTAATTCTGGTAGCACATCTGGCCATTACTGGGGAGGGGGGCTACCTATTGTACTACTATCTGTTACGGGGGGAGGGGGACTACCTATTTCTGGGGGCAAGCCTGGCTATGAATGGGGGGGCAAGGCTACTTAATTCTAGGTGCACAGCTGGCTATTGGAGGGGGGGAAAGCTACCCAATTCTGGGGCGCATCTGCTATTATCAGAGCCAGATTTACCATAAGGCACTGTTGGCACGTGCCTACAGGCCTGATGATGAAAAGGCGGCTCACTCCCCAACCCGAGCGCCTCCCTCCTTTCATATGCGGATTCCTGATGAGAGTGTAAATGAGAGGTTACTAAACCTGCTCTCAGCATTCCACTGACGAGATCTCCCTTCAGTCAATGCCACCTCTAGCTACCTAATACTGACTACCTACTTGGGGGCATCTCTAGCTACTTATAGAAAGTCTAACGTGAAAAACAAATACCTCTTTTTATTATCTAGTCCCCTTCAGCAGTATAAGCAAAGATGAATCGCCACATCTTTACAGCTAAATTATGTATTTAACCCCCCTCTGAAATCCCCGGGGCTAAATCCGACTGGAGGAAGAGTTACAGCCCAAAGCTCTGCCTTCCTCGGGCAGCAAAATCCATGACTTGGTCGAAGTCGAAGAATTTTGCCCCAGGATTTTGGGAGGTTAAATGCATCATTCAGCTGCGCGAATGTGGTGATTCATCTTTGCTCATACTGCTGAAAAGGACTAAATAGTAAAAGAGGGTAATTTTATTAACTTCAGACTCTCTTTAACCAGTTCACCCCCAAGGGTTTTTACTCTAACGGATTAGAGCAATTTTCACTTGTCAGTGCTCCTCCCTTTTATTCCCTAATAACTTTATTACTACTTATCACAAGAAAATGATCTATACCTCGTTTTTTTCGTCACCAATTAGGCTTTCTGTGGGTAGTACATTTTGCTAATAATTTTTTATTCTAAATGCGTTTTAATGAGAAAAACAAAAAAAAAAGAAAAAAAACATTATTTCTCAGATTTAGCAATTATAGTTTTAAAATTAAACATTCTCCTGTGGATAAATCAAACACATTTTATTTGCCCAGTTGTCCCGATTATTAAACCATTTAAATTATGTCCCTATCACAATGTATGGCGACAATATATTATTTTGAAATATAGGTGTTATTTTTCTGGTTTTTTTTTTTTGTTTTGTTCTGGCCGTAGCCGCTGTTCGGGGTCACGTCCATTCACTCCAGGCACTGCGATTGGGTAGAGGACCATTCGGTCCTCCTCCCCAATCACTCAGCACGGGATCCCGATGGAAACAGCGGCAGTAGCGGCGCGCACACGGCAGTAGCGGTGACGGGAACGCGCAACGTATTAAAACGTCATGTTGCTGTTAATGGGGTAAAGCATGACATTTTAATACGTTAGTGTGTCATTAAATGGTTAATATTGAGGGTACTTCTGCTACCTAATACTGAGGGGCACCTGTAGCTACCTATGATGGCAAGGGAATTAAGGGAGGACTGCAAGCACACTTACGGTGCAGTTTGGTGGGGGATTAGTAGGTTCATGGAGGACAAGGTCTAGACTGCCAGGAGATCTGTGCCTAGAGGCTCCTGTGAGGTAAATCTGGGCCTGGCTATTATACTGCGGGGGCTGCTTAATACTAGGGGCATACCTGACTATTAGTAGGGAAGGGGGGCTACTTAATTCTGGGGGCACATCCGGCTACCTATACTGGGGTGGCCTGAACCTTCCCAATACTGGGGGCACATCTGTCTATGTAGACTGGACAGGGGGTCTTCCTAGTACTGGGGGCACATTTGCTACCTATACTGAGAGTCACAATTCGGGGATGGGGGTGTGTTGGAACCTCCACCTCTAGTGCTAGAGAATTTTGTCCTGGCCCTGCTAAAAGTCCTAAAAACCTCTTTGGCTGCAGTAGTGTCTGAGTCACACACAGGAAACAAACATGGCTAATCCAGTCAGAGCACCTGGTCTGCATGCTTGTTAAGGGCTCAGACATGCTATAAGCACTTTTCTGAGCGCTTGTGATTGATTAGCACTTTCTGAGCACTATTTAAAAATCGCTCCTTTCACTATTATTAAAATCGCGGTGAAAATCACATAAAAATCGCTGCGACCGCCTACCTGTAAAAACGTACACGATCGCGGGGATTTTTACCATGATTTTAATGAAAGTGAAAGGGAGCAATTTTTAAAAAGTGCTCTGAAAGCGCTCAGAAAAGTGCTTATAGTGTGTTTGAGCTCTTAGAGTCTATAGCTTTATACACACCACCAATTTTGATTAGCCAATCACTGAATGATTTTACCACTTTTGAAATATGACGATGTTCACATTCACAATGTGCGGTAAAAAAGTGAAAAATGTCCTTTGAGACTGCTTTCACAGTCAGACGTTACAGGCGCACGTTAGAGCAGCCTGTAACGCAGCCCACCGCACAGTAATGAAAAGTCAATGGGCTGTTCACAGTTCCCACGTTGCGTTACATTGTAACGCAGCACGTCAAGTTAAAGTGCTGCGTGCTGTACGTTATAAGCGGCTAAGCCGCGTTAGACTGTTTGCACATGCTCAGTAGTTTTGGAGGAGGAGGTCTCACCTCCTCCTCCTCCTCCTCGGCCAGCCACATGGCTAATTAATATTCACTGCACGGTGGGACGTGCAGTGTTTACTTCCTGGAGCGGCCGCTCTGTGCGGCGATTGGCTGGCGGGACCACGTGATGCCGCATGCGTCCAAGAGTACGCATCACGGCATCACAGACGCCAGAGTGAGCTGCACAACGCGGCTCACTCTGACGTCCACATCAGAGAGCACCAGGCATTGCGTTAGGGGCACGTTATGCGACCATAATGTCCCCTAAAACACAATGTCCTGGTGGGAAAGTAGCCTGAAAGATAGTCCCTTTTTCCTTCCTTCTCCTGTTATACTTTTCTTTCCTTTTCTCCAATCTTATGTAATATTTAATTCTGGTTTACAAACCATGATGAGATTTTATATCCAACACCAAGAGTGTGGTGATGAAGCCTATCAATATGGTTGTAAGGAGGTAGGAGGTTCAAACAACCTAGAGAGAAAACGGGAGCCCAGATAGTGTAGTATGTTAATAGCTCAAATGTGATATTAAAGAGTAAACAAAACTACTCATAAAGGTGGGTTGCAGGAGCAGCTACCAACCATTTGAGGCAGGTGGAGACAATGAACCGACTCCACTCGGGGTGTCACTCCTGGATACAGCCATTCTCTTGATCAAAAACACCAACTGATTATCACAATGGCATCCACCATGAGTAGAGGGGACCCTTCCAACCTTACAGAAAAGGGGATAGGAAGCACACAACAGGGGTAAACAGGTGCCCAGGTATGGATAAAATGAGGTTAAAAACTGATAAAATAAGTGAGTTGGCTTATCTCAGTAACAACAGTCACATGCAATAAACAAGGTTTATTATGCACAAGCAACACGTTTACATACATCAGATCTGTTGTGTATATCAATATGGTTGGGCCTTCATAAGCTGTGGCTAAAGGCTCATACACACATCAGACTATAGTCTTTGGAAAATGAAAGATCACAGACCAATCTTACCACCCTTCATGTAGTATGAGAGCCATACTCTACACAGTCTTTTCTATGGAGCTGAACTCCACATCAGAAAAAAATCTTTGCAAGATGCTGCACACACAGATGCTGTACAGACACAAAAGATCAGTATCTGCAAAAGATCTGTTCCTGCCAAAAATCCATTCCTGCAAATTGCAATGATAGTCTATGAGATCTGTAGATCATCATACACACATGATATAACTGACATTCATCTGCAGATCAAGCAATCATCTGCAGATCTGAAAATCCATCCTGGTGGATCTGATCTGCAGATGAATGTCAGTTAAATCATGTGTGTATGATGATCTGCAGATCTCATAGACTATCATTGCAATTTGCAGGAATGGATTTTTGGCAGGAACAGATCTTTTGCAAATACTGATCTTTTGTGTCTGTACAGCATCTGTGTGTGCAGCATCTTGCAAAGATTTTTTTCTGATGTGGAGTTCAGCTCCATAGAAAAGACTGTGTAGAGTATGGCTCTCATACTACATGAAGGGTGGTAGGATTGGTCTGTGATCTTTCATTTTCCAAAGACTATGGTCTGATGTGTGTATGAGCCTTTAGGCTAGACTGTGATACAAGGAAAAAGGAGTGATAATCATAAAAGTGCGGTAACATGTCAGTAAAAAAATCTTTATTTTAGACTTAAATTCAGCAAAAAATTAAATTCATAATGAAAAAAAAGAGCGCATTTCTTCACCATTTTTATTTTTTTTATCACCTGTAAGTACCTGGCGCTACTTTTCACTTCACATCCAATTACATGTGGTCTTTTTAGCTGTGTTTGCAGGACTTTGGAATTTTTCCAAAGGAAACAATATTTGAGGGCTGGTGCACACCAAAACCCGCTAGCAGATCCGCAAAATGCTAGCAGATTTTTAAACGCTTTTTTAAATTTTTCTATGGCGTTTTGCTAGCGTTTTGCGGATTGCTGCTGCGGATTTCAGTATAGTAGATTTTATATATTGTTACAGTAAAGCTGTTACTGAACAGCTTCTGTAACAAAACGCCTGGCAAACCGCTCTGAAGTGCCGTTTTTCAAAGCGGTTTGCGTTTTTCCTATACTTAACATTGAGGCAGAAACGCATCCACAATCCAAAAAATGCCTCACCCAGGCATTTTTCGTTTCTGCAAAACGCCTGCCGCTCTGGTGTGCACCACCCCATTGAGATACATTGACCAAGCAGATCCGCAGCCGCAAGCGGATCTGAAAACGCCCAAAAAGCCGCTCGGTGTGCACCAGCCCTTACACACTTGTTCCACATTTTTAATGAATGTTTAACATTTTTCACTATAACCGTATTGTTACCAACTTTACTCACACTCAGTAAAATTTTTGTGAATGTGGAAAAAAAGGTACATTTCTTTACCTCACATGGTATTGCAAATGGAAGCCAATAGGCTCTATTCACAAAACTTCTCATAAATGATTTATCACCTACTTGATAAAAATAACCTTTCATTACATTTACAAGCAAAACAATCACTCAATGCAAGTTGATCCTGATTAACTCAATTTCATTATTACTTTTCTTACCTTAATTATATTATATTTTTGCTCTTTGGGAGCTTAAAGGATACCCGAGGTGACGTGACATGATGAGAAAGACATGGCTATGTACAGTGCCTAGCACACAAATTACTAAGCTGTGTTCCTTTTTTCTTTCTCTGCCTGAAAGAGTTAAATATCAAATATGTAAGTGGCTGACTCAGTCCTGACTCAGACAGGAAGTGACTACAGTGTGACCCTCACTGATAAGAAATTTAAACTATAAAACACTTTCCTAGCAGAAAATGGTTTCTGAGAGTGGGAAAGAGATAAAAAGGGTCAATAGTTCATACATTTTAGCTCTGGCACACTTCAATGAATGTGTCATTGAGCAAAAACAATAAAACAGTTAAAACTTAAAAAGTAGATTTAAACATAAAATAAAACTGTGGACTATCTTAAAAAGTCATTTTTAGGAGAAGGAAGATAGATAAAAACGTTTATTTCATTAGTTTATTTTCGCCTCAGGTTTCCTTTAAAAATGTAACATGGATAAGGTGAAAATGGAGGAAAACAGGAGAAAAAGATTTGTGAATCATGCCCAATGTGTTTGCCCTTAGGGCCCATTTACACGAATACGCAGAGTTTCCCCGCAGGCAAATCGCACAGGGAAACTCTGCCATAGGGAACAATGGCACGGCCGGCCAAATCGCTTGCGCTAGCGATTCGGCCAGCATTTTCATCCGAAATGGTGCTGGAGGCTGCGAATCCCATAGCCGTGCATGGCACGGCTGATGGGATTCGTCTCAGTATCCGCACACCAGGAAGTGATGACGCTCGTCTCGCAGACACGAGCGTCACAAGTGGAAACGGGCCCTCATACTACATGAAGGTAATGAAACTGGCCAATGACTGGCCAATCAAAATTGAAGGTGAGTTAAAGGCTTTAGGCTAAAAGTATTAGAATTTTAGAACCGGAACTCAACAGGTTCCTGGTGGGCATGTACGTTCTCGTTACGCTCTTTGACGGCCTGGAGGACTTGCGGGTAGGGATGGTCAATGAGGTGCAAATAATTTTGAGTTGATGCAGCATTATGCACATTTTGTATGCAAATTTATGCAGCTTGGAAATTAACCAAGCAAATCCTGCTGAGGTAAAATTCGATTTCAAAGGGCTCTATTCATAAAACCTTACCGCAAGTTTTCCGCTCAAAACAGCGGATTTTCCCGTCCATTTAGCAAAGTGGGCATTCATAAAAGCTGTTCCCGCATGAAAATCTACGATCCCCCAGCAGAGCGAGAAATTTCCGCCCTCTCCAGTGTTTTTCTAGATTTATCTAGAAAAAAGTAACAAAATGGCCATTCATGAAGTTTAGAGGAAGCGGTATGTGGACGGGAAATACCGCTTCCTCTGATTTTGCGGATTACATACAAGTGAATGGGACAGACCTCCCAGAGAGAGCAGTGCACGGAGGGACTCTGCCGGCTGAAATGTTTCCGCATGCCTTCCGACAGCTTACCGCCAGCTTTCAGCGGGAGATCTCCGCACTTGCATCGCAGCTGGCAAGATTTTTATGAATTACCACCCAGAAGTCTAAAATACCGCTGCAGTATTTTCCCTCCAGGAGTTTTTTCGCCACAACTTTTTTATGAATAGAGCCCAAAGTGGCATAAATTTGCATTCAAAATTTGCAAAATCTTGTATCAACTCGAAATTATTTGCATCTCATTGACCATCCCTACTTGCGGTTGCGGGAATGTTGCTGCTGTCACCCAGTGACAGCTCTAGGTATTGCAACATGCTTACCAGGTTCTTACTAGGCTAATGAATTGCCAGGTGACCCTGCTTTGCATGGCAGTTGGGTTTCAGCCAATTACTCCTAGATCACTCTCTGCTAATTAATGTCCAGGTGAGTCTGATTTGCATCTGCTCTCTGATTGGCTGCTTGTCACATAAAAGTCTCTTCCGGTTAGGGCTCCATGCCCGTTATGTTGTCTGTCAAGCTTCGGGTTTGTGGCTGGTTTGTTGTCTGTATATCAACCCTGGCTTGTTTGATCTTCCTAGTTTACTGCCTGTATTGATCTCTGCTTCATGTCCTGGATTCTCTTCCAATTGGGCTGGTACCCGAGTTTGAGTTTTTCTTTACCTCAAAATGTAAGTCCTCTAATCTTCTGTATATAACCTTTGGCCTTGTACATGTAAATTAAGGGGCCCATACACCTAACGATTTTCCGGCCTATATACAGCAGATTCGATCACTTTGATCGAATCTGCTGTGAAATCGTTGTGCAAACGCTGACAGAACGATCGATTTCCATCCGAAATCAATCGTTCCCGTCGATCCGTACATGCGGAAAATTTTGCTCGATCGCCGGCAGGTCGGGAGTGCGTCGATAGCGACGTTCGATTGCCAAACGACCGACGCTAGCTGCAATACATTACCTGTTCCGCCGGCGCGTGTCCCCGCTGTCTTCTTCTCCGCGCTGGGCTCTGAGCCCAGCTGGCTTCACTGAACTTCCTGTCCCGACAGGAAGTTTAAACAGTAGAGCGCCCTCTACTGTTCCCCGGACAGGAAGTTCAGTGAAGCGAGACGGACTCGGAGCCCAGCGCAGAGAAGAAGACAGCAGAGACCGGGGGACTCGCCCCGGCGAGCAGGTAATGTATAGCTGGCCGGGGGGGCGGCAGCTTTACAGATGGTGAATCTATTTCATGCTGAAATCAATTCACAATCTGTTTGCAGTAAAGGCAGTCATACGATCCCTCTCTGATCAGATTCGATCAGAGAGGGATCGTATTAGAGCGCCCTCTACTGTTCCCCGGACAGGAAGTTCAGTGAAGCGAGACGGACCCGGAGCCCAGCGCAGAGAAGAAAACAACGGAGACCAGGGGACTCGCCCCGGCGAGCAGGTAATGTATAGTGGGGGGGGGGGAGGGGCGCGGCAGCAGCAGCTTTACAGATGGTGAATCTATTTCTGTTTGCAGTAAAGGCAGTCATACGATCCCTCTCTGATCAGATTCGATCAAAGAGGGATCTGTTGGTCGATCTAATGGCAAATCGACCAGTGTATGGCTACCTTAACATTTACTTGGTTGTTGGGTGTTTTATCAGTTACCTCTGCCTCTGATTCAATACTTTACATAAATAAGTACTGTGTAGGGAGTTAATGTGCTGGATCGTGCAAATTCTGTATGTAAATTTATGCGGCTTGAAAATGGACCAATCAGATTAAACCTTTGTGAGGTTTGATTGATTCATTTTCAAGCTGCATACAATTTTATACAGAATTTGCATAATCCTGTATCAACTTGGAATTATTTGCAGCTCGCTGACCATCCCTGAGTCCCGGGGACAACCAGAGTCAGGTAGATGTATTTAGTCTTCCATTCGAGTGGGGGCTTTGCCATAGGTAAAGATTGTGGTGGAAATTAGGCCTCCTTTCCACGGACTGTTGAGCTGTGTGCTCAGCAAGCAGTTACCAGGCAGAAGTAAGCAGTTATCATGCAGCAACAAGCAGTTACTAGGCAGCAGTGAGCAGTTACTAGGCAGCAGTGAGCAGTTACTAGGCAGCAGTGAGCAGTTACTAGGCAGCAGTGAGCAGTTGAGAGTTTGAGATGCATTTCACTGCCTATCAACAGTCTGTGGAAAGGAGGCCTTAGGCTTTGTTCACATTACCAAACACGGACGGCCGTGCGTTCGGAACGCAATGCGTACAAACGCACGCCATCCGTGTTTGTATGCGTTGCGTGGCACATTCAGTGAATGGGACAGCTGCGTGTTTTGGGAAAAAAATGTGTGCAGCATGCGTTCCCGGACTGCACAGGTCCGGAACGCATGCAGTGTGAACATCAGACAGTGCAGTCTATGCACTGTCTGATGTCGTGTGTGTGTCTGCCTCCTGCACGCGTTCCCGAAACGCGGATGGGAACGCGTGCACACTGCACCTTAACTTCATGACTGATAACAGAACCCTGAAGGAAATGTATTAGTCTAAAGGTGCGTACACATGCACTACTGCCGGCAACGACGGGTCCACCGAACCCTCCTGCTGGGCGGACGTTCAGCCGACAGCATGTGTGTACGCTCTGACGGTGGACTGATAAGGCTGTTTCTAAATGATCCGCTGAGCGGATCGCTCAGAAACAGCCTTATCAGTCTTCCTGACAGACTGTACACACACACTACTGTCGCTGGAACGCCCGCCCAGCTGGAGGGTCCGGCGGACCCGTCGTTGCCAGCGGTAGTGTATGTGTACGCACCTTAAAGGCGCCTACACACAACATACTTTAGTAAACGACGGGTCCGTCAGACCCTCCCGCTGGGCGGATGTTCAGCCGACAGTAGCACGTGTGTACAAGCTGTCGGTAGACTGATAGGACTGTTTTTGACAGATCCACTCAGCGGATGCAAAACGTCCGGTGGGAGGGACTGACGGACCCAGTGCCGGGACAAGGTTCTCCAGCAACAGAGGCTGAGAATCCAAAGTGCCCCCCCCCCCACCACACACACACGCGTACACACGCGTACACACGCGTACACACGCGTACACACGCGTACACACGCGTACACACGCGTACACACGCGTACACACGCGTACACACGCGTACACACGCGTACACACGCGTACACACGCGTACACACGCGTACACACGCGTACACACGCGTACACACGCGTACACACGCGTACACACACGTACACACACACACACACACTATACAATCCTGCGGATGATCAATTATTTTCACTGTAATTGATCAGAAACAATCATTCAGACCATTCATTTTCAATCCATTGCGGCAGTTATCAGAAACAACTGATCATTTATGGGAGTGTATCATTTATGACCACCTTAAGCTGTTGTTATTGGCCATAAATATGCACATTTGGCTTATCAGTTAGAAAATTGTGCTACATGTGCCCATACACTGAAACATTCTTCAGCAGATTTGGTCATTGTGATCAAATCTGTGGAAGATTATTGTTCCAACATGCTGCCTGATCTTAATTTTGATCAATTTATAGCAATTGGTCAACTGGGGGCATGCCGGGGTAGCGGGGGTATTTGCAAGTGTGTGTGGGTGGGAGGGCATGTTGCCGGTGACATATCTCCTCTCCTAATGCTGGTCTCCCCTATGCAGAGCATTACTGTAATGGAGCACTCTCACTCACTTCTCCAGCTGGTGTGCTTCCTTGTCTCTGCTGCCATCATAGTGACCCCATTAAGTGGCGGTGTACATGGGTGCATACATGCTGCCCTGAGTCACTATGGGCCCTCGGAGATGGCAGCAAGAGAGAGGAGGAAGCATGCCAGAGTGAAATCGCTATGGTAATCCACTATGGAAATGTTTTCCCATAGATCCCTGGGAGACCAGCAGCAGGATGGGGTACACCTATTGGAGTGGCAGTGATTGTTTATTAAATAAAATTACAAATAAAAAAAAGTACAGTGTGTGGCAATGATAGATCCCTCTCTGATCAGATGTCGATCAGACAGGGATTGACCTTTTGGGCATATCAAGAGAAAGTCTGCCAGTGTATGGCAGACTTTAGGAATTTGCTAATACCCCCAATCACATGGAGGGAGGGCAAGAGGGGGGAGAAAGAGCAGGAGAGGGTGGGGGGAGAGAAAGAGCAGGGGGAGGAAGAAAGGGGGGCAGAGAGATAGACAGGGGGAAGAGAAAGAAAAGGCAGAGAGAGTGGGGCAGAGGGAGAGAGGGGCAGAGGGAGAGGGGGGCAGAGAGATGTGGAGAGGGAGAGAGAGAGTGAAGGCAGTGAGAGAGAGGGAAGAATGAGTGAGGGGGCAGAGGGAGAGAGGGGGTAGAGGGAGAGAGAGAGGGGCAGAGGGGGGCAAAGAGGTGGAGAGAGGGGCAGTGGGAGAGAGAGAGGCCAGTGAGAGAGGGGAGAATGAGTGAGGGGGCAGAGGGGGTATAGAGAGAGAGGAGCCAGAGCGAGAGAGGGGCAGAGAGAGAGGGAGGGAGGGCAGAGAGAGAGGGGGGAGAAAAAGTGAGGGGGCAGAGGGAGAGAGGTTGTGGAGGGAGAGAGGGGAGAGAGCAGGGGTAGAGGGAGAGAGGTTGTAGAGCGAGAGAGGGGGCAGAGCGAGACCGAGAAGGGGAAAGAGAGATTTAGTACCTGCCTCTATCCACATCCCACCCACTCCCCTTCCATGTTCATACCTTTTTTGTTAATGTTTACTGCTAACTCGCCTGCTTGTGCACATGCAGAGAGCCAGCCTGTCTCCACTTTGAGGATCGCGTGCACCAGTCATCCCTGTCCACTGTAGTGACGCTGAAGGGGCTGCCTGCTCCTCCTCCTAAGTCAAGCTGCAGGAAACCGGCATCGGCTTCCTGCTGTTGCTTAGCAACGGTAACACGCGCAGCAGGGCTGGCGGGCATCCGCATAATGTATACACTCCGCTCCGCATATAATGTATACAATACACTCATAATCCCCGGCAGCCAGCTAGCACTGTGTAAAGCACGCCAAGCGGCTCAGCGTGAATACAGAGGGGGGCGGCCAGCCAGGCAACACAGACCTGCTCCTGGCGCCCACCCAGACTGCCAATGACTTCCGCCCCAAGGCTCCAGCCTCGCCGGCCTCTGTGCCGGCACGGCCCTGGACGGACCCATCGTTAGCTAAAGTACGGCGTGTGTACGCGCCTTAACAGTATGTTCAACCGCTCTCCAGGAGGCTCTGCATCGAGGGGCAGTGGCGTAGCAATAAGGGGGGTGCAGACGTAGCAACCACATCGGGGCCCTTCGGCAAGAGGGGCCCACCCCTCAAACACAGTATTAGCTCTTTCCAGGACGTCTCAGGACAGCAACCCTGAGACTTGTCTCCCTCCATTTCCAACTGGACAGGATACTAGTTAAAAGAATTAACATAATTGATTAGGCAGGCAGGCACACTACATAAGGCAGCATTCCCTTACCCTCATCAGTTGTTTTCCTGTCCATCAGGATGCTGGTTGTGTGGGGAGAGCTGGCCAACCATGATAGATTTCAGGAGCCGCGGCATACAAGTGTCCCCTATGTCAGCGCTGGTCAGGCGAGCCAGCGCGGGTGCTTGATGTCTGCATCGGCTTCTCCCCCAGTCTGTGTTACACGCCGGAGCGGCTTCCGCTGAAGGACGCGCACAGGAGGACATGTGACTTCCACATTACGTGACCAAGGAGGAAGTAGAATGCTTTCCATGGCTCGGCGTGCATCCCAGCGGACATCTCGCCGCATTTAGCCGCTGATTGAGCTAGTCTGCTCGGTAAGGCGGTGGATTTCTAAGGTAAAGCAAACCTTTTCATTATGTTTGAGCGGAAACCTTCAGGTGACCTATTCAAGGGTTGTGCATCCTGGTCAGTCTTGTGTATGCTGACCATGGAAGCGTCTGCAGGCTCTTGCTCCCATAGTTCTGAGGAGTCAAGCTCCACTCCCTCTCTGGTATGTGTCTTTGGTTATGTCTTTATACCAGCCATTATTTGAGGGTTATCAAGCACCCTCCCCTGGTTCCTCAATTTTAACTTGGGTTTCCATCCTGGAAACACCCAAGAGGAATAACTGCTGAGTTTATTTTGCCAGATGGATGTCCTCTTGGCAGCACTGCTCATGCATGAAATCCCTGGGCCACAAGCCATGGTCGGGAGACTGGTGCTGGTGGGGGAGTCCATTACAGGAGAACTAGACAGCATAAGAAATGGTACTGTTCCTGACGTTCTCCCCTATGCTGGAAAGATGGGATCACAGACAAGAGCTTCCAAGCTTGTTCCAGCAGCAGGGATATTCACTCATATAGTTCACATTAGAGTGTGATTTTCCCCTGTGTGTTTTACCCTCTCTCTTGTTTCCTCTATAATCTAGTAAGCTAATGGAAACTTTCAGGGTAATGATAGTTGCAAGGAGTCATTTGCTTCCCATTTGATTTGGTCAGGCCTGCAGTAAACCTATGCTAGCTGTAGAGACTGACAATCAATGCAGGGATGTGCACTCACATGGTTGATTTGAGAGTGATGTTTCCCTGGTATAAGTTTATACTTGTCCTCTGTGTCCATGCAATCTAGCAGTGGGTGCAAAGCAGCAGGCGAAGGTGAATTGTTGCCATTGCAGCAATAGGCTTCCCCAGGGTTATAATAAGATGATTTGTCAAGCCTGAACTGCAGCGATGGTGATTGACAATCTATGGAAATTTTCAGGAAGTGAATCTCGGGGTAGTTTCAAGGAGTTCCTTGTTTCAAACTTGTTCAGATCTGCATTGCATTTGGTTCAGATCTGCATTGCATTTGGTTCAGATCTGCATTGCATTTGGTTCAGATCTGCATTGCATTTGGTTCAGATCTGCATTGCATTTGGTTCAGATCTGCATTGCATTTGGTTCAGATCTGCATTGCATTTGGTTCAGATCTGCATTGCATTTGGTTCAGATCTGCATTGCATTTGGTTCAGATCTGCATTGCATTTGGTTCAGATCTGCATTGCAATTGGTTCAGATCTGCATTACTTTGTTTCAGATCTGCATTACTTTGGTTCAGATCTGTATTGCATTTCTTTCCGATCTGCATTGCATTGTTCTGATCTGCATTACTTTTGTTTCAGATCTGCGTTGCATTTGTTCTGATCTGTATTGCTTTTGTTTCAGATCTGCATTGCATTTGTTCTGATCTGTATTGCTTTTGGTTCAGATCTGTATTACTTTTGTTTCAGATCTGCATAGCATTTGTTTCAGATCTGCATTACTTTTGTTTCAGGGCTCATTTCCACTATCGCGAATTCGCATGCGTTTTTCGCATGCAAATTCGCATAGCAATACAAGTGAATGGGACTGTTTCCACTTGTCAGGATTCCTTTGCGTTTTTCTGTGCAGAAAAAATTCGCATGGCAGAGCCATCAGAATTCGCATACCGCATACCGCTATGCGAATCGCATACAATGTATTTAATGGGAAATTCGCATGAGGTTTGGGTATGCGAATTTTCATGCGAATTTTCATGCGAATTCGCACAGAAACAATGGAAAAGCACACCAGCACTGCCATGGTTAAATTCGCATACATCGTCATCCATGCGAATTCGCGTGCGAATACGCATGAAAATTCGCATGGACCCGCATGCGAATTTCGCATCCGCATGCGAATTTTTACCGCGGCGATTCGCACCGCACAAGTGGAAATGCAGCCTCAGATCTGCGTTGCCTTTGTTCTGATCTGCATTGCATTTGTTCAGTTCTGTATTGCATTTGTTTCAGATCTGCATTACTTTGGTTCAGATCTGTATTGCATTTGTTCTGATCTGTATTGCATTTGTTTCAGATCTGCATTGCATTTGTTTCAGATCTGCATTGCATTTGTTTCAGATCTGCATTGCATTTGTTTCAGATCTGCATTGCATTTGTTTCAGATCTGCATTGCATTTGTTTCAGATCTGCATTGCATTTGTTTCAGATCTGCATAGCATTTGTTTCAGATCTGCATTACTTTTGTTTCAGATCTGCGTTGCATTTGTTCTGATCTGCATTGCATTTGTTCAGTTCTGTATTGCATTTGTTTCAGATCTGCATTACTTTGGTTCAGATCTGTATTGCATTTGTTCTGATCTGTATTGCATTTGTTCTGATCTGTATTGCATTTGTTTCGATCTGTATTGCATTGGTTTCAGATCTGCATTGGTTTCAGATCTGCATTGCATTTGTTTTGAATTTTGTTTGATTTGTCAAGCCTGCACTTAAACCTCTACTGGCTGTAGAGATTGACAATTTTTCAGGTTGATACACTCTTAGTATTTAGAGTGTAATTTCCCCTGTATGTTTTATCCCCTCTCTATATTCTGGCAAAGGTGAATGTAAAGCAGAGGGTCTCAAGGTTCTGGAATCTTAAGCAATGTGGACAATAGATTTTTCCAGTATTATAAGTAATTGTTGAATCTGCACAAAGGGCAGTGCTCAGTCGTGTGGCAGATTTATTCAGCATGGAAATTCACTGCCCATATAAATCTATGGGTCTGTGCACAGTGCTGGGTTGTACCTGATTGCATTATTCTAAAAAAGCGGCATGCAGATTTGTAAAAAGCCCATGTCTGGTCTCCAGTGCAGTTCACACTCATAATGTTGCATTACTATGCTTGCATTATAAGCTTATCCACTGTGATCCTAGCCTAGAGCTATCATAGCGGTGGGTGTTGTCTTCCACTTAACCTTCCCAGCGTTCAATTTCCCCAGGATTTCTGTGCAAACAGTGATAAAATGTATTTTTAAAACTTTTTTTTTCCTGTAACTTGCCAAAATGTGTCAAGCAAGGGTCTAGTATACAGTGCAGGAGAGTATTGATGTGTATGCATGTTTATACTGTTCACAGCATGTTTTTTTGAACGGACATTTCTGTCCATACCGCTAGGGAGGTTAAAGAGGAACTCCCAGTGAAAATTCTTCATTTTTACAATAATTATGTATAAATTTAGTCAGTGTTTGCCCATTTTAAAAGCTGCCCTCTCTTTTATTTACATTCTGACATTTATCAGATGGTGACGTTTTTACGGTTGGCAGGTGATGTAGCTGGAAGTACATGCTGCTTGTTCTGGCATTTGGAAACAGCTGTAAACCGCTATTTCCCACAATGCAATGAGGTTCACAGACAGGAAACTGCCAGGAAAATAGTCTTCACAGTCTCCTGTGGGAGGGGCTTCACCACAATATTAGACATACAGCGCCCCCTGATGAGGATCCATTTGTGAAAAGGAATAGATTTCTCATGTAAAAGTGGGTATCAGCTACTGATTGGGATGAAGTTCAATTCTTGGTCATGGTTTCTCTTTAAAGGAGAAACTGTTAGGAAGCTGTTAAAACGGATTCCAAGAATGGCAAGTTGGATAAGACTAAGCTGTCAAACCTGATAAGCATGCAGCATCTTCTGAAGCGGTGTCTAAATCTAGGAAATGTGCAGTGACCGTATGCCTGATTCTGCAGAACACCTGTGTCAATTATGCACCGAAAAGGTAGTGAAAGATGAATCCCCTACATAGCTTAAAGATTTGATGGGATGGTTGAGATCAGAGATGTCCTTTGCTATTAAAGAAATTGAAGAATCTGCTTTCATACTTTCTAATTCAGATGTTACACCGACATTTACCCCCTCTACTTCTGATGCACCTATTGCTGGTCCTTCTAAATCCTCCTAACAGACCTCCTCAAGAGGTAGAGAGTCGAGGTTGATTCAGATAAATTTGACGTCTAAAGGGAGAGTGGATATCTTTTATTGGAAGAGTTACCACAGGGCGAAGTAGACGCATCTGAGGGTAAAGGCGTTAAGTCTCAGAAATTTGCTTTTCCACAGAATTTATGAATGAGTTATTTGAAGCTATGCATAGGGCTATGGGCATTACCAAGGAACAAGAAGACTTCTTCCTATTGATCAAATGTACAAACGTTTATCTAACCTAAGATTGTATCTAAATTCCATAGATCTTAAGAGATCTTTTTACCATCTTTTTGCAGTAATTCATCAAATCAAAAGGAAGAAAGGTTGCACTGTCTAGGTGTTAAGAAGGTGTCTAATTGAATGAATATCTTCAGAGATCCAAGAATTGGAGGAAGTCCAATGCTTTGTTGGTTCTCTTTGCCGGAAAGCCGCCTTCTAAAGAAACTGATTGCAAGATGGATCAGACAAGCTATTGCTTTATCTTACTTGCACCAGGGCAAGCAGTTATCAGGACTAGCGAAAGGTCATTCAACCAGAGCGGTTTCTACTTCCTGGGCAGAGAGAGCAGGGGCTACTATTAATAAATCTGTGAAGCGGCAACCTGGTCAAGCCACAATACCTTTGTTAAGCATTATAGACTTGATTTAACCTCTAACTCTGACTTATGTTTTGGTAGAAGAGTTTTGCAGGCTGTAATCCCTCCCTAATTATGTCTTGTTTATCATCTCAGGGTTGCTGTCCTGAGACGTCCTGGAAAGACAAACTTACTTGCGGTAAGGTCTTTTCCAGGAGTCGGAAGGACAGCACCCTTACTACCCACCCTGATGTATTGTTAATAAAAATTATTTGAAGCATCATTCTGTGTGGTCTTTTTTATTACTGATGAGGGTAAGGGAATGCTGCCTTATGTAGTGTGCCTGCCTGCCTAATCAATTATGTTAATTCTTTTAACTAGTATCCTGTCCAGTTGGAAATGGAGGGAGACAAGTCTCAGGGTTGCTGTCCTTCCGACTCCTGGAAAAGACCTTACCGCAAGTAAGTTTGTCTTTATTGGTCCTGTGCTGATATTCACTTCTATAGTTAATTTGAATAGTAGTGATCATTAACGCACAGTTTCACATCCCTTTCTTGCACCTCTCACGCCGTGGTTGTCCTTGATTGGTTTTGGTGTGTTGTAGCAATTGTTATCTAAAGCATGCTTGGGGGCCCCAATGCTAAACTTGCATTGGGGCTAACGACTTGTTAGCTACGCCACTGGGCAGGGGAAAGTGGTGCTATAAATCTGTGTCTATACTCTGTATGTACTGTACATTGCATTATATAACCCATGTAATTATGCCTATGATTGCTTGCCCTAGCAAAACCTTGTCACAGAATGTCATGATTTTTATTTACACTTTTATAGGTATTGCTTTGAAGGGAAGAAATGTGTAGTGATAATGGAGTCTATTCACAAAGCATTACCGCATTCGGTAATGCTGAAAACAGCTGATATTACAGATCACCTTCCCAAGTTACAATTCACTAAACCTACCTCCCCACAGAAAATCAGTTCCAGACTAGTGAGCTAAATTACCGACTTGTGTGGTAATTAACTCAGGAAATGTCAAGATTTCTGCACTTAACCAGCCGGGCGGTATGGACGAGCTCAGCTAGTCCATCACCGCCGGAGGCTGCCGCTCAGGCCCTGCTGGGCCGATTTTCATCAAATAAAAAGCAGCACACGCAGCCGGCACTTTGCCAGCCGCGTGTGCTGCCTGATCGCCGCCGCAGCGCGGCGATCCGCCGCGTGCAGCGGCGAAAGAGGGTCCCCCCAGCCGCCTGAGCCCAGCGTAGCCGGAACAAAAAGTTCCGGCCAGCGCTAAGGGCTGGATCGGAGGCGGCTGACGTCAGGACGTCGGCTGACGTCCATGACGTCGCTCCGCTCGTCGCCATGGCGACAAAGTAAGCAAAACACGGAAGGCCGCTCATTGCGGCCTTCCATGTTACTTCTGGCCGCCGGAGGCGATCAGAAGAACGCCTCCGGAGCGCCCTCTAGTTGGCTTTCATGCAGCCAACTTTCAGTTGGCTGCATGAAATAGTTTTTTTTTTATTTAAAAAAAACCCTCCCGCAGCCGCCCTGGCGATCTTAATAGAACGCCAGGGTGGTTAATTTACCGGCCAAAAGTTTTCGATATTTTTCTCCAGCTCACAGCAGCCGATAACTGGCTTTCCCCACACTGTCTCTGTCCTGTAGATTTGACAGGCAGCCTTTGGGGAGAGCCAGGCAGCCAATAGGGAGAGCCACACAGCCCGCTTCTCACTGTCATTGGAATCGACAGGGATGCCGGTGGGTCTTTCAGTTTATCAAAGCAGAGGAATCTGACAATTCTGCGGGTATCCCTGCATCCCTTTAGATGTGCATATTTGTATTGTAGCACACAGAAGAGCTCCCCCTGGTGGCTGCAGCACATCTAAAGGGATGACAGGACACACAGGACAGAAAACCTCCGAGTCACACACAGCTCCCTGCCTACCACCCTGCTAGAAGGCTGGTAAGTGATACTTACCGACCAGGGCTTAGTGAATTGAGGCAGTTTGTTTGCTAAATTACTGAACTTCTGCCTCATGGGGAAAACTTTTGTGAATTTGGAAAAAAAAGTGTAAAATAGCACATGAGGTATATCACCGTCCAAAATTATTTTACCACACTGCTTATTGTGAATAGAGCCCAATGTAAATGATTGGCTGATCAGTGTCTGTCACATTCTTGCACTCGCTGTATCACTCTACAACAGCAGTCTTCAAAGTACGCCCTGGCCCAATGTCAGCAAAGTGAGAGCGCTGATACTTATTTTTTAAACTGCTGCTGTTAGATGGACGTGGTCCACCGGGGCCACCTCTGTTATTGTTTTCTATAACACAGCTGCCATAATATTCCAAGCATCTGTTGTGCCATAACCTAAGCAGAAGAATATTGGTTGGCTTGCTTAGAGCACACTCCAGTGTGTATATATATTACATAACATGTGTGACATGCAGACAGGTTGTAGGCAAGGACCAGAAGACAGCAGTGCTTATAGATGAAGCAATGCCAAATGTAGACTTCAGGAAGGAGTCTGAGAAGCTAGATAAGTGCTAGGCCCTGACAGAGGAACTAGAGAGGATGTCTAAAGCAGAGTTCTCCAATAGAGATGGCCCGAACTGTTCGCCGGTGAACGGTTCCAGGCGAACTTCCGTGGTTCACGATTGCGGAGAACCGCAAACTTGTCCGGACGTTCCATTCGCCCCCATAGTGCATCATTAGGGTCAACTTTGTCCCTCTACATCACAGTCAGCAAGCACATTGTAGCCAATCAGGCTATACTCCCTCCTGGAGCTCCACCCCCCCCCCCCCCCTTATAAAAGGCAGGCAGCGTCAGGCATTGGACTCACTCGTGTGCCTGCAGTAATTGGAGAAGGGAGAGCTGCTGCAGAGACATTAGAGAAAGCTTAGTTAGGCTACAGTTAGGCTTGTTAGGTTGTTCTTTCTTACTGATACTTATTGCTAAAATCCTCATCCACAACAGCTCTTTTGAGAGCTAGTGTTGTTCTTGTGATCTCTCTTTTTTTTTTTTTTTTGTGTGGCCCACTTGCATTATATACAGCCCTGTCAGTCAGTCGCAGCAGTCGCAGTAATTCCTACTGTGCCACTGCCAGGCCCAGCACATTCAGTGACCACCTGTGTATGTGACAGGCAGCTGCACATTTGTAATCCCAATCACTGTACCTGTTCACTGTTTAGTCCACCTACCTACCTACGTATCTCAACGGTAAAAAGGTTGGTCAGCACACCAGCTTCTCAAGTCAGTGAGGTTTAATTAATCACATGTCAACACGAAAGTTAACAATTGTTTCGGGGCCACAAGGGGTCCCGAAACAATTGTTAACTTTCGTGTTGACATGTGATTAATTAAACCTCACTGACTTGAGAAGCTGGTGTGCTGACCAACCTTTTTACCGTTGAGATATTGCTCTGGATGTTGCTTAGCATCCTTGGTCATGCACCCTTAACCATTTTTGGGACAATAGTGCCTCTCTGCATCCTGTTTACCTATTTACCTACCTACGTAAACGCATGCATTAATACCACCAGTCATTGCCCCTGTCATTACATTCCGTGTGTGTGACAGGCAGCTGCACATTTGTAAACCCAATCACTGCACCTGTTCACGGTTTAGTCTACCTACCTATGTGAGCGCACGCATTATTACTACTACCAGTCACTGCAGTGTGTGTGTGTGTCAGGCAGCTGCACATTTGTAATATCAATCACTGCACCTGTTCACTGTTCAGTGCATCTACCTACCTATACCTACGTGAGCGCACGCATTGTTAATACCACCAGTCATTGCACCTGTTCGTGTGTGTGAGACAGGCAGCTGCACATTTGTAATACCAGTCACTGCAACCTGTTCACTGCACCTGTGTAACCGTACATTGTATTAGACAAGTCAGTGCATATTTTTCACTTCATCTCCCCCAATATGGACAAAACAAAAGGCAGAGCCAGAGGCAGGCCACCTGGGCAGGTCTGTTCGAGGTCGCGCTGTCATGATTTCGTGAGGCCCTTGACCAAAGTACAGTGTTCAGAAGAAGGCACGTGCTATCAACCCCCAATATTGTCAGGACATAGTTGACTATTTAACACAGAACACCTCATCTTTCTCAGCTTCCGCACGGAAGCGTGACCTATCTTCCTCCTCCTGCTCTGATTCTGGCACCCCACTTAAAACTCAGTCGGCCGCCACCACCAAAGTGCCATAACCTCAGGGCTCAGCGGTGTGGACATTGTTTTGTGTCTGCCTCAGATGAGAGAAATGTTATCTGTACTCTCTGCCACCGAAAAATTGAGCCGTGGAAAGACCCAAGACCCGCGTAGGAACAACTACCTTATGGAGGCATATTACAAAGCACAAACTGCAATGGGATTACCACCTGAGGAAAAGCAGCACACAAAAGCAAAGCCACACACCGCAGTGGAAGATACCAGGCCGCAATTTTTTCTCAAAAAAGGCGATACCTAAATTGTACCGTGATGTTGAAAGGCAAGTGGTGACATCTCTGGCACACAGCGTTGGGTCAAGGGTCCAACTGACCACGGATGCCAGGCCTGCCTGAAGACTAAGTCAGTCCCCACACACAGCATCTCTGCCTGCACGCCGCTTGACTGCCACCACTAACAGGGTCCACCAGAACTCCAGGCGGATTCCTGAATTTTTAAGGCAGCTGGTAGCAGCGGCCGCTGTAATAATTTTTCTGGTGCATGCAGTGCAGTTTCTAGGCTAAAATGCACCCAGGGCGAGGGTGTAAAATTGCACCCCCCCCGTATAGGTAGCCAGCTATATGTCAGTATAGGTAGCCAGGCATAGGTAAGCCAGTATAGTTGCCCCCAGTATAAGTTAGATAGGCAGGCACCCCCCCGGTATAAGTTAGATAAGTAGGTGCCCCCAGTACAGGTTAGCTAGGTAGGTGCCTCCAATATAGGTAGCCAGTATAGTTGCCCCCATAGTTGCACCTATACTGGGGGCACCTACCTATCTAACCTATGTTACATAGGTAGGTGCCCCCAGTATAGGTTAGTTAGGTAGGTGCCCCCAGTATAGGTAGCCAGTATAGTTGCCACCTGTATAGGCTAGCTAGGTAGGTGCCCCCATACAGGTTAGATAAGTGCCCCCAGTATAGGTTAGATAGGTAGCTGCCCCCCAGTATAGGTTAGATATGTAGCTGCCCCCCCCCCCCCGTATAGATTAGATAGCTGCCCCTCAGTATAGGTTAGATTAGGTAGGTGCCCCCCAGTATAGGATAGATAGGTAGCTGCCCCCAGTACAGGTTAGAATAGGTAGGTGCCCCCCAGTATAGGATAGATAGCTGCCCCCCAGTATAGGTTAGATAGGTAGCTGCCCCCGAGTACAGGTTAGATTAGGTAGGTGCCCCCAGTATAGTTTAGATAGGTAGTTTCCCCGGAGGTTAAGTAGGTAGGTGCCCCCTCATAATGGCGGGGGGGGAAACCGGAGCCGCGGGGAGGGCAGTCTGACCTCTCCCTCCCTCTCTCTGGGCTGCTCTCCATGCTCCAGAATCCCCCCCCCCCTTCGGACTGCAGCAGAACGGGCATGGAAGCGCTGCAGCTGCTATACACAGTTACTCACCTCCCTGGATCCGATCGCCGCTCACTAGCCGCCGGTCTCCTCCTCTGCAATGTAGCCGCCGATGCACGCTGCTTACAGGAAGCAGCGTGTGTATCAGTGGCTACATTGCAGAGGAGGAGACCGGCGGCTAGTGAGCGGCGATCGGATCCAGGGAGGTGAGTAACTGTGTATAGCAGCTGCAGCGCTTCCCTGCCCGTTAACTCTGCTGCAGTCCGAGGGGGGGGGGGGGAGCATGGAAAGCGGCCCGGAGAGAGGGAGGGAGAGGTCGGGCTGCCCCCCCGGCCCGCGGCTCCCCCCGCCATCACAGCGCCCCCCTTCCTCTGCGCCCAGGGCAGCGGCACGGGCCGCACGGCCCTAGAAACGGCCCTGGGTGCGTGTACATGCCTGCCTAATTTTTCTGGCTACACTGCAACAACAAAACAAAAGGCATGTACATGTGTCAGTTCCCCTTTGTGATCATTACCTTGCCACGGTGAAGGGGCTTGTGTATCACAATGAAGCAATGACCGCCGGCTATATGAGTGTCTCGGGGGGGTGGGGGGGGGGGGCACACACCCAAGATAAGGTCGTTGCTTCATTGTGGACAGACCAAATTCGATCAGCTGGACAGTCACTGTTCTGTCATTTAGCTACCTCAGCCGGGCGACCATATGGGCTTGAAAACCGCCATGGCCTGCACTCTGGCCATGGTGCGCACCAGTCCAGCACGGCCGTCACTACACAAACATCTGATGCGGTGCGTTACACAGTGAGTTTGGTGTGTCAGTGTGAAGCAGTACTCTAATTACACTCCCTGATTGATGTATACACATGCAAGATGTTTTAAAGCACTTTAGGCCTCCAATTTAGCATGCAATGTGATTTCTGCCCTTAAAACGCTGCTTTGCGTCAAATCCAGATTTTTCCACGGGACTTTTGGCGTCTATCCCATTCATCCATGCAAAAACTCAGATGTTAGACCCCTTGAAACATCTTTTCCATCACTTTTGTGGCCAGCATAAATGATTCTAGTTTTCAAAGTTCGCCTCCCCATTGAAGTCTATTGCGGTTCGCGGAAGTTCGGGCGAATCGAACTTTTGCGGAAGTTTGCATTCGCAATTTGTGAACAGAAAATCGGAGGCTTGGTCCATCTCTATTCCCCAACCCTGTCCTCAAGGCCCACCGACAGTACATGTATTGCAGTAAACCACAAACATATACAGTGTGTAGTGTCTCAGCAGAGCTGATTATCTACCTCTGTGGATTTTCACAAAACATGCACTGTTGGTGGAACTTGAGGACCGGGTTGTGGAACGCTGGTGTAAAGTGAAGGCTTTAAGAAAATCTGTAAGAAAAAAAATCCCTTCTGGGGTATACTTACCTTGGGAGGGGAGGCCTCTGGATCCTAATGAGGCTTGCTCCTTCCTACTAAGCCTCAGCGAATCAGCGCTGGAAGCCCCCAAACACCGGGGGAGGTAAATAGTTACCCACCCTGATCTGGCGCAGTAGCGGCTTTCCGCTCTGGCTCATGCGGAAATAGCCGAGTCAGTTTGGGTCCGCTTTACTGTGCAGGCGAATAACTTGGCGATTGCTGCCTGAGCCCAATCAGAAAGTCTGTACTGCGCTTGCGCTGGAGCCAGCCTTGTTGGCTGTGGTTTTGAGGGAGTTAGCGATGGATCCCTGAAGCTTAGGAGGATGGGGGAAGCCCCATTAGGACCTAGAGGCTTCCCCCTCCCCAGAGGGTTTTTTTTTTCTTTCAGATTATCTTTTTAAGTGAGAGGGATATGAAGGCTGCCATACTGTATTTCATTTAAAGCAAGTCCAGTTTCCTGGCAGTCCTGCTAATCTTTCATGCATCAGCATACCTCCCAACTTTCTGAGATAAGAGGGACACTCAAGCCACACCCCTAACCATGCCCCAGCACATCCTTAATCACCCATACTATAAAGATTTCATAAGAAAAACATGTTGCTTTATAATGCATACCTCACTGGAACTTTCTATCCTGGTTCATTTTCCATCATATTAACATTTGAAAATTTGAAATACATCCATTTAAAGGATGGGAATAAGGTTTAGAGTTAAACCTATTTTTCAGTAGAAAATTACATATATTTACACAGATCTGTTCATGAGTCCTGAAAGAGGGACAAATGAGGGAGACAAAGGGACAGGGTTCCCAAAGAGGGACTGTCCCTTCAAACGAGGGACAGGTGGGAGCTATATATCAGTAGTGTCTGAATCACACACATAAAACAAGCATGCGGTAAATGCAGTCACACTTAAAGGAAACCGAACACCCCCCCCCCCCCACCAAAAAAATGGCTTCTACCATCCTGCGCCCTCGTAGTCGCTCACTGCTTCTCCGGTCCCCTACCGCCATCTAGATTCATTTTGTCGGTGGGCCACCACTTGTACCTTTGTGGCGATCGCGCATGCACGCACGTTCCCTGCTAAACTGCCGCTCCAGGTCTTGGCGCCATTCGGCATTAGGTGGGCCTGGGGCTGCCGCCACGTCACGCCCATCGGCGTGACGCGGACATTAAAGAGATACTGTAGGGGGATCAGGGGAAAAGGAGTTGAAGTTACCCGGGGCTTCTAATGGTCCCCCGCAGACATCATGTGCCCGCGCAGCCACTCCCCAATGCTCCGGCCCCGCCTCCGGTTCAGTGGCGCAGTACGCTCCAGGTGCCATCAGCGGGAGCGAGGACATGGCAATGCAGGCGCAGTGGTTTTCAGACTTTAAAGTCTGAAATTCCAGAAGTAAACCGGAGGCGGGGCCGGAGCATCGGTGAGCGGCTGCGCGGGCACAGGATGTCTGCGGGGGACCATTAGAAGCCCCGGGTAAGTTCAACTCATTTTCCCCCGACCCCCCCCCCCCTACAGTATCCCTTTAAGTAGTTAAGGTGCCCACTAATAATACATTTATTTTTTTGTCAGTTCTTACTACTTCTATGTATTATGAGGAATTGCTCTATTTTCATGTTTGTAACCAAGCAGCTTGGGGTGACCAGAAACCATAAGAGTCTGGAGGCAAGCCTGGCTTCAGGGGAATAAAGAGATAATTTGCATGTTTCATGGCGGTGCATTGTGGATAACCACAGATGTTCACTTGAAGCTGAATTATTAATTATTGCTAATTCCTTTTTTTTTTTTTTTTTTTTAAGAAGGCAAACCACACTAAGCATTCATTTTTGATACAGAGATATTTCCTATGGAGACATCCACCATGTTTCACAGACATCATTCTGGAAAGCAAGACTCCCTATGGTGCTGAACGATTAACGCTTTATGACCAGCACTGTGACTGCAGATCATCAGATTCTTTTTATTATGAAAACTACTGTATTGCAGTGCCAGCCACAAAGATTTAGGCTCCTTTCACACCATGTCCATTGAGTGGAAGTGCAACGGACAATATGATTGCATAAAAATGCAATTATATTTTGATTGCGCTGTGACACTGGCATGTTTGTGGTGAGGTGCATTCCTAAGGGACACACTGCATGCAGTGCATTACCGTGCGATGCAATGGAAGCAGGAAATTTGGGCAACTGATGCAAGTGCCCAACCTGGTTGGGTGTGCCATAGGAGCTAATGGAAAATATTGGCTATTGAGCACCAAGAGCAGAAATTTGGGTGCCCGATAGAGGACACCAGGCAGTCCAGCAGAATTTTTTTGTTTTGAGAATTATTATTTTGGAAATCATTTTTGAAATGTATTGTTTTACAAATGTGTTTTCTGAATTTCCGTTATTTGGGGCAGAGGAAGGGGGTATTAAGGTTAGGCGTCAGAAAGGGGAGGGTTTTAGGGTCAGGTATCAGGGAGGGGGCTTTTATGTTAGGCGTCGGGAAGGGGGATTTTAGGGTTAAGCATTTTGAGAGGGGAGGGTTCAGCGTGAGGGTAGGGTTAGGTTTAGTTGTAATAAAATATCGGTAATATACACCTGTGTTTTACTATCGTCATTGCCATTATAAATATTTTTAATGTGCATTTTGCGCACAATAAACAATGCACGGTATTATTGTTTACATTTGTTTCAGATTTTAATACCACCTTTAAATAGCTTTTATTTACCATATTCTAATGGGGATAAAGAAGCAATAAAAACATTGTTATAAACAATATTTTGACATTTTGGCTACACCTCGTGTCCTTGTTTAACCACTTGAGGACTGCAGTGTTAAACCCCCCTAAAGACCAGGCCATTTTATAACAAATAGGCCACTGCAGCTTTAAAGAGAACCCGAGGTGGGATTGAAGAATATTATCTGCATACAGAGGCTGGATCTGCCTATACAGCCCAGCCTCTGTTGCTATCCCAAACCTCCCTAAGGTCCCCCTGCACTCTGCAATCCCTCATAAATCACAGCCACGCTGCTGACAAACAGCTTGTCAGAGCTGGCTGTGTTTATCTCTATAGTGTCAGTCTGCTGCTCTCCCCGCCTCCTGCAGAACTCCAGTCCCCGCCTGCATCCCTTCCCTCCCTGCTGATTGGAGGGAAGGGACGGGGGCAGGGACCGGAGCTATGCAGGAGGCGGGGGAGCAGCTGAGACTGACACTACAGATGTAAACACAGCCTCACAGCATGGTTGTGATTTATGAGGGATTGCAGAGTGCAGGGGGACCTTAGTGGGGTTTGGGATAGCAACAGAGGCTGGGCTGTATAGGCAGATCCAGCCTCTGTATGCAGATAACATTCTTTAAACATACCTCGGGTTCTCTTGAAGGCCTCGCTGCAGTGCCGCCCCAACTCAGCACACAAGTGATTCCCCCCCCCCCTTTTCTCCCCACCAACAGAGAGAGATGGCCCCTAGATTTTTTTTTTATACAAATATTTATGTGAATATTTTTCCATAAATGTTACTGTTTCTTTAAAAAAAAAAGTACTTCCCCCCCCCCCCCCCTCCATCCAATCAGCGTGATCGGCTGTCATAGGCCTTAGCCTATGACAGCGGATCACCTCCGAGGCCACAGAGGGGACAGCCGTTTTACGTGGCTGTCCCCAGTACAGTGCTGCCTTGGATCGCAGAGCTGTACAGGTTAATTAGACGGCGGCTTCACTGTCAGTCTCCTAGCGGCGATCGCCGCTGAGAGACTGAAGGCGGAGCTCCACCATCAAAGCAGGGATGCACCCAATCGGCGTTAGGCGGTCCTGGGGCGGCTGCCGCATCCACATCTTGAAGTAGTTAATGTTCGCACGATGCACACAGTTCACATGTGTAATGTATGCTGGACTGTATGTACCGCATCGCAAAAATGTACCATGAGACTGCATTATCGTTGGCATTCACTGGCGAACTCAGGGGGCTATTCCGGGTCTCTGGAACCTCCCCCCTGCACTGAGCTGTGTATTCAGCCAGGGAAGCCTGCATAATATAAACAGTCTCATTCTCCCTCCCTTCTTACTTCTGGTGCCTCCCTCCAGCTAATAGAATGAGAGAGGCAGCCGAGCTTCCCTCACAACCCTCACAAGAAGATGCAGCCTGCAGTGAGAGAATGTTGATTATGGAGTCCTGGACTCTCCACAGCACAGAAGTGTCGAACATGATGACATGAGTGCAGGCAAGCTGGTAAATATGCACAGCATGATGCAGAGCTTGCCTGGACTCAGGGTCTGTGGGCAAACATCTGCCTGGTCTCTCCCCATTGTTATAATGACTGCATGTGTGGGTAAGGTGTGGATAACAAGCTGAAAAGTTTTTGACAGTCCCTAGACTCCAGGAGGGCTTCTTTCTGACTTGTGTGAGAGACTGACAGGGACAGGAGTCCGATTACAGGCAAGTAGCCTGTGTGATGTGGGACTTCAATACAGATAAGTTCTCTGCTCCATCTCAGGCTATTCTCAATTTCTCCACTCCTCTCTCTGGGCTAGTGCAACGCCAAAATGACAATAGCAATCGCTAGCAATTTGTGAGTGTGATTTTGTGAAGTGATTTTCAGAGCGATTTTTGAATGAATTGCTCAAAAACATGCTACATGCAGTATACCTGCGATTTTGAAAAAATCACAACGCTGCTGTGGGAACACCCACATAGGGTAACATTAGCCAAGCGCTTTTCAAATCACTGTTGATTTGAAAAACGCTCAGAAGCACTCTAGGAGTGCACCAGCCTCCTTCATTCACCTTTGTTTCCCTCTTCCCCTAGAGCTGACTGTGTGTTCTTGTCTTACAGGAAAGCTAAATAAAAGTGCAATCCTGGTGAGGCAAAATATTATTATTTAGTATTTATGTAGCGCCGACATCTTCCGCAGATGCATATATCCCTGCATCATATGGGTATCGCTTGCGCTATGTGAAACTATGTAGCATATTCCACTGAATTGTCCAAACTAAGTCTATCTCCCGTTCCTCTCTTGGGGAGTTGTTCCAGCGCTGTACCCCGTTCACATTTGCTGCTACCAGAAGCCCTCAGAAACACTAGTGTCCTTGAGTACTTCCAAAGATAGGCAGCTCCGTAATACGCCAGCGCACTTTTGTGCATGGGCAGTATGGAGCCACCTGTATTCGGAAGCACTCGGGACATACGTGCTTCTGGACCTTTCAGGAACCCCCCCCCCCCCCTTAAAAATCCTGCGTTTGCCCCTGGCATTATATTTTTCTGGATGTGCAGTGCATTAATGTGTGAGCACTGCACTTCTACAGATTTAGTACTGAAAAGCTCAAAATACCCAGGGAGGCTATGTCTTACCTTCTGACACACCCAGATGGAATTTCCCAGTTGTGTAGAAATCATACACAGCTAGCAGACAAGTACTAGAAGGAACAAGTGTGACAGCTTCTAATGTCAGACAGCTCCCACTGGCTCTGAGTCTGTACACTGGATTCCAGGCTGACAGCAGCAGCAATGCAGGGTAAAATATTTACAAAACACCCCAGCTCAATACTGTACTAACAAAAATGCATCTGAACTACAAAGATTTATGATCCTAAAAGCTGCTTGCCTGGAAGCAAGAAGAGCAAGATGTGCTAAGATCATTTAACTTTGTTTCTGGTATTAAAAATATATAAAATAAATGAGGATTAAAGTGTACCTGACGTGAAAACAAGGTCTGGAAATTAACAATTATATACAGAGAACTAATACTAAATAGGACTTTCCTGGACTCCGATATTCTTATTTTGGTTCTGTCATGAGGGGAGGAAGACGGTTTATCCTTACCTGGGGCTTCTTCCCAGGCCCAGTCTGCCCATAATGCCAAGTGGGGTGACTTTCTGAGGCGGCAGAAGTCTGGGGGCACTCAGCACCAGGAAGAAACAGGAAGTGAAGAGAGTGCCTGGCCAACCTATACTGGGGGCAACTGTACCTGGCTGCCCTATACTGGGGGCAACTGTACCTAGCTGCCAATACTGGTGGGGACCTATACCTGGCTACCTACCTATACTGAGGGTGTTTTTTGAGGGGCTCTCTGCAGCTATAAGTGCGGTGCAATTTGTCGGGTGCTGTGCGATCATTCCAATTCGGGAAGGGGGTGGGGCATCCTCACAAGTTTGCCTCAGGCAGCAAAAAGTCTAGAACCGGCCCTGCTTCTTCCAGCCCACTGTAGTTCATTGTTGACTGTCTGATCCCCTTTGTTCTCCCACTGTCACCCCCGGTAGTCCTGATTACTGCGCAAGCGTGGACATGGCCGCGTGCCTCCTCGCTCGTGTTCCCGTTATTGGGAGTGTTCTGCATCTGAGCAGTTAGTAAAGACTTGTAATTGCGCAGAACGCTCCTGACCACAGGAGCGCAACCAAGAAAAACATGTCTAGGGACACGCATGTGCAGTAGTCCGCCACTGGCTCAGTCAAGGACTTTACCGGGGCTGACTCGGGAAGAGGGGAACAGAGGGGACTGGATGGACACCAAGGTGCTGAATGGGCTACCAGGGGGCTGTAAGAAGCCCCAGGTAAGTATTAAATCTTTACTCCCCCTATCTCAGGTAGGCTTCAAGGCCATGTTCACAGTGACCATTGCGTTGCATGGATCCATCTGAAAATGGCGCCTGCGAATAATGGCGCATGATGTTGCCGCTAATCCGTTTGCCGCTTATCACTATTTAACGTTAAAGCCTTATTGTTATTTAACGTTAAAGCCTTATTGTTAACGTTAAAGCCTTATTATTATTTAGCGTTAACACACAGAACCCTCTCTGTACCTATCCCTAACCCTAACCACCCCCCTGGTGGTGCCTAACCCTAAGACCCCCCCCTGGTGGTGCCTAACCCTAAGACCCCCCCTGGTGATGCCTAACCCTAAGACTCCCCCCTGGTGATGCGTAACCCTAAGACCCCCCCCTGGTGATGCGTAACCCTAAGACCCCCCCTGGTGGTGCCTAACCCTAAGACCCCCCCGGTGGTGCCTAACCCTAAGACCCCCCCGGTGGTGCCTAACCCTAAGACCCCCCCCCCGGTGATGCCTAACCCTAACCACCCTCCTGTTGGTGCCTAACCCTAAGACCCCCCCCAGTGGTGCCTAACCCTAACATTGATAGTGTTACATTAAATCCATTCACCGTTTTGCAGTTAAATAACGTCTGCAGTTTGGCTTATGTAGGGCGCTATTGCTAAATAACGTTACTGTGGGCAATAACGTCTGCTGTTTCGCAAATGAACGGCAGTATTAATAAATAACATTAGTGTGTGCCACTATTGATAAATAACGTTAGTGTGTGCCATTTTTCTTCTTTTTTCCCTGTGCGCCATTATTATGCAGTACTAACGATAAATAGCGATAAGCGTATCTTTTTAATGCGGCGCCATTTTTATGCATAGGCGCTGTGCGCCATTATTCACTGATCCGGCGTTGCATACCCTGTGACAGCACACAAGCTGTGCTGCATACATTGAAGCAAACAGTCAATGAAAAGGATGCTTTTGCTTTACTGTAACAGTTAAAGGGAATGTCTGAGTCGTTAATAATAAAAAAAAAAAATTAAAACTTACCCCTTGGCTTCCTCCTGCCCCTGTCAGCCGTCCTGTTCCCTCACCGCAGCTCCGCTTCCTGCCGGTGGCCCAGGGTCCCCTCCGGTGCAAGATGCCGAACTCGGCAGATCAGCATCCACTGCGCCTGTGCAAGAGCCGCTCATGGTTGTGCTGACGTCCTCTGGAGTGTACTGCGCAGGCGCAGAACTACTGCGCCTGCACAGTACAATCCAGATGACGTCAGTGCCACCACAAGCGTCTCTTGTGCAGGCGCGGTGGATGCAGAGGTGCGGTGAGGGCACAGGATGGCTAACAGGGGCTGGAGGAAGCCTTGGGTAAGTAGTTTTTCTTTTTTTTTTTTTTACCTCCTCGGACATTCCCTTTAAGGTAAGCATTTTGCAGCAGCTTACCATGCTACACTCAGTTGTATTGCAATGCACCTGTCGCACTGTGAATATTGTATCGGTTGTGCATTGCAGTGCGGTAAGCCACATTACAAAGTGACCGTATACACCACTGTGAACGAGGCCCAAGGTACAGTGACCAGATTTTTCCGGGTTCAATCTGGGTGGGAAGGGGGGGTGTTGGTGCTAGTTGGGAAATGTTCATGACATGATATGGGTGGAGCTAACTAATGTCATAAGAAATGAGCGTGTAGAGATGTTGGCACTGCAGTCACTATCCTCTTGGAAAGGGGGAGGGAGCGGCAACTGTCACACACAGATGAGTATGGAAAGTGTGAATCCTCAGCGTGCTCAGGCAAAGTAATGTCTGTATTTGGAAAGGAGGAGAAAATCGCCACCACTGCTGTCATTCACTTTATTCATTGTTCCAGTGTAAAATACATGCTAAAAACGTGCATACATATATGGAGAAAGACACATACCCCAAAGTGGACGTGGATGTGTAGCGGTGGGTGCAGAGGATGAGGAGCGCTCCTGCACGTTTTTAGCATGTATTTTACACTGGAACAATGAATAAAGTGAATGACAGCAGTGCCGGCGCTATTCTCCTCCTTTCCAAATGGAGCTAACTAATGTAACAGTAACTCAAAGGCAATGGGCCGAGTTTCCTCCCATACCAGTTCGGCAAAGTGATCCTAAAAGTAATTTGATACCGTTCCCCACACACAACACATAAGTAAGCAGCGTTTCCCCCTTGACAGTGGCGTAGCAATAGGGGGGTGCAGAGGTAGTGACTGCGCATCAGGGCCCTTGGGCTAGAGGGCCCCAAGGGGCCCACCCTCAACCACAGCATTGGCTCTTTATTGGTCCTGTGCTGATAATCACTTCTGTAAATGCTTTGAATAGTAGTGATTATTAACACACTGTTTCCTATCCCCTTCTTGCACTACTGACAGTGGTTGTCCTTGGCAGGTTTTGGTGTGCTGCATTAGTTATGTAAAGAGTGCTTGGGGGCCCCAATGTAAACTTGCACTGGGGCCCACAATTTCTTAGCTACGCCACTGCCCCTTGTTGTGGTGAAACGGGAGATTGTCATCATGGATGTGCAGACAATAAAACTACAGAAACTGTATGACGCTATCATGTCAATGTGGATCAAAATCTCTGATGTATGCCATGAAGAATAAGGCTAAGGGCTTGTTTACACTATGATCACTTTGAGCTTTTTAAAAAGAGTTAGCAATTAAAAAAAAACGCTCTAAAAGCGCTTGTGTAATAAAATCCAATGTCAGTGTGCTCACATGAGCGATGAGCTTTCTTTCCAATTGCAAACGTGGGTCCACCATTTTCTCAGCGTTTGGGCTGCAATAAAAGGTATAGTATAATTACTTGAGAGCTTTTCAAAATAAATTACATTCAGTTCACTTCCTGTAGTCTGCACAAAGAAAAACTTAATCATACAACAAACGCGCTTACAAAATTGCTTGCAAAAAACGCAAATCGCACAAAAACGCCTCTAAAATATCTCACAAAAACACCCAGTGCTTGCGATCTGTAGTGTGAACTAGGCCTAAGGAGGTAAACGGGTCACTAGCAAGACGTTAATAAAGTGGCCAGCACAATATGCTGGGTGCTGCCGGGTGGGAGGTTGACTCTTCACTGCATTGAGAAGTGCAGCGCTTATGGTCAATGCTTGAAGAGACTCTGAAGCGAGAATAAATCTCGCTTCAGAGCTCATAGTTAGCAGTGGCATGTGTGCCCCTGCTAAACCGCCGCTATCGCGCCGCTAAACGGGGTCCCTTCACCCCCAAACCCACCCCCGCAAGATTTCGTCGTAGACTTGGTCGTTCCTGGAGGCAGGGCTAACGTCTGCAGCCCTGCCTCCAGTCGCGTCTATCAGCGGCGTATCGCCGCCTCTCCCCCGGCCCTCTCAGTGAAGGAAGACGGAGAGGCGGAGATACGCGCTGACAGACGCGCGTGGGGCAAGGCTGCAGCGGTTAGCCCTGCCCCAACCAGGAAGCGCTTCCCCGCTGCACCGAGGGGATTTGGGGGTGAAGGGACCCCCGTTTAGCGGCGCGATAGCGGCGGTTTAGCAGGAGCACACATGCCCCTGCTATCTATGAGGTCTGAAGCGAGATTTATTCTCGCTTCAGACTCTCTTTAAAGGGACACTTAAACCAAGAATAAAAGAGCAGTTTTACTTTCCTGGGGCTTCTACCAGCCATCTGCAGCTGTTCCGTGCCCTTGCAGTCACTCATAGAGCCTCCGGTCCCCCACCACCAGCTAGTTTCGCTTTCGCTGACAGGCCCGACAGGCCTGGCCACGCAAAATTTTCTTTGCATTCCTGTCCACAATAGCGCCTGTGCCTGTGCAGGCCGCTATTGACGGGAACATGGAGGATACGCTTGGCCAGGCCTGCGCAGACAGCCCACCGACTCCCTGTCAGGGCCTGTCAGCAAAAACTAAGCTAGCTGGCGACGCGGGACCGGAGACTCCATGAGTGACTGCGAGGGCACGGGACGGCTGCAGGGGGCTGGTGGAAGCCCCAGGCAAGTAAAACTGACTTTTTATTCCTGGCTTAAAGGGGAACTTCAGCCTAAACAAACATACTGTTATTAAGTTACATTAGTTATGTTAATTAGAATAGATAGGTAATATAATCTTTTACCCACCCTGTTTTAAAAGAACAGGCAAATGTTTGTGATTCATGGGGGCTGCCATCTTTTTGGTTGAAAGGAGGTGACAGGGAGCATGAGACACAGTTCCAACTGTCCTGTGTCCTGATAACCCCTCCCAGCTTCACACAGTAGGCTTCAAATGTCAAATTCAAATTCAAAATGTAAAAAAAAAAAAAATTGCACCAAAACAGCAGAATGAGAACAACATCATCAGAAATTCCATCATGCTTTGCACAGCATAAGGGGAAAACTGCCCGGGCAGTTTTCTTCTGTGCAGCTAAAAATGAGGCTTGTATAAGAGAAACAAAGTTCTGATGTAGTGAAACTGTTAAAGAAACACCAGGCCTTTTCAGTGCTGCTGAGTCGATTTTAAGTCTGGAGGTTCACTGTAAGTGTCCCTTTAATACATTTCTACTGAAATCTATCAAAATTCAGTTTGCCATGTAGGGTCGGAATTGATCACTATCTGGTTGATTTCCAATCAGATGGGTATTGATTAGCTTGGCATATTGGGCCATAATTGGGAATTAGGAAATTTAGGCATCTGGGACTAATAGGACTATATGGCCTGGAACCCACTGAAAACAGCAAACGCGAAACGCTACCGCTAGAGTTTTGTCTGAGCGGTTTGCAAGCGGATTCATGCGCGTTTGCGGTCGCGTTTTGCAACATTGTATTTTTTTGCTCAGCGGTTGCATAGCGTTTTGCGTTTTGATCCCGATTGGTCCTGTGAATTATTTTTCATTTTGTTACAGTGTGCTGAACCGCAAAACGCTAGCAAAACCGCTCAGTTTAGGTTTTGCTGAGCGTTTCCGCTAGCGTTTCAATACTTTACATTGAAGCGCTAAGGCCCGGTTCACATTAGCGGTCGCCGTCCGGAATCGCCGTGCCGGAGCCGGACCGCATGCAGAACGGACAGAACGGACGCACGGCATAGCAATGAAAGCCTATGCGTCCGTTCACATGCGTCCGTTTCGTCCGGACCGGATCCGGACTCCGGCATAAGACCCAACATGCGCTATTTTTTGGTCCGGCTCCTCCGGCAGCCGTATCCGGAGCGGAGCCGGACTGCACCATCCGGACAATACAAACCAATGAGAACCGGAGAGCGCACAACACGCTGGCTAAAAATCCGGATGTTCTACCCCACTTCCTATGCGTATTGAAGCGGCGATTTTGGATGGGGACACATGGGCAAGCATTTTGGAGTGGAGCAGCAGTGATTTTAAACGTGCTGGAGATGTTGGCAGTATGTCGGAGGTGGAGGTGAGTGCTAAACAGCGGAGGGCCTGATTCCACAGGTCCACCTTCTGCTGACCTCCCAGACCCCAACATTTTTATTCCTTTTCTACTATCTTTTGCCAAATGGATCCGGATCGCATCCTGATGAACACCTGATGCAAACTGACCGGATCCGGATCAGAACCGTATGGTTCCGATCCGGTCCGGATCCGGTCAGGTCATCCGGTCCGTTTGGCAGAGAACCGCAAGTGTGAACGGGGCCTTACGCTCCCAAAATGCTGCACGTCCTGCGTTTGCGTTTCTGGGAAACGCAAACGCTCCTGTGGAAGTTGCCCCATCCATTAACATTGGCCCAGCGTTTTGGCAAAGTGCTAGCGTATCGCAACGCTGCCAAAAGCGCTCCTGTGGGTTCCAGCACTATGGGCGCCCCATATGCGCTAATGCAAAATACTGGGTCACTGGGTCTGTCCAACCAAAATTTATTGTTTTGAGAATTAGTGTTTTTCGATAAAAATATTTTTCAAATTCATTTTTAGAATTTCAATATCGTAAAATATTGTTTTGAACTTTATCTTAGAAATGTATCGCTTTTTATGTTAAAGTTATATGCAGCGAAGAAAGGGCGTTTTAGGGTTTTGCATCAGGAAGGGGGTTTTAGGGTTAAGCATCAGTAGAGGAAGGGTCCTGTGTGAGAGTAGGTTTAGGTCTAGTAGTAGTAAAATATCAGTAATATTTACCAATCTTTTACTATGGTTATGACTGTAAATGTTTTTGTTTTCATTGTTATAGATGACATTTTGTGATTTTATTACTGTTATTTTAACATATTAATCTACTAGCTGATTGCCCGGCAATGCCCGCGTATGTATTTGGCTGGTGTTGGCTGCACCCACTTTTTCTAACCCTAACACACAAATTATTCAATTACCAAGTTTGTGAGCTTTACTGTCTTTGGCATCAATAATTTGCATTGAAATGAAACTCCACCCCCTTTTTCTGGATTTGACCCCCGGTCACCCAATGACCAACTGTACCAGGTTTGAGGCTTGTGCCATTAACAGTGCAAGAATGGCAGCAATTAAATATTGCCCTTGAAAATCAAAAGGTGAATTTTGATTGACTTGTGTAGGCTTCACCCACTTTTCTTAATATTAATCCGTCACCCAGTGACCAACTGCAATGTTTGAGAACCCCACCATTAACAGTGTAAGAATGGCTGCAGTTTACATTTTCCCAGTGAAATTTGTATTTGTCTCCGCCCACTTTTGGTTATGGGGATGTAAAGTATCCTATATGTTATTCCAGGTGATGTATTATGTGTGTGCCAAATTTCATTCAAATCTGTTCAGCCATTGCTGCATGATAGAGTAACAAACATCCAAACTTTCACATTTATAATATTAGTGAGATTTCAGATAAAGATTAAGAAATTATAAAAATATTATAGACAATATCTTAAAACTTCGGTTATATCCAGCACCTTTTTTTCCTTGCACCCTTATTTGATGTATGTCAAGAAGCTGAATGGTAGAAAGGTTATGCAAAATGTCGATATCTTTTAGTTTTATTCATGTTTTTTCTATTGTCTGCAAATGGAAATCTCACTATTCTATCCATTGCTGTAGGCCATTCATAAAAAGAGAATAGGAAGGATTAATAATGTACAGATAGCTCTGAATTGATGCAGATTGTATGCTAATTAATGCAGCTTTAAAATGGACCAACCAGGGCTGGATTTTCCATAAGACACTGTAGGCATGTGCCTACAGGCGCCTGATGATGGAAGGGCGGCTCACTTTCCTCCTCAAGCGCTTCTCTTCCTCCTTCCCTATGCAGAGTCCTGATGAGAGAGTAAATGAGGGTTTCCTCGCCCAGCTCTCGGCATGGCAATGACAAGATTTCTCTTCAGACGAGGGCACCTCTAGCTGCTTTAAGTAAAAGTACTTCTGGCTATCTAATACAAGGGGGCACCTGTAGCTACCTATGATGGGCAAGGGAAGTAAGGGAAAAGTGACAGCTGGGCCAGCCAGCATACTTGCGGTGCTGTTTGGGGTTTTTTAGGTTCATGGAGGGAGAGGTCTAGGGTGCCTATAGGCTCCTGAGATAAATCCGGGCCTGGGACCAACCAAATCATTGAGCTCCTAAGGGATAGTCAGTGACAACTATGAACACCAGAAAGTGTTGCAAAATATATCTGTTTATAGCGGACATGAACTCAGAACTTCCTCTCTGCTCTAAAAGAAAACCTAACCTTTAAAGAAAAACTTTTTTTGTTACAGTTGATAGAAATCCTGCAGTAAATCTGCACTTTTTTTTTTTTACTTCCTGCTTTCATGGGGGCAGACATATTGTTAACATCCTGTACTTTCAAATGAGCTTATCTTCATAGGCAGTGGCAGTCATGTGACACAGGGGAGAGATCAAAATTCAACTAGTGATTAAACACATATGAGGGGGAATTAGACAGTCTAAGCTCTCTAATTACATACAGGGTGCATTTCGTTTTCCTTCCGTCCTGTGCAAGAGTTCAGGTCCACTTTAGGCTGGTTTCACAGTGGGACGTTACAGGCGCACGTTAGAGCAGCCTGTAACGCACCCCACCGCACAGCAATGAAAAATCAATGGGCTGTTCACAGTGCCCACGTTGCGTTACATAGTAACGCTGCGCCACCAGACAACGTACTGCATGCAGCTTGCACATGCTCAGTAACGTTGGGGAGGCGCGGAGAGCGGCCAGGCACATGGCTAATTAATATTCACTGCACTCAGTGACGTGCAGTGTTTATTTCCTGGAGCGGCCGCTCTGTGCAGTGATTGGCCGGCGGGACCACTTGATGCCGCATGCGCACAAGAGTACGCATCACGGCATCACGGACGCCAGAGTGAGGTGCACAACGCGGCTCACTCCGACGTCCACACCAGAGAGCACCAGGCGTTGTGTTAGGGGCACGTTATGCGACCATAACGTCCCCTAAAACGCAACGTCCTGGTGTGTAAGTAGCCTAAAGGTTAGCTTCACACTAGGGCATTGTATTATAACATGCGTATAGCGCAACAACAAAAAATATGCAATGTAACGCACACAAAGATGCAACTGACCAATGTGCACCTTCATTGCCTTACACTGTGCACGTCAACGTGTGTGCGTCTATCACTGCATTGCATGTTCTGCATTGCAGCATGGTGCAATTCAAGGTCTGTGCACAGTTTACACCTTATCCGTTGCACTGCAATGCAGCTTATTCTGACCAGTGTACATTACAATGTATCATGTCAGTGTGAAAGCACCCTAAGCAACAATGATAATACTGATATTTCTTACATCTCTCTGCACCAGTAGGAAGGGCACAGCTTCTGTATTACAGGTTTTCTAATGGTGCGTCAATCTTTTTGCCCAGAGCTTTGCTGTCATAATGAGGCCACAATACACTTTTGCTTGTTTGAGCTTTAGCTGCACTCAGCTGTTCTGTACAGTGTGAGAACCATGAGTCTGCACAAGTGACTCACTTCCCTGCTATTTGGTTTCAAGCAGGGATACTCGAAGAAACCTGGATGTCAAAATATTTTTTGAAGCAGCTCTTAAAATACCAGCCAGTAATATTTTACAAGCTGCTTCCTAATCAAGCCCAGATTACTAATTACTATGGAGCAGTGCTTCCTGCTGGAGCATTGCTAAACAAATGCTGCTATTCTGGGTTATTGGCAAATCTGCAGCTTTTCCCAGCTAGGTGCACTATAACACAATAACTATGGCAGAAACCCGCTCAGCTATAGTCTAACATGGAGAATTCACCGCTGCATACATCAGAAGGCCTAGCATAAAGGCTGTTTTCTTAGCCCAGTGACCTGCAGCCATCACAGGCGTTCTGTATTTTCACCACTTTGCACTGCAGGATTTAATCCAACTTGTTATTTTAGCTAGGTCTTCAAGCCATTATACAAAACTTACCATTTTATTTAATCCACTAACGTGTTTGATAGAGAATAAAAATTTTTTTACATACTGTTATTAAAAAACACCTGATTCTATCCCATCAGTTTCATGTACTCCTTTCAGAGTTGTAATAAGAACAAGGGTGGAGGCACCCAGGCTATATATATAAAAACTAGCTAAACATCTTTTATAAAAAAAAATAGGAGAGACAAAAACATACCTTTCCAGGGGAATTTAAACCAGTTTTACTGGAAGTAGTTTTTATTCCAGCACAAAGCAAGACAACACATTTCTCGGGTACTTGCCAGCTTCCTCAGGCCAGTTAAAAAAAACAAAATCAACAAGTGCCTTTTGATATGGCCTGTTATGAACTTGAGCGCCTCTGTATGATAAAGAGGCACTCACACTCATCACAGGCCATATCAAAGGGCATTTGTTGATTTATGAACTGCCCTGAGGAAGCTGGCAAGTACCTGTGAAATGCATTGTCTTGCTTTGTGCCTGAAAAACTGTTTCCAGTAGAACTGGTTTGAATTGATCTAGCGAGGTAAGATATTGCCTCTCCTGTTTTATTTTCAAGGTTTTTTTTGTAATCTAGTGTTTGTATACACTGAGCACCTCCACTCATGTTATTGTAGCCTAGCCCTCCATTGGTAAGAGCGACTATCAATTTCCTGTGCACAGACCTGGAGATCTGGGCGAGGGCAATCAATGTTGCTAGATGGCTATTGTTAGGCTTGACAGGTTATGCCCCCAATCAGTCTCTATGCCCCAATCTAGTGCCATGGCCCTGAGCCCGGCCCACAGTCTTCACCTATAGACAAGCCCCCGCGTGAACAGGACACTGTCTCCTGACTACGGTTACCCCCAGGTCTTAATGTGCAAGGCATACAGACTAAAGTAGAGAAGACATTAACCTGCCAGAACCCCACTGAGGCAAGTATAGCATAGTTCAAAGGTATCACACAGGACTAGTACCTTGATTTTTGGAGGATGAGGCCCTCAGCGTCGATTGCCAGGAATGACCAATGGTTCAGGGGGAACAGGCAGTGGATGATCCAAGCAGCAGGTGAGAGAGTTCATGCAAGGTCAGCATGCAAGATTATCCAAGCAACAAGCAAGGGTCAGTCCAAGTAATATGCAAGAGTATCCAGAAAACAAGCAAGGATTGGTCCAGGCAGCAGACAAGAGTATCCAGGTAACAAGCAGAGGTCAGTCCAGGCAGCAGGCAAGAGTATCCCGGTAACAAGCAAAGGTCGGTCCAGGCAGCAGGCAAGAGTATCCAGGTTACAAGCAATGGTTAGTAAACAGCAGACAAGAATGGTGAAATACAAGCCAAGGTCAATTCCAGATACTTCAGACTATATGAGTGCGCACCAAGCAACTAGCCACAGCTATGCTTATCACGGGCGATTACTGGGAGCACTCTGTGCGTTTAAATACAACTTTCATCCAATCAGTGGCCGGCCAAACTCCGCACATCCAATCACAGCAGATGCAGTTAGAGCTGGAGGCTGACCGCGGTCAGCTGACTATTATTTACCTTTGCCAAGGGCGTACTGATAACTCCGCCTGTGTCCCAGCCTGCGCGTCGTCAGCGGGGAACAAACGCCGAGACCCGGAAGCAGCAGATTCCGCCTGGTTCTCGGCACAAACATCAGCATTCACAAACAGATTCCTTATAGTTATAAAAAACTCTGCTGGTCTATGTGCTTATATGGTAGTTTAGCATACAGTTTTAGTCATGCATAGGTGAATCCGCTTTATTTATACATTGTTTTTAAACTTTTTTTTTTGAAAAGATCCATATATTAAGTGGTTCTCAACACTATTTTATGTACCCCCTTATAAAAGTCTGTGCTTACCAAGTACCCCCTGGTATAGGTACCTTTATCTCAAGTACCCCTTAAAATCGCTTGACATGTTTATTTACAGTAAATGTTAATGCTTGGGTTTTCCATGGATTTTCTGCTGCTTTTAATCATAAACGGTACTCTCAAATGTTATTTTAATGTATCAATTTCTGGGAAAAAAAGCAGTTAAATGTATGTAACATTACAGAAATATCCTACAGGGTATGCGTACCCCGTGTTGCAAACTAACATGGAGATTGCTTTTTGCATATTTTTTCTAAGTACATGTAATGTATTCCATTTACATCAGGAGTGGAAATCCTCAACAGCAGAGATTTTCTGAGGGCAGAAGGTTGTGAGCGGATCTCATGCTAAGTGGTCTAGTGGTGGTACTGTTATGACCCTTTCATACGGCTGTGTTCCCATTTGAGCTGAGAAGGGACATTTTTTGTTCGTTCTCCGCTCATTGGACCCATTGTGGTAAGCGGGTTGCACTTCTGTGCCTTCACCATATAGCCTATTTAGGTAACGCATCTGCCTCTGCTACAACCAGACCACATGGGAGCGGCACTAAACTGTCCACTCCTGCTGGCCGCACAAGGTCCGACTGTAGATGGGAACCTAGCCTAAAGGCTCGTACACACTTGCAACTATTCCAACTATTGTCTAAAACTGTTTGTTGGACGATAGTTGTGTGTGTGTACAGGGGCAATTAACATGACGTCCAACTGATATCAGGCAATTTGCCCGATTCAATGGGCGGATCAACCTGCCCAATCCTTGTGCAAATTGGCTACATATGTACAAGCTATTTGAATGACTTGTTTTTGAATACGGACTGGTTGATGCATGCTCAGTATTTGAGTTGGTTGTTTAGTTGATCAAACGTGTCTGTATGTACTTGTGTAAACAAGTCGTGTGGCTAATTATGTTGTGCAGTTTATCATGTATTAATTTGCACATGTGTATGGGCCTATGCTAGGTACACAGACACAATGCAATTTTCTGACATATTTACTGTCAGATCGACTATTTCCAATGTGTACGATCTGATTCACAATTGATTTTCCATAGCAGTGAAAGGAAAATCGATCACAAAAAGGATCAGAAATCAGATTGAACATGTTGAAAATACTCGATCTGACAATAAATCTGTCAGAAAATTGCATCGTGTGTACTAGCATTAAGCCTGCTGCGCTGCAACAGACAGTATCATTACATCAGATAGGGTTCGCTCGGCCAGATAAATTTGATCTGTTTACTTATCATACCTTTGCAGCTCTTACCAGTAGTTCAGCACACTCAAAGTACAGGAGAACACTACTGATCATTTTGTTATGTCAATACTGGCAGGGACAAGCTTAGATTTTAAAATAGAGCTGGTATATTGTGCTTTTGGTCAGAGTTCCATTGAAAGTTATTTTAGGCATATTAAAGTATACATTAAGGCTGCTTTCACAGTGGGACGTTAAAGTCCCACATTACAGCAGCCTGTAACGCAGCCCAACTCGCAGTAATGAAAAATCAATGTGCTGTTCACAGTGCCCACGTTGCGTTACATTGTAACTCTACACGTTGAATGAAAGTGCAGCATGCTGTGCTTTATACTGGGCTTTAGCTGCATTAGACTGCTTGCACATGCTCAGTGACTAGCCACATGGCTAATTAATATTCACTGCACTGTGGTGATGTAACCTGGACTCTAGTGTTGTCGAATCATCCGGATCATCACAATGAACGATTCACAGTGGAAAGTCTGTCCTGCTAGTCATTTCACCCCCAGTCTGCTTCCCTAGTAAAATTATTCAAAATATTTGGTTCAAAGATCCGGATCTTTTCAATGATCCATTTCTAATCATCCGAATCCTTGAAAAGATCCAGACTTCCCATCACTATCCTGGAGCAGCTGTTCTATAGATAGAATGAATACAGCCCTCCAAGAGCCGCATAATGCGACTCAATCTGACGTCCAACTTTAACACCACCATGCGTTGCATTAGGGGCACGTTATGCGACCTTAAAGAGGAGCTGTTAGGTATAAGGTCTCAGAGAAAAAAAACACATATATCAGTAGCTAAATATTGGCTGTACTTACATTACATATGCATTTCACTGTCCACGTTTGGATTTCACAGAATTTCTATATAGTATTTGCAGAGAATGATGCTCCTGACAGCTCATGGCAGGTTCCATGTTTGTGTGTCTCCTATGAAGCCTATTGTGTCGTCATGTCCTCCCTGCTTCCTGATGATTCCACTCACAAAAATGATCGTAATGGACAACACTACTGTGCAGTGAATATTAATTAGCCATGTGGCTAGGAACAATAGAGGACTCATGCAGTATACTCTGCCCTGTGACTTTTCAGTGCTGTGAGCTGGGCTGCATTACAAGCTGCTGTAATATGAGCCTGTAACTTCTCACTAGCAGCCGAGGGGAGGACCCAAGGTGGGGAGAAGTAGCCCCAGAATGCTTTGCAGTATGTTATGCGGCCTCTCGTACTTTTAAGAGCTTGGGAATAACAGCCTTGCTGTTCAGCACACATCAAAAGTAAAAGAGATTTTTAATTTCAATATTGCCTTTTTGGCTTCCTTCTAAACTGTTTAACACAGGAGAATAGAGGTTTAAATTAGCTTTTGCAGCCTGACAGTTACTCTTTAACGTCCCGTAAAACACAACGACCAAGTGTGAAAGAGGCCTAAGGGCACTTTTTGGCCTCTAGAGCTTTCTGCGAGCTTTTTAAAAAACGCTCCCATTGGCTTTCATTAAAATCAAGGTAAGATCACGGTAAAATAGCTGATTTTAGTGCGATCACGATTTTACTGCAATTTTAATCAAAGGGAGCTTTTTTTTTTTTTGTTTTGTTTTTTTTTTTAACTCTGAAAGCTCTAGTGTGTCTGAGCCCTAATTAATCAAAAAGAGACATACGTACTGTAACTCCCAACTGTCCCTCTTTTGTGAACCAAATCCCCATCCCTCTTTTTTTCCTCATTTGTCCCTCTTTTAGGACTGATTTACAGATCTATGTAAATAGATATATTGTTCTCCTGGGGGAAAAAACGTTTTACATTGATTCTAAACTTTATTCTAATCCTTTAAATTACCCTAATATAAATATATTTCATACTTTTAACTGTTATGAAATAAAACAAATTATGATTAGATAGGGCCAGTGAGGTTTGAACGAGAAAACATATTTTACTTTTGAATTCTTTTGTGATATGTGTGACTAGGGGTGTAGTTAGAGGTGGGGGAGGGGCATGTTTAAAGTGTCTCAAAAAGTTGCGAGGTATTGGATATATGTCAGCTACTGGCTATAACACGCCATTGTGAATCCATCTAGGGGCGTAACTAGACTTAAAAGGTCCACCCTGCAAACATTTCATGGTGGCCCCCTTGGTCCCTGAACACAATGGGTGGTACGTGATTTGGAGCTGGAGTATGGCAAGTGGCAACCCAGTGTGTTCTGCTGTGAAGCAGCATCTGTAAGCAGGAAAAAATGACTGCACACAGTTTATGTACGTGTATGGGGAAGTTTTTGACTAATTGGCTGCACTTGTGGTTGGGTTGATGGAAGACGAGTGGCCTCCAAAGCCTCTGCCCCCCCTGCGATGGCAGGGGTTGCAGGGGAGATTGCAGCGGCCATGAATCCATCCTTATTGCATTGGAGGCAGAACATCAGCACAGAAGTCAGACAGCTGACAGTGTTTATTCTCACTTCATTCTCCCTTTACATTCAGATGTTTTTGTGATTCCCTGTAGCAATATTGCATGAAATAAACGTGTATATGCTCTGTGGGGCCCAGTTCCACTACATGCGAATTTGTGTGCCTTTTCTGATTTTCAGATTCGCATAGCAATATATTTCAATGGGCCTGTTTCCACTGTACCCAGAATTCGCATGCAGAAAAAAAATGTGGACAGCAGTGCTACAAAACTGTCTCATGGCATTTTTGGAAATTTTTGAGTGCATTTTTGTGCATCTCAATAGAGAAGAAAATGGGAAAAAACATTTCCAAAGTAATGATTACACATGCAAATTTGCATACAAAAAAGGACACCTATGCATGGGAATTCACATACACATGTCATTGTATAGAAAATAGCCAGTGAATTTGCATGCTTGTAAAGGAAACGTCCCCTCATAGCAAGCTAGTATGGATGTGGAGAGCCAGCGTAAAAGTACAAAGGGAACAGTTCTCCAATTAAAGCAAAGTCTAGAACTTGAAGCATTCTGATTGGCCAAATAGTGTGAGCCTTTTATTACTACAACCTATCTGAAACCTAGCAGAGCCTGCTCTCTACCCAACTATCGATTTACATATTTTTTTCTTTTGAGAGAGGAATTGTTTGGGAAGTGCTGCTAAGTACTGGTGTATACATTTAGTAGCATCCTCTTTGTTTACTGTTATCAAAATACTTTCAAACTTTACTGTTGCCAAAACTGACGCAGAATGAGCCATGAGTGGAGGGGAAATTCCCCTCACACTTTATCAGTTAACCCTAAAGCAGGGAACACACTTGACTGTTTTGTGCGCATTTTCTGCGCAGAAAAACTGAGAACTCATGTTAATCAATGGGCTAGTACACACTTAATATGATGTTCGCGTGCAGAAAAAAAAAACTGACATTCTGCATGATTACTCTGCACATTTTTTCAGTTTTCTCTATCAAGTACATCAGCTGCTGTGAAAAAACTTGCGCGTTTTCCTGAACAGAAACTCACTTGGTGTACAGAAAAAGTATGCAGGAAAACGCGCGCAGAAAACTGAAAGGCAAGTGTGTTCCCTGCCTGTGTGTAACTGTGTGTGAGAGAGCGAAAGCTCCCAACGGCTGCAGCTTCTGTGTCCTGTGTTTCTGACTGAAGTGTGTGAAGAGAGCAGAGGAAACTTGTTATGAACATTTGTAATTGTCACAGCTTTTCATACTGTTTTTGCTTTCAGAGAAAAATACTCTGTAGTCTGATATGTAACACTGGCTGTGCATTGAAGCAGACACCCCTTCTGCAATTGATTTGTCCCAATATAGCTAAATGCTACACTCAATAAATTAAAGCTTTTGCCTCTGATATTTAACCTATTTTGGTTCCTGGACGTAGAAAGTACGTCCAGGAACCATGCGCGCTACCACGGCCGATCGCGCGCGCTCCCGGCCCGCAGTTCGTTAGCCAGGCAATCAGTGAATCGGGCTATGGTGCCCGATCACCGATTCCTCTCCCCCGCTGAAAAAGCGACAGCTTCTCTCGAAGCTTAGGGACATAATTTTAATGGTGTTATAACCGGGACATATGGGCAAATACAATATGTGAGTTTTAATTATGGAGGCATGTATTATTTTAAAACTATAATGGCTGAAAACCGAGAAATAATGATTTTTTTCCGTTTTTTCTTATTCTTCCTGTTAAAATGCATTTACAGTAAAGTGGCTCTTAGCAAAATGTACCCCCCAAAGAAAGCCTAATTGGTGGCGGAAAAAACAAGATATAGATCCGTTCATTGTGATAAGTAGTGATAAAGTTTTGTAGGCTAATGAATGGGAGGTGAACATTGCTCAAGTGAAAACGATGGAACGCGAATGGGTTAACCTGAAAAGTAGGAAAATGTTTACACAGCTACTTAGACATTATTTGTACATTGTCATTTTAGAACACTTGGGTATTGATAGTATTCCTTTAAGCAGCATTTCCCATGTACTTTCATGCTGGCTTACTCAACCATACTAGTGCCCTTGATAATTGTATGCTATTGTTTTTTGTTCTACAGCAGTGTGCTGCATCCACTGTGTTATCTTCCAAGTGAAGAGCTGACAGTTAAACTTGACAGCAGCTATGTGCTTCATGATTGTTGTAACAGGATTGTTATGGCCCGTACTCACGGGCTGCAGAAGTGGCCTGTCGCCAGCACACGTGAGCGTGCTAGCGACAGGCCGGCGACAGCTTCTCTCCAGGTCTCTCCGCGTACACACGCGGAAGAGGGACCAGCGGCGAGACGGAAGCTGTCGCCGACGTTCCTCCTCCCCCCGCCGGAAGCTTCATTCACCTCTATGGAGGTTGCTGTCGCTAGTCCGCGTACTCACGCGGACTAGCGACAGTTGCGGCGGAGGTGCGGCGGCGACTGTTGCCATGCGATTGAAACTTTCAATCGCATGGCGACAAGAGCGGCGGGCGACAGTTCAGGGAGCGCGCGCGTGCGACGGCCCATACTCACGGGCGACCTGTCGCCGCAACACGCGCGCGCCGCGTGTTGAGGCGACAAAAGTCCCTCGTGAGTATGGGCCATTAGAATCAGACCTCCCAGCAGTGCATTAACAAGGCAACCACTAGAGAGAGCACTGTTTTGAGGACATTCCTTGTCATACACGATAAAGCTTGGAAATCAGCCACCTGTTTGTGTCTCCTCAGAAAGAACAGGTTAGTTTGTGTAACTGTGCCAGCTTTCCAATCTATGTGTTATGATCTTTATGCCCCATAAGGGCAGTTTTATACTATAAAATACAATGTGATTTTTTTTTTTTCTTTTTGCGATCTTGTATCCAGTTTTTACTTCTGAGATTTTGCTTTTCGCAATTTTTCTTTGGCTGCTAGGAGCTTGAATAGAAATAAAACAGGATGTAGGAAGATTGCTTTTGGATTGCAGTAGCATAAAAGGGTTCCCACGATTTTGTCCACTTTGTAGATGTCCTTATAAAGTGGGATTTCCTTGTGTTTCAAAACGTAGCCAATTGCATCTACCGTAGTATAAAACAGCCTGGGACCCACTAGGAGCACTTTTGTTGCACATGCTGATCACCACCTATCGACAGCACTACACCAGTGGATCCTTGGAATAAAATGTTGGAATAGGTGTCTTCCAAGCAGCATGTCGATTGTAGAGTATTCACTGCTTGCAGCATTTTGTGAGCGATCCTGGAGCAATCGTATCAGCAGGGCAGGTTTAAGCAACAATGGGGCCCCAGGGCAAAATAAACCTGGGGGGCCCCCCCAACATATACCCCCGGAACAAAAATCGGCATTAGGGGACCTTTTTTTCCAGCTGGTATAGTCAGGGTGTGAAGTCCCAATCGGTCAGAGCTCCACATTCTGGCTATCCCAGCCTGCAGGGGGGACAAGGGGTTAAAAAGTTTCAGGAGGGGGGACCCCACATAATTTAAAAAAAAAAAAAAACATTCCCACACTCTAAACATTAAAAAAAATTTGGGAAAATAGGAAAAAATGCCAGGGATCTTCATACAGCCATATTGCGGCTGTATAGCGATCCCTGGCCAAAGCGCTGCGGCTGCGTATAGACCCCCTGGAAACCCCGTCAGGAAATTTATTGCGCTTTCGTTTGATGCATGTAAAAATTACACTACCGTTAGGTTTGCTACTGAAAGTGACATTTACCGCATTTAAAAGTATACTTTTTTCCTTCTAAACTTTAAAATCGATTTTCTCAAAAACTATAAGGTATTTTTGAAAAATGTTTTCCTCTTATTCCTAATGATCTCCTTAACCACCCTGGCGTTCTATTAAGATCGCCAGGGCGGCTGCGGGAGGGTTTTTTTTAAATTAAAAAAAAACTATTTCATGCAGCCAACTGAAAGTTGGCTGCATGAAAGCCCACTAGAGGGCGCTCCGGAGGCGTTCTTCCGATCGCCTCCGGCGCCCAGAATAAACAAGGAAGGCCGCAATGAGCGGCCTTCCTTGTTTTGCTTAGATCGTCGCCATAGCGACGAGCGGAGTGACGTCATGGACATCAGCCGACGTCCTGACGTCAGCCGCCTCCGATCCAGCCCTTAGCGCTGGCCGGAACTTTTTGTTCCGGCTACGCTGGGCTCAGGCGGCTGGGGGGACCCTCTTTCGCCGCTGCTCGCGGCGAATCGCCGCAGAGCGGCGGCGATCGGGCAGCACACGCGGCTGGCAAAGTGCCGGCTGCGTGTGCTGCTCTTTATTTGAACAAAATCGGCCCAGCAGGGCCTGAGCGGCAGCCATCGGCGGTGATGGACGAGCTGAGCTCGTCCATACCGCTAAGATGGTTAACAAACCCTTAGGGCTGGAACCCACAGGAGCGCTTTTGGCAGCGTTTTGGCAGCACTGCGATACGCTAGCAGTTTGCCAAAACGCTGGGCTAATGTTAATGGATGGGGCAACTTCCACAGGAGCGTTTGCGTTTCCCAGAAACGCAAACGCAGGACCTGCAGCATTTTGGGAGCGTTAGCGCTTCAATGTAAAGTATTGAAACGCTAGCAGAAACGCTCAGCAAAACCTAAACTGAGCGGTTTTGCTAGCGTTTTGCGGTTCAGCACACTGTAACAAAATTAAAAATAATTCACAGGACCAATCAGGATAAAAACGCAAAACGCAAAACGCAAAACGCTAGGCACCCGCTGGGGAAAAAAATACAATGTTGCAAAACACAACCCAAAACGCGCATGAATCCGCTTGCAAACCGTTCAGACAAAACGCTAGCGGTTGCGGTTTTCAGTGGGTTCCAGGCCTAAGGGTTTCTAGCATTTAAGGTGGATTTGCTATTAACCATTAAAGTCGGCAGGTTTTTAAATATGTTTTTTTTTCCTTTGAAACTTTAAAATCGATTTTCTCAAAAACTATAAGGCCGATTTGAAAATTTTTTTTTCCTCTTGTAGCCACTGGGGGCCCCTACAAGCTCTGGGGCCCTGGGGCAGCTGCCTCCTTTGCCTTAATGGTAGCGCCGGCCCTGCGTATCAGTGGCTACAGGAGCCAAATTGTGATCGCTCCGGGAATTGCTATGAGCTTGTGGCACTCCAGTGATAAAGTAAATTGTAGGTGTTTGAGATTGCTGGAAAGGGCCTATAGTTTGTCCCAGCTGTTAGGGCCTGAGCCCAGTAATGCGTTTGCGTCTGCTTTTCAGTTGCACATCATTGCCACAGATGCTGAAAAGTGGACCCAACTGCGTTAGTGGGCTCAGGCCATCACTCTTCTTCATCCAGTGTAGCCCAGTGAAACCAAACAGTTGGACACCCCTGGTGTAGAATAATGGCAAATTCTACTCAGTTTAACCACTTCCCGACCGCCGTATATACAATTGGCGGCCGGGAAGTGGACGCCGCAAGGACCGCCGTATTGACAATTGGCGGCGGTCCTTGTATGGGCATGGGCGGAGCGATCGCGTCATCCGTGACGCGATCCTCCGCCTGGCGCCGCTCACCCGCCGCAACATCCCGCCGGCCATACGGAAGCGCCGGCGGGATGTTAACCCGACGATCGCCGCATACAAAGTGTATAATACACTTTGTAATGTTTACAAAGTGTATTATAAAGGCTGCCTCCTGCCCTGGTGGTCCCAATGTCCGAGGGACCACCAGGGCAGGCTGCAGCCACCCTAGTCTGCACCAAGCACACTGATTTCCCCCCCCCCTGCCCCAGATCGCCCACAGCACCCATCAGACCCCCCCCTGCCCACCCCCCAGACCCCTGTTTGCACCCAATCACCCCCATAATCACCCATCAATCACTCCCTGTCACTATCTGTCAACGCTATTTTTTTTTATCCCCCCCCCTGCCCCCCGCTCCCTCCTGATCACCCCCCCACCCCTCAGATTCTCCCCAGACCCCCCCCCCCCCCTAGACCCTCCCCCCATGTACTGTATGCATCTATCCCCCCCTGATCACCTGTCAATTACCTGTCCATCACCTGTCCATCACCTGTCAATCACCCGTCAATCACCCCCTGTCACTGCCACCCATCAATCAGCCCCTAACCTGCCCCTTGCGGGCAATCTGATCACCCCCCCCCACACCAATAGATCGCCCGCAGATCCGACATCAGATCACCTCCCAAATCCATTGTTTACATCTATTCTCTCCTCTAAACACCCACTAAATACCCATCAATCACCCATCAATCACCCCCTATCACCACCTGTCACTTTTACCTATCAGATCAGACCCTAATCTGCCCCTTGCGGGCACCCAATCACCCGCCCACACGCTCAGATTGCCCTCTGACCCCCCCTTATCAATTCACCAGTGCATTAATTACATCTGTTCTTCCCTGTAATAACCCACTGATCACCTGTCAATCACCTGACAATCACCTATCACCCATCAATCACCCCCTGTCACCCCCTGTCACTGCCACCCATCAATCAGCCCCTAACCTGCCCCTTGCGGGCAATCTGATCACCCACCCACACCATTAGATCGCCCGCAAACCCGCCGTCAGATTACCTCCCAAATGTATTGTTTACATCTGTTATCTTCTCTAAACACCCACTAATTAACCATCAATCACCCATCAATCACCCCCTATCACCAACCGTCACTGTTACCTATCAGATCAGACCCTAATCTGCCCCTTGCGGGCACCCAATCACCCGCCCACACGCTCAGATTGCCCTCAGACCCCCCCCCCCCCCTTATAAATTCGCCAGTGCATTAATTACATCTGGCCTTCCCTGTAATAACCCACTGATCACCTGTCAATCACCTGCCAATCACCTATCACCCATCAATCACCCCCTGTCACTGCCACCCAACAATCAGCCCCTAACCTGCCCCTTGCGGGCAAACTGATCACCCACCCACACCAATAGATCGCCCGCAGATCCGACATCAGATCACCACCCAAGCGCAGTGTTTCCATCTATTCTCTCCTCTAAACACCCACTAATTACCCATCAATCACCCATCAATCACCCCCTATCACCACCTGTCACTGTTACCCATCAGATCAGACCCTAATCTGCCCCTTGCGGGCACCCAATCGCCCGCCTACACGCTCAGATTGCCCTCAGACCCCCCCTTATCAATTCGCCAGTGCAATATTTACATCTGTTCTCACCTGTAATAACCCACTGATTACCTGTCAATCACCCATCAATCACCCCCTGTCACTGCCACCCATCAATCACCCCCTGTCACTGCCGCCCATCAATCACCCGCTGTCACCGCCACCCATCAATCAGCCCCTAACCTGCCCCTTGCGGGCAATCTGATCACCCACCCACACCAATAGATCGCCCGCAGATCCGACGTCCGATCACCTCCCAAGTGCAGTGTTTACATCTGTTCTCTACCCTAAACACCCACTAATTACCCATCAATCATCCCCTGTCACTGCTACCTATCAGATTAGACCCCTATCTGCCCCTAGGGCACTCAATCACCCGCCCACACCCTCAGAATGCCCTCAGACCCCAGCCCTGATCACCTCGCCAGTGCATTGCTTGCATCTATTCCCCCCTCTAATCACACCTTGAGACACCCATCAATCACCTCCTGTCACCCCCTAGCACACCTACCCATCAGATCAGGCCCCAATTTGCCCCGTGTGGGCTCCTGATCACTCGGCCAAACCCTCAGATCCCCCTCAGACCCCCTTCTGATCACCTCCCCAGTGCATTGATTGCATCTATTTTCCCCTCTAACCACCCCCTGAGACACCCATCAATCACCTCCTGTCACCCCCCTAGCACTCCTATCCATCAGATCAGGCCCAATACAACCTGTCATCTAAAAGGCCACCCTGCTTATGACCGGTTCCACAAAATTCGCCCCCTCATAGACCACCTGTCATCAAAATTTGCAGATGCTTATACCCCTGAACAGTCATTTTGAGACATTTGGTTTCCAGACTACTCAGGGTTTTGGGCCTGTAAAATGCCAGGGCGGTATAGGAACCCCACAAGTGACCCCATTTTAGAAAAAAAGACACCCCAAGGTATTCTGTTAGGTGTATGACGAGTTCATAGAAGATTTTATTTTTTGTGAAAAGTTTGTGAAAAAAAACCAATAAAAATCAATTTCCGCTAACTTTTCACAAAAAATAAAATCTTCTCTGAACTCGTCATACACCTAACAGAATACCTTGGGGTGTCTTCTTTCTAAAATGGGGTCACTTGTGGAGTTCCTATACTGCCCTTGCATTTTAGGGGCCCTAAACCGCGAGGAGTAGTCTAGAAAACAAATGCCTCAAAATGACCTGTGAATAGGACGTTGGGCCCCTTAGCGCACCTAGGCTGCAAAAAAGTGTCACACGTGGTACCGCCGTACTCAGGAAAAGTAGTATAATGTGTTTTGGGGTGTATTTTTACACATACCCATGCTGGGTAGGAGAAATTTCTATGTAAATGGACAATTGTGTGTAAAAAAATCAAACAATTGTCATTTACAGAGATATTTCTCCCACTTAGCATGGGTATGTGTAAAAATACACCCTAAAACGCATTATACTACTTCTCCTGAGTACGGCGGTACCACATGTGTGGCACTTTTTTTTACACCCTAAGTACGCTAAGGGGCCCAAAGTCCAATGAGTACCTTTAGGATTTCGCAGGTCATTTTGCGACATTTGGTTTCAAGACTACTCCTCACGGTTTAGGGCCCCTAAAATGCCAGGGCAGTATAGGAACCCCACAAATGACCCCATTCTAGAAAAATGACACCCAAAGGTATTCCGTTAGGAGTATGGTGAGTTCATAGAAGATTTTATTTTTTGTCACAAGTTAGCGGAAAATGACACTTTGTGAAAAAAAACAATTAAAATCAATTTCCGCTAACTTGTGACAAAAAAATAAAAACTTCTATGAACTCACCATACTCCTAACGGAATACCTTGGGGTGTCTTCTTTCTAAAATGGGGTCATTAGTGGGGTTCCTATACTGCCCTGGCATTTTAGGGGCCCTAAACCGTGAGGAGTAGTCTTGAAACAAAAATGACCTGTGAAATCCTAAAGGTACTCATTGGACTTTGGGCCCCTTAGTGCAGTTAGGGTGCAAAAAAAGTGCCACACATGTGGTATCGCCGTACTCGGGAGAAGTAGTATAATGTGTTTTGGGGTGTATTTTTACACATACCCATGCTGGGTGGGAGAAATACTTCTGTAAATGACAATCTTTTGATTTTTTTACACACAATTGTCCATTTACAGAGGTATTTCTCCCCCTCAGCATAGGTATGTGTAAAAATACACCCCAAAACACATTGTACTACTTCTCCCGAGTATGGCGATACCACATGTGTGGCACTTTTTTGCACCCTAACTGCGCTAAAGGGCCCAAAGTCCAATGAGTACCTTTAGGATTTCACAGGTCATTTTGAGAAATTTCGTTTCAAGACTACTCCTCACGGTTTAGGGCCCCTAAAATGCCAGGGCAGTATAGGAACCCCACAAATGACCCCATTTTAGAAAGAAGACACCCCAAGGTATTCTGTTAGTAGTATGGTGAGTTCATAGAAGATTTTATTTTTTGTCACAATTTAGCGGAAATTGATTTTAATTGTGTTTTTTCACAAAGTGTCATTTTCCGCTAACTTTTGACAAAAAATAAAATCTTCTATGAACTCACCATACTCCTAACGGAATACCTTGGGGTGTCTTCTTTCTAAAATGGGGTCATTTGTGGGGTTCCTATACTGCCCTGGCATTTTAGGGGCCCTAAACCGTGAGGAGTAGTCTTGAAACGAAATTTCTCAAAATGACCTGTGAAATCCTAAAGGTACTCATTGGACTTTGGGCCCTTTAGCGCAGTTAGGGTGCAAAAAAGTGCCACACATGTGGTATCGCCGTACTCAGGAGAAGTAGTATAATGTGTTTTGGGGTGTATTTTTACACATACCCATGCTGAGTGGGAGAAAGATCTCTGTAAATGGACAATTGTGTGTAAAAAAAATTAACAAATTGTCATTTACAGAGATATTTCTCCCACCCAGCATGGGTATGTGTAAAAATACACCCCAAAACACATTATACTACTTCTCCTGAGTACGGCAATACCACATGTGTGGCACTTTTTTGCAGCCTAACTGCGCTAAGGGGTCCAAAGTCCAATGAGCACCTTTAGGCTTTACAGGGGTGCTTACAATTTAGCACCCCCCAAAATGTCAGGACAGTAAACACACCCCACAAATTACCCCATTTTGGAAAGTAGACCCTTCAAGGTATTCAGAGAGGGGCATGGTGAGTCCGTGGCAGATTTCATTTTTTTTTTGTCGCAAGTTAGAAGAAATGGAAACTTTTTTTTTTTTTTTTTTTTCTCACAAAGTGTCATTTTCCGCTTACTTGTGACAAAAAATAATATCTTCTATGAACTCACTATGCCTCTCAGTGAATACTTTGGGATGTCTTCTTTCCAAAATGGGGTAATTTGGGGGGTATTTATACTATCCTGGAATTCTAGCCCCTCATGAAACATGACAGGGGGTCAGAAAAGTCATAGATGCTTGAAAATGAGAAAATTCACTTTTTGCACCATAGTTTGTAAACGCTATAACTTTTACCCAAACCAATAAATATACACTGAATGTTTTTTTTTTATCAAAAACATGTTTGTCCACATTTTTCGCGCTGCATGTATACAGAAATTTTACTTTATTTGAAAAATGTCAGCACAGAAAGTTAAAAAAATCATTTTTTGCCAAAATTCATGTCTTTTTTGATGAATATAATAAAAAGTAAAAATCGCAGGAGCAATCAAATAGCACCAAAAGAAAGCTTTATTAGTGACAAGAAAAGGAGCCAAAATTCATTTAGGTGGTAGGTTGTATGAGCGAGCAATAAACCGTGAAAGCTGCAGTGGTCTGAATGGAAAAAAAGTGGCCGGTCCTTAAGGGGTAGAAAGCCCTAGGTCCTCAAGTGGTTAAAGAAATGCTTAGGGCCTGAACATACTAACAATCTTGTTAGGGCCCTTTTCCACTGAAAAGCACGATCGCAGCGCTGTGATGCATCCATGATTTTCTCAGCTCTTTACCCTGCAATTTAGCAGTACTTGCGATTGCTGCTATAGCACAGGAAACATGCAGCATGCAGTGTGTTCCTGCACAGCATTGAAACGAAGTGCACATGTGGAAAAGGGGCGCTGTGATTAACATGTTAAAATCGCGGTACCCTTGCAATCGGCAAAATGTGAGTGTTAAGAATATGGAATCTGCACGCAGCCGGTGGAAAGGGCCCTTACAGCTTCTGTCCGCTCGTGTGTTCCTAAATGCAGGCAGATGTGTGCTACTATGCTCAGGCCTGCAGGCAGCTTAGAGTACCTGAGCCAAAATTAGATACTTGCCTAAAGGGAAGAGGGAAGCCTCAGGATCCTATTGAAGAGTCCCTCACTACTCTATTGTCCCCCTTTGCTGAGCAGCAATTTTCCTAGCTTTTTTTTTTTTTTTTCCAGAAGCTGATCTCTTCCAGGTCAAAGTGTAGGAGGATAACATCACTACACAAAACGCTTTAAAAAAAATTGCTAGGCACAAATAGAAAATCGCTAGGCACTTGCCTGGAATCGCTTTTAAAAATCTCTTCAAAAAATGCTAAGCGTTTGGATTTACGGTAGCAATTTCTGGTGTGCAGTATCCCTTATTTTTATATTCAGTTATATAGCTTAACAATACCAGTTGCCTGGCATCCCTGCTCATCTATTTGGCTGCAGTAGTGTCTAAATAACACCAGAAACAAGCATGCAGCTAATCTTGTCAGTTATGACAATAATGTCAGAAACACCTAATCTGCTGCATGCTTTTTCAGGGTCTTTGACTAAAAGTATTAGTGGCAGAGGATCAGCCAGGCAACTGATATTGTGTAATAGGAAATAAACATGGCAGCCTCCAAATCCCTCTTGTTACAGTTGTCCTTTAATTGCTTCAGAAAACAGGATTGTATTTGACCCAAGTTGGGTTGAATAGCTCAGAGAAGCTCTTTTGCATAGATAACTAAAGTTTTTTTTTTTTTTTACTTCCTGTACCAGTAAAGAAAGGAAAAACTTTTTTTCTTAGCTACTAATAATGTTCTATTTCTTATCTGTACTACACATACAATTCATGATATCAAACGTTTTTTTTCTTTCGTTTTTTTTTTCTTTTCGGGTTTGCTTTAAACAATCTTTTATAAGAAATCACAAAAAGCATTGTAGCCAGAGCATACTGTGTTTTATAAAGTAAACCTATATTCTTAAATTGTGTAATATCACTAATTCCCCCCCCCCCCACACACACACACACACACACTCTGTCTAGATCACATGCCCGGGACAAATTACTGTATTTCTGAGACTGCAGTAGATGAAAACCATACAGGACAGTTTCAGATAATGCATGCAAATCAGCTGAGTTTCTGCTTAAACCTTATGTATTCCTCTGGTGATTGGCTGGCGACCTCCTGCTGTTCACATGCTATAGATGCAATGGTCTTGTGTATATTTGCTTGTGATGTGTAAGTGAACAGTTTTATGCTGGGATTAAATGTTACGTTATTCGCGTTCGATTCTGCGCGCGATCTATTAGCTATTCGATTTTCTGCTCTATTCTCTTATCGTCCACTCGTTTTTCTTATCTTTTTTCCATTGACTTCTATAAGAAATCGAGCGGAAACGAATCGAGCGGGACATCGGACATGTCGGAATTTTATCATCGAAGGCATCTATCGGAACGATTCTAAGCAAAAAAACGTAATGTGTAATTCCAGCATTGAACCTAATATGTGTTTTGTTGCATTTTCATGTGCATCAAGCCCTGTGTGTCACCCCTGACTGTGCAGTATACTCTAACAGCCTACAAGGACTAAACCGCAATGCTAAGTGGGGCATTCTGCCTGTACTGTACATATTAATAGGTTACTGACAGTAAAGGGCCATTTCATGCATAAGTGCAAGATTATAAACTGATCCTTATGCTTAGAAAGAGGAAACCTTGTATAATATTATGGCTATAGTTATGCGGCTGAGAAAGGCCAAAGACTGGTTAGTCTTGTGATATGGAAACATGATGCATCTAAAGCAGGACCCATTGTCTTAAAATTAATTGTAGGTATCAGCTCACGTTTAGACATAATTTGTTTACAATTTTTTTTTAATCTCTCTTCCACTGCTTCAAAATGTTTAACAAATGAGCTTCCATGAAGTGTATGCTTTGTGCACCAGGTGATGCCATGCCAATATGGTAGACTCTCGGGAATATGCGTTTAGTGGGATTGTGCTTTTACATTTTTCATTCTGGCTTTTTGCTGCTTTTTCCCCACTTTCCCTAAACAATGACCAACCCCTTACTGATAACTTAACTTTAGGGCCGGGCCGAGGCGAGAGAGGCTCCATCCTCAGGGCGCAGTGAAGGAGGGGGCACACAACTCACTCAGCTACCATTCTCCCATTGTGTTTGAAGCAGAGAGAAATAAGAAAAGGGGATACATGGCATTGACTGCAAGCCAGATAACTAGAGATTCAAGTGAACCTCCAGACTAAAAATCTACTCCACAGCACTGAAAAGACTTCGTGTTTAACAGTTTCACATACATCAGAACTTTGTTTTTCTTACCCAAGCCTCATTTTTAGCTGCACAGAAACTAAGCTCCGCCCCATCAACAAAATCTGCCTGGATATTTTTTCCCTGATGCTGTGCAAAGCATGATGAGATTTCTGATGTTGTTCTCGTTCTGCTGTTTTGGCGCAAGTTTGTGTTTTTTAATTTGAGATTAGAAGCCTAGCGCGTGCTGCTGGGAGGGGTGATCAGGACACAAGACAGTTGGAACTGTGTCTCATGCTCCCTGTCACCTCCTTTCAATCAAAAGATGGCTGCCCCCATGCAATCACAAACATTTGCCTGTTCTTTTAAAACAGGGTGGGTAAGAGATTATATTATCTATTTTAATTAACATAACTAATGTAACTTAATGGCAGTGGTTTTTTTTTTTTTAGGCTGAAGTTCCCCTTTATGGTGTTGGGGGTGCTTCTTAGTCTAATAGTAATCATTGAGTGACGGCTGGGGTGGGAGGGATGGAGGGGCGCACTTTGGTGTCTCAGCCTTGGGTGCTGGAGGACCTTGTCCTGGTTCTGCTTCACTTCTAACTTCCACAGCTCTAATGCCCCTTTCACACAGGCAGCTGACAGGTGTTGAATTCACAGCCTATCGGCTACTCTCCTGGAGGTCAGGCGCTTGTTAGTTCTTGGTACCATTGCTAGACAGGCAGTCATCTCAGTCAGATCTGAGGTGGCCGCTAACTTGCTTTTACTGGACATGTCGCGGTCCTCTGCCACCCAGAAACACCACCGCACGTCAGCGCTTGACACGTGTGGTGTTACTACCGCTGCATTTAAATTGCACCCGAATTTCACTGGCAGATGGGAGACTAAACTGCTTGTCAAGCATGCAGTTCAATCGACTGTATGAAAGAGATTTCACTCCTTTTCAATGCCTAATCCAACCAACCATCTCTTTCCCCCAAATTATCTTTCTGATGTCTAACTCGCCACTCCCCAAATATAGTGGGGCTATTCCTAGAAAGAGAAGTCGGGCACCAGGTTCTAGTACAAATCTTCACAGCTTTCTTACCAACATAGGGTTAACACATGGCAGACAAACAAGACAGTGGGGGATATGGGGAAAGTGGGAATATTCAGGAACTGCTGGTATGATTGCCTGCGCACAGCAATTTTATCATAACACAAGTGACATCATCAACCACATAAGGCACACATGGCTAAAAGTTGCAACGTGCACGTTGCATGCATAACGTGGGTTGCTCTATTTTCACATGTACCATGTCACTCTTTTTTTACCGGTTAAATTGTTGTGCACTACCTGTGACCGGTACATGCATGTAAGCAGCTGGCAGACATAGAAAGAGTCCTAAAGCTGCGTATGCATGTGAGATGTAACTGGAATTTTGTATGCAGGGCCAGAAATACCACCTAATTCAATTTTAAACGGTAAGAGTGTTTAACCAGCTCCCAACTGCCTCACGCTGATCGATGCGTGGCTTTCTGGAAACCGCCTAACGCCGATTGGTGTCAAATTACGGTGGGCGGGATTAGCGTTCCCTGCGCATAAAACACAGCAGGGATGCTTGATCAGCCTGCCAGCCGTGATCAGAGCTGGCAGGCTGCATTCAAGAAAAAAAAAAAGCTATATACATTTGTACAGCGCTGCGATCTAGCGCAACACTGTACAGGGGACAGCCTAGTCACTTAACAGTCCCTCCCAATGGCTGCCTATATATGGATCGCAGTCCAGGTTAATTAAAAAATAGGGTTTTTTATTTAAAAATAATAGATTTTAATCAATTAAAAAAAATTGCAGCAGCAATCAGGGACCACTAAAAGAAAGCTCTATTAGAAAAGGAGGTACAATTCATTTGGGTGCTAGGTTGTATGACCGAGCAATACATCTTGAAAGTGGCGAAGTGCGTATTTGTGAAAAATCACTTGGTAACGAGGGGGTTATAAACCACTGGTCCTCAAGAGGTTAAAACAATTTTAAACTGGCATCCTATCCAGAACGTCCTTTCTCTCATAGGTCAGTGGCTTGGAGAAACTTCCATTTTTGATTAATCAAGCTGTCACTGATAAAGCAGTACTGACAAGCAGTTATTACCTAACTAGCATGTCTCCTGTCTCGGGTAATGACAATGGATCTAGCCATCAGGATCTCCTTTGTACACCTGACATATGTATGTATAGAACACAAAGCAATATTGCCATTTTTGCTGATGATGCAAAAATGATTTAATAAAACTCAGCAGGAGACATGTTACAGAAGGAATTCAATTAAATGGCACCATAGGACTTGAAATGTCATTCATTGAAAGGTGTTCCTCTTAGCCCTGCTAATAGTTCAGTTTCCTGTATAGTAAAAGGAAATCTATTCTGGAAAACATGGCTGGTTAATAACTGTCAATATAGCACTCTGTGAAGCAAACCTGAACTGAAAATGCAGTCAAAATGAACATACACAGGACATACTTACCTCCTGTGTATTCTGCTTTTTACTCTTTCTCCTCTATTGTGTCTTGTTTGTCCACTTTTTAGGAAAGCAAACTTTTGTTTGTCCACTGTGATCGATGGAATTCTCTGTCCTCCATTTTAGAAATCGCAATGACCCTGTAACCGCTTCCGCCAGTACACTGTTAAAGAAAACCTGAACTGAAAATTAAAAGTCAAAATAAACATACACAGGTCATGCTTACCTCCTGTGTAGTCTACTCATCAATCTCTTCCTCCTCTCTTGCTTCCTGTTTGTCCACTGTGATCAAGGGAATTCTCCGTCCTCCATTTTGAAAATGGCCATTACCCCATAACAGCTTTCTGGTCAGCACACTGTTAAACTGTAACATCGCCCACTTGAGCCATAGGGAAACATGGACATTACCGGCCACATCAGTTGTCCACTCAGCTATAACTGACAGCAACTGATATATAACTGACAGCAACTGATATATTTCAGTTCTGACAAAATGTTGTCAGAACTGGAAGGGATCATTGTCAGATGAAAATGGTGAGCTTCTGAGAGGAACTGATTGCAAGGTAACTATTCAATGTTCATTTGAAGTTACCTCATGTGTTTATTTTAAATATTTTTACTCAGTACAGGTTCCCTTTAAACTGTAACATTACTGTGCACATCAGTTGTCCTTTTAGTTCTGACAACTGATATATAACTTTGGGAATCAATGTTAGAAGCAAATGGTGAGCTTCTGAGAGGAATTGATGGCAAGGTAAGTATGTAATATTTATTTGCAGGTACATCATGTTATAAATAATTTTGCTCGGTTAACCCTCTGGGCGATACAATTATATCGCCCAGGAGGTGGCGCAGCACTATTTTTAAAAACATTTTATTTTTTAAATCATGTAGCGAGCCCAGGGCTCGCTACATGATAGCCGCAGCGCAGCGGCATCCCCCCACCCACTCCGATCGCCTTCGGCGATCAGAGTAAGCAGGAAATCCCGTTCAGAACGGGATTTCCTGCTGGGCTTCCCTGGTCGCCATGGCGACGGGGCGGGATGACGTCACTGACGTCATGGACGTCGTGACATCATAGGGAGTTCCGATCCACCCCTCAGCGCTGCCTGGCACTGATTGGCCAGGCTGCACAAGGGGTTGGGGAGGGGGGGGCTGCGCGGAACGGCGGGTAGCGGCGGATCGGCGGCGAGCGGCGGCGATCGGAAGTTACACGCAGCTAGCAAAGTGCTAGCTGTGTGTAACAAAAAAAAAATTATGCAAATCGGCCCAGCGGGGCCTGAGAAATCCTCCTGCGCGACATACCCCGAGCTCAGCTCGAGATTATCGCTCAGGAGGTTAAGGTTCCCCTTAAAGGACCACTATGGCAAAAAAAAGTAAGCAGTTAAAATCTGACAGAACTGGTTTTGGACTAGTCCATCTCCTGATGAGGGATTTCCAGGGTTTTCTTTGTTTTCAAAAGCATTTCCTGAATAGCAATTGCAAAGTTTAACTGCCAGTAATATACTAGCCAGTAGGTATGATCAGAGATGCAAATATTTCTGAGTTCATGCAGGATTATGTACGTTTGTATGCAGGGCCGGTTTTACCATAAGGCACTCTGTTCTGCATTAACTGATGCCAAACAAAAATACTTTGCTGCCCTGATCAGATCCCAAACCTCCAACCCTCGGTGCCTCGTCGCCACCTTCAACTCCCTCCTTAACCCCACCACTCCTCCGCCCTCTCAGCCACTGATCTGTCTACCCACTTTACTGGCAAAATAGCCAGCATCCAATGGGAAATTCCCTGCCTCCACTCCACCACTTCTTCCTCTCCACCACATACCTCTCCCACACCCCACCCACCACTCACCGCCTTTACTCCTGTCACAGAGGATGAAGTCAGCCGCTAGCCACTTTTCCTGCCACCTCCAGCTCTCTAGACCCTGTGTCATCCAACTGCCTCCATCCTCACTTCCCTGTTCTTGCTCCTGTCCTCCCCTCTCTGTTTAACCTCTCCCTCTCCACGGGCACCTTCCCCTCTGACTACAAACAGGCCACTATACTTCCCCTATTTAATAATCCCTCACTAGACCCCTCACTTCCATCCAGCTACTGCCCTATCTCCCTCCTCCCTTTTACATCTAAACTTCTGTTGCGTCTAGCCCACCAGCGCCTGACCCATTACCTTTGCTCTAACTCCCTGTTTCACCCCCTACAATCTGGATTTCAGCCAACCCACTCCACCGAGGCTGCCCTCACCAAGGTAGTCAATGACCTCACGTTTGCTAAGGCCGAAGGAAAATACACTATCCTTCTCCTAGAGCTCTCATCAGCATTCGACACTGTTGACCATTCACTGCTTCTCCAATCCCTGTAATCTGTGGATATCCAAGAACTTGCCCTAGCATGGTTCTCCTCCTACCTATCAAATTGCTCCTTTAAGACCTCATCCAATGGTTCCTCCTCAACCTCCATTCCCCTTTCAGTTGGGGTCCCCCAAGGCTTTGTTCTTGGTCCCCTGCTGTTCTCAATTTACACCGCCTCCATCGGAAAACTCATCTCCTCTCTGGGTTTCAACTATCATTTATATGCAAATGACACCCAGATTTACCTCCATACCACTGACTTCTCCACCACCACCATGGAGAAGGTATCCTCTGCCTCTCGGCTATATCATCCTGGATGTCTGCCAGGTTCCTAAAGTTAAACCTGGATAAGACTGAACCCCTAATCTTCCTGCCCCATTCTGTTTCACCCCCCACAGACCTCTACGTCACTGTCAATGGCACAAACATTCATCCAACCACACAAGACCGCTGCCTGGTTGTCACCCTGGACTCAGCCCTCTCCTTCACCCCCCACATCCAAACCATAGCTAGGGCCTGCAATTTCCATTTACGCAATATCTCCAAGATCCGGCCTTTCCTGACCCCAGACATGGCCAAACTCCTTGTCCATGCCCTCATCATTTCCCGCCTGGACTACTGCAACTCCCTCCTGTCAGGCCTTCCTCAAAACCGCATTGCCCCCCTACAATCCATAATAAACGCAGCAGCAAGACTAATCTACTCCTCCCACCGCTCTGTCTCCACGACTCCCTTATGCAAGTCCCTTCACTGGCTTCCAATTTGCTTCAAAAACAGCTTCAAGATCCTATGTTTGGCATACAAATCTATACACAAGTCCTGCCCGACCTACATCTCTGACCTATGTAAAAAGAGAGAACTGAGCCCAATATAGTGTAGTAAGTCGAGGCAATTAGGTATAGTGAAAAGGACCACAAGTACACAACAGCAGTATGTCAGTTACACCTGGCGCCACTTACTGCTTACTGCTCTTACTGCCTGATGAAGCTGGTATAGACCTGCGAAACGCGTTGTGATTACCCCCTGGAGTGTACCAATAAATGTACTTTTGTTGATTACACAGCTTGTTGTGTCTGCTTGAAGGAGGTAAGTCCACCACTGCCTCCTAAGCAATTTTAAATATTTTAAATAATGCTTTTATCCTTTTGGCGCCTCTGTTCTTTACATCTCTGACCTGGTCAGCAGATATACATCTGGCCGTCCACTTCGCTCCTCCTATCCACCCCATGCATCTCGCACTCCCATGCTCGAGTACAGGTCTTCGCTAGAGCTGCCCCCATCCTGTGGAACACTCTTCCACTGCCCATCAGCCTTGCCCCCACCTTCAACACCTTCAAAAAAGCACTCAAAACCCACTTCTTCAAGGAGGCCTACCTCAACTCAACACTGCCCTAACCCTCTGCCAAGTACTTGTCACCAACCCCTCCCTCTAGATTGTAAGCCTTTGGCAGGGCCCTCTCCCCTTGTGTATCATACATGATTGTGTGCACTTTACCCAGAAATATGGGAACTTGTATTTTACCACTACCACTCCAGTGTATGATTTGGCATTGTATTACTATCTGCAATGTGTTGTGTATCTTATTGCTTATTACCTGTATTATTGCATCTATTGTCTATTACCTATATTGTGCTGTTACCACTTCCCTACCACAGGTTGTTTTTTTTTTTTTTGGTTTTTTTTTTACCCTTCAAGACCAATTTTCACATCACGCTCCTCCCATTCATTTGCCAATAACTTTATTACTACATATCACACTGAAATGATCTATATTTTTTTTTTTCTTGCGGTACAAACTAAGCTTTCTTTAGACAGTACTTTTTGCTTTGAACTATTTTATTTTATATGCATTTTACAGGGAAAAATAAAAAAAATGCAAAAACTCATAATTTCTCAGCTTTCAGCCATTGTAGTTTAAAAATAAAATGTGCTATCGTAGATAAAGCAGACACATTTCATTTGCCCCGGTTATTACAGCATTTAAATTGTGTCCCTAGTACAATGCATGGTGTTTATATTTTATTTGGAAATAACGGTGTATTTTTTCCTGTTTTGTCTTTTTTGTACCATAAAAATAATTACAAGCCTTTATTTACAAATGCAACAGTAATATTCCTTCATGACATACATATTCAAGAAGTCCCCAAGGTCGCTTTTTTTTTTCTTTTTTACACAAGTGTCTTATTTTGGTAACTATGGGGCAGGGTTGGGAGGAGTTAACCTGCTGAGCGGTCTGGACGAGCTCAGCTCGTCCAACACCGCCAGAGGCTGCCGCTCAGGCCCTGCTGGGCCGATTTGCACCAAATAAAAAGCAGCACACGCAGCCGGCACTTTGCCAGCCGCGTGTGCTGCCTGATCGCCGCTGCAGCGCGGCGATCCGCCGCGTGCAGCGGCGAAAGAGGGTCCCCCCAGCCGCCCGAGCCCAGCGTAGCCGGAACAAACAGTTCCGGCCAGCGCTAAGGGCTGGATCGGAGGCGGCTGACGTCAGGACGTCGGCTGACGTCCATGACGTCACTCCGCTCGTCGCCATGGCGACGAGGGAAGCGAAACACGGAGGTCCGCTCATTGCGGCCTTCCGTGTTATTCCTTGCCGCCGGAGGCGATCGGAAGATCGCCTCCGGAGCGCCCTCTAGTGGGCTTTCATGCAGCCAACTTTCAGTTGGCTGCATGAAATAGTTTTTTTTTAATTTAAAAAAAACCCTCCCGCAGCCACCCTGGCGATTTAATCAGAACGCCAGGGTGGTTAAAAAATATTTATATTTTTGAATGAAAAAGTGTATTATGGTGTATTTGGAAGTATTTTTCTTTTTTGGCTACAAGATGGTACTACACTTAGTTCCCGTCTACTGTTAACAGTGGACAGGAACTAATGTGTGTAACCGTTTGCTTTCAGTTTTTAATGAGAGCGGTCTCTCACTGCCGCAAGCTGTCATTCATCACAGGCACAGTGATCTGAGTTGGAAAAAGCTGTTTCCCCTACTCCAATCATGGAAGGACGGGGCTGCGACAAAGCTGAATGGAAATGGCGTGGAGATTCCGATTGGCGGTAAGTAAACAATGTGCATATATATGCCCCTCACCTGCAAGTGAAAAGTATACGGGGGCGTATATATACTGTATGTACAAAGGATCTGAAACTGGTTAAGCCAGGGTTCACACTGCACTGGATGAAACACTGATTCTGTAAAAACGGAATTGTTTTCAATTTAAACAGATCAGTTTGTTACTGTGGGCGTCAGTTTTTTACACCTGGTTTTCTGTTTATTTCCGTCGCCACCAATCCGCATACCTGTCACTGCCTTCTTCTGCTGCTGTCCATTCGGATCCCTACGCGCTAGAAATGCTGATACCAATCCCAGAGCTTCATCAGAAGCATCAAGCTCCCATTGGCTGCAACAGACCAATGGCTATTTTCCCTAAGCACCAGGGAGGATGTTCATCGGTCCACTACTCATTGAACAAATTAGTAGCTTCCCTGCAAAAGGAAAATTCCCACTAGGGCGGTGTCGCCGGCGATTCTGCAGAGTTTCCCCGCACATCATTCGCAGGGGGAAACTCTGCCATAGGGAATGACGGCGCCACGGCGGAATCGCTTGCGGGAGCGATTCGCCCGGAACCCCCCGCAGATTTCGCCACGGAGGCTGCGAATCCCATAGCCGTGCATGGCACGGCTCATGGGATTCGCCTGCGATCCCGCCCACCAGCTCAGTGCGGTGTGCGTCTGCGAGACGCACGCCGCACTAGTGGAGACGAACAGCTTGATGGGGCTTGGGTTGGTATTTCAGTGTTTCTTCCATCCAAGGACCTGAATAGATAGTGGCAGCAGTGGTGGAGGACCAGGATGGATGGTGGCAGGTAAATATTTCACAAAATGGATGCAGCAAGCATCTTAGACACCATCCGTTCTCACATGCTAGCATTGATTCCATTGGCCTCTGCTTAATTCCAACAGATCAATAATTATTGAGACGGACCCAAACTTGTGTTCCATTTGTGAGAATAGACTGAACAGATCGATCCCAAACAGACTGGTGTGAATGAATTGCTTTGCATACGTTCCACTGAAAAGGAGAGTTTTCTAGTGCCGGTGTGAATGTGGCTTTAGTTATATGAGTAATGTCACACCTTGCCTGTGAAGAGCAATGGAATTTTAGCCCAGCGTGCTGGTAGGGATGAATTTTCCTCTGACAGGATCAGCCTGCAGCTCAGACCCAGAGATGACGAGGCAAGACAAAGAACATTTACATTGCCCTTTTCTCCTGGTGGACTCAAAGCGCCAGAGCTGCAGCCTCTAGGGTGCGCTCTATAGGTAGTAGCATCGTTAGGAAGTCCTGCTCATGGATCCTTACTGATTAGGTGCTGGCCTACTGAACAGGAAGAGATTCGAGATTTGAGCCCTGGTCACCTGTGTCAGAGGCAGAGCCCTTAACCAGTACACTACCCAGCTAGTGACAGATGAGATGCCAATTTTCTGAATTTTGTTGCAAATTTTATGCAATTTGGAAATGAGCCCATCAAAATTAGCAGCAACTTCATTTGATTGATCCATTTCCAAGCTGCTTGCAATTTGCAACAAAATTTGCATTGGCTTTAAAAATTAGCATCTTATTGATTATTTCTATTGAAAACTCAGAAATTTACTCTGACTTCTTGTTTAAAGGACAACTGAAGAGAGAGGGATATGGCAACTGTCATATTGCTTTTTTGGAAATATGTTTTATTAAATTTAAAACTAGGAAATGCTATACATTATATCTACAGTGGCAGTATGCTGTCAGAAGGCCACATGGCAGATGCAAGCAAATTAGAACCATAACGGTACCACCAGTCTTACGGTTTGTTGCATAGTGTCCATGCCATATAAAGGTGTTTGAAAGTCCAGTCTAAAGAAAAAAATCTATCTCCTTATCCTAACACACCCTCCCTTAACTTCACACCCCTCTCCCTTGTCACATCGCTTTCCAGATAATTTTCAAAAGAATCAGTGCCCACTTCACAAGCATTAGCACATCTATGTGTACAGCATTGACCTAGGCCAATAGTCAGGTCACTCAAGGCCCAATTTCCAGCTTCCCAAGTGTGCCCTGGACGTCCTTCGGTGCATACCGGGAAGAATATTTGGGCATTGATTTCACCTCTGGTTAAGGTATTTATAATAAATGGTGTCTAACATTTGAAGAACCTTTGAAGCACTTTTCTTTATTGGGGCAAGACATCTATTTTATCCATAGCTAGGAGCTCCATCAATGCTGCTTTTGAAGCCCATACAAAGGGACAGGTAGGATATATCCATCTATTAAATATGGTCTTTCAAGTGGCACTTAATATTGATATACACCAGATCTGAAAATATTGTGTTCTTTTCAGAGGAGTCAGTTGTGGGTGGTGACTGAGATGTTAGAGTTAAAGCAGTGGGTCTTTATTGATATTCTTCTTGCATGTGTGGTTAGCAAATTTGATAATAGAAGTCCAGTATTTGTCAATTTTAGGACCGTTCCATATAGGGGGGGGCGGGTGGAGATTTGACTATCTTGTATTGAATGCATATTTTGCATGATGATGATTGCATGAAGGAGGAAGTGAGATTCTCTCCATGTTTCGCTAGATATGAGTTTAGAGTCTTAAATTTCCCACAGAATGTACTCTTATCAGTTGTGGTTCCTGGAAATATTTTAACCATCCCTTAAAGCAGGTTGAGACATTTTCTTTCCTTGTAACTGCAGGAAGTCTTTGTGTGTAGCTGATAAGGTCAGATTTGCTCCACTAGTTTTTATGAACATGTCAAATGAGTTTATATTAGCTGAGGAAGAAAGTCTAGCCACATGCGTATTAGCAAATTATTTAATTTGAGCATAAATAATGAAGTCTGATTGTGGGATTTATAACGACTGACGTACGTCAGAGAAGGATCCCTATTCATGTGTTTCTCAATTGCGTATGGTAATTGACAGTCTACGTAACCCCTTCTCTTCCCATCTGAGGAAACCCCTGTGTTTCATACCTACTTAAAACCCAGGACTGCACCATAACATCAAAAATTTGTAAACCCTCCATGGCAGGCCAAACCTCTTCCTTAGTTCTCTCCAGGCAATAATTGTATCTTTCATTAACACACGTTTATTAAAACGAAGAGGTAAGGATGCCCAGTTGCCATGTAATTGTATTATTATTTAGTATTTTATATAGCACCGACATCTTCCGCAGCGCTGTACAGAGTATACTGTCTTGTCACTAACTGTCCCTCAGAGGGGCTCACAATCTAATCCCTACTATTGTCTTATGTCTATATCGTGTAGTGTATGTATCGTAGTCTAGGGCAAATTTTGGGGGAAACTAATTAACTTATCTATGTTTTTGGGATGTGGGAGGAAACCGGAGTACCTGGAGGAAACCCATGCAGAGATGGGGAGAACATACAAACTCCTTGCAGAGGTTAACCTGGCTGGAATACGAACCGGGCACCCAGCGCAGCAAGGCGAGAGTGCTAACCACTACGCCACTGTGCTGTGAAAGACCATGGTTCCATGATGAAAGCCTCTAATTTGAGCACATAGATGGCTGTGAGTTCCAATCTCTCATGTTTAAATACACAAGCAATGATCGTCTAATATCAGGCACCCCTATACCCCCATTTCCTTGGACAAACATAATTTTGTCAGTGACACCCTGGAACGCGCTTTCTTTTCTACAGAAACATACTGAATGCCTTATTTAACCTCCCCGGTGTTTAATTTTCATGCAATTTTTGTACCACTTGCAAGTTGCGATCTTGCAAGCTGTCCGCAAGCATGTGTACAATATAATAAAAGCACTTTTTTCAATTTTTATTACTTTTTTTTATTTTACTTTATTATTTGCTGTTATGGGCAGTAGTGCTATCCATACCGTGTTTTTTTTTTTTTTCTTTTTCGAGATTTTTGTATTGTATCCAATACAAAAAAGTTGAATCTGGCGCCTGATGAGATGATGCTGCCTATGCCCGACACCAGTGCAATGCCTCCTTTTCAATCTAGCACCCTTCTCTCTTGTCACGCCGCCGGCCAGGGCGAGTAAGATCAAGTGGCTCCCCTGCCGAGCACCCGGATCTTTGATTAATGGAACTTATTGCTATAGAAATATCCACCATCTGACTTTTGCATCTTACACTGCACAAGTGCTTCCAGTACACATTTATAAGGAAATCTCCAGGAACCCAGTTGGGATTGCATTCATAATACACTGCAACCAGACTTTGCAATACCTTTGCGCTGCTTACAGAAGAGCCATCATCCTAAGTGCTTTTATTTCCTATTAGGTATATTGCTGGAACTGAAACTGTTTACATTTTATGCACTTTGCATTTTTTATTACTATTTATTAACCATTTACTATTTTTTAAGCATATGCATTCTTTTTCCCACTGCAGTATGGCAGTGGGTGTGATTGTGTGAGAGTACATTGATTTTAGACTTACTGTATATTCTAGCATATAAGACTACTTTTTAACCCTTGAAAATCTTCTGAAAGTCAAGGGTCGTCTTACACGCCGGGTGTCTTTGATGCCGGGTGATGCATGCTGCTGTTTACGTGATGCGCATACATGACATGCTAATAATTAATTACAGGGTGCTGAAAATCACCGCATATGCTGGGGGAGAGCTCATTGGATGCCCAAGGTATGGAAGAAAGAAATTGCGCTGTGCCCATACGATCTCGTTCCTGAAGACTGCAGTAAAGCTGCGCATGCATGTGTGAGATCTGAGAGGCAGAGAAGAAGGTAAATAAGATTCAAGGGCGGGCCAGACGGGCAAGAAAGGCGTGTTTTATGGGCACAGCACAATCTATTCTTCCATACCACTCTGATAAACAGGGACTCAGGGAGAGCTGACCAATCCGCTTATGGAGGAGAGGTGACCAATCTAATCACCAATCAATCACCTGTATACTGTTATATACTGGGTACCACATTACAGTACAGCACCAGTATCTGTTTATGCATAGCACCAGTATATGATGATTTTTTTTAAATTTCTATTTGGTGTGTTGGAAGAGGGTTAGTCTTATACAACCAGTATATCCCAAACTCAATATTTTAATTGTCTTATACGGCCAGTCTTATACGCCTGAATATACGGTCCTTTTAATGATACATAGGCTTGTTAGTATTGTACTATGAGAAGTGGTGTTTTGGTGCATGCACAGTCACTTTAAGAATATCAATTCAATCGATTGTAATTTTTACTGTATGCAGAACTGCTACTATTTACCTAACCCTTCAACATTATCAAGATTCCTAGCGCTTTTTGGGCAACTTTTTTCTACAGTGTTCTTTAGTTAATTTTACCTTCCAGTTATTAGCGGCAGAGGTTTGCTTTTAAAGGTGTTGATCTGAAAGCCTGACAAAATTCCCGCTTCAGTAATTAATTGAAACATGATTGAAACATGATTGAGAGTTTCTAAACAGTATCCTGAAGAAATAAAAATGTTGTCAGTAAAAAGGGCCTGACTGACATGATAATCACTAATGATGATACCCTTGTTAAGAACCAGGAGAAGTCTGGCTTAGGACTTGTTTCCGTTATGCAGCGCAGCTCTGCATTACACGTGATTCCCCTAAAGGCGGCGCTTGCTATCCCATTAATTTACTATAAATGGGATCGTGGGCGCAATCTCCAATATGTGTGAAACCATGCAATGCGATTCAGTGGTGAATTGCAGTGCATGTATGGAAACATCACAGTGCAGTCTATGCACTCTCCGATGTCCCTGCAATCCCGTTTCTATAAGCCTGTCTAAAAGCTTGCGTATGCGAGCCCTAAAGGTACCAGAGCGCGATGTTAAGCAATAGTGGAGGCAAAGGGTTCAACCTTGACGGGTGCCTCTATAAAAATGAAAGGGGGTAGACAGTAAGCCAGGTAACAGAATAGGTTCTTGGTACATCAATTTAATCAGGTTATGAAAAGTTCCAGAGAATACCATCTTGCAAATCATAAGCTCCATCCACCTCCAGTTAACAGCGTCATACACTTTTTCAGCATCTAAAGTAAGAATGTCTGTCTGCTAATTAGTGAGGGAGTAGGATTTGACGTGTTCCAAGACATCCATGACCTGTCTGTTTTTGCCAATGCTGATCATCCTTTTATAAAGCCTGCCTGACTTTGGGCATTGATTGATAGTACACTCAAGAACACAATGCAATATGTGTACAATCAGTCTCTATTTAACAGTGTGTCCATGGATATCGCTTCACTTTATCTTTAGTGGTGGCTGGATGGTGTAATGGTTAAGGGCTCTGCCTCTGACACAGGGTTTGAATCTCAGCTCTGCCTGTTCAGTAAGCCAGCACCTATTCAGTAGGAGACCTTTGGCACGTCTCCCTAACACTGCTACTGCCTATAGAGCGCGCCCTAGTGGCTGCTGCTCTGGCGCTTTGAGTCAGCCAGGAGAAAAGCGCGATATAAATGTTTTGTCTTGTCTTATCCATGCATACCATTCAGTGAACTACAGTGAAGCATACAATCAGTGAGAAGTATACTTCAGCCTGGGCTGGTAAAAATGCATTGCTGTGTCTCCGTTGGGATGCATTATGTGCGTTTTGAATGTGTATTAGAAAATTATGCAGCAAGCTGTGCATTTTCAAAAATGCATATCGTAAAAATGCACATATGCGTTTTTACATGTGGCCCCTAAACTTGCATAAGTGGCAAAAAGGCATGCATTTTCGCAATGTCCGCGTTTCTTCTAGTGTGTTCTTAGTCTGACTGTCACTATTAACGGGGGTGTTTTACAGTGTAACACAGCATGCACTGCGTTATGCCACACACCTGCTGCACTGTGAATGTTGTCGAAGGTGGTGCACTGCAGTGCGGCAAACAGTGTTACACAGCGCCCTCTCACAGCTGCACCGCAACTCACTACTCTCACTATCATGAATGTGGCCTTAGTATTTGCCCAGTCTATAATCTTTGTCAGGAACCGGCCCCCGTGGCACGCCTGCAGATACGGTTCCTGACTGTGGGTTTGACCAGATCGCGAGGGGAAGCAGCCTTATTCGAGCTAACACAAGGCTGTCACCCCTCAAAACACTTCTCACTGCCACCACTAGCTTCTGCTAGACACTTCAATAATTCCAACTCTGCTGTCGAGTGGCCTGCAAGCAGTTCGGCGCTTCCGTATTTGGGTCAGCTTTTGGCTTTAGGCCAAATACAGGACGCCACACACACAATACTATCACACAGTAGCAAGGCACAATCAGGTACTGCATGTGTAACTCAAAGTACACTGCAGTCTCTCCAGACTATGAGTTTGGGCTAGTACAGCAGAAGTCAAACTTATTAAATAAATATTTAATATTCCAGAAAAAAGTGGAACAGTGCAGACAAGAATATATACAAAAGGATTTACAAAACAAAGTAAAAATTACAAAGATGCACAAGACAGTTTGCATGAAAATAAAAATGGGAATAAACCTTACCAATACGAGGTCTAACTTGGTCGTGGGAAGACAAGAATTTCTGATTCGCTCAGGATCATCTCTAGCTATGCGCTACCTCCAAGAGAAGATGATCTGTGACTGTCCCAGGCCGATTTATATAGTCCGCTTGGTAGCCCGGGGTTACAAGTCCAGATATCATTTAATTTCCCAGATTGTTTGCACAGAACGCTTATCATGTCCTTGCTGGCTGTGTTATGCAAACTTCAAAGCTTTTTCCTTTCCCACTTTTGAACTTTGCAGACTTCAACCAACTCACACTTCCAGCCCAATATTCAGACCACAGGTAAAATTGTATTTTAACACACACATCAAATGACTTCTGGGTAAGGGCTTCCTGGCTTGCCTAGAGTTCTTTAACATTCCAGCAGGCTGTCATATGTAAATTCCTGGCTCCTTTGCTGGTTTGATCTGCATCAAAGCACACTGCAGCCAGTCCAGGTGTGAATTCTGGACAATGGCTTGCTAATAGTCTAATTACCCGTTTCCTTTTTATAGGCTAGGTAGACATTTCCTAATTAAATGTCCAGGTTCCTTTGCCTATTCAATATAACTGGTCTATTCAATGCAGACAGTGGCAGCTTCCTTGCTGGACACTGAATGCAAATTTAATTTACATTGACATACAAGAACTCACATTATCAGCTTCCATGAAGCCAGCTGCCAGACTGGCATACATACACATCTGACATACACAGCAGACAGAAAATGGGAAAATATGGCTTCCAAGAGATACAATATGGCTGCTATGTAATACACAACCTTACAATCTTTCTTTAACCTGATTTACATTCTGAAATGTATCACAGGTGGCAACATTACTGCTGGCAGGTGTATCACTGCAGAATATTCCAAAGTGAGCGGAAACAACTGGTTTGCCTGAATGCAATGGGAGGAGGCTGCATAACTTAGAAACCAGCTTACAGCAATATATAGAGATAGCATGTGTTTCTGATGCTGAAGCCAGGATAATTAACATATAATCGGGCATCCTGAATAATGTATTATATTCTTTGTCATTGCGGTGCCCCCTTTGAAGCGGAATATAACCCAGCATTTCATCGTTGCTCTAAAACATTATTTACAGCATATTATATGCAACCAGCATTTTTTTTTTTACTAGTCCAGCAATCGAAGGGTTACACACAGAGCTTGAAGGTTCAGCGTAGTGAAATGTGGAGGCATCCAAAGTTGTAGATTATGTTATATTGTGTTTACTTAAATGTATCAAGTGAGGAATGTGACACATTCTCTGACTGTGCAGAAGCAGCTCCACACAGACAGTCAAAGCATGTCTGCCTTCAATACATAATGAATAAAGCAGTTATTAATAAAATGCAAAGTCAGCTCACAAAGCAAAAAAAACCTGTACTTTTGGGAACCTATAATATCTAAATGAATAATACTTACGCACAAATGCAAATATGATAACCGTATGGCATATAAAAAGTAGGAAGACATGTTTTTATTGAATATTATGTCAGGGTTTTAAACCGCTTTAAGATAACTGCGCTTGTCAGTTAGAAGAATTCAGCAATATTTACTTTTACAAGACGTGGCAGTTCCTGTCAGTGCAATAAGGCCCCGGGAAGTAGTGCAAGTAACCATTATGAGCCATTTCAGATACTTAAAAAAAAAACAAACAAAAAAAAACCCTCTTCTTAATTTTTAAATAAAATGTGGCAAATCTGTTGGGACAAAGGGGAAATCTTGACTGTAAATCTGTGTTAACTTCTGCTTACAGCATACTAACAAAAGGCATGTGTAGGATTGGCTTTGTGAGGAGAGTTCACTAATGGCTTTTGTTCCCTAAAGTGTTCCTGAGTTAAGCAACAATTTAAACTTATAAAACAGAACATAAAGTAAGAATATCACAATCTCACCACCTCCTTGTTCCAGGGGCTAATCTGTTTCATCCAAGAGTCAGCAAGGACGATTGAGTGACTTGCGGTGTGCGGATTGTGTCTCTGAAGTTCCCACAAGCTTGCATGGGCAGGCCTCCTCTGTCTCCAAGCAACAAGGGTGTGTTAGAGGCTCGGTGTACACTCTGGCTAAACAGGAAGTGATTGACTCAGTGGCCAGAGACGATGACTATTGGGTGGAAAGTGTGTTCCATTGGCTTGCTGTCTGGGTGGCTCCTTGTCATTGGCTGATGTCAGTTTAAAAGCCATGTTGTCGTGCTAACTAGTTGCCGGTAATAGCGTTAGTCGAGCTAACTGCTGGGTTGTATCTTTTGTCTCCTGACTATTGCCTTGCCTGTATAGTTTACTATCACTTTGATTGCTGCCTGGACCTATATTTGCTTGTCTTTTGATCACTCTCCTGCCTCACCCCTTGTACCTGGTATTGTCTGTTAGACTTTGACCTTTGACTCAGTGTTCTCCCTAGGCTCTTTTAGCCGGGTGTTCCACCGGGTTAGTTTTTGTGAGCACCCGGCTGTCATCCGCTCACCACCTTCTCTGCTGTAAGCAGAGTTGTGCAGAGAAGCACCGGCCCTGCATTCTCTCATCTCGCCCCACCCGGCTACTTTTTCATGCCACCCGGTTGGAAAAAAAAAGTCTGGGGAGAACACTGGACTTATTGACTGACTACAAGTTTGGATACCCCTCCTTTTGTGAGCCTTCTGGTTACCAAGTTTAACTCTGGACTGTTTGACTACGATATTTGTCTGTATCACTACCTAGTGAGTCTTGGTGGTACCACTGTCTTACACCCAGCAGTTCCTATACCTTGTACATTAAGGCCTGGGTGTAACAGTGTGCTGGGTAGATGCAGCTTGTCTCCCGATGCTGAGTGGAGACATGCTTCATAGGGTGGAGATTGGTGCATAGGGACTTAAGACAGTGGATCCACGAGGCCTTAAAAAGAATACTTCACACATTATATTGTAGGAGGCTAAAAATATAAAATGAAAAGCTGGCCTGTATCAGCACATCGATGTGATGACACAACCTAGTGCAGCGAGATGCTGTTAGCTTCAGGCCTACAGTCCTGGCTTCATAAAGGATCACAGGGGTTAACGGCACAATGTGTGCCAGTGTGTCTTGGTAACCTTCGTAACTGCATTGCTTAGCACAGATTTCCCGTGAAAGCAGCTGGAAGCTTGCCAGCCTTATGTCGTCAGCAACTGTTCACTTTTTGTTGACTTTAGGGCTCTTTCACACTAGAGGCTGCGGTAGAAAAGGCTGAAAGTCAGCCTTTTGCTTAACGCCAATACATAGCGTTTTCAAAGCGTTTTCAAAGCCTTTTGAAAGCCCATATGAAAACGTCCTTTTTTTTTTCTTCTATAAAAATAAGTGAACAAGATAGCTGTAAAACGCTTTGAAAAGGCTTTGAAAACGCTGAAGTTGGCGTTTTCCATTGACTATCATTGAAACGCCAACAGCCAACTTCGGCTGTTAACAGCCCTGAAAAAGCTCCTGGGAGCGTTGAAACGCAACGCTCCAAAACGCCGAGTTAGATGTGAAAGGTAAAATGAAAGTCTATGGACTTTCTTTTACCTAGCAAAACGCCAACTTCGGCCGTGGCGTTAAAACGTCAAAAAATCCCTCTGGTGTGAAAGGGCCCTTAGGATACGAGTCTGCGGCACGTGAGAAACAATGTCTGCATGTTGCAACTCCGTGTAACCAGCCAGCCAGATATAGACATACTGAATGAAAATGTCACTGTTAATTTAAATACCATTAAAACAGCTCCTTTCAGATTTTACAGCCATAGGTGATTTGTCTTGGCTATAGTTTATATTTATCCTTCCTAGAGAAACACCTGTGCCCATATATAAGAAAGAATCCTCACATAACAAATATTTTTGGTATGGGATAATTGCCTTAGCAGGCAACAGTCTACTTGCTGGTAATAAAGCACAGATAATTTTGATGGTCTACATACTACTGTATATCTACAATAAGAGAAAGATGCACAGAAGTGCAGTGCAAGTTATTAAAGTGTACCTGAAGGGAAAAAGTGCCTCAGATGGGTAACGCAGTAGAGTGGAGCGTCGGGATAAAGCAGCTCTCCCCGACCCCCAGTGCTGGTCGTAATGGAAAAATCTACGCTTACGGATCATTACGTGTAATTTTACGCTATTACGCATTACGCAATTACGGTTACGGTGTAGGAAATTATCTACGGTTCATCACTGTAATTACGCGTTAACTTACGCAGTTACGCGTAAGGATACCGTAATGTAGGCGCTTACACTACGATGTTATGCGTAGTGCCATAATACCCATTAATGCATATTTTTTGACGCATACGGACGATGTGTACGCAATAGCCGTCAATGTGACAGCTATTGCATACACATCATTCGTATGCGTCAAAACGTACGCTTATATACTGAAGGGCGGGAGAAGATACTATTGGTTGCTTAGGATGTTGACTGATTGGCTAGTCTTAGAAAAGGGGAGTTTTTACGTTAGTAATTACGCGTAAAATTACGAGTAAGTCTTCGTAAAATTACGCATACCTAGCAATTACGGTAGACAGCGTAATTACGATACCACTTAACTGCTTATGCGTAAATAATTACGCGTAAGACACGCGTAAATTTACATTGAATTACGATGCGTAATTACGCTCATGCGTAATTTCGGCCCAGCACTGCCGTCCCCCTTGTTTCTACTGATCCGGTGCTGGGGATCCCAGAACCTCGTTCACAAGGTATTTGTTGAGTGGTGCGCTTCCCATCCATGGACGAGCAGCATTTCGATGATGCAGGATGCCTCGTACCTGCGCAGTAGCACAGATCCACTCCAATTTGGATTTTTGCACTATGGACTCCATGCTACAGCGCAAGTGCGAGGCTACAAACTTCCCGAGGGTGCCAGCCCTGGGATTGGTAGTCAGGGGAGGATGTGGGAATCCTCTGGCAGAGCGAGCATACAAAATGGCTGTGTTCCTTCTACAAAGACCATAAATAGTGGGAAAAAGTAGGTGCCAATTGGTGTGGCCAAATCAGATGCAAATCCGTATTGAAGGACATTAGTCATAAACAACATACAAAGAGAAAAAAAAGTGGATAATTCAAACAGTAATAAAATGCTTTAAAGGAAACCAGAGATCAAGCTTTCGTCAGAATCGATACTTACCTGGGGCTTCCTCCCGCCCCATTAACACGTGAGTTCTACGCCGTCCTCCTTCCACGGTCTGCTGGTAAGCCGCGATCAGCCCCGGGTAACTTGCTCAGTGACATCAGTCTGGGTCTACTGCGCATGAATCCCTTCAGACAGAGCCGGGACAAGGTCCCCCAGCACCCAAGGCTGAGACAGCAAAGTGCGCCCCCCCATCCCTCCCAATCCAGCCATCACACACTGATTGCTATTAGACTAAGAGGCGCCACAGGGCCCACAACCTCCCCAACACCTTAATATCTAGTTATCTGGCTTGCAGTCACTGCTATGTGTCCCCTTTTCTTATTTCTTTCTGCTTCAAACACAATTAGGAATGACAGCTAAATGAATTCTGCGCCCCCTCTTACACTGCGCCCTGAGGCTGGAGCCTCTCCAGCCTATGCCTCGGCCCGGCCCTGCCTTCAGAATCCCATCCCAAAGAGCCCTAAGGAGTAGACCACTGAGGGAGTTAGTTGTTACTGGCCTTGCTGGCTGATGATGTAGCCATTCAGGATAAGAGAAAACGATGCTGGTAAGTTCACAAGAATTTATCAAACTTCTGAGCCAGATTGATTTTTCATTTGAACTCAGTTGGATAGTGACCAACTCGTATCATGGCAAGCATCATTTTGATGCAGGGCAAAGCTATAGGCCATCAATTCCCCCACTGCTCCTGTCCCCATTAGTCAATCGATTGGATAAGTATAAGCAATTGATTACTAGCAGATTCTAGTGAACAAAAGCAATGTGTGTGTGACAAGCTTTAAATATTTTTTTGCCTAACTTAGGTGATCAAATAATAGGCTAATTAGTTCAGCAATGACAGGAGCCAACTGTAAACACCACAAACAGAACTCAAAGGCTTTTGAGCAGAGCAGATTGTCCAAATGATGGAGCTTTCAACCATGCCCCTACTAGACCCATTCCAGTTCGCCTACAGGGCAAACAGGTCCACCGATGATGCTCAAAATATTTGTCTGGAATTCATCTACAACCATCTTGACAGACCAGATGCGTATGCTAGAGTAGAACTACTTGACTTCAGCTCAGCATTTAACACTATCTGCCCACGCATCCTCCAGAATGTTCTGGCCACACTTGAGGTCCACCCCACCATTCGCCTATGGATCACGGACTTCCTCTCTAACAGATCCCAAGTCGTCAGGCTGGGGCACACCTACTTGCGAGAAGTGATAACCAACACAGGGGCACCCCAGGGCTGCGTTCTGACCCCGCTGCTGTTCTCCTTCTACACAAATAAATGTAGATCCTCTGTTGACTCTGTCAGTCATAAAATTTGCCGACGACACCACCATTGTCGGCCTCGTCACCAAGGACAACATCCAGGACTACCAGAAGCAGGTGGAGAAACTATGCCTTTGGTGTAAGGAGAACCGCCTGGCGCTCAACACGGCCAAAACCGTCAAATTAATAATTGACTTTAGGAAGTCTGCTCCAACCCCGCCTCCCATCTACATCGATGGCACTGAGGTGGCCAGGGTGCCCTGTGCTCGCCTTCTGGGTCCTACCATCCCCAGCGATCTCATTTGGAGGGCCAACATCATGTCAACCCAGCAGAAAGCCCAGCAGAGGCTTTTTTTTTTCTCCGCCAACTGCGGAAGTTCGCCATGGCACAGGAGGTTCTAACATGTTTCTACTCTGCCACCATTGAATCGATCCTCTGCTCCGCCATCTCGGTCTGGTATGCGGGAGCCATCGTCGGTGACGGGCACAAACTAGAGAGGGTCATCAGGTTGGTGGAGAGGATCATTGGGAGACCCCTGCCTCCACTTGACCTCCTGTATAACACAAGACTGCATGCCAGGGCACTGAGGATCGCAAGCGATCCCTCACACCCAGGCCACTGTTTTTTCACCCCACTTCCATTGGGCTGGAAACTCTGGGCCATCCCCACCAAGACCTCGAGACACAAGAACTTTCTTCCCTATGGCCGTTAGCCTCCTGAACTCCCTTAACATTCTCCCACCATCTATCAGTGCCTTCAACCGGCATAGTAGCGGACTGAAAAAATTGGTTTTCTCCTCAACTACCAGTCCTCTTTTTAACTGATCAGACTTTCCCACTTTTTGGTAGACTTCGGCTGTGTTTTTTTTTAATTATGCATACTGATGCTGAATGTACACTTCTGCCTGAATGTATACTTGTGCATGTATATATTTGAGGATGATGCATTACGGTCATATTTTTGGGGGTATTCTGCCGCTTTTTTCCCCTTTTTCTCCTGCCTTTCTGTCTATGTACCGCTCGTTATTGTGCCAAACCCAATTCCGGGCATGACCCAGTCATCCTTGGCGAAATAAAATTATTCTGATATCATGGAAGAAAAGTGATCTAGAGATGTACCTGGCTGCTGACATACTTCAATCCTTTCTCACTAGCAATCTGTTCCTGTGTGGACAGATCACAGACAACTCATTCCAGCCCCTAGCCCACTCAACGTACTGAGCTAAGAGGAGAGGGAGGAGGGAAGGATGCAGGAGGAAGAGAAATACTGGTTGTGTAATTCCTTATCTCTGTAGCAGAGCCTTTCTGCAGACTCTAGAGCTTGTTTTTGACAGACTATAAAGTATTAAAGCAAACCAGAAGAAAAAAACAAAACAAAAAAAACTTATGATATAATGTATTGTATGTGTAGTACGGATAAGGAATAGAACTTTAGTAGCAAAGAAAAGTATTTTTATTTTCAGTTATAGCTTTTTTTTTTTTTTTTAAATAACATTACATCATTCTGACATATGCAGTTTTATAACTACACTCTATCTTTTAAACTATAAAGCAATGCAGAAATAATGACCCTTTGACATTTCTCACTTTTCCTGTGCTGTTTAAGTGTTCCAGAAAACAGGACTGTATTTGACCCAGTGGGTCGAAGAGCTCAGAGAAGCTCTTTTGCCTAGATAACTAATTTTTTAAGCAATATGAGATTTTCTTTGGTACTAATGTTCTACTTAGCTGTACTACACATACAATTAATTATTTCTTAAGTTTATTTTTGCTTCAGGTTTGGTCTAAGGACCACACAGAGGCAAAAAATATTTATTGTGACCTTGGCCTCTCACTGGGGCCCAATCACCAGGGAACTTTATAAGGAAGATAGGTAGCCACTAAACATTGAGGTCGGTCCGTGGCTTGGTCCCAGTGTTATATTTCGACCCACTTTGTATATGAGTTTGACACACCTGATCTAGAAGTAGTGACTGATCATGATTGAAGACTGTTTAGTATGCGCAGTCTTTTCTACTTTGTCTGAATAAGTTCATAAATAGCAAAGCCTGGTATGGAAACATTCTGATTGATCTTTGCAGTATTTTGCCTGATCAACCTTAAAGTTTACCAGAGAGGTCAATGTAAACAGATTTTTTTACTTACCTGGGGGCTCCTCCAGCTCCATAAGCATGGATGCGTCCATCACTGTCCTACGTTTAGCGGCAATCAGTATCTGGCTCAAAGGCATCAACCAGGGTCTTCTGCGCATGAGAAGAAGATCCCGGCTGACGTCACTGAGCCAGCCTGGAGCTCACTGAGCAAGATACCGGGGCCGATTGTGGACGAACAGAGGCACTCGAGAGGACGGCGAGGGACGCATCCATGCTTATGGGGCTGGAGGAAGCCCTGGGTAAGTATCAAATCTTTTTACATTGACCTCTCTGGTTTTCTTTAAGACTCTATTTCTGCAAAGCCCGATTCTGGGCAGAATTTACAGCTTCTCCCCTGAGAGTGGAGGTGAAATGCTGCCTATCTTTACTATGGGCTTCCTGTTCAGATCGCACTGCAATGCAAATCTGGACGTGTTGCTGCAGATTACTGCAACATGCAACCAAATCACTACAGCCATGGATGATGCTACTTAGTGATTTGGGCTGCGCAGCAGAACTGAAGCCGCGGCTGAATCTGAAACAACTGCGGCTCCTGGTGGAAACCGGCCCTAAAACATCTTTGAGTACCTGAGAACTTGTTCTGTTCTTTGGGTTTTTGTACTAATTAGGTGAGGCAATTAGCATTTTTATTTGTTTTTGTTTTCTGGGTCTAAACAGGCTGACCATTTAATCATGGCTAATTATTTACAGTGGCAATTATTAAACAAGTGAACCTGCTCACCCAGCAGGCTGCCTTAATTGATCTTGTGTGTAGTGCAATGATTTCCCTTAGTTGGAAAGCTGTAACGTCTTCATTAAAGATTGACCAATTTATTCCTTCTTTAACTATTGGCAGCTGAAAGAGAATAAGTGGCTTTTAGATGCCTGCAACGTTCAGATCACATTTGTCATCTCTTTGATTATGGACACAAAGGTCTGTGTAAAGTTAATGTAAAATGGAATCTCATCAGTAGGGAGACAGGTTTCACATTTTGCTCAGATATATAGCGATTATTTTCTTTTAGGACGTTATTATTTCAAAGTATTTTATAAAAGAAAGCTGTGTAAAGTTGGTTGTGTTTTTGTATACTTAATTGATCTAGCAAATGATCAGTATGTCCTTGTTATAGAGTATTTACCAAGTATACCACCTACCAGTCAGCACTCACACTAAGGCTCTCAGCAGAAACCTTTTAAAAAAATTGGAGAAGAAAAACGGCTTGGCACTACAGTTGACATTTAAATGTCCATTGACAAAGCCAGTGTATACAGGTAGCCCCTGGTTAACGAACGAGAGTAGGGACTGTAGGTTCGTTCTTAACCTGAATCCGTTCTCAAGTCAGAACGCTTTGCCATCTCTGTCCCCTTTGCCTCCTATGAGCCCCCCTTTGCCTGTAGTGTCCCCCTCTGTGCCTCTGTCTCCCTCTGTGCCGTTTTGTCTTCTGCATGGCCTTTTTTCTCCTTCTGTGGTCATTTGTCCCCCCTCTATGTTCCTTCGGCCCCCTTGAAGTTTTCCACATTTTGTCACATTACTGCCACAACGAATCAATTTTATTGGAATTCCACATTAAAGACCAATTCAAAGTGATGTACACGTGAGAAGTGGAACGAAAATCATACATGATTCCAAACATTTTTTTACAAATAACTGCAAAGTGGCGTGTGCGTAACTATTCAGCGCCCTGAGACAATACTTTGTACAACCACCTTTTGCTGCAATTACAGCTGCCAGTCTTTTACTGTATGTCTCTACCAGATTTGCACATCTAGAGACTTAAATCCTTGCCCATTCTTCTTTGCAGAACAGCTCCAGCTCAGTCAGACTAGATGGACAGCGTTTGTGAACTGCAGTTTTCAGATCTTGCCACAGGTTCTCGATTGGATTTAGATCTGGACTTTGGCTGGGCTATTCTAACACATAGATATGTTTTGTTTTAAACCATTCTATTGTTGCCCTGGCTTTATGTTTAGGGTCGTTGTCCTGCTGGAAGGTGAACCTCCGCACCAGTCTCAAGACTTTTGCAGACTCCAAGAGTTTTTCTTCCAAAATTGCCCTGTATTTGGCTCCATCCATCTTCCCATCAACTCTGAACAGCTTCCCTGTCCCTGCTGAAGAGAATCACCCCCAGAGCATGATGCTGCCACCACCATATTTGACAGTGGGGATGGTGTGTTCAGAGTGATGTGCAGTGTTAGTTTTCCGAGACACATGGTGTTTTGCATTTTGGCCAAAAAGTTCCATTTTGGTCTCATATGACCAGAGCGACTTCTTCCACATGTTTGCTGTGTCCTCCACATGGCTTGTGGCAAACTGCAAACGGGACTTCTTATGCTTTTCTGTTAACAATGGCTTTCTTCTTGCCACTCTTCCATGAAGGCCAACTTTGTGCAGTGCATGACTAATAGTTGTCCTATGGACAGATTCCCCCACCTGAGCTGTAGATCTCTGCAGCTCGTCCAGAGTAACCATGGGCCTCTTGAATGCATTTCTGATCAGCGCTCTCCTTGTTCGGCCTGTGGGTTTAAGTGGATGGCCTTGTCTTGGTAGGTTTACAGTTGTGCCATACTCCTTCCATTTCTGAATGATCACTTGAATAGTGCTCCGTGGGATGTTCAAGGCTTTGGAAATCTTTTTGTAGCCTAAGCCTGCTTTAAATTTTTCAATAACTTGATCCCTGACCTGTCTAGTGTGTTCTTTGGACTTCATGGTGGTGTTGCTCCCAGTATTCTCTTAGACAATGTTTTGAGGCTGTCACAGAGCAGCTGTATTTGTACTGACATTAGATTACACACAGGTGCATTCTATTTAGTCATTAGCACTCATCAGGCAATGTCTATGGGCAACTGACTGCACGCAGACCAAAGGGGGCTGAATAATTATGCACACCCCACTTTGCAGTTATTTATTTCTAAAAAATGTTTAGAATCATGTATGATTTTCATTCCACTTCTCACATGTACACCACTTTGTGTTGGTCTTTCATGTGAAATTCCAATAAAATTGATTCATGTTTGTGGCAGTAATATGATAAAATGTGGAAAACCTTAATGGGGGCCGAATACTTTTGCAAGCCACTGTGTCTGTGTGTGTATATGTATTTATAATATATACATTCTGCAGCCTGAACCAACCTCTGCCTGGATTTTGACTACTCTCTGTCTGCCGCCTGCACCGACCTCTGCCTGGATTTTGACTACTCTCTGCTTTATTTGTACAATTTCACAGTTTGTTCATAAATTTAATGAATTCAACAAATTTGTGTTCTAGCCTTTTATTTATATGCAAAATGTCTACCAGGCTTTCACTCTGGCATATTTTGATGACTTCTGACATAAGAATTGGAGGCCTTAATTTCTTGCAAAAATTGTACTGCTTTTGACTCCTAATTCCAGACAGAAATGCACCGCCAGGGAGGTTAACTACTTCCCGACCGCCGTATAGACAAATGGCGGCCGGGAAGCAGACGCTGCAAGGACCGCCGTATTGACAAATGGCGGCGGTCCTTGTTTGGGCATGGGCGGAGCGATCGCGTCATCCGTGACGCGATCCTCCGCCTCCGCCTGTCGCCGCTCGCTCGCCGCAACATCCCGCCGGCCATACGGAAGCGCCGGCGGGATGTTAACCCAACGATCGCCGCATACAAAGTGTATAATACACTTTGTAATGTTTACAAAGTGTATTATACAGGCTGCTTCCTGCCCTGGTGGTCCCAGTGTCCGAGGGACCACCAGGGCAGGCTGCAGCCACCCTAGTCTGCACCAAGCACACTGATTTTCTCCCCCCCCCCGCCCCAGATCGCCCACAGCACCCATCAGACCCCCCCCTGCCCACCCCCCAGACCCCTGTTTGCACCCAATCACCCCCCTAATCACCCATCAATCACTCCCTGTCACTGTCAACGCTATTTTTTTTTATACCCCCTGCCCCCTGCTCCCTCCTGATCACCCCCCCACCCCCCAGATTCTCCCCAGACCCCCCCCCCAGACCCCCCCCCCCATGCACTGTATGCATCTATCCCCCTGATCACCTGTCAATCACCTGTCAATCACCCGTCAATCACCCATCAATCACCCCCTGTCACTGCCACCCATCAATCAGCCCCAAACCTGCCCCTTGTGGGCAATCTGATCACCCCCCCACACCAATAGATCGCCCGCAGATCCGACATCAGATCACCTCCCAAATCCATTGTTTACATCTATTCTCTCCTCTAAACACACACTAATTACCCATCAATCACCCATCAATCACCACCTGTCACTTTTACCTATCAGATCAGACCCTAATCTGCCCCTTGCGGGCACCCAATCACCCGCCCACACGCTCAGATTGCCCTCAGACCCCCCCTTATCAATTCACCAGTGCATTCATTACATCTGTTCTTCCCTGTAATAACCCACTGATCACCTGTCAATCCCCTATCACCCATCAATCACCCCCTGTCACTGCCACCCATCAATCAGCCCCTAACCTGCCCCTTGCGGGCAATCTGATCACCCACCCACACCATTAGATCGCCCGCAAACCCGCCGTCAGATTACCTCCCAAATGTATTGTTTACATCTGTTATCTTCTCTAAACACCCACTAATTACCCATCAATCACCCATCAATCACCCCCTATCACTGTTACCTATCAGATCAGACCCTAATCTGCCCCTTGCGGGCACCCAATCACCCGCCTACACGCTCAGATTACCCTCAGACCCCCCCCCCCCCCTTATCAATTCGCCAGGGCATTATTTACATCTATCCTTCCCTGTAATAACCCACTGATCACCTGTCAATCACCTGCCAATCACCTATCACCCATCAATCACCCCCTGTCACCCCCTGTCACTGCCACCCAACAATCAGCCCCTAACCTGCCCCTTGCGGGCAATCTGATTACCCACCCACACCAATAGATCGCCCGCAGATCCGACATCAGATCACCACCCAAGCGCAGCGTTTACTCTCCTCTAAACACCCACTAATTACCCATCAATCACCCATCAATCACCCCCTATCACCACCTGTCACTGTTACCCATCAGATCAGACCCTAATCTGCCCCTTGCGGGCACCCAATCACCCGCCTACACGCTCAGATTACCCTCAGACCCCCCCTTATCAATTCGCCAGTGCAATATTTACATCTGTTCTCCCCTGTAATAACCCACTGATTACCTGTCAATCACCTGTCAATCACCTATCAATCACCCATCAATCACCCCGTCACTGCCACCCATCAATCACCCCCTGTCACTGCCACCCATCAATCACCCGCTGTCACTGCCACCCATCAATCAGCCCCTAACCTGCCCCTTGCGGGCAATCTGATCACCCACCCACACCAATAGATCGCTCGCAGATCCGACGTCCGATCACCTCCCAAGTGCAGTGTTTACATATGTTCTCTACCCTAAACACCCACTAATTACCCATCAATCACCCCCTGTCACTGCTACCTATCAGATTAGACCCCTATCTGCCCCTAGGGCACTCAGTCACCCGCCCACACCCTCAGAATGCCCTCAGACCCCAGCCCTGATCACCTTGCCAGTGCATTGCTTGCATCTATTCCCCCCTCTAATCACACCTTGAGACACCCATCAATCACCTCCTGTCACCCCCTAGCACACCTACCCATCAGATCAGGCCCTAATTTGCCCCGTGTGGGCTCCTGATCACTCGGCCAAACCCTCAGATCCCCCTCAGACCCCCTTCCGATCACCACCCCAGTGCATTGATTGCATCTATTTTCCCCTCTAACCACCCCCTGAGACACCCATCAATCACCTCCTGTCACCCCCCTAGCACTCCTATCCATCAGATCAGGCCCAATACAACCTGTCATCTAAAAGGCCACCCTGCTTATGACCGGTTCCACAAAATTCGCCCCCTCATAGACCACCTGTCATCAAAATTTGCAGATGCTTATACCCCTGAACAGTCATTTTGAGACATTTGGTTTCCAGACTACTCACGGTTTTGGGCCCGTAAAATGCTAGGGCGGTATAGGAACCCCACAAGTGTCCCCATTTTAGAAAAAAAGACACCCCAAGGTATTCTGTTAGGTGTATGACGAGTTCATAGAAGATTTTATTTTTTGTCAAAAGTTAGCGGAAATTGATTTTTATTGGTTTTTTTCCACAAAGTGTCACTTTCCGCTAACTTTTGACAAAAAAATAAAATCTTCTATGAACTCGTCATACACCTAACAGAATACCTTGGGGTGTCTTCTTTCTAAAATGGGGTCACTTGTGGGGTTCCTATACTGCCCTGGCATTTTAGGGGCCCTAAACCGTGAGGAGTAGTCTAGAAAACAAATGCCTCAAAATGACCTGTGAATAGGACGTTGGGCCCCTTAGCGCACCTAGGCTGCAAAAAAGTGTCACACATGTGGTACCGCCGTACTCAGGAAAAGTAGTATAATGTGTTTTGGGGTGTATTTTTACACATACCCATGCTGGGTGGGAGAAATTTCTATGTAAATGGACAATTGTGTGTAAAAAAAATCAAACAATTGTCATTTACAGAGATATTTCTCCCACTTAGCATGGGTATGTGTAAAAATACACCCCAAAACGCATTATACTACTTCTCCTGAGTACGGCGGTACCACGTGTGGCACTTTTTTACACCCTAAGTACGCTAAGGGGCCCAAAGTCCAATGAGTACCTTTAGGATTTCACAGGTCATTTTGCGACATTTGGTTTCAAGACTACTCCTCACGGTTTAGGGCCCCTAAAATGCCAGGGCAGTATAGGAACCCCACAAATGACCCCATTCTAGAAAGAAGACACCCAAAGGTATTCCGTACGGAGTATGGTGAGTTCATAGAAGATTTTATTTTTTGTCACAAGTTAGCGGAAAATGACACTTTGTGAAAAAAAAACTATTAAAATCAATTTCCGCTAACTTGTGACAAAAAAAATAAAAACTTCTATGAACTCACCATACTCCTAACGGAATACCTTGGGGTGTCTTCCTTCTAAAATGGGGTCATTAGTGGGGTTCCTATACTGCCCTGGCATTTTAGGGGCCCTAAACCGCGAGGAGTAGTCTTGAAACAAAAATGACCTGTGAAATCCTAAAGGTACTCATTGGACTTTGGGCCCCTTAGTGCAGTTAGGGTGCAAAAAAGTGCCACACATGTGGTATCGCCGTACTCGGGAGAAGTAGTATAATGTGTTTTGGGGTGTATTTTTACACATACCCATGCTGGGTGGGAGAAATACCTCTGTAAATGACAATCTTTTGATTTTTTTTACACACAATTGTCCATTTACAGAGGTATTTCTCCCACCCAGCATGGGTATGTGTAAAAATACACCCCAAAACACATTGTACTACTTCTCCCGAGTATGGCGATACCACATGTGTGGCACTTTTTTGCACCCTAACTGCGCTAAAGGGCCCAAAGTCCAATGAGTACCTTTAGGATTTCACAGGTCATTTTTGAGAAATTTCGTTTCAAGACTACTCCTCACGGTTTAGGGCCCCTAAAATGCCAGGGCAGTATAGGAACCCCACAAATGACCCCATTTTAGAAAGAAGACACCCCAAGGTATTCCGTTAGTAGTATGGCGAGTTCATAGAAAATTTTATTTTTTGTCACAAGTTAGCGGAAATTGATTTTAATTGTGTTTTTTCACAAAGTGTCATTTTCCGCTAACTTTTGACAAAAAATAAAATCTTCTATGAACTCACCATACTCCTAATGGAATACCTTGGGGTGTCTTCTTTCTAAAATAGGGTCATTTGTGGGGTTCCTATACTGCCCTGGCATTTTAGGGGCCCTAAACCGTGAGGAGTAGTCTTGAAACGAAATTTCTCAAAATGACCTGTGAAATCCTAAAGGTACTCATTGGACTTTGGACCCTTTAGCGCAGTTAGGGTGCAAAAAAGTGCCACACATGTGGTATCGCCGTACTCAGGAGAAGTAGTATATTGTGTTTTGTGGTGTATTTTTACACATACCCATGCTGAGTGGGAGAAAGATCTCTGTAAATGGACAATTGTGTGTAAAAAAAATTAACAAATTGTCATTTACAGAGGTGTTTCTCCCACCCAGCATGGGTATGTGTAAAAATACACCCCAAAACACATTATACTACTTCTCCTGAGTACGGCAATACTACATGTGTGGCACTTTTTTGCAGCCTAACTGCGCTAAGGGGTCCAAAGTCCAATGAGCACCTTTAGGCTTTACAGGGGTGCTTACAATTTAGCACCCCCCAAAATGTCAGGACAGTAAACACCCCACAAATGACCCCATTTTGGAAAGTAGACCCTTCAAGGTATTCAGAGAGGGGCATGGTGAGTCCGTGGCAGATTTCATTTTTTTATGTCGCAAGTTAGAAGAAATGGAAACTTTTTTTTTTTTTTTTTTTTCTCACAAAGTGTCATTTTCCGCTTACTTGTGACAAAAAATAATATCTTCTATGAACTCACTATGCCTCTCAGTGAATACTTTGGGATGTCTTCTTTCCAAAATGGGGTCATTTGGGGGGTATTTATACTATCCTGGAATTCTAGCCCCTCATGAAACATGACAGGGGGTCAGAAAAGTCAGAGATGCTTGAAAATGGGAAAATTCACTTTTTGCACCATAGTTTGTAAACGCTATAACTTTTACCCAAACCAATAAATATACACTGAATGGGTTTTTTTAATCAAAAACATGTTTGTCCACATTTTTCGCGCTGCATGTATACAGAAATTTTACTTTATTTGAAAAATGTCAGCACAGAAAGTTAAAAAAATCATTTTTTTGCCAAAATTCATGTCTTTTTTGATGAATATAATAAAAAGTAAAAATCGCAGGAGCAATCAAATAGCACCAAAAGAAAGCTTTATTAGTGACAAGAAAAGGAGCCAAAATTCATTTAGGTGGTAGGTTGTATGAGCGAGCAATAAACCGTGAAAGCTGCAGTGGTCTGAATGGAAAAAAAGTGGCCGGTCCTTAAAGGACTTACGAGGTGACATGTGACATGATGAGATAGACATGGGTATGTACAGTGCCTAGCACACAAATAATTATGCTGTGTTCCTTTTTTTCTTTCTCTGCCTGAAAAAGTTAAACATCAAGTATGCAAGTGACAATTTCTGTCTGGGCCGGGACCGGGTCGGGCTGGGTCAGAATATAGCATTACCCTCACTGATAAGTAATTACAGCCATAAAACATTTTTCTGTCAGTAAATGGCATTTAAGAGCAGAAAAGAGATAAAAAGGGTCAATAATTCATAGATTTGAGCTCTGGCATACTGCAATGTATGTGTCATTGAGCAGAGACAATGAAACAGTAAAAACTTAAAAACTAGATTTAAATATAAAATAAAACTATGGGATATCTAAAAAAGCCATTTTTAGGAGAAGTAGGATAGATATAATTGTTTTTCTCAGAAGTTTATTTTGACCTCGTAAGTCCTTTAAGGGGTAGAAAGCCCTAGGTCCTCAAGTGGTTAAAGGACATGTGTATTTTCTTACTGTTACTGGTGGTAAATGGCATGATTAAAAAACAGCAAATGTTTTATGGCACATATCTGTGTATCTTCTTCCCATCTAGTTACTATTACATTTTATGTAATGTGTAATGTGCCTCTTTCTGATGAAACACTGAGAAAGAACTGGGCCAAGGATCAGGAATGTGTTAAAACGTGTTACAGTGATATCACATGCAGTCAGCCCGTCCTGTCTGAGGAACATTTTATTGCTGTGTCATAAATGGCAAGCCAGGGCAAAGGATCATATTTACTGACATATGTCATCCATGATCACCTGATCTTAAATCAAGAAAAACTTGCTTGCATCTATTGTGATTTATTCTATGTTTCCTGGTATCAGATCAGCTCAAAAATCATTATTCCACCCATGTGAGGAGCTTAGTGTTTTATAATGTACAGAGGACAGCTATGTATACACCTTGTTTCTTTTCTCACACTTGAGCAGGTCAGCAAGCAGGGCCGGCGCTACCATAGAGGCAAAAAGAGGCAGCTGCCCCAGGGCCCCAGAGCTTGTAGGGACCCCCAGTGGCTACAAGAGGAAAAAAAAAATTTGAAATCAGCCTTATAGTTTTTGAGAAAATCGATTTTAAAGTTTCAAAGGAAAAAAAATACACATTTAAAAACCTGCTGACTTTAATGGTTAATAGCAAATCCATCTTAAATGCTAGAAACCCTAAATTTGCAGGATATGTTAAGGAGATCATTAGGAATAAGAGGAAAAAACAATTTTTCACAAAGACCTTATAGTTTTTGAGAAAATCGATTTTAAAGTTTCAAAGGAAAAAAGTATACTTTTAAATGCGGTAAATGTCACTTTTAGTAGCAAACCTAACGGTAGTGTAATTTTACATGCATCAAAAGAAAGAGCAATAAATTTCCTGACGGGGTTTCCAGGGGGTCTATACGCAGCCGCAGTGCTTTGGCCAGGGATCGCTATACAGCCGCAATATGGCTGTATGAAGATCCCTGGCATTTTTTCCTATTTTCCCAATTTTTTTTTATGTTTAGAGTGTGGGAATTTTTTTTAAATTATGTGGGGTCCCCCCCTCCTGAAACTTTTTAACCCCTTGTCCCCCATGCAGGCTGGGATAGCCAGAATGTGGAGCTCCCAACCGATTGGGACTTCACACCCTGACTATACCAGCTGCAAAAAAAGGTCCCCTAATGCTGTTTTTTTTTCCGGGGTATATGTTGGGGGTGCCCCCCAGGTTTATTTTGCCCTGGGGCCCCATTGTTGCTTAAACCGGCCCTGTCAGCAAGCAGGAGCTGAGCTATGAAGTCTTGTTAAGCTATGTACTCATGTTGTGACTTTTCTAACGATTTTTCCTGTGACCAACTATTTTTTTGTGCATTGAGCGATTGTTTCAGCAACACTTCTTATAACTATACCGACAACTCCCATGCAAAGTGGTGTGATTGTTTGAACACAGGCAGCCTTGAGGGGTGGGGGTGTAAGTGGGGCTCCACAGTCATGCCCACTGTGCTCGCACTGAGAGACCCATTCTTCCTGGTCGGCTTATGCTCAGGTGCTGACCTGCAGATTTATGTCATGCGCGTAGCACTCCCAGCGCGCAAAATACCACTGACCCAGCGCTGACCACTGCAAGTCTGCAACACAATCAACCTCTCACAGGACTCAGGAGCATCTTATTTTGGAATTTGATAAACAGACTCTACAATACCACCAACAGAATCAGTCAGTCAGCAAAGTCAAGCCAACAGACACACCTATCACCCGGTGGTGGTGCAGAAAAAGCATGGGGAGCTTCCCATTCAGCCTAGAACCCATCCCCAGTCAGTCTGGCCTACACTTATGGCTCTAGGCCCCGCATACGACACTGACCCCTGGCCTCACCTACTCTAAGGCCACCTATGGGTAGAGCGGAAGTGGGGAAGGATGAGCCGATGGTAGTCCATGCAGTGAGGCATCTCTCAATGAACAACAGAGGTCAGCTAATTCAAAATTATGTCTTACTAACTGTAATGCTAGGGGGTCATACTATCCAGGGCCGGGCCGAGGCATAGGCTGGAGAGGCTCCAGCCTCAGGGCGCAGTGTAGGAGGGGGCGCACAATTCATTCAGCTGTCATTCTTAATTGTGTATGAAGCAGAAAGAAATAAGAAAAGGGGATACATAGCAGTGACTGCAAGACAGATAACTAGATATTAAGGTGTTGGGGAGGTTGTGGGCCCTGTGGCGCCTCTTAGTCTAATAGCAATCAGCGTGTGACGGCTGGGGTGGGAGGGATGGAGGGGCGCACTTTGGTGTCTCAGCCTTGGGTGCTGGAGGACCTTGTCCCTGCTCTGATACTATCTGACCACCCAGCACAACAAAGCTAAGAGCTGGATAATGGAAGAGGCTACACAGGCTGCCGAGAGCAACTGCAGCTCTGGGCTTCCGATATCGCTACAAATAAAACACAATGGCAGCGCAGTGCGATGTTGCACTGCCTTAGTTTGCACTGTGCTGCCTTAGCGATAGCAAGTATTCAGACGGGTACAAGACAGGACTATAGATTGGAGCGTAACTAGTAGCAACCGCACCTCAGTCACGTCCACAGAAGCAGAGCAAGCTGTCTAACAGCTGTCACCAGCAAGCATCCACCCAGGCAAGACTACAGGATAGAACGTAACTAATAGCAACTGCAGCCTATAGTTACGTTCCCAGAAACTAGAGTAGCAGGCATACTACAGTCACCAACGTGGTGATGGCAGAATCCAAGCTATCTGGATAATGGACTTAACTGACCCACAGCGGATGTAGTGAACGTCCATCAGGCATGGAAACAAGGCAATACACAATAATACAGAAAAATAACAAACGGCTCAACTAACGGATAAATATATATTAGCAAGTCTACATATATATTTATCAAGAACTAGCTAAAGCACAAGTAATAAGGTTGCATAGAACGACAATAACAGAACTATACAGAGTAACAAGGTGCCCCAGTAGATCAGCGTAGTGACCACTATGATGGGCGGGGTATAAAATGGGAAGCAGACCTTTATGCTGGCATCAGCCAGTGGATGCAGGTATGCAAATCTCCACACAGCTGACTGGTAATCACTCAATCCTAAACTGGCTTGATTGCCATTTGCTAGCTGGCTGTGAATGCAAAGGACCCCCATAAGAAATACATGCAGAATTATGTAACAACATGCATGCAGGAAATCCAGGGCTATCTGGCCGCAGCGCAGCTGCAACAAGCAATTGGTGGAATGATGATAGCATCCTGAGCTGCCCAGAACTGCAGAGAGATTGCGAATGACAATGAGACCCATTGCAAATGCACAAACGAATTCAAGCAGACAAGCCAAAACTGTCAGTATGCAGCTCCACTGCAACGGACAGAATATGCTACAGGAGGGATCCTTACACTAACGTTCTCAGTACCATGAGTGGACACCCTCAGACCTCAAGAAGATTAGGAAATCATGGGGGGGGGGGGTCTGATCACGGGTACTTATCGTAATTCAATAGCAGGTAATGCCCCTTCCATGCTGCCAGACATCATCGTGGGCCTCAAATTTCAGTCATATAGGCCAATTTCTACATGTTCAGAGGGACTGTAGTTTAGTTAATTATTATAAGACTGAGATAGGTGAAGTGTATGAGAGGTTCAGACAAAAAGACACCCACATTGCTGTTTAAAGAGAGGATACAAACAGGCATTACAAACCGATGGGTCCAACTCAGTTGCATCTGAGGGCGGTACAGGTCAACTGGAAAGTGAACACTGTAGTGTAGGCTTCATCTGATTATGGTCTACACTGAAATAAGTTATGGGATGTCCTCACTGGCACTGACATGCCCTGCAGTTGGGTCCAGGCCTCTTGGAGGTAGTTGGTCCGAGATCACAAACATCCCCATGGAGGGCCTGCGAACCTGAGAGGGAAATATTGGTCCGCTCGGAGTTTGACGGATAGGTAGAATAACATGGCTCGACCGGACACCTCTGATAGGAATGTTTCCCTGTGGGGCATGCATTGTGTGTGATTATGTGGAGAGAGACCCTTATTTTTTTTCAGTCAGGAGGGTTCTAAGACGGTCCATTTCATGAATTGCACCACTGAAGGGGTGCTGTATACCCTGCAAGATATGTCATTATGTCTACAAGAATGTGTTATCAACGTATGCAGGAGCATTTTTCTGATATTCAGGGTACAGAGTCAAAGACTTCTGTTGGCCGCATTTGGATCTTGCCATGGGGCAGCATCTCAAGTGTTAAGGCGAGGCAGTCTACAAACTTATGATTTCCCAACATAAGGATTATTTTGAGATGATATTGAGTCAGAAGGAGACCATATGGTAATATGATCTAGGGAGCAAAATCATTTTTGGATTAAACCTGGACTTTTCAATGTTTGTTTGTTTTTGTGTTTGTTTTTGCCAGCTCACTAGTATATGGTGATGCTATATGTATTTTTTTTCTGCCTATATCTGGTTATTCTATTTTTGGTGTAACTTGCAGTGCTTTCTCTAGGGGGAGTTGCTCTGCAACATTGAAGTTAAATTAATCTGATAGGTGATTCTGTGGGATTTACCCATTATTTGCATCCCCAGAATTTACAAATATGTATAAAGGATGCAAGCTCTGTGGCTTAATTCAAATTGGAATGATAGCTCCTCTGTCTCCCATTGGTCCTGATGAAGCCCACGTGACTAGTGAGTGAAATGTGTAGGCTCTTCCTACCTCCTCACATATTAATCCATGCCTGCACAGTTAGTGTAGGAGCACAGGACATTCAATTTTACGCTGCTCTATCAGCTAAGGAATGTATTTGCCTGGTAAGAACATTAGGATTTTTTGTGTTACGCCTCAGGGAAACTACAGGCCTTGCTTGCCCTATCCAATCGTATCCTTGGGGTTCAGTTAGCGCTCACCTGATTAAGGTAGCTAGAGCCGGTGCTCTTTCCCAGCAGGTCCACCACTCCTGCAAACTGTAAACTCAAATGATTTGAGAAAGGCACTCCACAGGCTTCAAACTTGCGTTTGTTTATTGAGCAAAAGACGCTTTCCCTACTCTTTTCTAGACTGGAATATATACATTGAATGATGCATGTGGATGGACTGGGTTGCACTGCTCCCATCAAGTGGTGTCTATAAGCAATTCAATACTGTGTACATTCTCCCTGAACTGCATATTGCAGGAATGCTGCAACTAATCCAGTGTGTCTGTCTGTGCACTACACTCCCTTGCTTGGCTTTCACCGACACCTGCACAGTAGTTTGAACTGTCCATTTTTGCTGTGGTACCAGCTGCCTCAATTCTGCTAACTGTTCTGAAACTGTTTGTATTGCTTTGTGGGAACCTTTGGTTTAAATATGTGCAAATACTGTACCAAGGGCCCATCTAATTACAGGTTGTGGTGCAACTTCCCAGGCTTTGCTGTCCGGCTTGTGTGATACATGTGTGTGTATTGGGATTGTAATGAACTGGCAACATTATCGATTGTAATAGATGGCTAACCAGAGTTTAATATAGAGCATATTTTTTATAGATTACTGCTGGAATCATTGTTTTATCTAATACTCTTTTTACCTACCCTGGTGTAATAACCTCAAAGATAATGTGCAGAATGATTATGCAAAAGTAGGTATTTCATTTTCCTTAATTGATATGTTAGACAGCTATACTCTCACCAGATTTCTTAATGACATTTCCATGAGAGATTTGTCCAGCTCTAAGTCAACTTAAGAGCATCTAGTGTATTTAATTAGCTGTAGGGCCACCAACTTTGCCACTTTATGGATTTCTTCCTGTAATCAAACAGTATAGTAAAACATCAATACGATATTAAAAAGGGTGAGAGTACACTATGCCAAAAAAGTGTGTTCTTAAAAATGGTCCCAAACAGTGTTGAATGTTGTGACCATGACGACTCAAATGTAGGGAAAAATGACTTTCACCACAATAGTATTTGCTCATGTTAAAAATATTTTAGCATTCTTTCAATTGTGGAGATGTAGGTTATTGTTAGGGAAGAAAAAGAAGCAAGCAGGCCCTTATCCGCAAATACGTTGTAGACCCAGATTTTGCAGAAATATTACATTGTATTAGAGCACGAGACTCAGGAATTAATAACAGGGGTACTGGATTGCTTAGTCATTTGCCCTGTTCGCTCTGTCCAATATACAGCTTGATGTGAAAGGTTGTTCTTGTCGCTGCACATAGCTTCTGCTCTTTACAGATTTCAGCTGTCAATTTCTCAGGAATGTACAGAGGGAATTCCATGCCCTGATTTATCTGTTTACATGTTTTGAGAAAATTAATGTTATTCCTGTCAGTGTTTAGAAAGAGACTATGAAACATGCCTGCAGGAGACCATTCAGCAGTCAGCACTATAAACAAAGTAAAAATGGAACAAGCAGAGAATTTGGCCCCGTCCACTCCTTCATATCTCCTTTCATTGGTGATTCAGTGGAGCAGTAAAGGCTTCACGTGTCTTTCCTGGCAACAGATCATCTTCATCAGAATGTTATTACTAGCTGATGGCCTGGTCTTTGCCCCCTAATGTTGCCTCCATCCCCTTTTTCTATCCGTAACACACAACTACTCAATTACTCAATGACCTACTATTTGAGTTTAGCGGTCTTTGGCATCAATTTGCATTGAAATGAAACAAAACTGATTGGCTGTGGATCCACTGCCTTTTCTGAATTTGAACCCCAGTCACCCAATGACCAACTGTACCAAGTTTGAGGCCTGTGCCGTTAACAGTGCAAAAATAGCAGCAATTAAATATTCCGCTTGAAAGTCAATAGGTGAATTTTGATTGGCTTTTGTAGGCTCCACCCACTTTTCTGGATATTAATCCCAGTCACCCAGTGACCAACACTGCAACGTTTGAGAACCCTACCATTAACGGTGTAAGAATGGCTGCAGTTTACATTTTCCCAGTGAAATTTTTATTTTTTCTCCGCCCACTTTTTAGTTATGGGGATAAGAAGTATCCTATATGTTATTCTAGGTAATATGTATGCCAATTTCATTCAAATCCGTTCAGCCATTGTTGCGTGAGTAACAAACATCCAAACGTTAGCATTTATAATATAAGAGAGATATTAAATCAAACCATGAAATGGCAGGGTTAAAGGGACACTTAAGCCAGGAATAAAAAATCAGTTTTACTTTCCTGGGGCTTTTACTACCAGCCCCCTGCAGCCATCCCATGCCCTTGCAGTCACTCTCGGATCCTCCGGTCCCCTGCCACCAGCTAGTTTTGTTCTTGCTGACAGGCCTGGCCATGTGTTTTTTTTTTCTTTATGTTCCCGTCTGCAATATGTCCTCCGTCTGTGCAGGACACTATTGAGGACTGGAACATGAAGGATATGCGTGTCCAGGCCTTCGCAGGCGCAGAAAGCCTTCTGACTCCCTGGTAGGGCCTGTCAGTGAAAAGGAAACTAGCTGGCAACGGGGGACTGGAGGATCTGTGAATGACTGCGAGGGCACGGGACGGCTGCAGGGGGCTGAAAGAAGCTCCAGGCAAGTAAAACTGTTTTTTTTATTCCTGGCTTAAGTGTCCTTTTATTTACCCGGGGTATGGGGTGGTCATAGGGGGTATAAACACATGAATCAGGTTCTTCCATGTACCACAGCCCTTCTGTTTATGCTATTGCTATTGACAGTAGAAACTGAGTCATCAGAGGTGGTGGGATGAGGTGCAGCGGAGAAAGGCTTCACCCTCAGAAGTGAGACTAAAAGCCATATGTGTATAAAACTGTGCACACAGCATGCAGGGCATCTCCCATTTCCTTTTGCAGAGATACACTAATGCATTCTAGCCAATAGTCATGCCAATACCAATGAGCTAGCTAGCATGGGATGGTTGGTAGTCCTTGTTCCTCTAGAACTGATCTAATCTAGTTCATTTTGGGTCTGAAGGGCCACGATCCTCCCATTGCTCTACATTTTCTGTAGTAACCAGTAAGTTGGGAAACTCTGTGCACTGATGTATCTGTTTACATGTTTTGAGAAAAATAAGTAATGGTATTTCTGCCAGTATTTAGAAAGAAACCACGAAACATGCCTGCAGGACACAATTCATCATTGTAAAAATGGAACAAGCAGAAAATGTCTTGTCCATTTCAGGTCTGAAGGGCCAAGATCTCAACATTTTCTGAAGTAACCAATCAGTAAATTATTCATGAGTTACCACATTTAGGGAACTAGAAACTGGTTATGTGGTGTTATAAGAAGTCTTCTGTCAGCTTGCTTGAAGAATCCTGTCAGCCAGGTTGATTGAGCGCCCCGTGGGATCATCGCTTTGTTCTAATATCTGTCCTCGTTGAACTTTTCCACTCAGGTGATGTAATACCACCGGCCCCACCTGTCCTTTTAGACGCAGCAGGATAACTCTGCAACTCTCTAGTAATCGCAGTCCTATAAGGCAAAGTCCTTAAAGCGGTATCGTCACCATAAAAATCAAATTTTAACAGCAACTGGTCTGAGTGTATTAAGTGATAAAGATGCTAATCCTGCTTTCAAAACTTATTCTGCTGTTATGATTTGGAGTTATCACATACTTAACCACTTAACATCTCAGTCGTTTTCAGCTTATGCATCCGAGCAATGTTCACCTCCCATTCATTAGCCTATAACTTTATCACTACTTATCACAATGAACTGATCTATATCTTGTTTTTCCGCCACCAATTAGGCTTTCTTTGGGGGGTACATTTTGCTAAGAGCCACTTTACTGTAAATGCATTTTAACAGGAAGAATAAGAAAAAAAATGAAAAAATTCATTATTTGTCAGTTTTCGGCCATCATAGTTTTAAAATAATACATGCCTCCATAATTAAAACCCACGTATTGTAATTGCCCATTAGTCACGGTTATTTCACCATTTAAATTATGTCACTATCACAATGTATCGCGACAATATTTTATTTGGAAATAAAAGAGCATTTTTTCGCATACATCACTATTTACAAGCTTATAAAAAAAAAATAGAGAGAAATATTTCATCTTTACATAGATATTTAAAAAGTTTAGACCCTTAGGTAAATATTTGTGTTTTTTTTTATAGTAATGTTTTTTTGTTTTTATTAAACATTTTATGTGGGCATTTTTGGGAGGGTAAGATATAAAAGTGTTTTATTTGGGGAAATATTTGTGTATTGTAATGTTTTTTTGCATTTACTTGTAGTTTTACTTTTTGGCCACAAGATGGCAATCTCGAGTTTTACATGACGTCACTCTAAGCGTACAATGTACGCTTAGAGGGACACGGCTTCAGAAAGAGCGAAGCTTCCGAGAGAAGCTGTCGCTTTTTCAGCGGGGGAGAGGAATCAGTGATCGGGCTCCATAGCCCAATACATTGATTCCGTGGTTACCGAATCCGTGGCCGGGAGTGCGCATGCACGCGCGCGATCGGCCGCGGGAGCGCGCCTGTCCTCCTTGACGTTTTTATACATCAAGGAGGACAAAGTGGTTAAGGAACACTTGCCCTTTAATAGTCGTGCCAAAGAATTGCATGCTGGGGGTTCTTTTTATCTATAATCTATTCCTCCTTTTCCCTTTATTTCCCTAGAGGTATATTGCAACAATGCGAGACGTATTAATGGCAAAAAGGCAGTGAGGGATATAATGCTGGCTGCTGGGGGGGGGGGGGGGGGGAGGACATATTCTGGGGTACATAATATCAGCAGTAGGGTGAAAAATGGTGGCACTGAATTGACTTATGATGATGATTAGCAGTGGTATAACATTTCATAACTGCATTTTATAGAAATACAATAAAAATGCGCTCAAATTAGTTTTTTAGTATTATGGATTGGAACTGTAAGCTATCTGCAGTCTCCCACTGTCTAAAGAGCTACAGCATCCTTTATTTCCTTTCTCCCCATTCTTTTCCAGACAAAATGTGGCCATGCTCTGCCAGTCAGGTCATAACTGTGATGATGTGGTCCATGTCACAGGATGGCTGGCCAATAGGTGGCTTAGCGATGAAGAGGCTACCAGTCAGAGGATTTGTTTGCATTTGAAGTCCCTCCTAGGGTTAGACAGGTTATGAAATGGCAGGCATGGTAGGTAGGAGAGTGACAGTGGGTCTTTTTTGTCTGTATGTTTTTGTTCTTTTTGTTTTGGGAAGGGGGGAGGTTGGGTTTTCCAGCTGCAGGGTGATAGGGAGGAGGTAAGAAAAAAATGGCAACCACCAAAATGATCACCAGACAGGTGACTTCTGCAATCCTCTAGATCAGTGGTTCCCAACCTTTTTGGAGTCGTGACACATCAAACCAAACGTTCAGATCTCCGTGACACGTAGACTAAATGCATGTAATGAGAGACAGCGTTTCCCCACTAAATGCACATAAGAGACAGCATTTCACCAGTAAATGCACGTAATGAGAGACAGCCTTTCACCAGTAAATGCACGTAATGAGAGACAGCGTTTCCCCAGTAAATGCACATAAGAGACAGCGTTTCCCCAGTAAATGCACATAAGAGACAGCTTTTCACCAGTAAATGCACATAAGAGACAGCTTTTCACCAGTAAATGCACATAATAAGAGACAGCTTTTCACCAGTAAATGCACATAAGAGACAGCTTTTCACCAGTAAATGCACATAAGAGACAGCTTTTCACCAGTAAATGCACATAAGAGACAGCTTTTCACCAGTAAATGCACATAATGACAAACAGCCAGTTGTCCCCAGTATATGTAGCCAGGGATATATGTGCCCAGTATATGTAGCCAGGGGTATATGTGCCCAGTATATGTAGCCAGGGGTATATGTGCCCAGTATATGTAGCCAGGGGTATGTGCCCAGTATATGTAGCCAGGGGTATATGTGCCCAGTATATGTAGCCAGTGGTATATGTGCCCAGTATATGTAGCTAGAGGTATATATGCCCAGTATATGTAGCCAGGGGTATATGTGCCCAGTATATGTAGCCAGGGGTATATGTCCCCAGTATATGTAGGCAGGTGTATATGTCCCCAGTATATGTAGCCAGGGGTATATGTCCCCAGTATATGTAGGCAAGGGTATATGTCCCCAGTATATGTAGCCAGGGGTATATGTGCCCAGTATATGTAGCCAGGGGTATATGTAGCCAGGGTGTATATGTGCCCAGTATATATAGTCAGGAGTATATGTCCCCAGTATATGTAGGCAGGTGTATATGTCCACGGTATATGTCCCCAGTATATGTAGCCAGAGGTATATGTGCCCAATAGATGTAGTTAGGGATATATGTGCCCAGTATATGTAGCCAGGTGCCCCCCCCCCCCCAGGAGGAGAGAGCGAGGGAAGGAGAGCGGCACCTCAGGGTGTTCTCCCTCCCTCGCTCTCTCCTCCGGAACGAAGTGCGGTGGCTGGCAGAGGGGTGGAACTTACCTTCCGTGTCTCCGTCTGGTCTCGTCGCCGGCACGGGATGATTTGCCACTACTCTGGCCTGATCCAGACCAGGGCAGCGGCTGCAGAACCAGAACTTCCGGCCGGCGCTAGGAGCGACACGGAAGGTAAGTCCTGCCCGCTGCCAAGCGCCGCCACACTTAGTATTGGAGGGGAGAGCGAGGGAGGCAGAGCACCCTAAGGTGAGAGAAGGGGGGGAGATGGCCCCCTTCTCCGCCGCTGCCCACAGCTCTCCCTCCACTGCGCTGCTACCCTCAGAGAGCCGCGACACATACCCGAAGCTGCCGCGACACATGTATGTGTCGCGGCACATGGGTTGGGAACCACTGCTCTAGATCATTGTTCCCCAACCCTGTCCTTAAGGCCCACCAACAGTGCATGTTTTGTGAACATCCTCAGAGGTAGTTAATCATCTCTGCTGAGACACTAATTACCTCACCTGTAAATGTGTGGGGTTTTCTGCTAAACATGTACTGTTGGTCGGCCTTGAGAACTGGGTTGGGGAACTCTGCTCTAGATCAACAAAATAACCCAGATGTATCCTAATCAATATAAAGCTCATAGCCACTGTTTAGCTAAATATTGTCCTCCTTCACTCTTTATCACTCAGTCTTGTGTAGTTTATCAGCATTTCACCACACACCAAGGATTGAGAATGACTAGACTGAAATAATTCCATACATCACACACATGTATGAGGCAAATCGCCTCGCCTGGCAGGAATTGGCACATGATCCCTCAGGCGACATTGCAAGGCCATGTTTTAAAGGATACCCGAAGTGACATGAGATAGACATGTGTAAGTACAGTGCCTGAACAACTACAGCGTGTGGAGCACCATCCCCAAAAATCATTATACCACCCTATAAATATCAAAACAAGGGGGTGGATCTGTACTGTGCAGAACGGTCAAATGGTATGCTAAGTACAGTGCCTAGCACACAAAGATCAGTGAGGGTCACACTGTAGTCACTTCCTGTCTGAGTTAGGACTGATGTTTCAATATGGTTGGGAATGAGTCCCAGGTAACAGAAAAAGGAACTCTTGTTAGTGTAACGATCCACACTTGAGCACACCACTATGCTCAAATAGTAGCAGGTTTCTTTATAGGAGGATCGATTTAAATCAAGTGAAGACACAAAATAGCGATCTGTTTCCAAAATTTTTTGTTTCACACTTTATTATATTTACAAAAAATAATTTTTCTTCTTCAAAAAGGTAGAAAAATTCTATGTAAAGCAGCAGAAGAATTTGTAGTACAGACATATAAAAAGCAATATAAAAATTAATACAAAAAGCAGATCATAGACACTGTGTGCTTTGTTTGATGAAAAAAGGTAATTTTAGTTCAGGCGACTAGTTCGTTTCGGGTTATTGACCCTTCGTCAGGCCTTTACAAAGCATAGAGAATTATCTTAACCAGAAAATATGTACAGTCATAAAAGACCAAAAATGAATTTGATTAGTAAAGAGGTATCTGTTCCAACCAGACACAACCCGGCACCTGACTGATGGCTGACATAGGGAAACTCAGCTGCAAACAGTGTGTGTGAGTTAGGACTGAGTCAGCCACTTACATACCTGATATTTAACTCTTTAAGACAGAGAAAGAAAAAAAGTAACACAGCATAGTTATTTGTGTGCTAGGCACTGTACATACACATGTCTATCTCATCATGTCAAATGTCTCTTCGGGTATCCTTTAAGACCTTTTAGCGCAGTTTAACAATATATACACTAAAGGTGGCTATACGTAATGTAACCCAACCATTAGATAGATCCCTCTCTGAATCCAAATCTGATTTGAGGGCCAGTGCACGGCACGCCAAAAAGCGGTAGAGTAATCTCAAACGCTTAGCGCTTTATGAAGTAATTTTCCTAGACGATTCTAGGCATGTGCCTAGCTATTTTCTAATCATGCCTAACGATTTTTGGAGCGCTTTGGTGTAGTAATTTTTTGTTACGGTACAGCTGTAACTGAACAGCTTCTGTAACAAAAACACTTGGAAAATAGCTCTGTTCTAGTGCTTTTCAGAGCGATTTTCCACTTTGCTATACTTATCATGGCTGAATCACCTCAGAAATCATCAAGAGTGCTGCAAGACCAGCTTTTAGATTTGGGAAAAAAGCTCATAGCTCTGGTGTGCTCCATCCCATTCAAATACATTAGCCAAGTGCTTTTCAAAGCTATGGCATTTTTAAAAGCACTCAGAAGCACTCTTGGTGTGCTCCAGCCCAGAAGAGAGCTCTATTGCCTGCCCACATACTGTCCATACACAATCGAATTCGGACTCGACCCTTGAAAGAATAATCTTCTGAGTTTATTTTCATATATGTGCGGTTGTACAGCAAACAGAAAGCCTTTCTGTTTGCTGTACAACTGCACATATATGAAAGAAAACTCAGAAGATTATTCTTTCAAGGGTTGAGTCCGGATTTGATTGTTTGATTATGGACTGGATTCACATTGGAGGCTTTATGGACCTCCTACTGTGATCTGTGACTCCCCAAGATATATAAAATAAGATCTCAGGCCTGTGGACAACTCTTTGTGTATTTGTTGACTGCCCACATTCTGCACAGCAAAATTTTGGATGGTGTCGAAAATGGGGCTACGGACGAAAAATGGGTGTGGTCATGAACCAGAATGTGGGTGTGGTCGCGGGTGGAGACAAGTTTACATGAATTTAGCAATGGTGGGACATTAGATTAGGACAGTGGTGGCAAACCTTTTGAAGGTCGAGTGCCCAAACTGCAACCCAAAAGTCACTTTACTATCGCAAAGTGCCAACAGCACTTTAAACTAAATACAAAACTTTTAATTAATACATGAACATTATGGAAAATCCAAGTTGAAAATAAACTGTGAAGATAAACAATTTCATCCATCCGACTCCTGAAAAATGTGTTCGTTTTTTTAAGAACCTCCCAGTTTCATTTTCGGTTTTAAAAAGCTGAAAAAGTAGGTTTAATGCTATTGTCTCATATGATGATGATCCAGCTTTTTCCATAGTCTCGCAGTTAGCAATCATGTGACCCCCAACAAAACAAATTCAGCAATCATGAGGCTCCCCCATCAAGACAAATTCAGCAATCATGAGGCCCCCAACATGACCAACTCAGCAATCATGAGGCCCCCAACAAGACAAATTCAGTAACCATGCGGCCCCCAACAAGACAAATTCAGCAGTCATGAGGCACATAAATAGACAGCATTTCACATAAATAGGCAGAATGCCCCCTTAATATGGTAGACACCTCTCACCTGGCAGCAGTTCCCCAAAATACACTTAACCTGACAGCAGTGGTTCCCCAAAAATAGGTAGCCCCAGGTCCAGAGCCAGCCTTTGCTATGAGCGACCTGTGTGGTCGCTCAGGGCGCCATGCTCTCAAGGGCGCATGCGCCCTGTCGGCCCTCGCCTCCCCGCTGTCTCCCTGTGTCCTCCCAGTCTATATTTAGAGCAGGACTACAAGAAAATGGCCATCAATGTCCACAAATGCAGAAAAATGGCAGCCATTTTCTTGTAGCCTGCTCTAACTACAGATGGAGTGGAGGCGGGGAGAGAAGAGTGACGTCGGCGCTGGAGCTGGATGTCAGGTGAGTCAGTCTCTGCCCGGCCCGCTGCCACATAAAGGGAGGGGGGGGGTGCCTGGGACAAACTACCTACACTGGGGGCATACTACCTACCCTGGGGGCATACTACCTACACTGGGGCAGACTACCTACACTGGGGGCATACTACCTACACTGGGGGCAACCATGCTACTACACTGGGGGAAACTGTACTAGCTACACTGTGGGCATACTAGGGCAAACTACCTACAATGGGGGCATACTACCTACACTTGGGGCATACTACCTACACTGGGGGCATACTACCTACACTGGGGGCAACCATGCTACTACACTGGGGGAAACTGTACTAGCTACACTGTGGGCAGCTATGCTACCTATATGGGGACAACTATGCTACTTATGGGGGGGGGGGGCAACAAAATCCGGTTTCGCTCAGGGCGCTGTGAAACCTAAGGCCGACCCTACCCAGATCTATAGGTGTCCCCAGAATAGGTGGCCAGTGGCATAGATGTCCCCAGAACAGGTAGCCAGGGGTAGAGATGTCCCCAGAACAGGTAGCCAGGAGTATATGTGCCCAGTATATGTAGGCAGGGGTATATGTGCCCAGTATATGTAGCAAGGGGTATATGTGCCCAGTATATGTAGGCAGGGGTATATGTGCCCAGTATATGTCGCCGGGGGATATGTGCCCAGTATATGTAGCCAGGGGGATATGTGCCCAGTATATGTAGCCAGGGGGATATGTGCCCAGTATATGTAGCCAGGGGTATATGTGCCCAGTATATGTAGCCAGGGGTATATGTGCCCAGTATATGTAGGCAGGGGTATATGTGCCCGGTATATGTAACCAGAGGTATATGTGCCCAGTATATGTAGGCAGAGGTATATGTGCCCAGTATATGTAGTCAGGGGTATATGTGCCCAGTATATGTAGCCAGGGGTATATGTGCCAAGTATATGTCGCCGGGGGACATGTGCCCAGTATATGTAGCCAGGGGGATATGTGCCCAGTATATGTAGCCAGGGGGATATGTGCCCAGTATATGTAGCCAGGGATATATGTGCCCAGTATATGTAGCCAGAGATATATGTGCCCAGTATATGTAGCCAGGGGTATATGTGCCCAGTATATGTAGGCAGGGGTATATGTGCCCAGTATATGTAACCAGAGGTATATGTGCCCAGTATATGTAGGCAGAGGTATATGTGCCCGGTATATGTAGTCAGGGGTATATTTGCCCAGTATATGTAGTCAGGGGTATATGTGCCCAGTATATGTAGCTAGGGGTATATGTGCCCAGTATATGTAGCCAAAAGTATATGTGCCCAGTATATGAAGCCAGAGGTATATGTCTCAGTATATGTAGACAGGGGTATATGTGCCTAGTATATGTAGCCAGGGGTATATGTGCCCAGTATATGTCGCCAGGGGATATGTGCCCAGTATATGTAGCCAGGGGGATATGTGCCCAGTATATGTAGCCAGGGATATGTGTGCCCAGTATATGTAGCCAGGGATATATGTGCCCAGTATATGTAGGCAGGGGTATATGTGCCCAGTATATGTAGGCAGGGGTATATGTGCCCAGTATATGTAGTCAGGGGTATATGTACCCAGTATATGTAGTCAGGGGTATATGTGCCCAGTATATATAGGCAGGGGTATATGTGCCCAGTATATGTAGCCAGGGGTATATGTGCCCAGTATATGTAGCCAGGGGGATATGTGCCCAGTATATGTAGCCAGGGGGATATGTGCCCAGTATATGTAGCCAGAGGTATATGTGCCCAGTATATGTAGCCAGGGGTATATGTGCCCAGTATATGTAGCCAGGGGTATATGTGCCCAGTATATGTAGCCAGGGGTATATGTGCCCAGTATATGTAGCCAGGGGTATATGTGCCCAGTATATGTAGCCAGGGGTATATGTGCCCAGTATATGTAGCCAGGGATATATGTGCCCAGTGTATGTAGGCAGGGGTATATGTGCCCAGTATATGTAACCAGAGGGAAATATGTGCCCAGTATATGTAGGCAGGGGTATATGTGCCCAGTATATGTAGTCAGGGGTATATGTACCCAGTATATGTAGTCAGGGGTATATGTGCCCAGTATATGTAGGCAGGGGTATATGTGCCCAGTATATGTAGCCAGGGGTATATGTGCCCAGTATATGTAGCCAGGGGTATATGTCCCAGTATATGTAGGCAGGGGTATATGTGCCCAGTATATGTAGCCAGGGGTATATGTGCCCAGTATATGTAGCCAGGGGTATATGTGCCCAGTATATGTAGCCAGGGGTATATGTGCCCAGTATATGTAGCCAGGGGTATATGTACCCAGTATATGTAGCCAGGGGTATATGTGCCCAGTATATGTTGGCAGGGGTATATGTGCCCAGTATATGTAGCCAGGGGTATATGTGCCCAGTATATGTAGCCAAGGGTATATGTGCCCAGTATATGTAGCCAGGGGTATATGTGCCCAGTATATGAAGCCAGAGGTATATGTCCCAGTATATGTAGGCAGGGGTATATATGCCTAGTATATGTAGCCAGGGGTATATGTGCCCAGTATATGTAGCCATGGATATATGTGCCCGGTATATGTAGCCAGGGGTATATGTGCCCGGTATATGTAGCCAGGGGTATATGTGCCCAGTATATGTAGCCAGGGGATATGTGCCCAGTATATGTAGCCAGGAGGATATGTGCTCAGTATATGTAGCCAGGGGGATATGTGCCCAGTATATGTAGCCAGGGATATATGTGCCCAGTATATGTAGCCAGGGATATATGTGCCCAGTATATGTAGCCAGGGGTATATGTGCCCAGTATATGTAGCCAGGTGTATATGTGCCCAGTATATGTAGCCAGGGGTATATGTACCCAGTATATGTAGCCAGGGGTATATGTGTTCAGTATATGTAGCCAGGGGGATATGTGCCCAGTATATGTAGCCAGGGGGATATGTGCCCAGTATATGTAGCCAGGGGGATATGTGCCCAGTATATGTAGCCAGGGGGATATGTGCCCAGTATATGTAGCCAGGGGATATGTGCCCAGTATATGTAGCCAGGGGGATATGTGCCCAGTATATGTAGCCAGGGGGATATGTGCCCAGTATATGTAGCCAGGGGGATATGTGCCCAGTATATGTAGCCAGGGGTATATGTGCCCAGTATGTGTAGCCAGGGGTAGATGTGCCCAGTATATGTAGCCAGGGGTATATGTGCCCAGTATATGTAGCCAGGGGTATATGTGCCCAGTATATGTAGCCAGGGGTATATGTGCCCAGTATATGTAGCCAGAGGTATATGTCCCAGTATATGTAGCCAGGGGTATATGTGCCCAGTATATGTAGCCAGGGGTATATGTGCCCAGTATATGTAGCCAGGGGTATATGTGCCCAGTATATGTAGGCAGGGGTATATGTGCCCAGTATATGTAGACAGGGGTGTGTGTGCCTAGTATATGTAGCCAGGGGTATATGTGCCCAGTATATGTAGGCAGGGGTATATGTGCCCAGTATATGTAGACAGGGGTGTGTGTGCCTAGTATATGTAGCCAGGGGTATATGTGCCCAGTATATTTTGCCGGGGGATATGTGCCCAGTATATGTAGCCAGGGGGATATGTGCCCAGTATATGTAGCCAGGGATATATGTGCCCCGTATATGTAGCCAGGGATATATGTGCCCAGTATATGTAGGCAGGGGTATATGTGCCCAGTATATGTAACCAGAGGGAAATATGTGCCCAGTATATGTAGTCAGGGGTATATGTACCCAGTATATGTAGTCAGGGGTATATGTGCCCAGTATATGTAGGCAGGGGTATATGTGCCCAGTATATGTAGCCAGAGGTATATGTGCCCAGTATATGTAGCCAGGGGTATATGTGCCCAGTATATGTAGCCAGGGGTATATGTCCCAGTATATGTAGGCAGGGGTATATGTGCCCAGTATATGTAGCCAGGGGTATATGTGCCAAGTATATGTAGCCAGGGGTATATGTGCCCAGTATATGTAGCCAGGGGGATATGTGCCCAGTATATGTAGCCAGGGGATATGTGCCCAGTATATGTAGCCAGGGGGATATGTGCCCAGTATATGTAGCCAGGGGGATATGTGCCCAGTATATGTAGCCAGGGGGATATGTGCCCAGTATATGTAGCCAGGGGGATATGTGCCCAGTATATGTAGCCAGGGGGATATGTGCCCAGTATATGTAGCCAGGGGATATGTGCCCAGTATATGTAGCCATGGGGATTTGTGCCCAGTATATGTAGCCAGGGGGATATGTGCCCAGTATATGTAGCCAGGGGGATATGTGCCTATTATATGTAGCCAGGGGGATATGTGCCTAGTATATGTAGCCAGGGGGATATGTGCCTAGTATATGTAGCCAGGGGGATATGTGCCTAGTATATGTAGCCAGGGGGATATGTGCCTAGTATATGTAGCCAGGGGGATATGTGCCTATTATATGTAGCCAGGGGGATATGTGCCTATTATATGTAGCCAGGGGGATATGTGCCCAGTATATGTAGCCAAGGACATATGTGCCCAGTATATGTAGCACAGGCATGCGGCCAGGGGGGGCAGCAGGCGGCCAGGGTCGGGCAGATGCCTGATTTTGTGTGGACGCCCATGCATGTGACACAAAACATAGTGATGTCACAACATGCGCCAGTGTCAAGTGGAATAGGCATTCTCAGTGTTACAGAGCACTGGAGGAGGCCAGGAGAGGGAACTCTGTAACACTGCACACGGGCATGGGGGAAGGGTGGGGGGTTTGGCACACTTACACACTGGGGTGAGCACCAGCTGGGGTCCATTGGCTCCGTCGCTTGTCATATCGAATGCCGTTACCACCATGCACCTAACTGAGGCTTTATGACCAAGATTTTGCCAGCATTCCTGATTTCTTCGACACATTTTTGTCCCAAAATCAATTGAAAAATCTATTGGATGGCCATGTTGCTGCACCCAGTCTTCTAATTCAATAAAACTATTAAATCGAAGGTTGATCGGGCTGCAATATGGGGTAATATATGGTCACCGTAACACTTTAGAGATATGACAAAATGTAAAGGAGGTAATCTTTCTCCCAATACTGATACAAGACTTGCATGCTAAAAGCAGATCGCTCAGTGAGTATTATCTCACCACAAGTCTTGATCTAAGAAGGAAGTGTAATTAACCTAAAGATATTTTTATCCAAAAGAATCCCATTAAATGTCAATTTTTACACATCGAATAAATGGATAAAGAAGACTGTTCTCATTGAGCTGCTATGTGTATTTATTATTGAGACTCTGTAGGGAGTTTCCTGTGTATTCCTATTTACTTAGATTAGAAATAACTTGGCATTAGCTGGTCTAGACATTTACGTTTAGAAATGCTTCTAAGACAAAAGCAGATGAATCCAGTGCCGAGGTAGTTTCAGTGCTACAAGAACACTTTCCATTCACCTTATGGAAATGCTCACACTTCTAACAAATGGGCAATGTGCACGTAATTTTACCACTCGCCGCGCACCTTTTCTTATGTCGCTTTCACGCGCACACGTATTTTTGCCTATTTTACAGCCTGTGTGGACTGGCACAATAGCTGCAGATTGTAAATGAGAAATATGGACTGTGTGAGAAAAATGCTGCATGTTGTACCTCTTTTCTCGCATTACAGGGTGCAGTGCAGAAATCTTTGGGGCAGAGAATACCTGCATGAAACTTATCAGAGCTGGAATGAGCAAGGCTGCTGAGATTGCTGCATTGGCAGTAAGGTATGTTCAGCTCAGCTGTGTTCATTGCCTAATTCACACTATTGGAGAGCTCACAACCTGAGATCGGTGCTTTGCCAAAACAGGTTGGCACCAGATCCATCTGCTCAGCTATTTGACCCATATGGCATGTGAAGTTATTTTTTGTGCCTGTGCTCTACAGTGACAGCATTTTTTAATTATTTTCCGGACCATGAGGCGGCTCAGAGACCAAACACCGGAGGCTTTGTGGACCTCAACGGAGATCTTTCCCAGCACAAGGTCCGCTGCTTCTCAGTAATTTCACAACTGCAAATAATTTCTCTTAACATTTGCTCCAGCATCTTCAAAAAATAAGTGAAAGGTAAATCTCCCCGCCCTCATTACGAATGCTGGCCACATCAGATTCATCTCTTAAGCAGTGATGATGTTGCTTTCTCATGTAGTATTTTAGCAACTGTGTCAAAAGTACCGTATACACTTGCATATGAGATGACCCGCATATAAGTCAAGGTACCTCTCTTCCCTTCAGAAATCAGGAATAAATGTATGACTCTTGTATAAGCCCTCTCCCCATTATAGCCTCCTCCGCAGTAGCTAAATGTGCCCCCAGAACAAGTCATCCCCTCTACCCATAGCCAGATGTGCCCCAAGGATGATACAGCTGTGTCTCAAGATGCCACTAGATTGTGACATAGATATGAGACACAGCGATTGCCACACAGGAAGAATCCCCAATCATTGCACCGCTGACACATTGCTTGAAGGCTCCACTCCACAAGCCTGGGGACACTAAGTCTCGAGCAGTGCACTCTGCACACCATGTTCCAGCGGATGGGGTCATGAACTCAGCAGGAAGCCAGCAGGCAAGAACAGGATCACTAATGCAAGAACCTTACACTCCTCTGCCAATAACAAAACTTGCTCAACCATCTGTTCTGCTCCACCGACTTGCATATAAACCGAGAGGGTAACTTTGCAGCACATTTTGTGTTGAAAAATTAGGCTTATACTAGAGTATATAAGGTAAGTTGCTTGCAGGCAGTAAGTAAGCTCTGTGGTGACAGGAAATTGGTTCGCTGGAGAATAGCATAAGTGTGTCCCATATGTGGCCATGCAAATATCAAAAATTAATGGAAATTTTGGCTCCAGAGGTGCCCACTAAAATAGTGGAAACCTGGGCCTCACCTTGTGCCCTCAATTTGTAGGGCTGGAAATTGGTGGTGGGGCAAGGGGGGGGGGGTCATTTAGGCATGAGTGGGGTGTTCAGTAAGGTTTAGGCATGGGGGGGGGTTGGTTAGGGTTAGGCATCAGGAAGGCTAGCGTTAGATTAGGGTTAAATTAAGGGAACGTAAAATATCTGTAAAGTCTACCGACATTTTACTATTGGAATTACCACTGCCCATATTGGTCATTTTATGGATATTCTACTAGTGGCAATTTATAGTAACCATTTTCCATGTAAAGTGCACCTTGGCATTTTTCATGTTTTGTTGCCTCACAACCTGGAATTAAACCGGATTGTTTGAGAGTTTGCACCATTGCATTGAAGAGTTGACATGTTTGAAGATGTACTTTTGGATTATTGTGAAGCAAACAATAAATAACCATATTTCACTGTGGCAATGGTGTTCATGGCATAATGGGGTGTGCTGGGTTGGTGCCAGACATAGCATTCTCCTTGGTGGCTGAAAACTAAGTACAATTTTAGTCTCATCTGACGAGAGCAGCTTCCTCCATACATTTTGAGAGGCACCCACAATGCCTTTGTTAAACTCAGAATGTACCTTCTTATTTTTAATACAAAGTATTGGCTTTTTTTGGCCCCTCTTCCATAAAGCCCAGCTCTGGGGAGTGTACGGCTTATTGTGGTCCTATGAACAGATTCTGTAGTCTCTGGTTTGAAACTCCTGCAGGGTTACTTTGGTCTCTATGCTGCCTCTCTGATTAATGCCCTCCTTGACCAGTCTGAGAGTTTTGCTGTACGGCCCTCTCTTGGCAGGTTTGTTGTGGTACCATGTTCTTTCCAGTTAAAGATGACCTCCAGGAGGCAGTCAAAGCTTAGGATATTTTTCTTTTATAACCTAATCCTGTCTTGTACTTAACAGCTTTGTCCCTGACTTCTTTAGAGAGCTCCTTGGTCTTCATGTTGGATTGCCTCTTGCTTAGTGGTATTGATGCCACTGGGGCCTTTATGAAAAGGTGTGTTTATACTGACGTCATATGTGACACTTAGGGCTCATTCACACTCTGTGCTGCGCTGTCAGTTTTGAAGCGACGCACATAGTGTACGATCCACATGGCAACATGAAAGTCCATAGACTTTCATGTTAACATTCACATTACAGGTGTGCGTTCCCATGCATTACGATGTAACGCTTCTGGGAACATTTTATCGCACAACGCACACGTTTCCTGATGGGTACGGCTGCCAACGTCTGCGCTGTAGCGCACCACAACTTGTGTTCTGTGCGATGGCCGCGCATGCACGAAATCGCATTCGTATATGCGCTCTATAGTGTGAATGAGCCCTTAGATTGCAAACAGACGGATTTCATTTCACTAATTATGTAACTTTTGAAGGTACAGTAAAACCCCCACTATCAGTAACTCGGGCATCCGGCAGTCTCAACCACCCGGCATGCATGAGGGGGAGAATAGGGGCGGAACAGTACTGGTTTGCTGAGTGGTGCACAGCAGAAGCTACTTACAATATCCTCCTCGAGTGCCGATCTCCATGTCTCCTGCAGCTCCCAACTGCTGTTGTGCATCCATGTACAGCTGCCGACGGGTCACTCGACCCGCATCGGATCACATGAGTCGTACACAGAAGACACGGCAAAGTAGCTCGGAACTGCAGGAAATGTAAAAGACGGTGCTCAGAGGTTTTGTGAGTTGCTTCTGCTGCGCAGTGCTCTGCATGGGGAGAGGTTAATGGTATTTTAGGGCTGGTTGCTTGACTTATCCAGCAACCCACATGGACACCTATCTGGCATCAGGCTATCCTTGTCTGTGCCAGATATTGGGGGTATTACTGTAATTGGTTGCTTGAGGACATTTTAGGGGCTTCATGGAGGTAAAGGAGATGAATACAAATACACATGCCAAGTTTTTTTTTTTTAGTTTTTTTCTAATTTAGTGTGTTTTTGAAATATATTTCTTATTTTAGTTAGCCAAGCATCACATAAGATTAAAAAACAAACATTTTAAATGAAAGGTTATAAAATAGGTACAAAGCCAAGGGGGAGGTGAATACTTTTGCAAGGTGCTGTACGCATGGCTGTTGTCTCCAAAAACATGGCTCGGAGAGACTACATTCATGAATCAAACCTATTGCATGATGAAACAAACTTTAAGAAGTTTGATTTTGTTGTTGTATGTGGTTTTTGGAGCTGGTTTGACAGGTTATGTTTTATGAGCGGAAGAAGTGTGTTGCTTTACTGTTTTAGTAAAAAAGGCTCTAACATTACCAAAGCAATCTTACACACACCAAAGCTATAAATTACAAGAATTTAACAAACCTATTAAGACCTCTCCATTTGAACAGTTCTGGGAATGTCTGCTATAAAGAAGTAGTGCAAATTGTCATCCACTTGCGTACGTTAAAAAGGGGCGCTGGGAAAAAAGGGCGCGCAGTTTTAAACGATAAGCATGGATAACGTTTAAAAATGTATTGTACTGTATTTCGTTTAAAATTAATGTTTTATAAAGTTATAAATCATTAAATAATGTGCATTAAATCGCAATTGTAAAAACGTTAATCTTTCATTTAAATAGTGAAACGTATAATAACGTTTAAATTTTTTTTACTAAGTAACCCTCCCTGTACCTACCCCTAACCCCTAGACCCCCCTGTTGGTGCCTAAACCTAAGACCCCCCCCCCGTTGGTGCCTAAACCTAAGACCCCCCCCCTGTTGGTGCCTAAACCTAAGACCCCCCTGTTGGTGCCTAAACCTAAGACCCCCCCTGTTGGTGCCTAAACCTAAGACCCCCCTGTTGGTGCCTAAACCTAAGACCCCCCTGTTGGTGCCTAAACCTAAGACCCCCCTGGTGGTGCCTAAACCTAAGACCCCCCTGGTGGTGCCTAAACCTATGACCCCCCTGGTGGTGCCTAAACCTAAGACCCCCCTGGTGGTGCCTAAACCTAAGACCCCCCTGTGATAAGCATAAATAACATTTCAAAAACATAGTGTGCGGTTTTATCGTTTAAAAATAATGTAAAAAAAAAAATTGTACTGTTTTTCGTTTAAAAATAATATTAAAAAATGTATAAATCATTAAATAATGTGTAATCATGAGAAGCAGTAATAAAACATTAAGTCTCCGGGCGCCGCTTTTAAAACGTTATTTTTCTCCGGCGCCCTTTTTTCCTATCGGACGCCCATTAAACGATATTTATTATGGGAGTGAATGGCGGCGCCCGATTTGTCCACTAGCCTCCTGCGCCCTTTTTTACTGTTACCGTAAGGTGTATTATATCTCCAAGCTAATCTGGTAAACCTAGAGGTTTTTTTTTCTTTTTTTGCTCTGTGCATCAAATATCTTAAAGTGGTTCTGTGGGGGGTTTTGAAAAGAAAAACAGACACTCACCTGGGGCTTCTACCGGTCCCCTGCAGTTGTCATGTGCCTGCACTGTCCTCTATGAGCCGCCGTTCCCCCTCCCCCCCGCCATCTCCGGTCAATTATTTGTCTAACTAGACAAATACAATTGCGCCCATGCGCGTCCTTGCTCCCGCTTGCATTTCCGGGTGCTTACTACGCAGGCGCAGTATCGTACTGCGCCTGCACAGTAGGCTCCCGGAGAAGCAAGCTCGAGCGAGGACACGTGCAGCCGCAGTTGTATTGGTCTAGTTAGACGAATAATTGACCGGAAACGGTGGGGGGAACGGCAAATCATAGAGGACAGTGCGGGCACAAGACCACTGCAGGGAACTGGTAGAAGCCCCAGGTGAGTGTCCGTAATTCTTTTAATACCCCCTCCCCACACACACACACACACACACAAAACCCCTTTAAACAGGAAGTTAAGAATCGGAAGATGTACTAAATGGAGAAATATGTACTCTAAATAGTTCATGTGGTTGCTAAGTGACAACAGTTAAACTTTCTTGCATTTGACCAAAAAAGCAGTTTGTGTTTACATGTAGCATGATAAGGTTAACACGTGAACTTACATACAGTAAAGTCCAAATTACCGGGGAACTCAACTAACCGGAAGTCTAACCCAACCAGCATAAATCGCTGGCAGTACTCGCAGTGGTGAAGGCCCACCTCTTGGGCTGTTCATGTGGGCTGTTGTGCTTTAAGGGACCCTGAGCAGTGCAAAAAAGGAAATCTAGAGTTACCTGAGGCTTTCTCCAGCCCCCTGTAGCCCGCGAGGTCTCCCGGCGTCCTTTCTGTGGTCCCGCTGGTGGCTCTGGTAATCCAGCGACCTTGGCTGAAGTCGTGCGTGTGCCCTCAGCACGTCATCACACCAGTCACCGTAAGCGTCCGTTTAGTCTTAAGAGAATCATGCACGTGCAGGACGCTTACGGCGACCGGCATGATGGCGTGCACATGCAACTTCACCCGAAGTCACCGGATTACCGGACCCGCCAGTGGGACCACAGAAGGGACCAAAAGGATGTCGGAGGATCTTGACGGTTACGGGGGCATGGGGAAGCCCCAGGTAAGTCCAGATTTCTTAGCTTTTTTGCTCTGCTCAGGGTCCCTTTAAAGGCTGGCTTCCATGGCTACCCCAAGGTTAATATACTTTCAATTGCTGTATTTTAATATTTAATACAGAGTTCTTGGAATGTATCTAGAGTGGGGTATGGTACTATATTACCTAGGCCTATTTTTAACACTAAAGGATATCTGAGGCGAATAAGATTGTTAGAACAAGAGGGTTCAGGCATCTGTTCTCTCCTAAAAGCCAGCAGAAGCGGCTTCCAGGGCAGCAGCAGCAGTGTGCAAGAAATATGCCCCGCGGCTCAAGTTATTGATTGAGCACCCATGGACGGGAGTGCTCCGGAAGCACGTCCTATGATTTGCACTGCCGGGACTAGCACATCTGCATTGCTGCCAACCAGGAAGCAGCTTCTGCTGGCTTTTAGGAGAGAATTGAGAGGGATGGAGGTGAAAGAGTGGAGCGGTGAGCATGATGACTGCTCCCTGTACCTGCCTGCTCCCCCTGTTCTTGTAGTCTTATATACTGTGGTGGTGCACCATCTTGCTGGAAGAACTCGGGGAACGTGCCAGCTTCAGTGCATAAAGAGGGAAACACTTCATCAGGTAGCAATTTCACATATCCAGTGGCCTTGAGGTCTCCATTGATGAAGAATGGCCCCACGATCTTTGTACCCCATATACCACACCATACCATCAATTGTTTTGTTCCAACAGAGGAATCTATCCAATGTGGGTTAGTGTCAGACCAATAGCGGTGGTTTTGTTTAACTTCACCATTCACATAAATGTGCCTCATCACTGAACAAAATCTTCTGCGTAAACTGAGGGTCCTGTTCCAATTTTTTGTTTTGCCCATTCTGCAAATTCAGTGCACCGATCTAGTTCAGCCTCGTTGAGATGCTGCAGTAGCTGGAGTTTGTAAGGGTGCCATTTGTGAGTTGCTAATATCAGTCGAAGGGATGTTTGACTAATGCCACTCTCCAGTGACATGCGGCGAATGCTGTGCTGTGGGCTCTTGCGAAATGAAGCTAGGACAGCCACTGTTGTTTCTTCATTAGTGACAGATTTCATGCATCCACATTTTGGCAAATCCAACACTGAACCAGTTTCATGAAACTTAGCAAGCAGTTTACTAACTGTAGCATGGGAGATGGGTGGTCTCGTAGGGTGTATTGCATTGAAATCTGCTGCAATGACCTGGTAACTGCCTTCACCAGACATCAACACAATTTCTATTTGCTCCTCACGTGTTAACCTGAGCAACATGTTTAACATGTTAAACAGAGAAACTTGTAAATAACTCATGAAAAAATAAAGTTACGTTAAAACTAAGCACACCATTGTTTTTCTTGTGAGATTCCCAATAAGTTTGATGTCACATGACCCTCTTCCTATTGAAAAAACAAAGTTGGATTCAAAATGGCCAACTTCAAAATGGCCACCATGGTCACCACCCATCTTGAAAAGTTTTCCCCCTCACAATATACTAATGTGTCACAAACAGAAGGTTAATATCACCAACCATTCCCATTTTATTAAGGTGTACCCATATAAATGGCCCACCCTGTAGTATTTGGTTTAATTGGAATGCATTCCTTAAAGGAACAGTGTCTTCGTGTCAGTTGATTTGACCGTATCACTTTGATTTTAGTGGTGGGGTTTTTAAGCTGGTTTCTATAGCATCATTTTGTCTCCTATGTGCTATAAGAATTTGCTATATTAGAAAGCTCTGAGCTCTCTTAGAGTCTTATATAGTTATTGTTTTAACATTAAATTACAAAATAGTTTGTATAGTGGTTACAAATGTTAGGGTGGCAGAGGCAGGTACAGACAAGGGGATGTTACCAACCCTGCCTGAAATGGCTGATCTGGGCATCAATTCCATGACATTTGTGCTGTGAGAGTAGCTTGTTGAAATACTGTAACAGTATTAAGACACTGAACAATCATTTTGACTTATTCATTCTTTAACCTTTTCCCTGCCAAGCTCTAGGTACGTTGTGGCTAGGAAAGGCTCTAACTGCCAGCAATACCTAGTATGTTACTTGGCATTTTCTGCCCGGTAAGCAGTGGGGAGGGGGGCCAACATCATTCCTCCCTCCCTTCACATGTCACCCCTCCTCTGCGTCCCTGCATGGCTGGAATAGTGGCTGGGGTGTAATTACTCATCCGATGACTGGCTACATTCCCGTGTCCCACACCAGCATCCGTCTCCTCTCTACTTCCTGTATGATACATGATTACATAGGCGTCATACAGAGACCGAGAGAGGAGCCTGCTGCCGGAGGGGACACCGCATGGAGCCAGCGATTGGGTAATTACACACTGCACCGCTGCGCTCCAGCCACACAGGAGGGCCACAGGGGCATGGCCCATTTGGATGATGACTGCCCCCTCCCAGCAGTGGCTCCTATTCCTGTTAACTACACTGGGCGAAATCATACTTACTACCTATACTGGGGCAACAATACCTGCTACCTATGCTGGAGGTACCTATACAGACTACCTATGTTGGGACATCTTTACCGGCTACCTATATTGGGGCACCTATACCTGGCTACCTATACTGGCTGCACCTATATATGGCTACCTGTACTGGCAGCATCTATTCCAGGCAGTGCAGTTTCTAGGTTAAATTTCTCCCAGGGCGAGTGTCAAAAAATACGCCCCTCCCCTTTCATACCCTCTTACCTGGAGCTTCCTCCAGCCCCTGGCGGCCTATGTGTCCCTCACCGCAGCTCCGCTCCCGGTGTCCCCTCTGTAGCAGCAACCAACCTGACAATGTAAGCGGCTTCTGCGCCTGCATGCTCCCATAGCCTGGAACATTCTGCACAGGCGAATACTTTTGCAGCTGCGCACTTGTGCAGGCGCCACCGATGCTGTAATAGAGAAGACCCCAGGACACTGGCTGGGAGCGAAGCTGCGGCGAGGGACACATAGGCTGCAAGGGGCTGGACAATGGGTGCTGGGCACAGAGATATTCCCCTCCCCAGTATGTGCTTCCAACCCCCTCCCCAGTGGGTGCTGTAAAAAGGTGCGCTCAAACCCCCCATCCCCCAACAGCGGGTGCTGCTGCACTCAACCTCCCCCCCACACACATACACACAATCGTTGCTGCTATGCTCAACCCTCCCCCCATACACAGTGGGTGCTCCTGGGCTCAACCCCCTCCCCCCTCCACACACACAAAATGGGTGCTGCTAGGCTGAAACCCACCCCCTCCCCCCACACACACAATGGGTGCTGCTGGGCTCAACTCCCCCTCCCCCATACACACAATAGGTGCTGCTGGGCTCAACTCCCCCTCCCCCATACACACAATAGGTGCTGCTGGGCTCAACTCCCCCTCCCCCCCACACAATGGGTGCTGCTGGGCTCAACTCCCCCCCACACACAATAGGTGCTGCTGGGCTCAACCCCCTCACAATGGGTGCTGCTGGGCTCAACTCCCCCTCCCCCACACACAATAGGTGCTGCTGGGCTCAACTCCCCCTCCCCCCACACACACAATAGATGCGGCTCAACCCCCCCTCCCCCCACACAAAGGGTGCTGCTGGGCTCAACTCCAACACACACACACAATGGGTGCTGCTGGGCTTAACAAATCCCCCCTGCAGATGTGTATACAGCAGCAGCCCTTCAGTCTCACCTGCTCCAGGGCCAGGCTGCAATTATCAGTGTCTCTCTTCTCCATCCTCCGTGTGGCCCCTCCTTCTATGCTACGTGCTAGGCTGGGCTTAACCTCCCCCGGCAGAATTGTATGCAGCAGCAGTTGCAGCGCTTCAGTCTGACCTGCTCCAGGCTGCAATGATCAGCCTCTCTCTCCATCCTCCGCGCGCCTGCTTGTTCTCTACTCGCCTGTAATCACGTGGTATGCAGAAGAATCAGGAAGTGGGGAACGAGCGGCCACCGCAGAGAACAGAGAAGAGGTGCTGATTATTGCAGAATGGAGCCTGTGCGTCACCTCGGCAGCCGACTGGGGACACAGGACTCTGCTTACTAATTCGACCAGCAGCCCATAAAGCGGGGGAAGAGGCAGCCCGGGGGGGGGGGGGGAGCCTCCGGCCAGTCCGCGCATGGCTGCCATCACCCCTGCCCATCTTTCACCCTCCCTTCATCCTCAGCACGCTAGTGGACGTCAGAGCGGAAGTAGAAAGCCGCTGGACGCCCAGGAGGAATGTGGGAAGGAAGGTGAACGCGCTGGTGTACCTGCACTGCGCGTCACCTGTTCAGCTGCTCCCAGCAGTGTCCTCCATCCTGCGCCCCTCTTCCTTCACCTGCTGGCCTGCGCTCAGTGCAGTCGCACGGCCCGCACGGTGGTAGAAACGGCCCTGATTCCAGGACAGAAAAGGGGGATACCAATACATATCTGGACTGGCATTGTTTGATTCAGCAGAATCAGGGCTTTTACAAATAGTAATATTTTTCTCAGTAGATATAATTTTTCTTTGAATAAAAACACAACAGAAAAAATGTTTTTTTATTTCACTTTTTTTTTTTTTACATATTTCACTCAAAAATGTTATCTCCAGAAAAAGTACAACATTTTGTTTGTGTGCAAGACCAATTCATTACAGAAAAAAACATTATATGTTTCATGTAGGTTTTCTTGTAAAAAAAAGCCTAAGTAAACCTGAGTGCAAAATGTCTAAAAACTGCTTGGCAGTAATTATTCGCGTTTAGGACAAATCGGCTGGCAGGGAAAGGATTAATCCACCGTACACAGTAAAGTCTGGTGCACTCTTGACATGAAAGCTGGATGATCAAATCATGACAAACCTACCACTGATCTGTCAAATGAAAAGGTGGTCACTGTGGGGATACCACGGTAACCTGTATGACAAGGAGAGACCAGGAGCTTAATGGTGCAGTATTGTGGGGTATTACATGTTAGATTGTATTATGAGGATTTATACTCACAAAGGTGAGCTGCAGTCCCTGCAACCACAGTATATCGCCTACTGGAAAATAACCGTTCCCGCTTGGTATTCTAGGTCCTAATGGAACTGAATGGTCACACTCCTGGTTGGTCCTTCTTGGTAGTAGAAAAAAAACACACCCGGAGGTGAACACCTCCAAAGGAGATGTAATGTATAGTACTGGGGGGTGGAGGCGCCCAAAAATAGGTAATGTAATAAAAAATAAAAATAAGGTGGAGGGAGGTGTATTTACAACTCCAGATGGAAGAACCCAAACCACGGGGTAAATGTAAAAAAAAATACATTTGTTCAGCAGGATTAAAAGGACAATGCATTTCACTGGTCTCAGCCCGCTTCTTCAGGTCAATACAAGTGCCTTTAAAATATGGTCACAAGCATGGACGCCAGAAATAGACATCCATGCTTGTGACCATATTTTAAAGGCACTTTTATTGACCCGAAGAAGAGGGCTGAGACCCATGAAATGTATTGTCCTTTTAATCGTGCTGAATAAATAATTTAAATTTTTTTTTTTTTACATTTACCCTGTGGTTTGGGTTTTTACATCTGGAGCGGTAAATACACCTCCTTCCACCTTATTTTTTTATTTTTTATTACATTACCTATTTTTGGGCACCTCCACCCCCCAGTACTGTCAAATGAAAGCTTGGCATATGAACCTGCACATTTCTCAGTTGGAGGAGAAGCAGCAACATAACTCCCACTGAGCAAAGAAACTAAACTAGCAATCAGCAGATCACTTATCTCCTGATCAGGGTTAGGTCTGGGGCCCACTATAAACTGTGAATCACAATCAAACTCTCTTAAAGTGGACCTGAACTCAGAACTTCATCTGCTGTAAAAGATAAGTAACCGCATAATAACCTTAAAGAATTTTTTTTCTTTGTTACAGCGTATACAAAACCTGTAATAAATCTGCAGTGTGCCTACTTCCTGCTTTTATGGAAGCAGACCTATTGTTACCATCCTTTGTTTACCAATTAGTTCAGCTACCGTAGCTGAAGGATCAAGTTACAACTTGCGCTTTGTCACAAATGAGGGAAAATAAAATAGACTAAACTCTGTAAATACATACAGGGTGCATTTCTATATGCTTTCCTTCTGTCCTGTGCAAGAGTTCAGGTCCACTTTAACCTCCCTGGTGGTACATTTCTGTCTGGAATTGAGTCAAAAGCAGTACAATTTTTCAAGAATTTTAGGCCTCCAATTCTTAAGTCATAATTCACCAAAATATGTCAGAATAAAAGCCCGGTAGACATTCTGCACATAAATAAGGAGGCAAATTGGCGGAGGCGCCCTTAGAACTTATTAAAGCCAATATAGGATATTCAAATAATAATAATAATAAAAGAAAAAAGAGGTATCTTACCTCATCAGAAGACTCGCATAGGAGGAAAAAGGAGTCTTTATAAAAATTAAAAGGTTAAGCTGTAAACAACGCGTTTTACTGGACAAAGCCCGCTTCATCAGGTCAATAAACAGAAACCGTAATTGCCAGCCGTGCAGTGCGGGGGCGCATATAGAAAACTATAAACATCTTATCTGTATGCGCCCCCCGCACTGCACGGCTGGCAATTACGGTTTCTGTTTATTGACCTGATGAAGCGGGCTTTGTCCAGTGAAACACGTTGTCTACAGCTTAACCCTTTAATTTTAATAAAGACTCCCTTTTCCACCTATGTGAGTCTTCTGACGAGTTAAGAAACCTTTTTTTTTTTTTTTTTTTTTTAATTATTTGAATATCCTATATTGGCTTTAATAAGTTCTAAGGGCGCCTCCACCAATTTGCCTCCGTATCCCATACCTCTTTGAGGTGCTACTATACTACTGGGGAGACCATCCACCAGTATATAGGACCATAGGAGGAGAGCGACCGCCTGGTCCCCCCCCTCCCTGCGGTACCCAGGTTAACACAGCGCACGGCGGTTTGGGGCTGAGCTCTTGCTTACTGCTCCCAGCAAGTAAATCTCAGCCCGAGCTCAGCTCTGGAATACCGCCAGGGAGGTTAAAGGACACCTGAAGTAAGAGCGATAAGGAGGCTTACATTTATTTATTTTTAAAGAGTAACTGTCAGGCTGCAGAAGCTAATTTAAACCTCTATTCTCCTGTGTTAAACAGTTTAGACGGAAGCCAATAAGGCAATAGTGAAGATAAAAATCTCTCTTTCATTTGATGTGTGTTTATCAGCAAAGCTGTTAGACCCAAGGTCTTAAGAGGACGCAAGCCGCATACCATACTGCAAAGCCCTCCCCTCGGCTGCTAAGGAGAAGTTACAGGATCAAGTTTCAGCAGCTTGTAACTCAGTCCAGCGCACAGCACTGAAAAATCTCCGGGCAGAGTACACTGCAGGAGTCCGCTATTGTTCCTAGCCACATGGCTAATTAATATTCACTGCACACTAGTGTTATTCAGTACGAGCTTTTCTGTGATCAGGAAGCAGGCAGGACATGACGACACATTTGGCTTCATAGGAGACAGACAAACATGGAACCTGCCATGAGCTGTCAGGAGCATCAATCTCTGCATATACTATATACAAATTCTGTGAAGTACAAACGTGGACAGTGAAATGCATATGTAATGTAAGTACAGCCAATCTTTAGCTACTGATATATGTGTTTATTTTCTCTGAGACCTTATACCTAACAGCTCCTCTTTAAGCAATACCAGTTGCCTGGTCATCCTTCTGACCCTCTGTCTCTAATGCCTGCTTGGGCACAATGAGATATTCTGGCAGATAACATGTCCGATCTGATTTCCGATCGATTTTTTTTCCCCATCGATTTTTAATAGACGTTATTAAAAAATCAAGCAGGCAGACAAATGACCGTGCTCAAGGCTACGCCTGAAATGAAAACCATCAGAGGCATGCAGAGCCCCTCTGGGGCTAAAAACATGCCTTGAATGCAAAATAGATGCAATTATGTACGAATTCTAATCTAAAAGATTTTGAATACAGATTGAAGCAAAGAATGCAACTAGCCACAGGTATACTTACGTTTAATTTGTATAGCGGGAGACATGGCAGCGCTTTCATACAGAGGCTGTACCCAAATGATTTATCTGCATGGATGTGCAGAGCTCCAGAAACTAGACAACATTTAAACAACTAGCACTCAAACTGGTGTAACAAAGGAGGGTGTTGGCTTCAGTAAATCATTTGTGCACAGATTATTCCCTATTGGACTTCCCCACGGCGATGACGTACCCTCACGGGGAAGACCTAACACTAGTCTAACATGTAAAAACATAATTTTTCCTTGCGCTGCTGATCATAAATGGTATACACATTTTATCAAGCAGGCAGACCATGCCTCTGTTGGTTTTCATTTCAGGTGCAGCCTTGAGCACTGTCTTTGTCTGCCTGCTTGATGAAATGTGCAGCACAAGGAAAAATTATGTTTTTAAATGTTAGACTAGTGTTAGGTCTAACCCCGTGAGGGTCCCATAGAGTTGCATTGGATCGAATGGTCCAATAATGCATATAGATTAATTCTGAAATCTATTGGAAATCTTTTCCTAGTGTGTGGATTCCTGTCAGATTCAACTTGACAGGCATTTGTCAGAAATCTATCGGATGGTAAAATCTGCTGCAAATCTATAAGTGTATGGTCACCTTTAGTGTGAGCTAGGGTCATTTTACACTTAATACATTGGTATGCGTTAGTATGCGCTAATATGCATTTTTTCCATATCAGTGCATTATGAAAAATATTTTTAGTTAGTGCGTATAGTGGGAACTGTGCCATAGGAAAGCATGGGCATTACTTTGAAAATCAGTTTTCTTTCAGTTATAACTGAGAGCAACTGATTAAGTGTAAAAGGGGCATAATAGGTTGTATTTTGCAGAAATAATCTGAATAAATCTATAAATAATAATTAAGAAACTAATCTAAACTCATCAGAGAAGGCCCTGAACCTAGTGTGCGTGCAGCCTGACTCTTACTCAGAAAAGGATTAAGTGGAAATCGGGCACTAGGCAAGATAGCAGTTTTTGCCCAGTGCTGATGGTCACCTGGTTAGATTTGGTGGGGGCTAGCATCTTCTGGGCCCCTAGACTTTCTCAAGGCCCTAGGCAGGTGCCTAGAATTTGCTTGTGAATGATCCAGCTCTGCTCTTACTGATGCTGGGAATTTAGGTCTAAAAGTACAAATAATCTAGGAAACCATTCATACTGTACACATTACCTATAGGTTGATGCAATATTGGTACCTTGTACTCCCCATTAGTCAACCAGTTTAGATTTGACTTCACTCCCATGTGAATGACCAGGTACAGTTACATTGCTATTTGTGGATTCTCAGCTTGGCATGATCCATTCCTCTGGCAAGACCTCAGAACATGCAAGCTGTGCGCTGGGATGCCGGGGCGTTCCCTCTGCAGAAACATCATGTTCTTAATCTGAAGGTCAGATAGACTCAATAGTAAACTACATGTATTCCCAATAGAAGAAAGCATGCAAATAAAGGTCATGCAGCTTACACATGTCAATACTTATAACAGATGCAAACTGATATACTGCACAGGGACAAACACAAAAGCCTGAAGGTTATACATTATACAGAACAATTAGGATCATTAGGAGAACAAGAAAAGTCCTGTATAGCAGCATCAATATATCCTCAACTACAGGGCCTGAAAAATAGAGCTATTGGCCAAAACAGCCAATCACGTTTGCTTATATTTACATTGTGTTAAAAGAAAGTTGCAACTTTTACTCTGTAGCATCTTTTATACCCCTTTGAAGCGGATACTGATTGGACATAGGTATGTGCGCTAGTTAACAGTTTACTATTAATGTACGTCACTTGGCACGTGGCTTTTTCTAGTTTATGTTGTTACATTTTCTTTCCACTTTAATCTGTAACCAGGCACACATTTTCAAATGACAAGGACGGAATCTGTCACGTTGGAGTCACTTGCACCAAGACATTCCTGACCTGCAGCACGCCAATTGGCTACACAGAGCAAAAGCCCTTGTTCTAATGTATACAGATTGTGAAATACATATATATATTATACATGATTGTCTGATTACTATCCCAACTCCTGCCCTGGATTTGACGTTTTTCATGCTGCAGTCGCATATGCATGCGCCGAAAACGTGCACATATTTTCACACTAGTTTTTCTCATTCATTTGCGGTTTTGCACAGCAGCTTATATAGAAAATAAAGAGAATGCCCATGGAGCCATATGCCATCAACTTTTTCTCCTGACTTTTTTCTCCTAGGAGAGAGAATTTTTCATTGTCGATTTATAATAGCTTTTCAGCACTTTGCAATGGCAAAAGTACTAAAAAGTAGGTGAAAAAGTACTGTCAAAATTATTTTGTGCATTTTTCTTGCTTGCTGGTGACTTAAAAGGCATTTTACTGACGAGCTGAAAAATATCACCTAGGATGAAAAGTTAACTGAACAGGGGCCAACGTGTCAATGATGCAAAAGGGTGTCATTTCCCCCCTCCCCCCAACCTTACCCTCCCATAAGCCCCCCCACCTTACCCTCCCACAAGCCCCCCCACCTTACTTAACCCCCACCTTACTTAACCACCCATCTCTCACACCTAACCTTAACCACCCATCTCTCACGCCAAACCTTAACCACCCACCCCTCCCCATGTCTAACCTTCACCACCCACCCCTCCCCATGTCTAACCTTAACCACCCAGCACCCACCTCCATGCCCCATCTTATCTACACCCCCCCCCCCCCCCCCATGGCTAACCTTAATCTTCCCACCCCCTGCTGCTAACCTCATCTGTCCCCGATGCAAATAAACCCTCACAAACACAGGGGCACATTGAATTAACGGTAAGCAGGGGAACTTGGGGCACCCACATTGCCTGATAAATATAGGGAGTTTAGCAGGTGCCCAACTTTTCCCTGCTTACTGGTAACTCAACGGGTCTCTATGACTGTGCCCAAACTTCCGGAAAAACCCCAGCCACTACCCCATGTCCATCACCACCCCGTTGCATTTATTTTTATTTCCATAGTAAACAATGATTCACTTTGCTCAGATGTTTATAATGGTGTTATTTTTGTAATTAGTTTAGAATTCAGTGAAATCATTGCTAATGAAAAGAGAGGGCATCATCATTCTCATCATTCTCATCATTCTCATCACAAATACCGCAGTATTAACCATAATGACACCAGTAATAAAAATGTGCCCATCTAGGAGGCCAAGGTGGAAGTTATAAAGTCTTGTAATCTTGTGTTTGCTGGTCTTTGTGCAAATAGTAAATTACGCTTATATATGCTTTACACCTCGTAAGGTGGTGACACGAAGCTGATACCGTGCTTTAAATTGTCCCTTCAGAATTACCTTGTGTGATGACAGCATAGGAGTGTCAGCTTGTGCTGAATGTGTTATCAGATTGCATGTTATGTATAATCATGCATATAATCGCTTGTGCGAGAGCAGCAGCATGATCTGAGCAGACAGGGTTGGATTTATATACAACCTCCTGAGCTGCTGTGGTGGAATACCAGAGTGACTGACAGCAGCAGGTCACCCTTCCCTCTTGTTATGGCCCCCTTGATCTCCTGCCAAGCTCTGGGTGGAATGTGTGTCACAACAGGTCAAATAAGCACAGGCTGTCCTTTTAACTCCTTTCTTGTGGACATGAGCTACACTTGGCCTTCTTTTATGACACTGTGCAATACAACACCAAAAACACACAGGGTTGCATTATGTTAATTTCATCTTGCTATTAGGCCTATTAGGAACGATTTTATGAAAAAATTAAATTGAACAATTTCTGTCTGAAATTGCGATTTCGATTCACGATTTCCTTCAAATCAAGCTTTGTTCCCATTCTGTGCCTGTTGGTTCCCCCTATGTCCCCTGTCTCTTTTTGTGCCCCCTTTGCCTCTTTATGCCTCTTCTGGGTCTCTCTCTTGCCCCCTTTGTGTCTCTGTGCCCGCTCTGTTTCTCTGTGTCTCTCTGAGCCCCCTCTGTGCCAGCTCTGTCTCTGTGCCTCCTCTGCCCCCCAAGCTGCATCAGTACTGGACATAGCTTCAAGCATGAGTCCAGCAATGCCCGTCTATCCACTTCGCCTCCTGCAGGCTCTAATGCACGGAATACTTCCTGTATATCATTTGACATACAGGAACCCAGAGTTTTGCCAAGCACAAGAGCCGGCAGACGGCGATAGAGGACGGACAGCGTTGGACTTGTACGGTAAGTATGTCCAATGCTGCGAGCCGCATGGGCCGGGACTTTGGGGAAGTTTGAAGCCACTTCTTCAAACTTCCTTCATTTGGAAATGATGTGATCGTGATAATTGCTGCTTTGATGATTCCAAAATTGTGATCTTGGTGATCGCGATTTCGGTTTAAATTCGATTTATCTTTCAGGCCTACTTGCTATCATTTTTTTCCCTCTGTATTACCTGTGTCTTTGTAGTGTCAACATATTACATGGTAGTCTACACAGTACATCTCCCACTGTCCCTCAGTGGGACTTAGTCTTGTTCATCTACCACCGTCTGGACAATTCTGGAAGAAAGAGTAAACACTGCATATTTTTTTAGAGGGATGTGTATGAAGGAGGTGGAGACTCTGGTGAGATGGACATGAAATAGGATTCTACACTGATTGTCAGAATTTCTATCAGTTTCTTTGGTTTGTGAAAGGAAAGCAAAAGAGCAAGACAAAATGCACGCAGCCCTGAGGATCTCATACATGAGACAGCTAATTTTGACGCGGCGCAATGATTTGGGCACTGCCATAGGTCGTAAGGTGAATTATGGCTACAGAGGCACTCAATGACTAACTTGGGCGCCGGCCATAGCCAGAGCTTAAATTAGCACAGATGTGGTAATCCAGCCGTGGGCAAGAGCAGACAGCAAAATTACATGTCCCTGGGGTTGATACAACTTGGCCAGGCAGGAGTTTGGCAAGAGCAGGGTGAGTGGTCTTTCTACTTCACCCTGCGCCCAAATTTGCCTACAACATTTTTGGATGTACACCTCATACAACCTCCATGTAGAGTCTGCCATCCACTGACAAAGACCCTCAAAATACATGAGCCATTCCTTCAAATTGAAAGTTATTTTTCCACCAGGAAATGTTGTATTCTGTAGCCTGAGCTTAATGCACTCGCTGGGAGATTTCCAGGGCTCTTGCTGTGCTAACAGAAAAATAACTTCTCGTAGGCACAGCCCAGTTGTTACTCAGTGGCTAGTTTTTCTCCCAATAAAACACAGACAAAACAATAGTGGCAGGAGTAACTCCCAGAGGTTAAATGATGATTGGGAGACAGTAAAGAGATGATGTATAAAAGGAATGATGGCCTCAGCTGATAGGGTCATACAGGTTAACCTCTTTAAGACCTCGTCACGGCAATGGGCGTGACTGCGACGGCAGCCCCAGGACCGTCTAAAGCCGATCGGCATAAAGTCCTGTGGGCATGTTTCGCAGGAGATTGTGTGCGCCGATGCACGTGCATCTCCGCTTGGATGACGGAGCTCTGCTCCGCCATCAGTCCCCTATGGCGACCGCCGCTAGGAGACTGTTTGACGGTGAAACCGCCGTCTATTTACATAGTACAGCGCTGCGATCTATGACAGCGCTGTACTGGGTTGTCCCCCTGGGTGGCAAGACAGCGATCGTCTGTCATTGGTTGGTGGGCAGAAAAGGGGGGGGGTGAGGGGAAGGATCACTTGTGTGCTGAGTTGTATGACCCTGCAGCAAATGCCTTAAATACTTGTATTACACAGGACGACACTTTCCCCAGTGTCAGCAGCTCCATTCAGCAGATAAAAGTCGCCCTGTGTAATACAATGTAACTATGGAAAGATGGATATCATTTTAAAGCTCTCTTTCTCCTCTTTCTGGCGACACCTAAATCGTCACCCTACGCCTTTTAGTTTTCTCTATTTTCGCGATTGAAATCACGGGCGCGGCAACTTCAATCGCGAAAATAGCGAAAACTAAAAGGCGTAAGGTGGCGGTTTATGTATCATTGGAAAGAGGAGAAAGAGAGCTTTAAAATGATATGCAGCTTTCCATAGTTTCTGCACTGCTCGGAGTCCCTAATGCATAAGGTGCATTACATGCTGGACTGACTTTATGGAACGACCAGAAATGTGGATAATGGCTGCTTTAAAGGTGATTTCTCCCTTCGGTATTGTCACAAGATGCAAATAAACAGGGATGAAATCACAAATTTCATATATACTTTGTTGGACAGTGACATAGTCCTCACTCCACAGGTAGTGCTGTAGCGTGTGTTTGACATAGACCTTTTAGTAGACCTGTAAATGTCTTTTTAGGATCGCTACTGTTCTCTGTGCTATGAAAGTTTCATAGTTACATTAAAAAAAAAAATCACTAGACAGATCCATTTTCATTTACGGTATGTAATTTCCTATCTGGGCTGTCTAACTCGAATTGTTTATGATAGCAAATGTTTGGGACCAGGACACATTATAGACAAGTGGTTTCTTGGCCCTATTTCTTTGGGGGGGGGGGGGGGGGGGGGGGTTTGACCAATTTGGCCAGACTACTATGAATTTAACCATTACAGCCCATGGGTGTTTTTTACCTTATGGACGAGAGGAATTTTCCCCTTTCAGCGCTCCTCCCTTTCATTCTCTGAAAACTTTATCACTACTTCTCACAAAGAAATGATCTATACCTTGTTTTTTCCGCCACCAATTAGGCTTTCCTTGGGGGATACATTATGTTAAGAATTATTTTATTCTAAATGCATTTTAACGGGAATAATTAAGAAAAAAATGGGAAAAATAATTTTCTCTGTTTTCGGTCATTATAGTTTTAAAATACCACATGCTACCGTAATTAAAACCCACACATTTTATTTGCCCAATAGTTCCGGTTCTTGCAACGTTAAAATTATATCACTACTATAATGTATGTTGATAATATTTTATTTTGAAATAAAGCTACATTTTTTCAGTTTTACATCCATCGCTAATTTTTAGCCCATAAATTCATAAAATTGCCCTCTTGACATACATTATTTTTTTTCCCCCCTAAAGTCTGTATATGTAATTTTACTATTTGGACATAAGATGCCCCCCGCTGAGCAAAATACTATGTAGCGTACAAGTACGCTACATAGGAAACAATGTGTTGCTACATTGTTACTAGAGAAGTGACACAGGTTTAAATGGAAGCCTGCATTAGTGTTGGGCGAACAGTGTTCGCCACTGTTCGGGTTCTGCAGAACATCACCCTGTTCGGGTGATGTTCGAGTTCGGCCGAACACCTGATGGTGTTCGGCCAAATCGTTCGGCCACATGGCCAAACTAAGAGCGCATGGCCGAACGTTCCCCGAACGTTCGGCTAGCGCTGTGATTGGCCGAACTGTCACGTGGTTCGGGAAAAAAAATACCCGAACCAGGTCATATCTCCGCCATTTGTCTGTGGGTTTAGCTTTGGGTAGGCAGGCAGGGTAGTTCGCGCTCCAGCCACGCTAGCCAGGGTCCCCCCAGTCATTGTGTTGCTGCTGGGAATAGTAGTACACGGCTCGCTCAGCCACACTATATAGCATTGTGTTTACTGCCACTCTGTGTACCTCGCTCAGCCACACTATATAGCATTGTGTTTACTGCCACTCTGTGTCTGCTGGGAATAGTAGTACACCGCTCGCTCAGCCACACTATATAGCATTCTGTTTACTGCCACTCTGTGTACCTCGCTCAGCCACACTATATAGTATTCTGTTTACTGCCACTCTGTGTCTGCTGGGAATAGTAGTACACCGCTCGCTCAGCCACACTATATAGCATTTTGTTTACTGCCACTCTGTGTACCTCGCTCAGCCACACTATATAGCATTGTGTTTACTGCCACTCTGTGTCTGCTGGGAATAGTAGTACACCGCTCGCTCAGCCACACTATATAGCATTCTGTTTACTGCCACTCTGTGTACCTCGCTCAGCCACACTATATAGCATTGTGTTTACTGCCACTCTGTGTCTGCTGGGAATAGTAGTACACCGCTCGCTCAGCCACACTATATAGCATTCTGTTTACTGCCACTCTGTGTACCTCGCTCAGCCACACTATATAGCATTCTGTTTACTGCCACTCTGTGTCTGCTGGGAATAGTAGTACACCGCTCGCTCAGCCACACTATATAGCATTCTGTTTACTGCCACTCTGTGTACCTCGCTCAGCCACACTATATAGCATTCTGTTTACTGCCACTCTGTTTCTGCTGGGAATAGTAGTACGCCGCTCGCTCAGCCACACTATATAGCATTCTGTTTACTGCCACTCTGTGTACCTCGCTCAGCCACACTATATAGCATTGTGTTTACTGCCACTTTGTGTCTGCTGGGAATAGTAGTACACCGCTCGCTCAGCCACACTATATAGCATTCTGTTTACTGCCACTCTGTGTACCTCGCTCAGCCACACTATATAGCATTGTGTTTACTGCCACTCTGTGTCTGCTGGGAATAGTAGTACACCGCTCGCTCAGCCACACTATATAGCATTGTGTTTACTGCCACTCTGTGTACCTCGCTCAGCCACACTATATAGCATTGTGTTTACTGCCACTTTGTGTCTGCTGGGAATAGTAGTACACCGCTCGCTCAGCCACACTATATAGCATTGTGTTTACTGCCACTCTGTGTACCTCGCTCAGCCACACTATATAGCATTGTGTTTACTGCCACTCTGTGTCTGCTGGGAACAGTACTACACCGCTCGCTCAGCCACACTATATAGCATTCTGTTTACTGCCACTCTGTGTCTGCTGGGAATAGTAGTACACCGCTCGCTCAGCCACACTATATAGCATTGTGTTTACTGCCACTTTGTGTACCTCGCTCAGCCACACTATATAGCATTTTGTTAACTGCCACTCTGTGTCTGCTGGGAATAGTAGTACACCGCTCGCTCAGCCACACTATATAGCATTGTGTTTACTGCCACTCTGTGTCTGCTGGGAACAGTAGTACACCGCTCGCTCAGCCACACTATATAGCATTGTGTTTACTGCCACTCTGTGTCTGCTGTGAACAGTAGAACACCGCTCACCCGCCACTGTATAGCATTGTGCTCTGTCTCGCTGCTGGGAATAGTGGTACACCGCTCACCCACCACTGTATAGCATTTCTGTACTGCCACTGTACTGCTGCCAGTCAGCGTGTACTTTAAGGATAAGTAAAATGAGGAAGAAATCCGTTGAAAGAGGGAGGGGCAAGGGAAGAGGTGTTTCCCCTGACGGTTCACGTACAGGCCACAGGGGAGCACCCAAGAAAACCCACTCAATACCGCCCATATTGTCCAGGACAACAACCCTCACAAATCCAAAAGAACAGAACCAGATAATTACTTGGATGACCTCTCAAGCGTCCAGCAGTGGGTTAAGCAGCAACAGCACATCACGCACGAGGTCTGAGTCCTCAGCCAGTTACAAGGAGCCAGTGGGCACAAAGCTGACACAACCGGCAGCGACACCACGCACACAACTGCCAGATAACCAGTCCGATGAATTACCTCAGGACACAATGGGGTATTCGCAGGAGCTATTCCCAGCCCAACAAACTTCCACCTTTCAAAGGTCAATGGAGGAACAGCCAGAAATGTTGTGCCCAGATTTACAACCATTAACTGTGGGAAATGCACCGCGCACTGAAATACAAGGCGAGTCCGAGGAGGACTCGGAAACCCAAATCCCAGAGCAAGTTGGGCAGGAGGGGTTGCAATTGCAGGAGGTCGGCCGACAAGATCTGGAAGACGACGTTGGAGTGAGCTGCGCAGAGGTTGTTCTGGGGAGCTCTACTCCACGGCGGCGGCCCCCCACAATGACATATGACGAGTTTCAGGAGATGGAAGAGGAGGGTATGGACAATGTGGACATAGACCCAGATTTTGTTTGTGAACGAGAACATCGCCGTCGTAGCAGCAGCACAGATGAGTCTGTTGAAGAACCCACTGCTGCACGAGTTCGCCTTGTGCCACAAGGTAGGCAGCACGCAATTTCAGGCACCACAAGCATGGAAGTTCAAGTGAGAGGCAAAAGAGGCGCAAACAGAAATCTCCAGCAAGGCAGGTGCTCCAAAGTCTGGGCTTTCTTTGAAGACTGCACTGAGGATGGTACTATGGCGATTTGCAAGGTGTGCAAGACCCGCCTGAGCAGGGGGAAAAGTATTAACAACCTCTCCACCACCAGCATGAGCCGCCACATGCTATTCAAACATCCCACTCTGTGGGCAAACGCGGCAGGACAGGGTACCAGCAACACTGCCTCCCTTGGGGTCACCAGACTCACCACCAGACCTGCCTCAGCAGCAGCAGTAGCCCAGCCATTGCGTGGTTCACAACATTCACAAACATCAGACGCTGACACTGTCACTTTCCGGAGTAGTGCTCTTGAGGTCTCCCAGTGTTCATCAAACACAACAACCAACAGCCCTTCAGTGTGCAGCCCTACGATTCAGTTGTCTGTCTCGGAGATGTTTGATCGCAAGAGGAAATTGCCAGCAAATGACCCCCGGGCCGTGGCAGTAACAGCCAGCATAGCCAAGCTTCTGGCCTGCGAAATGCTGCCATATCGAGTGGTGGAGACAAACAGCTTCAAGGGCATGATGTCAGTGGCCATCCCACGTTACGTGGTTCCCAGCCGCTACCACTTTGCGCGCTCTGCAGTGCCTGAGTTGCATGAGCACGTGGTCAGCAAAATAACCCGAAGCTTGAAGAATGCCGTTGCCTGCAAGGTTCACCTCACCACTGACACCTGGACGAGTGCGTTCGGCCAGGGTCGATACATCTCCCTTACTGCGCACTGGATGAACCTTGTGGAGCCTGGCAGCGATTCCTCACCTGCTACGGCGTGGGTGTTGCCCACGCCGCAAACAGCTGCACCGCCGTCCCTCCCATTGGATAACAACAGCAGCACCTACCTCTCTGACTCCTTCTCCTCCAACGCATCTCAAAGCTGTACCTCATCCGGAAACGCTAACCCAGCACCAGCAGCAGTAGGATCGTGGAAGCAGTGCAGCACAGCTGTTGGCATGCGTCAGCAAGCGTTGCTGAAGCTGATCTGCCTTGGGGATAAGCAGCACACAGGGGAGGAAATTTGGAGGGGAATAAAGGAACAGACGGATTTGTGGCTGGCACCGCTGGACCTGAAACCGGGCATGGTTGTGTGTGATAATGGGAGTAATCTCATTCGCGCTTTAAGTTTGGCTAAGCTGACACACATCCCTTGCCTGGCACACGTGATGAACCTTGTAGTTCAGCGGTTCCTGAGGACATACCCAGGCGTGGCCAATCTTCTGTTGAAGGTGCGACGAGTGGCCAAACATTGTAGAAATTCCAGTACTGCTTCGGGGGCACTCGCCAAGATGCAGGAGCGCTTCAATCTCCCCCACCATCGCTTGCTGTGTGATGTCCCTACGTGCTGGAATTCTACGCTGCACATGCTAGCCCGCTTTTGCGAGCAGAAGAGTGCAGTGGTCCAGTACATGACGGCGCAGTACCGAGGCGCATCCGGACAGCTGCCAAGCTTCTGTGGATCCGATTGGGCCAACATGTTGGACCTCTGCCAAGTCCTCAAATTTTGAGCAGTCCACGTTGCTTGTGAGCAGTGACAACTCTTCAGTCAGCATTACCATACCACTGCTGTTTACTGAAGAGGTCAATGTTGAAAATCAAGGAAACAGCTGTCATGATGCAACTGGGGGAATCTGAAGGAGAAAACGATCAGCGTGATGGTACCAACATCAGGCCATCCGCCTCAGGAAACGCTGGCCCCAGCAGCTATGACGAAGAAGAGGAGGAGGAACAGCTGGAGTTGGAGCAGGAATTTCCTGCCACCACTGACGAGGGCCAGAGCGGTGCACGTTGGACTTCCACAATTCAGCGCGAATGGTCAGCAGAAGCAGACCAGGAAGAAGGTGACGACTATGATGCATCACAACAACTATCACAACGCTCACAAGAGGATGATGAGGATTCTGGCAGGACTCTGGCACACATGGCTCAATTCATGCTAGACTGCATTGAACGCGACCCACGCATTGTGCGCATTATGGACAACACCAATTACTGGGTTTATACCCTTCTGGATCCACGGTACAAACACAATGTTCCAAAACTGCTTGAAGAAAGAGTCGGACAGGTCAAAATGGAAGAATATCAGCAGGCCCTTGTGGAGACTTTAGAGAGGAGATTGACATCCTCCCCCCTCCTCTAGCCAGTTGTACGCCAACAAACTGACTTCCGCAAACTCAGGACGACCAGGAGGGCAGCAAACAACACAAGCCGCAGCTAGTGCCCAAAAGGGAATGGTATCGGCAGTGTCCTTGGAGTGGGGAAATTTTCTGACACCCATGCAGCAGCCCACCGAACAGCAAGCGTGCGCATCCACCTCCAACACCGATCGCCTGGAGAAGATGGTCAAGGACTACATGTCAGATGGCGTAGCTGTGTTGAACAATCCATCTGCACCCTTCAACTATTGGGTATCGAAGCTAGACACGTGGCACGAACTGGCAATGTACACAATAGAGGTGCTGGCTTGCCCGGCAGCCAGCGTTATGTCGGAACGCTGTTTCAGTGCTGCCGGAGGCATCGTCACAGATCGGCGTATCCGCCTCTCCACAGAAAATGCAGACCGTCTCACTCAAATTAAAATGAATCAATCCTGGATTGGAAACGACTACGCAACACTCCAGGACCCCAACCAAGTAACATGACCAATGAACATCTGTGATGGTTTAGCATTGCCGGTCCCTTGTTACGGAACCTCTCATCTGTATTACATTTGACTGAATGGCGGCAAAAAGCATTGCTATATCCTCACGCTATTTGTCCTCATGCAAGGCCTGGGCTGTTGTGTCTCAAAAAGCGTGGCCTTCTCCTCCTGCGCCTCCTCCTGTTCCATCACGTGTGCTGCTGCTGGGTTAGCGTTTCCAGTCCCTGTTTATTGAACCTCTCATCTGTATTACATTTATGACTGCATGGCGGCAAAAAGCATTGCTATATCCGCACGCTTTTTGTCCTCCTGCAAGGCCTGGGATGTTGTGTCTCACAAAGCGTGGCCTTCTCCTCCTGCGCCTCCTCCTGTTCCATCACGTGTGCTGCTGCTGGGTTAGCGTTTCCAGTCCCTGTTTATTGAACCTCTCATCTGTATTACATTTATGACTGCATGGCGGCAAAAAGCATTGCTATATCCGCACGCTTTTTGTCCTCATGCAAGGCCTGGGATGTTGTGTCTCACAAAGCGTGGCCTTCTCCTCCTGCGCCTCCTCCTGTTCCATCACGTGTGCTGCTGCTGGGTTAGCGTTTCCAGTCCCTGTTTATTGAACCTCTCATCTGTATTACATTTATGACTGCATGGCGGCAAAAAGCATTGCTATATCCGCACGCTTTTTGTCCTCATGCAAGGCCTGGGATGTTGCGTCTCACAAAGCGTGGCCTTCTCCTCCTGCGCCTCCTCCTGTTCCATCACGTGTGCTGCTGCTGGTGCTGGGTTAGCGTTACCGGTCCCTTTTCCTGGAACCTCTTCTCTGTATTACATTTATGACTGCATGGCGACAAAAAGCATGTTACCTGTGCAAAGAAACATGACATTTTCCACATTTAAAAGACAGTTTTTCCTTTGAAACTTTACAATCAATTTTCTCAAAAACTATAAGCTCGTTTTCAAATATTTTTTTTCCTCTTGTACCCACTCCCAAGGTGCACATACCCTGCAAATTTGGGGTATGTAGCATGTAAGGAAGCTTTACAAAGCACGAAAGTTCGGGTCCCCATTGACTTCCATTATGTTCGGAGTTCGGCGCGAACACACAAACATCGCGGCGATGTTCGGCGAACGTTCGCAAACCCGAACATCTAGGTGTTCGCCCAACACTAGCCTGCATCACGGGTGGGCTGCAGGAAGATTAATGAATGGGAACAAAGTTCCCATTCATAAATATAATGATCGGGTGGCGGAAAGCAGCGCAAATCGACTGGAGATTTAAGGCTCTATTTAAGAATAAACATTGTTTTGAAACAAAAATTATTCTCGGCGGACATGTTTAGATTGGCACAGGGGACCCCTGCAGCCAGTCCCCCCCTGCTACTAGCAACATCGCAATCGCGTGCAAACACCCCAAACTGCAGGTATGTGACTAGCGTGTCCCTGCGGCTCTAGCAGCTGCTGCTGCGGATGTGAAGCTCACGTCCGCGCGGCATAAATGGTTAAAGACTGAGCAATGCAAAAGATGCCAGATCTGACTTTCCATCACTAGTCAATTTTTCATTAACTTTTAGTTTTTATTTTCAATTCTTAGCTTTGTGGAGTGTTCTGTGAATATTTCTCAATGACTGGTATAACCCTTCTATGGTTTGCTGTATTTCAGTTATTACTGTATTCTCCTATCATTGCAAGCAAAGAGGATCCTCATTTTAACATTGCTGCAACTCGCTCAGCTATCATTCCCCTATTGTGTTTGAAGCAGAAAGAAATAAGAAAACTGGATACAGGGCAATGACTCTAAGCAAGACAACTAGAGATTAAGGTGTTGGGGGCCCTAGGGCGCCTCTTAGTCTATCAATCGGCTGGGGTGGGAGAAATGGAGGGGTGCACTTTGGTGTCTGTGGCCCAGTGCACACAGAGCAGTTTTTTTATGCGATCCGCCGGCCGCATCCGCCTGTCACCCGCTCGGTTAATGTATTTCAATGAGATGGTGCACACCAGCGGTTTGAGGATTGTAGCAAACCGCAAACATGCCTCCAGCTGCCACTAAAAAGAACTCATCTGGCCACTGGTAAGATTGATCAATTTCAATACCTGGGGCTTCCTTAACCCCCCTTGAGGCCGCTCAGTCCCTGGGTGGCTCCTGTCACCCACTATATAGCCGAGTCGTGCTTTATCGCGCATGTTGCAAGTGCAGACTGCTCCCAGCGACGGGTGAATACGCCTGGCTGGGCCTCGCATGCGTGATGAAGCGTGACTTGGCCAGGCTTTTGGGCAGTATTGTGGGTAACAGGAGCCACCTGGGGAGACAGCTTAATGAAGTCCCAGGTAAGTATGGTACCTGAGATGGCTTTTTATCTCATTTTATATACGGTATGCCTTCATGGTGAGACCTAATAGTGTGTGCCATAGGCATATTCTAAATTGGATGTGCAGTCTACAATTAATGAGATTTTCCCACATCTTGCCAGAACTGTTTGGCTACTCTGCAAGACCACCAGTTGTGAAACAATGGCCCTGTATCACGGTGTGCAAATTAAGTTTACTAGCATTTACACAAACAATGTGACGCATTGCACAAATAACTCAGTGCGCATTCTGTACTTAATATGTCCGTTGCTAGTATAGCATTATTTGCATGATGCTTGTTATGCTAGCACAGGTGTTGAAAACCTAATGTGCTATTTGCACATTACGACACTTATATAAAATTGACACTCATGCTCACACATCAATTTTAGCAGTCTTTCGTAAATCCGGGCCAATTTTACAGATTCTGAGCAACCCCTAAAGTATTTTCCAACAATTTGCAGGTACACTTCATCTAGCCTCTCAGTATAGCATTGCAATAACATTGCATGTTAGATCGTTAAGTTGGGTTGACATAGATTATGTATTTATTTTTCCTGTGAATCTTAGACCATATTTTATCAAGTGCAGGGGGTTCTAAATCTCGCCCCCACAAGAGTTGTATTGAGTTTTCTAGACTATGAGGCAAACTCACTAAATTGCTATAAAATGCTCCAACACTGACTGATGTTGCGTAGCGCACATTGGGCAATTAGAGCAACCCACATTACCTAGGTAGTATGCACATTGGTAGGGTAACATGCTTTAGGCATCTCTCAGACAGTAGGCTGAATTGTGTGCTTGCCGAGTACTTACCGAGCGCCAACTTGCTGAGCAGGTACCAAGCTCTAACCAGTACCCGGCCAGTGCAGGAGAGCATGCGGCTCTTTTTCACCTTTGCCGCGGCTCTTAGGCCGCGGCTCAGGTAGTGTGTGTCAGTGGCTACGGCGCGCGTGTGACGTGTGCTGCCGCTGGCGGCAGCCTATCAGAGAGGCCGCCGGACCGGTGCGGGGCTTAGGGCGGCCATTTTCCCATAGCCCTGCAGTGTAATGCAGGCAGGACGTGACGTCAGGAAGGAAGAGGATCGTGGGAGTTGCGCGCCACACGGAGGTCGGGACAGGAGGAGATTGTGAGAGGAGGTCTTCTGACTAGGTGAGTAAATGGGTTTTTCTTTTCATATCTGCTCAAGGATTGTGCATATTGGGGTCAGATCTGCTGAAGGATTGTGCATATTGGGGTCAGATCTGCTGAAGGATTGTGCATATTGGGGTCAGATCTGCTAACGATTTGTGCATATTGGGGTCATATCTGCTAACGATTTGTGCATATTGGGGTCATATCTGCTAACAATTTGTGCATATTGGGGTCATATCTGCTAACGATTTGTGCATATTGGGGTCATATCTGATCCTGTATATAGCATTAAGGTAAGAAACAATATATGCAGTGTTAGATTTGTTTTATAATGGTTTTGCGGCTCCCAGTTTTTTTCTCTTTTCGGAAACGGGTCCAAGTGGCTCTTTATGTCTTAAAGGTTGCAGACCCCTGCCCTAGACCATCAACCACACTACATGCTACACAGTAGCATCAATTAAATAGAAAAAGTTTCTATTGAATTGATCATAATGGTAGTATGGTACATGCTAGGCCAGCTTTAGCATGTAGTGTGGTCAGAGGTGGGACAAGGTCCTTAAGCACCCAAGGCTGAGACAGCAAAGTGCGCCCCCATCCCTCCCACCCCAGCCGTCATACTGATTGCTATTACACTAAGAGGTGCCCCAGGGCCCCCAACCCCCCCAACACCTTAATCTCTACTTATCTGGCTTGCAGTCGCTGCCATGTATCACCTTTTCTTATTTCTTTCTGCTTCAAACACAATTGGGAATGACAGCTGAATGAATTGTGCATCCCCTCCTACACTGCACCCTGAGGCTGGAGCCTCTCCTGCCTCGGCCTCAGCCTGGCCCTGAGTGTGGTTGATGGTCTAGTGGGTAAGACAGATACCTACTACCATGTAGTGTGGTTCATGGTCTAGAGGGTAAGACAGATTCCTACTACACACTGAGTCCTGGGTTCAAATCCCAGCTATGGTAGATAAGCATGCTTTTCAAAAAGTACAAATCCTTAATCATGCTACTTTTACTATCGAATTGATCATAATGGTAGTATGCTTTATGCTAGGCCAGCTTTAGCATGTAGTGTGGTTCATGGTCTAGAGGGTAAGACAGATACCTACTACACACTGAGTCCTGGGTTCAAATCCCAGCTATGGTATATAAGCATGCTTTTCAAAAAGTACAAATCCTTAATCATGCTACTTTTACTATCAAATTGATCATAATGGTAGTATGCTTTATGCTAGGCCAGCTTTAGCATGTAGTGTGGTTCATGGTCTAGAGGGTAAGACAGATACCTACTACACACTGAGTCCTGGGTTCAAATCCCAGCTATGGTATATAAGCTGTTTTGAAAATCTGAAATTCCGTACTGGATGATATGATGGATGGATGGATGGATGGATGGGAGGAGGAAGGGAGAGATTTTGCAGAAAATTCCGCCGGAATTATAAAATTTCCGCGGAATTCCGTTTGAGAGGTATAGGAATTCCGTTTCGACTACCGCAATCGGAATTAATCCAATTCCGGCTGGAATCACGGAATTAATTCCGCGGAATTTTCCGAGCACCCCTACAGCTGATAGGTGGTAAATTCACTGCCCGTCAGTTGCCCATGTGAAAGGGGCCTTACAGTTGTTATGTAGCACGCGTCACCCTAGCAACATGTGCGTTAGCGCAACCTGTGTTACGTTGCATGAAAATTGTCTCATGCTGCCTAATTGATTATTATGTCCCTATATCCCTGTTTGTACATCTTTATAAAGGAAATACAAGCTTCCCCCCCAGACTCTCTTTATGAAAGGCGGCATTCTCAAACTTTCTATGAAGTGTACCAGTTACCTATATCTAAAGTTTCATCCAAAGGAAGGTTTCTAGTACTAGACATTTAAGAAGGCAATATGGATGTATTCTGTCTGTTAAAAGGCCTGGAACAGTTATAAAGCCAAAGAAAGTCTCTATTTTAATACTAAACCTATTTTTTTTTTTTTAAATGAAAGAAAAGTCACAATGGATTCTCTGTCTCCAAAGGTTTCCTCTGCTCTAGTGGCATTCTGGAAAGTTCAGGTAGCCTTTAGCTGCCCATGGGAAGAAGCACATCCTTTGCTTCATATTTGGCCTCATTAGCGCCAGTATTTATAACTCTGTGAGCTAGTGTTGCTGCTGTATGCAGACGGTTTCTGTGAGGGCAATGGCAACCATCTCAATAACACAAGTTTTAATAACAATCGTTTATTTGCATTTTCAGTTCAATCCAAATCGATTTTACTCTCCAAGCAGGATCAGGTCGTGCCTGAAATAGGGTTTTGCACATACAGGACTCCAGGAGGATAAAGGACACACAATATACAGCAGTGAAAAGAAATACATAAAATACAGCAGTGTAAGCACAATATGCAACAATGCAAACACAATGTACAGCTGTGTAGGCAAGATGCAATGAAGCGGCAGTAACTCAATATGCTATTTGTTGATAACAGCCAGTGTGAAACCCGAAGGGGGAGGGTGCCTTGAGGGGGGTGGGGGGAAGGATGGAAACTCGTGAACATGTGAAGAGAGTTCGAGATAGACCTCAAAGGGGGAAAAGGTGTTTCTATGCCTTAAGGTTCCTGATGGAGATGGCGTAAAACCTGTAGTCTAATGGAGTCTACAGAAGTGGTGCCCTGAGTGTGAGGAATCGTTGACCATCCTCAATGCTCTGGAGCGTATTCTGATGTTGCAGAGTTGGTTAAGTGGGGGGAAGGATTTAACAATGATCCTCTCAGCTGCTCTGATGACCCTCTGTAGTTTCTGTCTGTTGCTGGCGGAGTAGCCAGAATACAAACAAGACCAAGATGGAGGAGCAGAGCACAGATTCAATAGTGGCAGAGTAGAATGGATGGATATATTGATTGAAGAAATGTTAATGTATTTTTGCACTTTTGTATTTTTGAAATATTAAGCTCGTATTCATCACTGGTTTCCTGATACTTTTTCTGCTAATCCATATCCTTGTACTTGATGGAGTAGAATCTTGTCAGAAGCTCCTGAGCCAATCTGAACTTCTTCAGTTGGCAAAGCAAGAATAGTGTCTGCTGAACTTTCCTCTGGGTAGATGCAGTGTTGACCTCCCAGCTCAGGTCATTGGAGAAAGTTGTGTCCAGGAGGCGGATGCAGCATACTCTTTCCACTGCAGTGCCATCAATGTGTATTGGAGATGGGGTTGGGGCATGCTTTCTGAAGTTGATGATTAGCTCAACGGTCTTGGCTGTGTTGAAGATCCTAGCATAAGAGTCAGCTCTACACAGGTGGTCCAAGCAGATATTGATGGCATCATTAGTGGACATTTTTGCTCAGTACACTAATTGGAACGGGTCCTGTAGGGCCACTGTAGAGAGCTTAAGGTAGGGCATAAACACTCTTTCAAAGGTCTTCATGATGACAGATGTTAGAACCAGGGGTCTAAATTTGTTTAGGTTGGAGACTCCCTGCTTTGTAGGGACAGGGATGATGGTGTACCTCTTGAAGCATCCAGGGGCTTCCTTCTGTAAGGTCTTGGAGAGGATGGAGGTGAGGATGGGAGTCAGCTGACGTGAACATGTTTTCATGCAGGTTGGTGACACACCAACAGAGCCTGCAGTTTTATTAGCATTCAAAGTTGACAGGTGGCGCAGAACATCGGCCTCATGTCCAACCGAAGGGGGTGAGCTTAGACTAGGGACATTTCCATTGGAGGGGTGCATATGGTGTCATTTGCCCCCCAGGTTCCACCTGGTTCTCAAACCTGCAGTAGAAGTTAGTGAATTTCTCAGCCAGCTCAGTGTTTGGTGTAACATGTTGAGGGGAGGGGGCTTGTAGTTGGTGGCGGCCTTTAGCCCCTTCCAAATAGCTTGAGTCATTTGAGCAGTTGTTATATCCCTTCAGTGTAGCCCATTTTTTCGACTCTAAGTTCCCTTTTTCAGGTTGTTCCTTGCCCTTCTGTAGTCCTCCTGGTTGCCAGACTTGAGCGCAGGTTCTTTGCACCTACGCAGTTGCCTTAGTTTGTTGGAGAGCCACGGTTTGATGTTTAGATAGACTCTGCAGGACTTGGTTGTTATACAGGACTCATCACAGAAGCTGATGTTACTAGATGTTGTCCTGCCACCTATCCAAGTTTGGCCTTCGAGTTTGAGTTTGAAGTTGGAGCTTGGCCTTTCTTGACCATGCTTTGATGGTCTTTAGGACCGGATTCCAGGCGTCTGGTGTCGCAGTCTGTTCAGATAAGGCTGTATCCCGAGAGATGTAGGGAATTTTCTGGGATGTTGTCATGCAGCCACGTTTCCATGAAGCAGAGGACTGAAGCATTAATGCCAAGTTTAGAGATGAGCGTAATGACGTAATTACGATTTCGCGAAATTTCACGTAATTAGTGTAATTACGATTATGGCCGTAAGTACATAATCGTAATGAAGGATTTCGCGAAATTTCGCGTAAGCGTAATTTTTCTCGTAATTTTCGCATTACAGTGGGTATTTTCCATGCTCCCAAGCGGAAAAGTTGACGCATGGATCAATGTTAGGTAGCCGCCGACTTTAAGGGTTAATAGCAAAGCCCCCTTAAATGATACGAGCCTCAAATTTGGAGAATATATTAAGGAGATCAGGAGGAATAAGAGGAACATTTTTTTTTTCAAAAAGACATTATAGTTTTTGAGAAAATCGTTGTTAAAGTTTCAAAGTAAAAATGTATACATTTAAAAACCCGCCGACTTTAACGGTTAATAGCAAAGCCTGCTTAAAGTTTAGGAACACCTAGGGTATATTAAGGGGATCAGTGGGAATAAGAGGAAATTTTTTTTTTCAAAAAGACCTTATAGTTATTGAGAAAATCGATTTTTAAGTTTCAAGGGCAAAAACGTCTTTTAAATGCGGAAAATGTCAGTTTTTTTTGCACAGGTAACAATAGTGTATTATTTTCATAGATTCCCCCAAGTGGGAAGAGTTTTACTTACTTCGTTCTGAGTGTGGGAAATATAAAAAAAAAATACGACGTGGGGTCCCCCCTCCCAGACCTCTTTAACCCCTTGTCCCCCATGCAGGCTGGGATAGCCAGAATGCGGAGCACCGGCCGCGTGGGGCTCCGCACCCTGACTATACCAGCCCGCATGGTCCATGGATTGGGGGGTCTCGGAAGAGGAGGGGCAGCCAAGCTTTCCCCTCCCCCTCCAAGCCCTTGTCCAATCCAAGGACAAGGGGCTCTTCTCCACCTCCGATGGGCGGTGGAGGTGGAGGCCGCGATTTCCTGGGGGGGGGGGTTCATGGTGGAATCTGGGAGTCCCCTTTAAAAAGGGGTCCCCCAGATGCCCACCCCCCCTCCCAGGAGAAATTAGTATAGAGGTACTTGTACCCCTTACCCATTTCCTTTAAGAGTTAAAAGTAAATAAACACACAAACACTTAGAAAAAGTATTTTAATTGAACAAAAAACATAACCACGAAAAAAGTCCTTTTAATATTCTTAATTAACCAATAATACTTACCTGTCCCTTTAAATAAATGATCCCACGCAATATCCTTGGAAATGTTCTATCAGTTACAATGTAACAAAGTTATTACAATGTAACAACTTTGTTACATTGTAACTACGCCGCACCCGACGTCACTCGCCGCTCAGCCGCCGCAGCAATTACGCGTCCGTGCAGGACGCTAAGTCCCCGCAGCTCCCGCTGTTCACCCCCCCCCCCACATCTGTCACCCACATGTCACCCACATGTGGGTGACATGTGGGAGAGGCGGGGAGGGCAGCGGAGCCGGCGGGGACTTAGCGTCCTGCACGGACCCTTCAAATCAGAAGGAACCCCATTGGTCTGCTAAGGACCAATGGGGCTCCTTGGAGCCCAAATACAAAGATGCTTAGAGAGCTCTGAGCTATATAGCTCAGAGCTCTGTCGGGTCCGTGCGGAGGCTGAGCGGCGAGTGACGTCTGGTGCGGCGTAGTTACAATGTAACAAAGTTGTTACATTGTAATAACTTTGTTACATTGTAACTGATAGGACATTTCCGAGGATATTGCGTGGGATCATTTATTTAAAGGGACAGGTAAGTATTAATGGTTAATTAAGAATATTAAAGGACTTTTTTCGTGGTTATGTTTTTTGTTCAATTAAAATACTTTTTCTAAGTGTTTGTATGTTTATTTACTTTTAACTCTTAAAGGAAATGGGTAAGGGGTACAAGTACCTCTATACTCATTTCTCCTGGGAGGGGGGGTGGGCATCTGGGGGACTCCCAGATTCCACCATGAACCCCCCCCCCCAGGAAATCGCGGCCTCCACCTCCACCGCCCATCGGAGGTGGAGAAGAGCCCCTTGTCCTTGGATTGGACAAGGGCTCGGAGGGGGAGGGGAAAGCTTGGCTGCCCCTCCCCTTCCGAGACCCCCCAATCCATGGACCATGCAGGCTGGTATAGTCAGGGTGCGGAGCCCCACGCGGCCGGTGCCCCGCATTCTGGCTATCCCAGCCTGCATGGGGGACAAGGGGTTAAAGAGGTCTGGGAGGGGGGACCCCACGTCGTATTTTTTTTTATATTTCCCACACTCAGAACGAAGTAAGTAAAACTCTTCCCACTTGGGGGAATCTATGAAAATAATACACTATTGTTACCTGTGCAAAAAAAAACCTGACATTTTCCGCATTTAAAAGACACTAGCCGACCCGCAGCGTATCATACGCCGCATAAGGGGGTAGAGGGCAGGAAGGGGGTATTGGGCACAGTGGCGGGGAGGGGGGTCGGACCCCCCCCTCAACTGGGTCCCCCATGTGTGCTCCCCCTCCAGCTTAAGCTCAGCAGGAACCCCCCCTCCCTCACCTGGGTCCCCCTCCAGCTTAAGCTCAGCAGGAACCCCCCCTCCCTCACCTGGGTCCCCCATGTACGCTCCCCCTCCTGCTTAAGCTCAGCAGGACCCCCTCCCTCACCTGGGTCCCCCATGTGCACTCCCCCTCCAGCTTAAGCTCAGCAGGAACCCCCCCTCACCTGGGTCCCCCATGTGCATTCTCCCTGCAGCTTAAGCTCAGCAGGAACCCCCCCTGCCTCACCTGTGTCCCCCATGTGCGCTCCCCTCCTGCTTAAGCACAGTAGCAGCCGCCACTATTAGTAAGAGGCAGCGGGCGGGGATGCCTCACCTCTTCCGTGTTCCAGCCTGCGATCCACTGTTGTCACTTCCTGCAATGCTCCCCACTGTATTGGTGTAATTTGCCTTTTTAAAACAGAAGGAAATCTGCAATAATTCAGCTATAAGTGAACATTTTTAAATATGCAATTTATCCCTTTTCAACCTTAGTAATCCAAGCAAGCATCCAGAACCACTGGTGTATAGCAAGCTTATAGCTTTAAATTTTACACAGCTATATCAAACCCACATGTGACAGCCTGTTTCAGACTTTTGGTCCTCATCAGTACATAGCAGAGATTGATATGGCAGTATGAGATGGGGCTTGGACCAGTACAACAGAGTAACCAAGCAGCTCAGGGTGACCCAAACCACTCGGAATGTATAGGGGGATAAAAGGAACCAAAAAGACCTTCTACTAAAAAAAAATCAAAGCTTGGTGTAATTTGGCTTCTTAAAACAGAAGAAAATCTGCAATAATTCAGCTATAAGTGAACATTTGTGGTTACCCACAATGCACCGCTACTAAATATGCAAACTATTCCTTTTCACTCTTGGTAAGTCAAGCAAGCCTATGGGCCGGATTCACAAAGCGGTGCAAACTGTTTAGCACGGTTGTGCTAAACAGTTAGCACGTGAAGTGGCGTTCGCGGACTTTTGCGCGCACAAAGTGCTGCGATTTCCGTGATTGCGGTCTTTTGTGCGCGCAATTTGCCACAAATCGCGGTACTTTACACACGCAAAAGTCTGCGATTGCGGTCTTTTGCGCGATTCACAGCACTTTCCACGCACAAAAGTCCACAAATGGCACTTCACGTGCTAACTGTTTAGCACACCCATGCTTAACAGTTTGCAGCATTTTGTGAATCAGGCCCTATAGCTTTAAATTTTACACAGTCATATCAAAACCAAATGTGACAGCCTATTTCAGACTTTTAGTCCTCATCAGTTCACAGCAGAGATTGATATGGCTGTATGAGATAGGGCTTGGACCAGTACAACAGAGTAACCAAGCAGCTCAGGGTGACCCAAATTACTAAGAATGTATAGGGGGATAAAAGGGACCAAAAAGCCCTCCTACTAAAAAAAGCAAAGCTTGGTGTAATTTTCCTTCTTAAAATAGAAGCAAATCTGCAATAATTCAGCTATAAGTGAACATTTGTGGTTACCCACAATGCACTGCTACTGAATATGCAAATTATCCCTCTTTGCCCTTGGTTTGATATGACACTACTTCTTCTTCTTGCTTGGACCAGCCCCTTCTTCTTGCTTGGACCGGCCCTGGGGGCAGGGCACTACTTCTTCTTCTTGCTTGAAGGTTGAGGCACTTACTCTATTATATATAGAGATTTTTGCCCTTGAAACTTAAAAATCGATTTTCTCAAAAACTATAAGGTCTTTTTGCAAAAAATTTTTTTCCTCTTATTCCCACTGATCCCCTTAATATACCCTAGGAATTTGGTGTTCCTAAACTTTAAGCAGGCTTTGCTATTAACCGTTAAAGTCGGCAGGTTTTTAAATGTATACATTTTTACTTTGAAACTTTAACATCGATTTTCTCAAAAACTGTAAGGTCTTTTTGAAAAAATGTTTTTCCTCTTATTCCTCCTGATCTCCTTAATATATTCTCCAAATTTGAGGCTCTTAGCATTAAAGGGGGCTTTGCTATTAACCCTTAAAGTCGGCAGCTTTTTTATAGTATACGGAGCGTTACGGTTTAACGCGAAATTACGGTAGCGTTTAATGCGAAATTACGGCATGAACGAAACGCAAAATTACGCGTTGAAAATTACGCTTATGGTATTTTCAATTACGATTTTAATGGTAATTACGCTACCGTAATTTCGCATCGTAATCGCAAATTTCGCATGCGTAATTATAGTAATGTGAAATTACGAAAATTTCGGCTCAACTCTAGCCAAGCTCCATGTCGCTGAGATGCTGTTCCTCCAATTTGTTAGGGAGGGAAGGGATGTTTGCCAGGAGGGCAGAGGGGATGGCTGACCGCAGACCTTCTTTTCTTTAATCTCACAAGGGCACCTCCTTGACTGCTCCTCTGCCGATGGCCTGCACGGGGCCAGGGAGCAGAATCTGTGATTTGATGGACATGGCTCCAGACGGAGTTGAACAGGAGCCTGCCTTCAGGGTGCAAGGATTTGCTTGGCTCGCTTTGGAGAAGCTGCAACCTGGTGTACCGATGTGTCGGGTGACAGGGGCCGTGGATGATACACACCCTTAACCTCCCTGGCGGTATGATTTCCAGATTTTAGGGTCTTTTCAGCATGCTTCAGACCCTAAAGTAAGGAAAAAAATCTTGCTGCCAGAAAGACAGCAGCAGCTCCAGCTCTGCAATTTTCCCTCCATCCTCCAGGTGGTGCTGTAACTCTGTAGTGAGATCACTGACAGCGATCTCACCAGAGTGATTCAGAGCCTTGGAGGACAGGAAGTAGAACAGCTACCGACGTCTGGTTCCCCTGGAAGGTGAGTAAAAACGCCCGCTGCATGCTATACTCTGCATAGAGCTCCTGTCGGCTAGCCCGAGCTTAGCTCGGGCTTACCACCAGGGAGGTTAATCTCAGAGAGCATAGCAAAAAATAAAAACAATTTAACGGAGACTATCAACATGTTCAATAAACCTGTTTGAAATTTGCGAAGATTTGTAACCACTTTATCGTATGGAAGAGCTTGAAAATTAACATCTAACTAAATGAATTAGATCAGTTTAAAGATTCAAATGTTTTGGATTCTTTTCTGTTTTTTTTTTTCATTAGGAAAATCTGGATACAATAAAATTCTCTGGCCATTAAACAATATATTTCCCATAACTCTAGCTCTGATTTGTTTTTAAAGTGATTATTTTGGAAGAATGCATTAACCACTTGAGGACCGCAGTGTTAGGCCCCGTTTCCACTATCGCGGAAACCGCCGCGATAACGCAGAGTTTCCCCGCACATGAATCACACGGGGAAACTCTGCCATAGGGGAGAATGGAGCCGCCGGCTGAATCGCTTACGGTAGCGATTCGGCCGGAGCCCCCCACAGAATTCGCGGCGGAGGCTGCGATTCCCATAGCCATGCATGGCCCGGCTCATGGGATTCGCCTGCGATCCCGCCCACCCGCTCAGTGCCGGCGTGCGTCTCAGACGCACGCTGCACAAGTGGAAACGAGGCCTTAAACCCCCCCCCCCACTAAAGACCAGGCCTTTTTATTGTTAATTGTCCACTGCAGCTTTAGGGCTCGTTTCCACTATCGCGAATCTGCATGCGTCCAACGCATGCAGATTCGCACATGTAATGCAAGTGGATGGGCCTGTTTCCACTGTAGCGTTGTTGAGGTGCGTTTTTTTCAGCGGTAAAAAAACACACAAAAGAGCCAACGAATTCGCCTGCGAGTGGAATGCATGCGAATTGCCGCTAATGTATTTAATAGTAAAAACGCATGCGTTTGTTACATGCGGTTTTACCCGAGATTTCGCGTGCGATTTCGCACCTTTTTCAATTTTATTTTGCCCTGGCAGTGTCATGGTTAATTTCGCATGGCACCCTGCCATGCGAAATCGCGGGTAAAAACGCATGCGGAAATGCCGGCGATATCGCGTCGCAACAGTGGAAACAAGCCCTAAAGGCCAAGCTGCATTGCCGCAAAGCACACAAGTGATTTCCCTAACCCCCCTTTTCTCCCCAACAACAGAGCTCTCTGTTGGTGGGGTCTGTTTTTTTTTCGTCCTGGAAGCGAGTACTCCCTGATCTAATCTGATCAAAGAGGGATCAAATTTTGCCCATACACTGCACACAGGTTTGAATTGATTTCAGCATGAAATTGATTCAAGACCTGTGGAGCCGCTGCTTGCCTTGCTGCCCCCTGGCCTCCCCCCATTCGGGCTCCCCCGGCCAGCAGAAACACATCACCTGTCTGGCCAGCGCGAGTCCCCCGTGCTCTCCTCACGTCTTCCATTCTTCCCTTCCTGTAGCGTCCTGTGACTAGCGGAAGTTCATACAGTAGAGTATAGGGGTTTTTTTTTTCCTTTTAGTGATTCTTGTAAGGGCCAAGAATACCTAGGTGAGAAGTCGGGAGAGACCGGGAGCCCAATGGTGCAGTATCGTTGGGTATAGGGAGGATGAAATCATATAAATAATTACAACGGTGGGTTGCAGTCCTGCAACCACTGTATAGGCCTGCAGGGAATTAACCGTCCCTGCTCAGTACTCCAGGTCCTGCTGGATACTGGATGGTCGCTCTCCTGTAGTATGATAGACTTTCCAGAAAAATTGCAAAGGAGGTCTGACTGGTAATGGGTAGGATGATTGATAGGACACCTTGATAGCATAGGGGATAGAGTATAGAGGCGCCTATACTCTATCCCCTATGCTATCAAGGCATTTTGTATTGACCTGAGGAAGTGGGACACGACCCGTGAAACGCTTTGTCAGATTGCTTTATGAATAAAAACTTTTTCCAGTTGAACTGGTGTCTACATCTTCTAGAGAGTTAAGCAATTACCTCTTTTTATTATATAATTTTTTATTTTCATTTAAAAATACCAAAACAGAACATACTTTGGGTGCTTCCACCCTACCCACTATCATACAGTAGAGGGCACTCTACTGTTTGAACTTTGGCTAGTCACAGGACGCGACAGGAAGTGAAGAGGAGGCTGAGAAGAAAGTGCGATATCATGGACTCGCATTGGCTGGACAGGTGATGTATTGCTGCCGCTATGCTGCATCGGTCATAGCCACATTGAAGGCTGCTAGCGACGCACACCCAACCCGCCAACGATTAAGCAAAATTTCCTGTCAGGACCGATCGACTGAATTGACAGATGTCGGATGGCAATCGGTCGATTTGTCAGCATTTGCGTTAAAGATTTCACAGCAGATTCGATCACAGTCTGCTGTGTATCGGTGGGAATTTGAACTAGTGTATGGGTTACTTAACATTCACAAATGTGTTAATTTTGATACGTTTGTGACCAGCATAAGCGAGTTGCTTTTTGTTGCGTGGGAAGAACACTGAAAAGCGTTGGTCATTGTTTACATGCAGCTCTTGGTTCATCACTTTAGGGGCCCATACACTCAGCTGATTTTCTGGCCGATCGGTTGATCGATTGCAAATTGGTTGGCCAATCGACCGATCGATGGCCGATTTCGATCGATTTAGATGGATTTCCATCGAACTGGCAGGGTGGAAAATCCAGGTCGATATGTTGAGATGGCTTATCATTTTGCATTGGCCCTAATGGAAATCTGATGGCAAAGAAATGCCATCTGATCGAATTTCAAACTGAAATCTATTGGAATTCTATCCTAGTAAAAAATGTTCTAAAAACACATCAGATAGATAAGAAATCCATCTGATGATCTATCTGCTGCTAATCTGACAAGTGTATGGGCACCTTTTGAATAGATTGACAATAGCAATCACAAGCAAACCACATGCTATAAGTACCCAAATATGGACCATGCCTGAGGAACCAAGTTATCCTTTATCTTTGCAACAAATGATGCTAAAGCTCTGCTAGGCGAAGAGATTAGCTACATAAAGACTTGTTTAACTAGTGTAACTATTCACTTACTGCCGCATAATTAAGCACATTTGACTGCTGCTCAGGTCCCAGGCAGTCCCAAATCCAGGGACAATATTGTACACAGATTTGTTTATGTGGCATTGTAGTTTAATCTATAACTTTCTATAACTTTCTACTTACCTGTGTATAGCAGAATGGATCACAGTGTGATGCGTTTTCCAAGAAACCATAAACTACCTCAAACAGCCATTTCAAACAGAACATTGCATATTGTTATTATTAAGAGTGTAAAACCAGTCTGCGTTCTCTGCTGAATACAGAATACCCATCATTCTGCACTCAAAACAAATTGTAGCACCTGCCTCTGCCTGCATTTCTAGATGAATGCCGGATTACATATTTTCCTTAACGTTACAGAACTCTGAGGACTACCGTACTTCTCTAGCAGCAGCTCTGCTATATTTTATAATTTCAACTTTTCAGTGTAATGTTCACCTGCTTCTGAAATATTAGTCTTGCCAGGGACTGGTGTAAATTGCCTCTTTTTTTTCTTCCTGAAGAGAATTAAAGTGGACCTGAACTCTTGCACAGGACAGAAGAAAAACAATGAAATGCTCCCAGTATGTATTTGGAGAGTTCAGCCTGTCGAATTTCACCTCATCTATGACTAATCACTACTGTAATTTGATCTCTCAGCTGTGTCAGCTCAGGAATCTCCTCTGGCTCAGCAGCTAATTTGTTAACACAGTATGTTAATGTCTTCTTTCATGAAAGCAGGAAGTAGACACACTGAAAAAGTATTGCAAGATTTGTTTCAGCTGTAGCAAACACATTTTTCTTTAAAAGTTAGGATGTTGCTCATTTATATAGCATAGAAAAGTGTGAACCCAAGGGGAAAATAAACTGATGAGATAAACGATTATATATATCCTCCTACTCCTAAAAATCACTTTTTTTCTTATTTTTTAGCTCTCCCATGGTTGTATTTTATATTTACCTACTTAACGTCTGCCTCACGCCAATGGGCATGAGTGGAGCGGCAGCCCCAGGACCGCCTAGCACCAATTGGCGTGCAGTCCTGGGGGCGTGTTATTCTGGGGATCGCGCGCGCTAATGCGCACGCATCCCCGCTTGAATGTCTTAAATCGCCGATCGCCGCTAGGGACTGTTAGACAGCGAAACCGCCTTCTATTTACACTGTACAGTGCTGCGATCTACTATAGTGTAACCAGAAAGCTCTGTTGGTGGGCAGAAAAGGGGGGGTAACTTGTGTGCCGAGTTGTACGGACCTGCAGCGAGGCCTTAAAGCTGCAGTGGCCTATTTTGTAAAAAATGGCCTGGTCACTAGGGGGGTTTAAGCCCAGGGTCCTCAAGTGGTTAAACATTTAAAAAAGTAGGTATCTCTGCTCAATGGCAGTCTATAAAGTGTCTCTGAGCTAAAATATATGTACTGTTAACATGTTTTTTTTCTAAGATGCTGTAGACATTCAAAAGATCAGTATCTGCAAAAGGTCTGTTCCTGCAAAAGATCCGTTCATGCAAAATGCATTGATAGTCTATGATATCTGCAGATCATCATACACACCTTGTTTAACAGACATTCATCTGCAGATCAGATTCACCAGGATGGATCTTCAGATCTGCAGATGATTGTCTGATCTGCAGATGAATGTCTGTTAAACAAGGTGTGTATGAGGATCTGCAGATATCATAGACTATGAATGCATTTTGCAGGAACTGATCTTTTGCAGATACTAATCGTTTGAATGTGTGCAGCATCTTGCAAAGATTTCTATCTGATGGGGAGTTCAGCTCCATAGAATAGACTGTGTAGGTATGGCTCTCAAACTACACGGAAGGGGGTTAAATTGGTCTGTGATCTTTCATTTTCCAAAGACTATGGTCTGATGTGTGTATGCACCCTTACACTATAGTCTCACAAGGTTTTGACAACAGTGAAACTGTCATTTGCATGCCTGAAGGAGCACAGCCTATCATGTTTGGTGCTGTCCATACACATGTTTGTCATATCACCTCGGGTACCCTTTAAGCCTCCTACATACACAAGATGATCTTTGGCAGAGGTAGTTGCTCAATGCCATCTCGGCTGAGAATCTGGCATGTGTAAAGCTGTTCCATGGCATTGTTCATTGTTTCCATGGCCAGTTCACAATCGAAATGCAAATCTATAGTTGAAGCAGCAAATTTGCCGCAATTTGCATTGATTCCCTTTCAACAGAACACAAATCACATCACTATCACCCCAAAAGTGCTGCATGCAGTATGTTTGCGATTCATGTAAATTACAAACGTTGCAGTGAGAATGATCCCATAGGGATACATTAGCAACAGCGCTTTGCTGATCGCCAGCGATCATCAAACGCTGAAAAGCACCCAAGTGTGAGCCAGCCCTTACGGGCCAACTACAGCTGATTGCAAAGGGCTGAGGTCCACTAGGAGAGATTTCAGCTGCATTTTGCAATCGCTGGCAAATAATTGGTGCTTGCTAAATTGCTATGCTAAAGCAAGTCTGTGGCAGTGATGTCACTACAGCGATTTGATTTACACAAAATCACAATCGCTGTGCTGCAGTATTTTAGCTTCTGTACAAAGTTTTGGATCACAGCAAAATCACTTTTTTAAAGTTGTACATTTTGCAGCACGTCTATTACCCCCAACCGTTTGCTGTACCCGAAAACACTTGCAAGATCCTTTTTCCGTCTTGTTTCCTCTGTGGAGAGAGGAAAGCAAGGTGTGCTGTGCATCAACTGTCAGAATCAAGGATTGGATGCACCCAGAGACTTCTAGGCCTTTTCCATCTGGTAAAAGCAGCCATCATTAGCAGCAAAAGCACTGTCACAAATAGCCAAATAATTCTCCAAAAACTACAACCAGCAACACATCTCACAAAAACCCACGCTATACAAATCGCTTGCATTAAATTCAAGATATTTTCAAAAATGCCAGAAATTGCTTTGAAAAAATTGGCAAAAACTGCTACGAATTTGGTTAGGGACTGCGACTACCAATGTCTAGTGGGTTCCAGCTCTAAATGACGAGTGATGAACAAACCCATTGTGTTCGCTAGCTTGTGCACTGCCCTGTTTTTCTCTATTCATAAATTGAGCACAATGTTTGATGTTTGGCAAGCCCAGTTTTATGCAGAAAAGTTTATCAGCACTTTTATAGAGAGATCCCCTAATGTATTTTTTTTATTGCTGTCTATAGTTTTGCTGGGGAGAATTACCTTTATATAGAACAGTAGGAACATCCTCTGTAATTGTGATCCAATCATAGAAAAATAATCTTTTCTTCCATTCTACCCAAAGCCATTACCGACATTTTTTGTTAGAGTCCGTCTTTAACAGGCAGTAAAATGGTCATTCATGTATTAGTTTTGTCTTTAAAAATAGAACTGCAACTCTCCTACTCCCACAGTCAGTAGTGTACCCAGTACAAGTAGAAAAGTGATGCTGCATGATGATGAACTAATCAATCTTATTATATCTTAGAACTGTGTGAGCTACACATTTGCATATTTTAAATTAGATGGAATTTACACTGTCTGCTCTCGCTCTGATTTCACTTTGCTTCCTCAGCTATAACTAATAGGGAGTTCATAGCGTGCAAGTGGAGATGATGATGTGTGCCTATAAACGCTGCAGAGTTAAAGTGTCCATATATTGCTCGATTTGCAGCATCAATATATGGAAGATTCGATCAGAATGTTGAAATCTGCCAGAGATTGATGCAACAACGTGGATGCTAGATTGTGTTTTCAGTGGATTTCCGGCCGAGATTGACTGAAATGATCAACCCAGCATGTTAAAAAGCGCTCGCTGGAAAGGTCTTGTTGTGGTATGTGGCAGTAGCGTTGTTTGATTTCAGGCAGTGTGACTCTAGCTGGGTCACATAGTGAAAGAGATGCCGCTCAGCCACACTTTGCTTGCGGCACTGAAATCCACAGGGGGTGGGCAAAGGAATTGCTGGGAAGTGGGGAAACGTTATGGCCCTGGCCCCAGTGTAGCTACACCACTAGGAAAGCCAGCACAGCAGCCATTTTACACTCTGACTGTGGCTGCTGTGAAGGAGACTAGGGATAGGCTGTACTGCTATTGGTGAAAGCGTTAGTTAGGCCTGTGTTCTGTGTCCCCAGTGGAGTTTCTTACTGCTACAGTACCAATTCACCATAACGTAGCCTTCTAAAGGCTGTATTTTTTGATGTGGTGATATTGCTGTTCAGTGTGTCCACATTAGTGCACTTTAGCTGTTGCAGCCAGTGCTTAGTGCTACAGTAGTTTCTGTTTTTCTTTTTCTTGTTATTGTTATATTTCAATCTGTGTGTCCAGTGCACCCATTAGCTGTTGGAGACAGGTCTGTGGGTCCTAGTAGTGCACCGACCATAACCCAATAATCCTTCACCACCACTACTGGCATCTAGTATCCATGACTGCCCCCTGGATAAGGCAGAATCAGTGTTTTTTTTAGTCACTTAAGTGTCATTGAACTACCTCAGCCCGACCATAGGGGCTGGAAAACCGCAATCGCCTGCACTCCCACGAACGTGCGCACAACACTGCGGCCACTAAACACCACTACCCAAAGATTGCTGACGAGAGGGCTAACATTTATGTCCTGGAGGTGTCAATTGGCAAAAAACAATACTTTGCTCACCAGATGTTATCACTAAAGCTCTTTACGGTTGTTTGCGGTGCATTGAACGTGGCGTTAAGTCTGTCATTGTGAACCGGGCATAACCCTTACACTACCTTATCGCTGTGTACGCATGCTGGATGTTTTAAAGCACTTAATTCCACAAATTTAGGAATATACTGTGCTTTCTGCCCTTTCGAGATTAAAACACAACTCTGCGTGAACTACGTAATTTTTGGTGGGACTTTTGCCATGGATCTCCCTTCGGCATGCCACTGTCCAGGTGTTAGGCCCTTTTAAACAACTTTTCCATCGCTTTTGTGGCCAGAAACAGTCCCTATAGGTTTTAAAATTTGCCTGCCCACTGAACTCTTTTGTGGATAAATTTGCAAACCAAAAATTTGATGTTCACTTTATCAATATCCATGTGCAGAGAAGCATATACACAGTCCAGGAATTTGGGGATGAATTGATGCTTATGATGGGGGCTTTTTCCTGAAAATCATCCTCGAAATGAACTTGTTTCTGTGAGACATTTGTTGTCTTTCACCTAAAAGGAATTGTAATCAAATAAGTTCACCACCTGGAATTTGATAACTTTACAGCATGTGTCCACTAGAGGGTGTGTTGCACGCACTGTCCATTGACTGTATATGGAATGCAGAATTTTAGATATGTCATATTACAAATCAAATTATTGGATGTCCCTGTGTATGACCATCTTTCCTTTAAAGCAGTACTCCAAGATAAAGACTAAAGGCACTGGTGCAGAGACCAATGGTACAGATTAGCAATAGGCATGTCACCTTATAATAGGGAAGTCTTTACCAGACTTTCCTGTTGAAAATGGTCACATGACCTATGCTGCCTGTTCAACTACAGTCAATTACAATCTTCTACTGTGTGTGGGACCCGAGTTCCTTGGGACATTGCATCATCATTTCATACTGTGCAGTTTTGTCATTGTAACTAATAGGCAGGATAAGGGCATGTCTTAAAACTATATGCAGCTCCCTCAATGCGGGTGATTGCACTTAGGGTTGCCAGGTCGGCTGATGGAGAAAACCGGACAGGGGGTGGAGTTAGGGGCGGAGTCAGAAGCGCACTTTTATGTAGAGTGGGGCTAAGCAATGGGCTTTTTAAAAAATGTTTTTTACAGTATTTATATCGCACTGACATCTTCTGCAGCACATTACAGAGTACATAGCCATGTCACTAACTGTCCTCACCAGTACATGCACATAAGAGACCACTTTTCACCAGTAAATGCACATAAGAGACCGCTTTTCACCAGTAAATGCACATAATAAGAGACAGAGCAGAAAACTATTACAAAACTGGAAAACTATGCAAATAATGCAATGCATTTATGGCGTTTTTGCACAGTGAAGTGGTCGATTTCTTGCGGGAAGTTTTAAAAAAAAAAATTTTTCCCACCAAAATTTTTTATTGAGAACAATAAAGTGGACATACATAGGCATAAAGTTAAAATATAAATCTGCGCATACATGTATGTACACATTTTGAGCAAATATAACAGTATAACAGTATAAATTGCGTTGTACAATAGTATGAATTCAAGTGTAAAGTATAGTAAGCAGCGGGCTCAGGCGAGATTGAATGAGATTGAAAGTCACGCCTGGACTATATGGAGGGGAGATAGAGCGGAGCCAATGCACACAAAGAGCGGAAATACAACCAGAGAATTATGGGTCACTCACTCACCATATCTCCAGACTCCTGACCTTACCTTGCTTCCTTCGCAGATGCAGAATCGCATTGCAAATGACGTGAGTGACGCACGTCATGCGTGCGTTGGCAACGCAGCGTTGGCGTTGCCGTAGCAACGTCGGGAAGCGCGGGCTCGGGGGCGGTACTTAAGCTGGCGTAACTTACGCCGCGTAAGCTGGCTGGCTGTGCCTTTGACTGACAGCCAGGCAGCGAATCAGCGGTCGCGCAGCGCTGGCGGACGGGTGGCGGCAAGTGGCAAAAGGCATAAAACCGGACATCTTAATTGTCCGGTTTAACATGCCTTTTTGGACAGGACACAGCGGCCAAAAACCGGACTGTCCGGTCTAAAACCGGACACCTGGCAACCCTAATTGCACTACATCTTTTCACAGTGACAGGTGGCTAGGTTGTTTTCATTGCATGCATATATATGGGTTACAATAACCGTAGGATGTTTTTTTTTGTAGGGTATGTCTTGTGTAGAGTACATCAATACATAATACTACGTTAACAATGATTTGGACAGTCAGTGTGTTTATTGTATGTTTAATGTATTATTTAAGGCCCTAAATATGGCATATCATTAATCTCCGTAAACACTAGATAATAGTGGTAGTGGCTGATGCATGTTCACAGACAAAAATGGTTTCCTCAGAGGCCCAACAAGTAAAGTATGGATTTTCCTCAAAATTATTTAAGATGGTTCTGCCAAATTGAAAAAAAGCTAAGAAAATTACATTCATTCCTCATGCCAATGGCCACCTACTGTACCTTACAGAAATAGTGGCATGTCGAGTTAACCTATGGCTGTGTTCAACATGGATAGAGTGCAGAGTGATGTAGGCTGGTAGGTGGACATGGTTAGATTTTAAACACATACAGCCAGGATGGGTCTTTGTGAAGAGTGGATGACGATGAGTTGTGGTATTTTTAAGAGAAGTGAGCAGCTGGCTGGGAAGTGACAAAATGATGTAACACTGTGGATGCAGATCTCTGGGTCCAATTGAAGAGCTGCAATTAAAGTGAACCTAAAGTCACCCGAAAAAAATGAGATTAACTCACCTGGGGCTTCCCTCAGCCCCCTGCAGACGATCGGTGCCCTCGCAGCTCCGCTCCGATGTCCCAGGACCCGCCGGCGAGCACTTCTGGTTTGGCCGTCACCGGCCGACAGGCATGGGAACGCGAGTGATTGTTCGCGTTCCCAGCCTGTATATCGCCCCCTATGCTGCTATTGCGGCCTCCGCAATAGCAGCATAGGGGGCGATATACAGGCTGGGAACGCGAACAATCACTCGCGTTCCCATGCCTGTCGGCCGGTGACGGCCAAACCGGAAGTGCTCGCCGGCGGGTCCTGGGACATCGGAGCGGAGCTGCGAGGGCACCGATCGTCTGCAGGGGGCTGAGGGAAGCCCCAGGTGAGTTAATCTCATTTTTTTCGCGTGACTTTAGGTTCACTTTAAGGAAGGGGAGGGAGACTTGTGGTATCTATTTTTTATCTATTATTATAGTTTATAATTATATTTATTGTCAATTATTTTTTTCTGTAGGGTAATAAGTTTAAAAAAAAAATACTAGTACACAAAGGGATTTTTTGTAGTATTTTTAGTATGTATGATGGAGGAGATTCTATGGGATGAAGTCTGTGGATTTCCAGTTAGTGGTTGTGTCTTGCCATTAACAAAATGGGGTACAATATAGTTTGAATATATAGTTACATAGTTATTTGGGTTAACTATTAACTATCTTTGTTATTCCCACAATGTCACAGCCTTTGTCAATCAGAATTAACTCTAGTTCATCCATTTTATTTGCAAGGCTCCTAGCATCTGTTGCCATGCACTTCCAATTTTGTTAACATTTAATGGGCTTCTCAAATTTTTACCAACCTCCTTATTCCTCATTCTTTAAACTGCCCCCACCCCCTGTAATGTTAGGCTCCCACTGTCTTTTTAGCTTATCTTGTCCACATATTGATACTTTACCCTCCCGCCTCCCCACCGATCCTACTTTAAAATCTTCTCCAACCGTTTAGCCATCTTCTCCTTCAGTGCAGCTGCACCCTCCCCATTTAGGTGCAGCCCATCCCTATTATAGAACCTGTAGCCGACCGCAAAGTCGGCCTAGCTCTCCAGGAACCCAAACCCCTCCTTCCTACACCAATTTCTCAGCTACTTATTTAACTCCCTAAGCTCCCTCTGTCTCTGATGTAGCGCGTGGCACTGGTAGTATTTCAGAAAAAAACACCTCGGAGGTCCTTGCTTTAAATTTATCTCCAAGTACCTGAAAATCATTTTTGAGGACCTTCCATCTCCCACTAACTTTGTCATTATGCTTCTGGACTTTCTCTGGGCTTATGAATAAAAGGTGTCGGAGAGAACACACAACACAATTTCCTGTCCGATCGACAGGAATCTGACGTTTATTTCTAAAATGTCTGATCTGTTTCAGATCAAGAAAGGAATCGATTTTGCAAAGTTATCATTGGAAAATTGATTCCATTATCGACTGGTAGCAGTTAAGACATGTACACACGGTACAACTTCCCGTCCAAACACCCATCAATCAGATGGGAAATTGCATTGAGTGTTCCCAGCATAAAAGGGATTGATTGGGCAAAAAGGATGCAATTTTCCTAAGGGTTATGTACCATCTAGTAATAATTGGTGGTACTTTCCACAATATGCAGAGCAATCAGAGAATTTCTTTATAAGTCTACCCGCTGCTAAGATATGAGGAGGAGCAATGTCAGATTCTAGATCATAAGACCATATTTTTGTATATTTCATGAGAATTTGGTTATGTTCTGGAAAGAATTCAGCATACAAAGTGGAAATTCCACTTGTATATTGGATCTTACAGTTCAGCATACATGTTGCGGAAGTTCAGGAATTGTAAATCTGTTGGTAGTAAGTATATGGTTGATTCTGTGATATGTGAAATGAGTCTGGTAACTGAAATGTCTCTTCTAAACTAGAAAAGGATTTAGGCTTATCTAAACCCATTAAATCATTTATATGTAGTACACCCATCTTTTGCAAGTACTCCTATAGGTATGTTGAAGAATTAGGAGTATTTTTGTGACGATGCTTCAGGTAATGTTAACAAGCTAGAATTGTGGCTTGTATAGTGGGATAGGGAGATGTTGGTATTTAATCCCAGATATAATGCTGCTAATGACAATTCTCAGTTGGTAGACTTGTGGTATTTTTTATAGAGAAGCAATAATTTGGCTGAATATAAGACTTCTCTTTGAGGTGTGATGCAGTGGCTAAATAGAGAGCAGTGATGGAAGTTAGAGCTACAGAGAAAAGTGTGAGGGAGATCCACCTAGGAGAGATGCTGAGGGAAGAGGCGATATGAAGCCATTAGAGGAGGAAATTGGTGACATCTTCAATTAACCTACTCTTTAAAGAGCTGAAAATAAGGGAAAGTTTTTTTTTTTCTTTTCCAGAGGACGTGTATAGACAAGCGGCTGGGTGGCCAGTTACTACAGTTGCTAGGATTAGAAATGCCCTTTCAAAAAGGACGGAAGGCTCCAATGAAATTTTGTAGAGCTTTTCTTTTTTTTTTTCTTTTGCTTTTTTTCTTTCCTTTCCCACTGGCAAGAATTTGGAAATGTGTTTAAAGTGGACCTGAACTCTTGCACAGGATGGAAGAAAAATATAGATAAATGCACCCTGTATGTATTTAGAGTGTTTAGGCTGTTTATTTCCTCCTCATTTGTGCCTGTTCACAAGTTATAAATTGATCCTCCCCTGCGTCACATGACTGTTGTGACAGAGATGGAAGATAAACTCAATTGAAAGCACAGGCTGTTAACCAGTTCACCCCCAAGGGTTTTTACTCTAACGGACCAGAGCAATTTTCACTTGTCAGTGCTCCTCCCTTTTATTCCCTAATAACTTTATTACTACTTATCACAAGAAAATGATCTATACCTCGTTTTTTTCACCACCAATTAGGCTTTCTGTGGGTAGTACATTTTGCTAAGAATTTTTTTATTCTAAATGCATTTAAATGAGAAAAAAACAAAAAAAATAGAAAAAAAATCATTTTTTCTCAGTTTTCAGCCATTATAGTTTTAAAATTAAACATTCTCCTGTGGATAAAACAAACACATTGTATTTGCCCAGTTGTCCCGATTATTAAACCATTTAAATTATGTCCCTATCACAATGTATGGCGACAGTATATTATTTTGAAATATAGGTGTTATTTTTCTGTTCTGTTTTTTTTTGTTCTGGCCATAACTACAAGCCCCAATGTAATAAATTAAAATTAATTTTCCCCCATAAAATATAGATTAAAAAAAGCTGAGTCCCTAAGGCAAGTATTTATTTATTTATTTTAAGCTGATTTTTTTTTTTTACAAGTGTTTTCTTTTGGAGGGGGAGTGTTGGAAGTGGAATTTTATTAATTTTATTACTCATGTGTATGTACTTGTAAATGTATGTATTTTGTACGTGTCATATACTTTTTGGCCACAAGATGGCGCTAGTAAACACTCGTTATAGTAAGTGTTCACTTTTTTTTTTTTTTTTTTTACACTTTATTTAATTGTTACGTTTCCTGTTTTTGTGAATGGACGTAGCCGCTGTTCGCGGTCAAGTCCATTCACTCCAGGCACTGCGATTGGGTAGAGGACCGTTTGGTCCTCTTCCCCAATCCCTCAGCACGGGATCCTGACGGGAACAGCGGCCGTAGCGGCGCGCACACGGCGGTAGCAGCGGCGGGAACGCGCGACTTATTAATACGTCATGTTGCCGTTAATAGGGTAAAGCATGACGTATTAATGCGTTAGGATGCCACTAAATGGTTAATATGTCTGCTTCCATGAACCAGGAAGTAGAAACAGTGCGGCTTTATTGCAGTATTTGTATCAGCTATAACAAAGAAATGTTTTTTTTGTTTAAAGGTTATTATTCTGTTGTGTATCTTTTAAAGCAGAGAGGATGTTCTGAGTTCAGGTCCCCTTTAATGCCTTTGGTCAATTACACCTCCCAGTAACTACTGAAATAGTTTTATTAGTAGTTGTTCTTACATGTTGATTTACTTGATCATTATGGCATAGATACTTTTTCATTCACCTGGCATCACCTCTTGCAGATGTCTAAGGGGGAATGGACGCCTAGTTGTTTGAGATATACTATATATGCAAAGTTGAATAGTTATTTAATATAGAACAGTGTTAATTTAAACATATGACTCCTATTATTCCAAAGGAGTGTTATCTTAATTAATTTTATTTTTTATTTAATTCCAATTTAACGTTCTGTTGGTGTTTGCATTGTTGGGTTATCCCTTGTGTGTCACCACTGGGAAGGGCCATACACCTAGCCACTCTTACTGGAATAGTGCTTCATTTAAGTAAGCTTAAATATGAGTCAACAGCAGCCCTTCTCCATATTCAGTGCTTGCAGATGCTATCAGCACTTGAATAGAACAATAATTATGAGTGAATATAGTTCAACCCTGAAGAAGCATTCTAGGAAAGCTTAATATAAATTATACAGAGCTAACCAAAAACTATAGCTTGTTAGAGCTCAGTATAAGCACAAACTAACTTATACAATGCTACTACTGTGCTTGACGAGATGCGTGTATCTTAAAAAGGAAAGGGGGGGGGGGGAGACGGGGGGAGCAAGTAGAACATGTAAGCTGCTGTATTGGTCAAAGTTCCGGTAAGCAAATTTCATACTACAACATCGAAACACAGCCAATATAAGTTGGGACGGATTTGTTTATTAGCAGCAGTGATGAAAGAAAAACAGAAGTGCAGGATTTTCCACGTTTATTCGTGCTTGAGTATAACCCATGTTCAAGTGTAATATTGTGAGTCATTTCTGTTCTACATTTTACTGTATTTTGGAACAGATGAGTAATATCACATTTTTGCAGAAGTTCTTACCAATGAGCAGAGGATAACATTTAAAGGGGAACTTCAACCTAAACAAACATACTGTCATTAAGTTACATTAGTTATGTTAATTAGAATAGATAGGTAATATAATCTCTTACCCACCCCATTTTAAAAGAACAGGCAAATGTTTGTGATTAATGGGGTCTGCCATCTTTGTCATGGGGGCAGCCATCTTTTTGGTGGAAAGGCGGTGACAGGGAGCAGGAGACACAGTTCCAACTGTCCTTTGTCCTGATCACCCCTCCCAGCTGCACACGCTAGGCTTCAAATGTCAAATTCAAAATGTTAAAAAAAAAAAAAAAATTGCACCAAAACAGCAGAACGAGAACAACAACATCAGAAATCCCATCATGCTTTGCACAGCATCAGGGGAAAAATGCCCGGGCAGTTTTTTTCTGTGCAGCTAAAAATGAGGCTTATAAAGGAGAAAAAAAGTTCTGATGCTGTGAAACAGTTAAAGAAACATCAGGCCTTTCCAGTGCTGCTTAGTCCATTTTTAGTCTGGAGGTTCACTTTAATGTTCACTTCAAAAACAACATAGAAGACTTTATGTCTGTGATTAGCTGGTCTACATACTAGTGAGGCACATAGTGGTAACTTCTCATTGCATAGAATAAATGGATGCATGCTCAACAGAAGGCAGAGCCTCACAAGTACAATTTGTATTATTATTGATTTAAAAAGTGCCAACGTATTCCGTGTATTCCGGTACAAAATAATCAGTAATTATAGTGACAAAGTAATATGAATAAATATGGTCCCCTGCAATTCAACCCAAAAGCCTGGCCGAGACACACTTCGTCACGCATGCCCAGCCAGATGCGCGCCCTCATTGCGCTTCCGCAGCTGAGAGCTTTCTGCGCGTGCGGAGGAGTGCGCCGGGCCGTGCATGTGCGATGAAGCGCGACTCAGGTTTTTAGGCTGAGCTGTGGGAGACTGCAGCCAACTTTGGGGATTGCGAGGCGTTGAGGGGGCTTAAGGAAGCCCCAGGTAAGTATGGAACCTGAGACGTTTCTCACCTCAGGTTCCCTTTAATATTTGGACTGAACATACTCGTGTTCATCTCATCATGTCTTTTCATTTCAGGTACTTGTTATTTCTTGGCTGAGACAATATCTGCATGGAGCTTGGCTGGTCTCATCATGTTTTCATGGGTTTGCTCCACACAGTTCAGTTTCCTCCCTCATCTCAGAAGCACACCAGTAAGGTAAATAGGGCTATATAAATATCTACAGCATTAATAAAATTAGGAAAATAATGTGTCTAATGCAGCCAAAGTAGCCATGATGTATCCTAAAATGAACTAAAGAGAAACTGACAATTAGAGACCCAAATTGCATACTTACAGGTTGACATAAGAATCTATTTTGTGGTAAAGTCATGCAGAGTGGAGCACAGTGTTCACACACAGCTGCAGGCAATGCGTTCACCACCTTTCAGCTGCTCCCATGCACGGGCTAGGCGATCGCTAAAGCCTCATACACACATACGACCCAATCCCTCAGGCCACATTGCGTGGCTGTGCAGACGCATTGCTAAGCCTATAGGCTAGCGACGTGTTCTGTTCCTGTGTAGGAAGGCGGAGAGCTGACGAAGAGGTACGGGTGTGATGTCACATGGGAGCCGGAAGACTGTAGAGAACATTGCTCTCAGCTGTTGCTGGGGTGAAGCAATCCGCCAGGTGGATTGTTGGCTGAGGGGTTTTGGGGGCTGCTGTGCGGTTTCTCAGCAGAGGCGGTCGATTGCATCAGAGTTTCATCTAGCGTGTGTACGGGGCTTTACATTCTGCATGGGTAGTGGAGTGACGTCCATTGCATGGAGTCACATGTTTATGCCAGGTAACTGTATTCCATATCAAATTCTGGCACATGTCGGGCTATAACTGTGGCCTTTAAGCAATATTAAACTGAAGGTGCTCTGTGGTTGGTATACTGGTCCCTGAACTACGCTGTGTACCCAAAATTAAGACATGCCCTGAAAGTAAGCCCTAGCAGGAATTTCGAGCATGCTCAATATAAGCCCTACCCTGAAAGTGAGCCCTAGCTGCAGTAAGGGTAAAAAGTAGGACAATTTGTGTTATTACTGGAGCGGACGGTTTTGTCGGCCGGACCATAGCTCCATCATTGCGACAATCACTGCACTCGCCACTACTTAGCGAGTGCAGTGATTGGCCCAATAACGGAGCCATGGTCCCACCTGCAAGACCATTGGCTCCAGCAGAAACACAAATTGCTGTTCTTCTTCCCTATAGGCTGAAGCTTGGGGACACAGTGGCATGGAGTGGGTGAAGAGGACGATGCAGGGGGACATATGATGACAGCGGAAGACACAGTGGAGGACATTGGGGGGACACGAGATCAGAATCAGAAACTTTATTTCGCCAAGTGCGACCGAGGTCGAACCCGGAATTGGTTGTGGTTCACATGGCAATGGCAATGGCAGTGGACAACAGACAATAACATAACAAGCGAGACAGTCAAAGACAATAGCAATAATACAAATAATAATACAATAATAATGCAAATAGATGCATTATTTATGAGATAGATGAGGACATGGGGACAGAGGGGGACACCAGGAAGACATGGGGACAGCGGAAGATGCAGCGGACGACATGAGGCGGGGGGTGTCACACAGGAGGACAGGGGATAGACGAGGACACAGGGACAGAGGGATACATCAGGAGAGACACTAAAGGTACAAGGGGGGACACAGGCACACGAGGTGGCTCCAGCAGAGGAAGAGGCGGCACAGTAGGGAAGGCAGGAGGACACACAGCACAGGAACTTGTGTGTTTATAGAAATATAAATGGTATCATCCGGATTTAAAACTTCTTACTTTATAGAAATATAACCTCACCTGAAAATAAGCCCTAGCATAACTTTTGAAGCAAAAATTAATATGGCACGCTCTTATTTTCTGGGAAACACAGTATCTGACAAGCACGCAGTTCAGCCTCTCATATGAAGAAGGCCTTACTTGCGCTGTGAGTCCCCAGGGAGAAAAGTGCTATAAAAATAGTATTATTGTTATTATTATTATTATTGTATCCATCATAGAATGAATTAAGCAAATCAGCAGATGTACCTCTTGAGTGTATCAGTCACTACTAAGAAGCATATAGTATATATCTAGAGCTGCAGATACCCAGGATTGATACATTAACACCAGGGCTGTGTAGTGTTGGGCGAACAGTGTTCGCCACTGTTCGGGTTCTGCAGAACATCACCCTGTTCGGGTGATGTTCGAGTTCGGCCGAACACCTGTTGGTGTTCGGCCAAACCGTTCGGCCATATGGCCGAACTAAGAGTGCATGGCCGAACGTTCCCTGAACGTTCGGCTAGCGCTGTGATTGGCCGAACGGGTCACGTGGTTCGGACCCGAACGCGCTCTGATTGGCCCAACGGGTCACGTGGTTCGGGTAAATAAATACCAGATCCACGTCATTTCTCCGCCATTTGTCTGTGGGTTTAGCTTTGGGTAGGCAGGCAGGGTAGTTCTCTTTCCAGCCAGGCTAGCCAGGGTCCCCCTAGTCATTGTGTCTCTGCTGGGAACAGTAGTACACCGCTCACCCACCACTGTATAGCATTGTGCTCTGTGTCGCTGCTGGGAATAGTAGTACACCGCTCACCCACCACTGTTTAGCATTGTGTTTACTGCCACTCTGTGTCTCTGCTGGGAACAGTAGTACACCGCTCACCCACCACTGTATAGCATTGTGCTCTGTGTCGCTGCTGGGAACAGTAGTACACCCCTCACCCACCACTGTATAGCATTGTGCTCTGTGTCGCTGCTGGGAACAGTAGTACACCGCTCACCCACCACTGTATAGCATTGTGCTCTGTGTCGCTGCTGGGACTGCATGACTGCATGCCGACAAAAAGCAAATTGCTATCCGCACGCTTCTTGTCCTCATGCAAGGCCTGGGTTGTTGTGTCTCAAAGCGTGAACTAAATATATTATTCTAGACGGCGCTGCTTATTCCTTCTACTGATATTATACAAGAACAGTCCTTCCACCTGCTGCTTCCTTTATTGCAGTGATGGGCCCCTTAACCTCACTGCCAAATTTCTGGCACAATTATACCTTAAAGAGTAAAGGAGCGCAGGTAGTAAAATCTTAAAGTTGGACTTTATTGTCTAGTAGTCAATGTAATTTTTCAACATATAAAAAAGTTTGTTCAACCAAAACCATTAATACTTCAAAGTTTCTTCCCACATACAAACCATACAACACATTCATACATGGGAGCTATGCGGTGCTCTAAATGAAAAAATGTCAGCAATAAATATTCTAATAAAAAAATACGTATTACGCATATATGTAAACAATTGCAGATAAATCTCGCATAAAATGATCCTGTATGAGATGGTCAATTACAGATGCACTGTCATTTTTTTCCTTGGGGGAATATACTTTAGCTGTATGTGTGAAGGGTCGGTGACCACTGTGGCCAGTATACTTCAGGCAAATGGATAATAACTAAACTCGTGGGTGACAGTCACTCCAATGTCGCTCCACATTACCTCGTTCCTTCGTGTAGTCCTTTGATCGTGTAGTCCTTTGATCTACCGTGCTGGCCTCACAGTGACCCCGTAGTGATCCCCGCCAATATACAGATTTTTTTTTTTTTTTTTTTGCAATGCAGTCAACGCGTACACCCGGACCAGCGCTGCAACTCACGTTCCGGCTGGTTCTTCCTGGTGTGACGTCACTCGCTCTCGCGATAGTTCTGGGTCACTTGCGCTGCAATCCTTCTCACGGAGAGAGGAAGTGGATTGTTTGTGCGTTCCACCTTGGTCCTTCCTGATTCTCCAAAGTACTGTACGCAATAAGTTTATGCAGGATGATAAACGGTGATTCCAGATTACAATCTAGGTACCTTTGAAAGTCTTTGGGGCGCCCCTCCAGACCTCAGATTGACATGTTTCGACAAATCCGCTTGTCTTCATCAGAATCAGCACCTGGATTGTTACTGAGAAACTCCATCTTTAAATACTCTTTGTACTCCTCCTCTTCCTGTTTTTCCATGAGTCATTCAAGCTGAATGGATCTTATCAAATTCCAATGAATAAATGTATTTTCCCCCCTAAACCACTCTCAATATATATTAATTATATGAAAAAAATGTTTTAAAATTAAATAATTTAAAATGCACACCAATCGTGCAAAAAGTTACATGCACATATCAATCTATACACACATATATGTATTCACGTGTGCGCATCCTTATATAGGCGTCATGGGATAAAGCTGAAATTACCCCCATCCGCCCTCACGTATATACATACTGGTTATAGATCCATATGGCATCTCCTAAACACAACACCGCTGCTCCCATCTGGCACTGCACAACTCCCCATACATACCATACTCCCACATATCACCATATATGCGTACCAACTCATTATAAAAACCCATAAATCTCCATTTCCTCATTTAATCCCTTTGGGGCCAAGGTCTCAAGATTAAAAATCCATCTACTTTCACTCCTAGACATTTTGGCTATATAATTACCCCCTCTAGAATCACGTGTAATCTTCTCTATCCCGAAGAATTTTGTGTTATACACATTGCACGCATGGTGTTTTTTATAGTGTTTGGATAAGGGATGTTCCTCCCACCCTTTGCATATATTATTAAAATGTTCACCCACTCGTTTATGTAATTCTCTTTTGGTACGGCCAATATACTTTTTCCCACACGGACAGATCAAACAATAGATGGCACCCTTGGTATCGCAAGTAATTAGTTGTTCAATTTCATATTCCCCATTTGGCCCTTCCACTGACCTTACTTTGGGGTAACCTCTAGTACTGCGGCAATTCTTACATCTACCGCATCTCACAAATCCCCGGAGTGACTCTTTATTCGTTATTCTGTTCTGACTGACTGCTGCGGTAGCTATTTTGAGACCAACATTCCCTGGTTTTCTATATATGAACTCTGGATTATCAGGCAATAATTCATTTAACACTTTATCTTCTCTCAACAGATACCAATGTTTATTAATCAATTTTTTCACCAAAAAAATTTGTGCACAATATTTGAGATTGATTTTTAGGGAATGATCCCCAACATTATCCCTCTGTTTCTTAATAAGTAAATCTTCACGTTTCATTTGATCTACCGTGCATTTTGCATTTTCAATTATATGATCTTCATAACCCTTTTCTTTAAATTTTTTGCATAATTCATCTCTTTCCATCTTATAGTTCTCTTCATTGGTACAATTCCGTTTCAATCTCACTAGTTGCCCCTTGGGAACATTATTCAACCATGCGGGTAGATGGCAACTCGTGGCGAGTATATATCCGTTCACGTCTGTCGGCTTTTTATATGTGCAAGTTTTTATTTTAGAGTTCTCCACATAAATTTTCAAGTCCAAGAAATTGACAGTTTCTCGGCTAGTGACAGACGTGAACCGTATACCCCTATCATTATTATTAATCCCATTCAAAAACCCCTGTAGGGAGTCCATTGAGTCCCTCCAGACGAATAGGACGTCGTCTATAAACCTTTTCCAGAGGACCAGGCTCGCCCCGGGCCCGCCCGGCCCCTGGACATTGACCATCTCCCAATGGGCCATGAATAAATTAGCATAACTCGGGGCGAACCTGGTCCCCATCGCCGTCCCACTCGTCTGGAGGAACCACTCCCCCTCAAACTGAAAAAAATTATGTTCTAATATGAATCGAATTGAATCCACAATGAATTGTTTCTGTTCTAACTCTAAATTCGAGTCCTGCGCCAGATAATATTGAGAGGCTTCAATCCCCTGCTCATGTTGTATAATTGTATATAGCGCTGTGACATCCAGAGTCCCCAGTATCCAGCCATCTTCCCATTCTAACCCATTAAGGAGATTCAAAACATGCTTAGAATCCTCCAGGTAGGCCGGGGTGTCCCGTACATATCTTTGAAGGAATGTGTCCACATACCTAGATAAATTTGAGGTGAGGGACCCAATCCCTGACACAATCGGCCTACCTGGAGGATCCACCACAGACTTGTGCACTTTAGGCAAATGATAAAATACCGCTGTTCTCGGATATGGGATGTTTATAAATTCAAACTCTTTGCTGTTCAGTATACCTTCTTGTTTTGCCTCCTTCAGTATACCCTCCAACTGTCCACCAAAGGGGGCGCTCGGGTCACCCCTTAGTCGTTTGTATGTAGTCTCGTCGTTCAGTAACCTATATGCTTCTTTCTTATAGTCCTCTGTATTCTGTATGACCACACCTCCCCCCTTGTCTGCTGGTCTTATTGTTACTTGTTTGTTATTCTGAAGGTCCCGTAGTGCCTTATTCTCTGCAGTGGATAGATTATTCAAAGAGGGTGGTCTGGGTCGTATTTTCCTTAAATCCTGTTCAACATTCCTCTCACACAACATCATTTCCTTACTTACCTCACTTACTGGATGAAACCGTGAGGGATTCTTTAGGGCGGTATGCTGAAAATAATTATTACCACTACTGGTGGTCTGTACCTGTGTTATTGGATTTTTATAAAAATATTTTTTCAAACACAATTTCCTAGTATATTTTTTAATATCAATATAAGTCTCAAACTTATTTAACTTGGCCGTTGGGGCAAACTTCAATCCTTTCTCCAATAAAGTTTTTTCAGATTCCTTTAAATCAATGGAGCTAAGGTTGAAGATGCCCCTTTCCAGATCTGTCTTTGTGCTAATTTTCACCTGTGTTTCCTTCTTGCACCGCTTCCCTCCCCTACAACCTCTCTTCCTCTTCCTCCACTTCTTCTCTGCTCCAAACCTTTGGCTAAAAAATAATTCTTTATGGTATTTGTATTATTTACATTATTTCTATTTGGGTTCTTTTGAGGTGGGGCCCTCTTCCCCCCACCATAATTTCCAACTGTGTTTTCCAGGGGATAATACTCACCTCCTAGACTCCTCGATCTAGTATAAGGTGGGGATCTTCTTGTAGCCCCCCCCCTGCCTCCACCAACACTCTCATCTTGATAAGCCAATGGGGAGTATCTATTCTGAGTGGGCACATCATAGTGTATCCCCATGTGAACCCCCTGGTTTCTACTGGAGTCATCTCCACTCAGATTAGACCTATTTAACATGGTAGATTTGTCTGTATTCCTCCTACTTTTCACTTGATTCTTCTTTATATTTTTCTTTTGCTTTTTTTTGTTCGTGGCCTTCTTTTTTGTTATTGGGGATTCCCATTTCTCATTTGATGGCTCTTCTGCAATTATGCTAAATTCCTCAATCCTCCCTCCATCTCTCTCTATCTGTAATTGTGCGGTATCTGGTACGGTATCACTCCATGTGACACCCATTTGGGTTTCCCCTCCTACTGCTCTGGCCAACTCCTCCCAATCTATATCACTCTCCTCTTCCATTGAGACTGTTAAGTCCACACCTGTCACATCTATTGTATTTAAAATAGAAAATATGATAAAATGTTCTATTTCTCAGATAGAAGTCTACGAATTACGAATTTATTATGAATTAAAGGGTACCTGAGACACATGAAAAGAAAATTGTATACATACCTGGGGCTTCCTCCAGCCCCCTTCAGGCTAATCAGTCCCTCGCTGCCCTCCTCCGCCACCTGGATCTTCTGCTACAAGTCCTGGTAATTCAGCCAGTAAGCGCAGTCTGGCCGTGTGTCACTCCCACAGCCAGGAGCATTCTGCACCCGCGTAATAGTGCTGCGCAGGTGTAGTAAGCTCCCGGCGGCAGAGTGTGTGCATGCGCACTATGCCCGACTGGCTCAAGTACCTGAACCCATAGCAGAAGATCCAGGTGGTGGAGGAGGACAGCGAGGGACTGATTAGCCTGTAGGGGGCTGGAGGAAGCCCCAGGTATGTATAAAACTATAATTTCCTGTCTCAGATTTACTTTGTTACACAGTAGTACTATACTCTACATATGCACTCTCCACAGTGCTGCAGGGAATCCACTGAGAATGTTGTGCACATTAAACACAGAGGTGTTGTCTGTCACCCATAAACCTGGTTCAGATTGTAACTGAAGAATGTGTAATAGAGGAAGAATCTCCTCATTCTCCTGCAGAGTTACCTGCACATCACTCTTACATGTACCCACAGTCACATTGCCTTGGGCCTGATCCATGTTCAGATTGTGCATGAAGAATGTGTAATAGAGGAAGCATCCCTTCATTCCCCTGCAGTGCACCTGCACATCACTCTTACATCTATGACTAAGGCCTCTTTCCCACCAAGACGTTGCGTTTCAGGGGACGTTAAGGTCGCATAACGTGCCCCTAAAGCAACGCCTGGTGGTGTTGGAGGTGGACGCCAGAGTGAGCCGCGTTGTGCGGATGTTGATGCGCCCTTTTTGTCTCATACCTTGCGGGGACCACGTAATCGGAACACTTTGCATCACGTGGTCCCGCCAGCCAATCATCGGCCGCTCCAGGAAGAAAACACAGCAGAATTGATGGGAAGTCCGTCTCTTTTCAATGAATCGATTCAATGAATCGAGCCGAACTTCCCATCACTACACCGGCAGTGCAGTGAATATTAATTAGCCATGTGGCTAACAATAGCGGACTTTCCCCTCCTCCTCTCCTCCTCAAAAAAAAAAAAAAAACACAATACTGAGCATGTGCAAACAGTCTAATGTAGAACGCACAGCATGCTGCACTTTTAAATAATGTGCAGCGTTACAATGTAACGCAACGTGGGCACTGTGAACAGCCCATTGATTTTTTTCATTACTGTGAGTTGGGCTGCGTTACAGGCTGCGCCTGTAACACCTGTAACGTTCCACTGTGAAAACAGCCTAAAAGTATTAGAGGCAGAAGATCCGCCAATATCCAGGTAACTGGTATTGTTTAAAAAGGGAATAAATATGGCAGGCTCCATATCCCTCCCACTTCAGTTGTCTTTTAAAATTCCTAGGCGTTGGCAGTTAAGAGATGCATTTCATGTTACATACTTTCAATCAACAAGATTGTAATATGCAAATTAGAGGAGTCTCAGTCAGTGGAATCCTAACCTGAGGTGTCTGAGTCGGTGGATTTATGTACCGACTCCACGCTATCAATGAGCTCTTACATAGCACAGTGGACATCGTGGCTTCTTAACACATCCCTAGGATCTGACCGGGGCAACAAATAGCTGTAAATGTACACTCGATTGTGATCATCGCTTGATAGTAACATATCTTCAGCCTCAAGTGTAATAAGTCCATGAAAGATCTATTTATTCATATATATTTGTATGCGCATCTAACTGATCATCTTCTACCATGGCATATATTCTGCTTCAGATAGCCAGCAATGTAGCAGTGCAGGAACAGGCATGTCAGTCATTAGCATACATATGCAGTCAAAGTATGCAGCAGTGAAAAAAAGGCCCAAATGAGTAGTTAATAGCACATATTCAGTTTCAACAGTAAACCATCAGAAGTGCAGCAGTGCAAAAGCAGACCTGTCATTTCCTTTGCTATATCGATATAATCATAGGCGTCTCAGCACCTGTGTGTAGCATGACATCACTCATGTCAAATGTAGGAATTATTCTATGCCCATGTATATCCACTGCTTATCCAATAGGCTTCTATTGCTACACCTATGCAGATCTCAGAAGAGCCTACAAGTTTTGCTAGAACCTCAGGCTTCCACATCCTACCTCATTATTTTAAATATTAATTTGCCTTCTTAAAACAGAGGATATTTGCACTTATTAAAGGATACCCAAGGTGAATTGACCTGCACAAATACTGGCTAAAGACATTGACTGGAGTCTTCATGCCCTCATCTCCACCTGTACACTACTGTCTCCCCTAATTCCTGTGTAAAAGGCTCCACATGTCTGCCAAATCGCTGCGCAACTACTGCGCAAGTTCTTGCCCTGGAGACGCACGTCCTTGATCATGGCCCTGGAGGCGCGCGTCCTTGATCATGGCCCTGGAGACGCGCGTCCTTGATCATGGCCCTGGAGGCACTCTTTCTTGATCATGGCCCTGGAGGCACTCATTCTTGATCATGGCCCTGAAGGCACGTGTCCTTGATCATGGCCCTGAAGGCGCGCGTCCTTGATCATGGCCCTGGAGGCACTCATCCTTGATCATGGCCCTGGTGGCGCGCATCCTTGATCATGGCCCTGGAGGCACTCTTTCTTGATCATGGCCCTGGAGGCACTCATTCTTGATCATGGCCCTGAAGGCACGCGTCCTTGATCATGGCCCTGAAGGCGCGCGTCCTTGATCATGGCCCTGGAGGCACTCATCCTTGATCATGGCCCTGGTGGCGCGCGTCCTTGATCATGGCCCTGGAGGCACTCTTTCTTGATCATGGCCCTGGAGGCACTCATTCTTGATCATGGCCCTGAAGGCACGCGTCCTTGATCATGGCCCTGGAGGCGCGCGTCCTTGGTCATGGCCTTGGAGGCGCGCATCCTTGATCATGGCCCTGGAGGCACTCATTCTTGATCATGGCCCTGGAGGCGCGCGTCCTTGATCATGGCCCTGGAGGTGCGCGTCCTTGATCATGGCCCTGGAGGTGCGTGTCCTTGATCATGGCCCTGGAGGCGCACGTCCTTGATCATGGCCCTGGAGGCGCGCATCCTTGATCATGGCCCTGGAGGCGCGCGTCCTTGATCATGGCACTGGAGGCGCGCATCCTTGATCATGGCCCTGGAGGCACGCGTCCTTGATCATGGCCCTGGAGGCACTCATTCTTGATCATGGCCCTGAAGGCATGCGTCCTTGATCATGGCCCTGGAGGCGCGCGTCCTTGATCATGGCCCTGGAGGCGCGCATCCTTGATCATGGCCCTGAAGGCACTCATCCTTGATCATGGCCCTGGAGGCGCGCGTCCTTGATCATGGCCCTGGAGGCGCGCGTCCTTGATCATGGCCCTGGAGGCGCGCGTCCTTGATCATGGCCCTGGAGGCGCGCGTCCTTGATCATGGCCCTGGAGGCGCGCGTCCTTGATCATGGCCCTGGAGGCGCGCGTCCTTGATCATGGCCCTGGAGGCGCGCGTCCTTGATCATGGCCCTGGAGGCGCGCGTCCTTGATCATGGCCCTGGAGGCGCGCGTCCTTGATCATGGCCCTGGAGGCGCGCGTCCTTGATCATGGCCCTGGAGGCGCGCGTCCTTGATCATGGCCCTGGAGGCGCGCGTCCTTGATCATGGCCCTGGAGGCGCGCGTCCTTGATCATGGCCCTGGAGGCGCGCGTCCTTGATCATGGCCCTGGAGGCGCGCGTCCTTGATCATGGCCCTGGAGGCGCGCGTCCTTGATCATGGCCCTGGAGGCGCGCGTCCTTGATCATGGCCCTGGAGGCGCGCATCCTGGATCATGGCCCTGAAGGCACTCATCCTTGATCATGGCCCTGAAGGCACTCATCCTTCATCATGGCCCTGGAGACACGCATCCTTGATCATGGCCCTGGAGGTACGCATCCTTGATCATGGCCCTGGAGGCACTCATCCTTGATCATGGCCCTGAAGGCACTCATCCTTGATCATGGCCCTGAAGGCACGCATCCTTGATCATGGCCCTGGAGGTACGTATCCTTGATCATTGCCCTGGAGGTACGTATCCTTGATCATGGCCCTGGAGGCACTCATCCTTGATCATGGCCCTGAAGGCACTCATCCTTGATCATGGCCCTGAAGGCACGCATCCTTGATCATGGCCCTGGAGGTGTACGTATCCTTGATCATGGCCCTGGAGGCACGCATCCTTGATCATGGCCCCGAAGGCACTCATCCTTGATCATGGCCCTGAAGGCACGCATCCTTGATCATGGCCCTGGAGGTACGTATCCTTGATCATGCTCCCTTAGCCAAGAGCACTCTGCACATGTACAGTACGAGTCTTTACATAGTGCACATTCTAAGAGCGCTCCCGGCCACAGGAGCGTGATCAAGGATGCGTGCTGCTGGGCCAGTGCTTGCACAGTAGGGTGTGACCTGGCCGATTTGCAGGGCCTTTTGCACAGGAATGGAGGGGGGACAGCAATGCACTGGGGAGGGTATGAGGACACCTGCCCACACGTGCCTGTAGTCTGCATTTGTACAGGTCAGTCAATATGGTAGAAAGGGTAGGTTGTGGCGAGTGCACTACATACATAAGCTGTGCAACAACATGCAATGGAAATGGTGCAACATCCGGAATCAAAGTAGAAGTTCATTCAATTTTGCATCAAGAGAGAAAGCGATTCCAGGAGCAACTCAACTTTTAATCATCTTCTTTAAAAGACTATAGTAACGGCATAAAAAGATAAACATAGAAGCAAATATACTTATCAGGCCATTGCAGTGGAAAAGAGGTGCGGAGGTATAGTCAAGGTCAGTTAACCTCAGGTATCTTTTTAACCACTTGCCGACCGCACACTCATAACGTGCGTCGGCAAAGTGGCAGCTGCAGGACCAGCGACGCAGTACTGCGTCGCCAGCTGCAGCCTAATTAATCAGGAAGCAGCCGCTCGTACGAGCGGCTGCTTCCTGTCAAATCACGGCGGGGGGCTCCGTGAATAGCCTGCGGGCCGCCGATGGCGGCTCGCAGGCTAGATGTAAACACAAGCGGAAATAATCCGCTTTGTTTACATTTGTACGGCGCTGCTGCGCAGCAGCGCCGTAAGGCAGATCGGCGATCCCCGGCCAATCAGCGGCCGGGGATCGCCGCCATGTGACAGACCACATCCTGTCACTGGCTGCACAGGACGGATAGCGTCCTGTGCAGCCCGGAACACCAGGGGGAGGCAGCAGGTAGGAGAGGGAGGGGGAATTTCGTCGCGGAGGGGGGCTTTGAGGTGCCCCCCCCGCCACCCACAGCAGGCAGGAGAGATCAGACCCCCCAAGCACATCATCCCCATAGGGGGGAAAAAAGGGGGGCAATCTGATCTCCCTGCCTGCACCCTGATCTGTGCTGGGGGCTGCAGAGCCCACCCAGCACAGATCAATCAAACCAGCGCTGGTCCTTAAGGGGGGGTAAAGGGTGGGTCATCAAGTGGTTAAGCTTTTTTTGTGAGCAAGAAAGATCCCCTATTGTACCTGTAAGCCAGACACACATCAGAACTGCTGGAGTGCAAATTGTGCCTATATGGCCTATTACTTTAGAGTCTTACTAAATCAACATGCATATGGCAATTCTAGATTTGAGGCAAAATTATATTTATCATAGTTTTTTTTATTTATTTATTTGAAGCAGTTAATATCCTCATGGTTCTGCATCACCATGAGCACATCATGGAAGATCCTGTTTTTGCTCCGTTTCTAATTTCTTCAGTAGAGCCATCTAAAGCAGAAAAGACTTTCCATCCCTGCTAAAGCACCGATCAATTCACATTTTATCTGCAAAAAAATGTTTCAGGCAATGTCGTGCTGCTAACGGCTTATTTAGCCACAAGCGAAGATCTGGCAACTCTAACCAAAAACCGTCTGAAAAGATTTGGTGGCCAATGATGATGGAGTTGAAAATATTGCAGACTCTTGCATACTATTAGACAATTCAGGATAATCCCAGGCCAGGTGTGCACAGAGCTAGAACTCTGGGAGAGACCTACTGGTAGAATAATATGAAATCTGCTGTATGATACGTTAGCCTGTACCAATGAGCCCAACATTGCAACATCTGCAGTAATGATATGCATCTGACTGCTGGTCTCCTACTGGTTGTGTACAAGATCATTGGCCAGGCTGACCAATGAAAGAGAGGCAGGGGATTTTACTTGTACTGCGTAATGCAGATGTGTTGGCAGCTTCTCCCATTTAAATGAATTGACTTTGCCATCCCATATGACGTTATATTACGCAAAAGATACAATGTATGTAGTGCTAGTGAACGGTCATGTGACATTTTTGTTTTTGATTTTATAATAGCCAACTGCAATATTTTTGCATTGAAGATGCACAATAACATCTCCTCTTTAACAACCATCTATTAAACCTAGGTATCCCCAATGATTATTTATCTATTCATTCAGATAAAATCGGAAACTGCATTGGTACAGTCTAACAAATATGCAGAATTGTGTTAAAAATAAGGGGACAGTAATAAGCATTTCATTAGGACGTATTTTACTGTAACCGAATTAATCATCATAAATCCTTTTATTTCCCAGCCTGCTTAGCTGTATTGTCAAGCGAGTGAATGCTGTGGCTGTATATTGAGTCCTGGACTAGAATAGATCCGCTTGGTAAATCATATAGTCAATAATGACAAGCACTAGCAGTAACTGGGGCAGGCTCGTCACACTGGCACACTTTGCCCCTGGTCTGACCTCAACCTATACATGAACCTCATCCAATCTGGTAAATTCCTAATCCTCTCTGTGCGCTGCTTCTTGCGTAGAGTGACACAGGGCTGGGAGGAGATACAGAGTGACACACACAGAGAGATCACACAGTGTTATGTCCATTAATATCACATGCAGGTGACAGTCATGCACTAAGTACACCTAGCAAAGAGGAGACGTTTAGTTGCTGAATGGTTATATTTTGCATTCAGCTAATACTGCAGTATATCAGATATATATATATATATATATATATATATATATATATATATTTATAATGCGTAAGTGATTATTTGCGTAAAATTAAATATTACATTTCTTTAGCATTTTCCATCAGCCACAAGGTTCCAACGCCTGGTACACACAATTTTCTGTCACATTGATGGTCGAATCGATTATTTCCGACAGATCCGATCTGATTCTGATTGATTTTCCAATCACTTCTATACAAAATCGATCAGAAAAAAGATCGGACCTGTCGGAAATAATGAATTTGACCATCAATCTAATGGAAAATTGCATTGTGATCTAGGCATAAAATTACCAGAATGTTTGCAGATCTCTTGTTTGCAGCTAGATGGTCAGCGTGCTGTAAGTTCTCTGGTTTATGCACAAATTGCACCTGAATTTCCATCTTCCTGTATTAGCGATTTCCTGCCCATAGCTGAAGATGAAATGTTCGCATTGCCTTGGTTAGTGAGGACTGTGCAGGGGCAAAACCAGGATTTTCAAAGGGGGGATTCCTGAAAGCGGCATGTGGGCGTGGCCAAAACATGATGTGCGTGGAGCCAAATACTAGCAGTTTCTAGGCTAAATTGCACCCAGGGCGAGGGCGTAAAATGTGCCCCAATGTGGAGACAGGTATAGGTGCCCACAGTATAGGTAGCCAGCCGAGTATAGGTAGCCCATATAGTTGCCCCCAGTATAGGTTAGATAGGTATATGGCTCCAGTATAGGTTAGATAGGTATATGGCTCCAGTATAGATGAGATAGGTATATGGCTCCAGTATAGGTTAGATAGGTATATGCCCCAGTATAGGTTAGATAGGTATATGCCCCCCAGTATAGGTTAGATAGGTATATGCCCCAGTGTAGATTAGATAGGGATATGCCTCCAGTATAGGTTAGATAGGTATATGGCTCCAGTATAGGTTAGATAGGTATATGGCTCGAGTATAGGTTAGATAGGTATATGGCTCCAGTATAGGTTAGATAGGTATATGCCCCAGTATAGATTAGCTAGGTATATGCCCCTCAGTATAGCTTAGATAGGTATATGCCCCAGTATAGGTTAGAAAGGTATATGTCCCCCAGTATAGGTTAGATGGGTATATGTCCCCCAGTATAGGTTAGATAGGTATATGTCCCCAAGTATAGGTTAGATAGGTATATGCCCCAGTATAGATTAGCTAGGTATATGCCCCTCAGTATAGCTTAGATAGGTATATGCCCCAGTATAGATTAGATAGGTATATGCCCCAGTATAGAATAGATAGGTATATGGCTCCAGTATAGGTTAGATAGGTATATGGCTCCAGTATAGGTTAGATAGGTATGTGGCTCCTGTATAGGTTAGATAGGTATATGGCTCCAGTATAGGTTAGATAGGTATATGGCTCCAGTATAGGTTAGATAGGTATATACCCCCAGTATAGGTTAGATAGGTATATACCCCCAGTATAGATTAGATAGGTATATACCCCCCAGTATAGATTAGATAGGTATATGTCCCCCAGTATAGGTTAGATAGGTATATCCCCCCCCCCCCCCAGTATAGCTTAGATAGGTATATGCCCCAGTATAGGTTAGATAGGTATATGCCCCAGTATAGATTAGCTAGGTATATGCCCCTCAGTATAGCTTAGATAGGTATATGCCCTAGTATAGGCTAGATAGGTATATGTCCCCCAGTATAGGTTAGATAGGTATATGCCCCCCAGTATAGATTAGATAGGTATATGCCCCCCAGCATAGATTAGATAGGTATATGCCCCCCAGTATATATTAGATAGGTATATGCCCCTCAGTATAGCTTAGATAGCTATATGTCCCAGTATAGGTTAGATAGGTATATGCCCCAGTATAGGTTAGATAGGTATATGCCCCAGTATAGGTTAGATAGGTATATGTCCCCCAGTATAGGTTAGATAGGTATATGCCCCCCAGTATAGATTAGATAGGTATATGCCCCTCAGTATAGATTAGATAGGTATATGCCCCTCAGTATAGCTTAGATAGGTATATGACCCTCAGTATAGCTTAGATAAGTATATGCCCCAGTATAGGTTAGATAGGTATATTCCCCAGTATAGCTTAAATAGGTATATGCCCCAGTATAGGTTAGATAGGTATATGCCCCCCAGTATAGATTAGATAGGTATATGCCCCCCAGTATAGATTAGATAAATATATGCCACCCAGTATAGATTAGATAGGTAGATGCCTCCCAGTATAGATTAGATAGGTATATGCCCCTCAGTATAGCTTAGATAAGTATATGCCCCAGTATAGGTTAGATAGGTATATTCCCCAGTATAGCTTAAATAGGTATATGCCCCAGTATAGGTTAGATAGTGTCAAAGTGATATACTGACAGTAATGACTCAAGGCACACCTCTTAAAAGGACGGCTTGTTTATTTGTCATCAAGAAGCTTGTTGATGAGGCATGTGTAGGAGACAAATGCTACAATTTCACTAGTTACAACGACTTTTATCAGTTACAGTTATGCAAAAATATACATGCCTCTGGGCAGTTCAGGATGTCCATCAGTGTTACAAAAACCAATCACAGTTCAATAATCAGTGCAGACATGAAGCAGTTAACATTTAATTCTTAGAACTCTCCACCCATATTATAATGAGTTTCACCACCCACTGTTCTCTTACTCAACCTTCTGTTTAAGGTCACAAGGGGAAGTGGTTCAGTCTGGACAACACATCACTTGTCTAAATCTGTCCGTGGGGCCCCTTTTCCACTAAAAGTCAAGGAAGCTAGGACATTGCAAAATAACAGTAAATCTACTATTAGGACATGTTCAAGAGTAGCAAGTGTCCCTGAGCACGTACACATCATGTGGCCTTCTTCTAACAGAAATTGTTTATATATCACCAAATGGAGCTAATTTAAAACAAAGTGTCCTTTATATAAACCAGACAGGTATCACAGCTTTGTCACTCCCTCCTCTAGTTCATCCCTGTGAACTACTTATATTAAAAAGTTTTTATCACAGTATTCTTGTAGTCAGGGCCTCCAGCTATATCACCTCTGGCTCTATTCTTGTAGTCAGGGCCTCCAGCTATATCACCTCTGGCTCTGTGGTACATATGTTGTAGTGCCATCCTCTTCACCTTAATAAGAGCCACCTTTTTGGCTAAGAACTCATCTTAAGGCAGTGCATCCTCTTCACCTTAATAAGAGCCACCTTTTGGCTAAAAACTCCTCTTAAGGCGGTGCATTCTGGTGGAACGTTTATTATGGGTCCTGCCAGGATGTATCAAATAGATTCCTTTTGATCCTTTCAAGTAAAGCAGGTGATGATGTCAGGACAAGAGTGCTCTTTTAACGATCTGTAGTGATGCAATCGTAGAGCGATGTCTTACTAAGGATTCAGCCGTCTTTGTCTTTCCCAGCTGGGGTCTTTCTTCCCTTGCACCCTTAGGACCTCTTGCTTTTTATTGTAAAACAGTATGAACATGAGGTAGATTTCAAATCAGGAGGTAGAATTCATACCACAGGCCTTAATCCATAAGTGTCTTCTTGGTGATAAGCTGAGGCACAACATGTCTTGTTGAGGTAGAAGGGTAGAACCATAGGGAGATACAACAATAAAGCATAAAGAAGGAAAAAGGTTTTTTTTTTTTTGTTTTTTTTGTTTTTTTTTTTACACATTGCAAATGCCGTCTCTTTTAATCTCTTATTTTTTTTTATATATATATGTTTGTATGATTATTATAAAGTATAACACCAAGTAAGTATAGTAGCAATTAAATCACAATAATAAGTTGATTTAGTAGGGGATTACAATACCTAACAAACCTACCCTTTCATCCATGACAGACTTCTCCCGCCCCTCACCTGGTAGTCTGACCACCAGCTGCATAGTTCAGGATAAGCCTGTATTGATTATATTGGTTTCATTCATACCTAGGTTATATGGTTCTCTCCTTTCATGGAGGGCTTCTTCTACTTCCATTTACTCATTTCCATGCACTTCCTTTTAACTAAGGGAACATGAGAAAGTTTATACTACCCATATAACATTTAGATATATTCTTCATCTTGTGAAACTACCACCAAAACATCCCTGAGTTTCTGTTGTTTCTTACTCATTCTAGCACCTAATCTTTTGATTTTACAAAACACAAGTACCTGGAAAATGTATAGTACACATGTAAGGACAATGAGCACCACTACTGGATGGAGCATGAGGTTCAGAAAGGCACTTGCCTTTGGACTATACCCAAATAGACTTTCCCACCATGATATTTTAGCATCCTGTTCTAGAGCATGTGAGACTTGCACTAGTTTCTCACGATCGTGCTCCAAACGCACTGTTGCTTGCCTTTCTGAAGCTCTGAGTGTTTTTATGATCTCATCTTCCCTCCCAAAATCCAATAACCATCCTTTCAATTCTGCTCCAAATCCTAAAGGAATTTTTTGTAAACGGACAGGTGTATCAGGCTTGATGTCTAGTCTTTTTTCAGGTGTTATGGGTGTACGTCCCTTCTGCTGTGCCAGATCAACTCCCAGGACTGGGCCAGTGGTACAGTACACCCCTCTGGTCAGTGTTCCACTCTGAGTACAATTGAATGTATATACTGCATAAGAGGTGGCATTTTCCATTTGATACCAGCACCAATAACCCTGTCCTAGGTACTTCATCCGGCTCGGCATCTTCTCTTTTGCATCCATCAAGCATGATCCTTCCTCATCCCAACATTGTTGCCTTATAATCCTGTTTTGCTGTCCTTGACATAACAGTACATTTTCCTTTCTCCAACACCCATCTGTGTCTAACAACCTGGGCTCACCTTCTTCATAAATCATTATGTCATGGTTTACTCTGGGAAGCAAAACTACACCTGCTGACAAAACAGAACCCAAATTTACCACTGTATAAGCTTGATGCTCCTCACCTGCAACTGGCACTAAGGACGAAATAGTGCATGTGAGGTTTTGACACCCATGGAATTGAGTAAGCCACCATTTTTCATGCGTCATTGCAAATTTAGGAACAGATCTCTCAGCTTGTCTACGCAAATTTATGGGAAAGTGACCAGCATGCAGTGAGGTTATCATTAGCTTTAGATCCTGTGATAGTTCAGATTGAACCTGTGTACAAGATAATGCTAATTGGACTTCTTCCTGTTGTTTAACCAGACCTGCTACTAACCCTTTAAATTTCTGCTTCATTACCTCTGACAGTGAGGCTGTAGCATCAATGTGATCATGTTGTAGATTTTCTAACACATGATTTATATCTAACTGAGTTTTCACTCCCTCCCCTACATGTTGAGCCAGCCCTCCAAGTTTATTTCTTAATACTTCTAAATCCATAGTATTTAAGGCCCCTAGACCAAGACCTCCTGCCCCCAGAGCTTTATCCATCAAATCCCTTTTAGACTTATGGTGACTATACCCCGATTCCAACCATCCTTTCAACATGTAGATCTGATTTTTAATATATACACCACACCTCTTGTCCCACATATCTACCCTAAAATCAGTTAAAGTTACTCTCCACGTGTACAAAACAAACTTTGTATCCAACAATACTGCCCAAGGTGAGGCCAGTTGAGGGACTATTAGGTCTGCCATCTTGACAGCTGGGACTTTACATATATTTGGATTCATTTTTACAGGGACCACAACATCCTTTTCTCTTTCCACCCGGACTATAGTTGCACATACCTGGCCTCTCCCTTCCCATGTATACCACCCTCGTTTATTTATTGATGGATTGTTCACACCAGGGACTGGACTTTCTCTGTTCAACTGGACAGATTGGGTAAAAGTCCAGCATCCTTCATCTGATTCGTCGCAGAAAGGCCAAACAAATGGTCCATCCAAGTTTAAATCCAAATCTAACTCATAGCCATGAGGGTCTTTCCAGTCTGTGGTGTGATACAATCCTCTCAATCCTTCAGACATGGGAACCCCATACATCCATTCATTTACCTTTGGTGTGTCTATTCCATTACACAGTACTTCCCATTTCCACGGGTTTGGTCCATTAAAGACAAGAGATTGGTTAGATGCCCAATGTGCTGTGTCAATAATATAGTGCCCCTCAATGTCTGATGTACAGGCTTCTCTCATGATCCTCATCATATACTGTTGTACTGTTACACCTTCTTTTGGAGTGATATGCTCAAATCTCTTATTTTTAGCATCTGTTTGTACGTGCAACACCAGGGTGCTTGCATATGCATTAAGTCTAACTTTCTCATTATGTGTGTACCAAGTGGCCTGTTGGACTATACTGCAGTTGAGTCCAAATATAATTCTCTCTTGCGTCAGGTATGTAAGTGGATCTACAGTTCCAAAGTACTCAGGGACTCGAGTAAGCAAGAACTCCATGATTCCATCTGCTGGATCATAACATTTATTTAATAGAGTACCTTGCACGGGTTCAGGTTGGTCATAGAATATTTTCCTATATTGTCTTGTCTCACCCACATTATATACCACATATACTATATACCAGTCATCATACCCTCCTCTTGTTGGGTCCTCAGGATGTAACCTGTCTTTCTCACACCTTACTACCATCAAGTCATCTGATCTCCCATTGTCTAAATCAGTAGATAAGTCTTTTAAATCGTCACTGTCAAGTATCTCAGAATCTGGGTTGTCTGTATCTGCAGTAAAAATCCCTGGCATAGTACATGTGTCTATTTCTGGGTCCTCATCTGCCTCACAGTCAGGGACAAGTCTATCTTGAACATATGTCAAAAAGAAAGTGATCTCTGGTTTCCCACCCAGCCTTTTTTTTAAATGCTCCTGAAACGGAGGAATCATTCTGTGGTACATGGTATTACACAGTTCGTCCAAGGTATGCCAGTATGTGTCTATCACCAGGGGTGGATGAATTGGCCTAGCGTGCTCAAAATAGTGCAGGCTAGTAGGACTCATTCCCTTAGTACCATGTACATGCATATACCCTCGGTAAAAAAGTGGATATCTTGGCACTAGTCTCCCTTGTTTACATTCAACCTTATGCAAGTGGGCAGGATCCCAGCCTTGTGGTTTCACCCCCCACTTACCATATGATGCTGGTGGCACCCAAGGTTGCTGGTGGTGGCTAGAGGTAGTTTGTCCCTCAGCACCTTTGAATATACATGACAAACAACATGCAAGACAGACTAACATAAATGCCCCTGGTGGCATGTTTGCATTAATCACTTTTGCGTATCTTCTTGCAATGAGAAGCATGGATCCAGGGAATTTTTCCTTCCAATTTTACTGAAGTAGAGGTGGTTAATAGGACTTGGTAAGGTCCGTCAAACCTGCTTTCCAACCCTTTCCTTTGGAATCTTTTTACTACCACCCAGTCTCCAGGTTTCAGTGAATGGGATCCTGTATCGGACTCAGGATCTGGAATAGAGGAGAAAACTTGTCCATGCAATTTTGTAAGCAAATTATGTAACTCTTGTACATACATTTTCAGTGAGCAATGCATCATTTTCATTTCCTGTGGGAAGAATAGACCCGTGGGTGCTGGTCTCCCAAACAAAATTTCATAAGGGGTGAGTTTCTCTGGACCCCTAGGTGTATGCCTCATTGATTTCAGGACCAGTGGCAAAGCCTGTATCCATGTAAGAAAAGGCCCAATTTGTATTTTTGTGGGCACTGTTTCTAACAATGGGTATGTAATCCCTCCTAGTCCCACAGCATTTGTTGAACCTTGTATGGGTAGTTCAATTTCATTAGATCGCAGCACTGATCGTGAGGCTCCTGTATCTAAAAGACAATTTACAGTTTGGTCATTAAGCTTCATTTCCACATAAGCATTTCCTTTGCCTGTGGTGGAAATGACAGGCAGAGCGGTTAGTCAGTCAGATGAAGAGTTGGGCACTATGTCAGTGTCCTTATTCTTCTGTGTCATGTTATGTTTTCCCTGAGGTGTGTAGTTACACTGTTTGATGAGATGTCCTGGGTCCCCACATCTATAGCACACCCGTGGTCGCCTACGGGGTGGGGGTGGCTCCCTTTGTGTCTCCCTCAATTCATCCCCTCCACTTACAATACAAATTTTCTGAGGCTTTTTTTCCTCTGCATCCAGTATGTTTCTCTCTATGGCTGTAGCCAGAGATAACAAAGAGGAGAGCGGTTTGTCTCTCCAATCTGGATTGGCAATCATCAATTTTTCTCGAATTTTACCTTTCAGCCCTGTCATGAAATTATGCAGTACCACTGGTTTAAGGTCTTCACTAGTGATGTTACACCCAGCTGATTCGATTGCTTGTTTAAACTTATTGTAATAAGCCATGCAATCCTCATTTGCAGCTTGGGTCACAGAGGATACATTGGACCATGATTGAGGGGGGTAAACAGTTTTGATCAATGTGGCAAGGGCACTTGTCCAAAAGTGTCCTTCCTCACTTGAGTCCTGTGCTACCTCCCTTGGGATAAATGTTTTGCTGACTACTTCCTCAAGATCCCCCTCCCCACACACTCGTTTGATAATTTGGAACATGTCACCCCATGTAGCTTTGTAGCATGTCTGAGTATCTACTATTTCCTTTGCAAACTTAGCTGGATCAGTTCTTGGATGGGGTATGGTACTCAGGAGTCCCTTCATTTCTGCGGGAGTCCAGGGTATATGGTGTCTAACAGTACCTGTCTGGTTACCCTGATTATCTGATAGCACTTGCTCTCTAACGGGGAATAAAAGCTCAGGTGAACAAGGACCCTCTTCCCAACTAGGAGCAGCAGGAGATCGTGACAGGTTGACACTGCTCCTTGGCCTACTTGAAGTTTGCTGTATCTGTGGTTGATTAAGGAGACTTATGTCATTTTTAAAAGGGTTAGTGTCACTTACCCTGCATGGCTGGCTGTTGGTGTTGCCTGGCTGTTGCTGCGGTGTTAAAGGGATTGTATTTGGATTTAACTGTAAAGTGCCTTGAAAAGTGCCGCTTAGACCACCAGGGTGGGCCATTTCCATACCTCCATTCCCAAGGATGGGTGTGGGTGTAGATTCAAGATCAATGAGAGGGGGTGCCACCTCCCCTCCTGGGTTGTAGTGGTTCAGATGTTGTTGCCACCCAGGTGATGGCAAGCTTGGTAGTCTCACCATGCTAGTGGATTGTGAGGATAGTGGAGCATGACAGAGACTAGATTCATTGCTTGTCTGGGATGGAAATGAGGGGTAAGCCAGGGGTGACAGTTGAAATTGCCAGGGGTAATTGCTAGCACCATCAATATGAGCTGGCATTCGCCCATAAAGGGGCAAATATGGACTACCATTCAACATATGCTGAAGGGGAAGTGGCCTGTCATATGGGGCTGGGGTATATTCATGGGGAATACTCCCTACTACTTTACTTGTTCCATACGCTGGTGGTGGTGTTTCCTCCCTTAGCTGTGTAGGAGCTGTGGGTTTGTTTAACTCATTAGTCAGTCCTGAATACAACGAGGATTGGCATACAGATGTAGAGTCATCTCTCTCTCTGTCAGGTTGTATGTGGGCCAGCCTGTCACTGCTACTGTGTGTTGTCTCTAATGAGGTCTGCGTTAGCTGTCTGTTGTCGCTGTGTGCCTGTACTTCCTCTTTCTTAGTGAGATCACCTGGTGGCTGTGTGTCAGCACTGTCATCAAGAGCTTCTGCAGCAGCTCTGTGTTTCACATGCTGAGACACGGCCTTATCAGTCCGCCTACGAGAAGACCCGGACATAAGTGCTGTCCAAGCCTGGTGTGCTCCCATATCCAGCACATCAGTGTCTTCAGTCCCCTCATCTTCTAGCCGTGGTGACCCTCCTGTGCCTGATTGTTTTACTGTCATGATGGTGACGTCTTCGGATCGGCGAATCGCCTCCATCATCCACCTACTCCATGCTTCTCGCTCGTTTGGGCGAGTCATCCTCACCCTGTGGACATCCCACAAATTTTCCCACATCTTTGGTTTAAAAGTTCCCTTTCTGGCATATTTCTGGTTAGTCCATCGCTCCCAGTCCTCCAAGTATCGGGAGACCCACGGTCCATACTTGCTACACATCTCTTCTCGCGGCGTCAAATGCTGCGGCTCACCGCGATTTGACGCTCGCTTCTGAGCAATTGAATTCCCCATAGTATGGACTATGTGTTCCCCTTGAATTCCAAGCAATTCTCACACCAGAGATGGCCAATCTCTGGTTTCGCCTGGGAGCAACTTGAGCAACAGGTTCTCTCCCTGTTGCTACCGTGTGAACCACTAAGCACACTGGAGTCAGCCAATCCCGTCACCCCTCTGTTGATTTTCACAAGGGTCAGCAAGGTTTTACTGATGTTATTCAGCAATATTGTGCTCACTCCAGCACGTAGTAGAGGGAGTCACAATAGTCACACTGTCTCACGTGGTCTGGCAAGTAGCAAGGTTTTATGTTTGTCCTTGCTGCCCAACAGGTCACCCGATCCTTTACTGTCGCCCAGTAGGCATTGGTCTGGTGAACATTGCCAACCCTGAGAAATCCAAACTGCAATAATTGTGCGGGTGACAAGCACTTAGATCTGGCTGAGTGGACCCTTCACTGGCTTGGTCTGACAGAGGGTCCCCTCCCGATGGACTAACCTCAACACCACCATTTACAACCTCTATTGAATGGCAACTGACCGAGTCTAACTGATTGGGCTCGTTTCTGAAGTGGCACTGAGTTTGCTCTCCTGATGCCCTGATACCAACACCGAACCTCAATGCTCTCTCTGACTCAGCCCTGGTTCCGTATACTTCAACCAAATCAGGACAACACAACTCCCTCCAGCGACAATAACACCAGGAAACCACTAGAAACACCACAGCGCAGGCTGCAACAGCAAACCCATAAGTCCACACACCACAGCCTTGCTCAGAATAGGGTGTATATTCTATGGTCATTTAGTCAAAGGAAGAAACCTGCTAGTGGCATCACCAGTCTAGCCAGTAATTTATGCAAAATTCATATTTACAGATTTTCGGGTTTTTGAATTATTTGAGCCCGTCTAGCCCTTAGGTAGCGCTCAACACTTTCCTGCACCTGTGGGATAGGGTGGTGGCAGGGAGCAATTATTGGCAAACTCTCAAACTCGTCAGATTCCTCTGAGCTTTTTGAGTCCTGTGCTTGTTCTCCAGGTATCTGGGGATTGGATAGGTTCCAGGGTGCATTCAGCACTTGCCAAAATTTAATGCCTAATTCGCTGCACTCCCAGGGCGCTGAATACAAAGAGAATGTATAGCTGACTGGTGGCTGCAGCGAGCCAGGTGGCTTGTAAGATTCTATCACAACTGGCTTACGTTTATCTAGAAAGGTGTTTGGGATACCACAGGTTATTCTTCTTCTGACCAAATAACCAACAATACTAAATATTTTTCGTAACGGTGTTAGGCACTCAGGACATGTATAAAATTTCCTATACAGTGTTGTACAAGCCGGACACAAAGCTGGTAAATTCACTCTCCTCCTCTCCATTCATCACCCCAGTGCACCGCAGTGATTGGCTGGCTAAATGCCTTCCAACGCGATGTATCACTGATATTTTATGCTATTAAGGTGATCAATGGAAAGGAGAAAACGACTCACCAACACATACTGGTGAACACAATGATCAGCACTAAGTGCAAGCACTTATATCTTGACCAACCAAATACTTTCACTATATGCAACAGAAACTTCATAGGAACAACACAGTTTGACCTTATTTTCAGATTACACCCTGCCGTGAACACTTCGTGTCCCTATATGTTAATTTACTAACATTACTGATAGTCAGCGATACTAATTAAGAATCCTATTTTGCTCTAAAGTTCTATTAGGGATGTCCGAAGTGTCTCAACAGTATGTATCCTGAGGCAATGCTTAGAACACAAATAATGGCATGAGTCATTCACACATTTACATCAGAAACTGCAGTACAGTAATATATCACTTATGCTTATTCTCTATATTTTTCAAGAAGTTTTAAATCAGGATGATACCATTTATTGGCTAACTACAAATGAATAAGAATAAACAAGCTTTCGGCCTTGCAGCCTTCGTCAGGTTTATATCCTGTTAGTTTGCAAGCTGGTGGTACAGACAGCTTATATACATGCAACATCAAAAGGAAAAACAGATATTTTTCAAGCATAAATACATCATTAAGATGCCTTAATACAAACAGACCATCTAAATGGGGTAAGATAAGGATCCTTGTTTACTTTACTTTATTGCTCCCAGACCTGGTATTAGGATTGACCCAGAGGTATCGTAAATTCTTAGTTCACAAGTTCAGCTAGGGTGGCTGAGACAGTTCATATATCATCCATCTCATACCAATATAGAAAGTTGTTGTCCTTATTCAGACCCTTCTGCACAGCTTTGAAACAATTTATAAATTTTGTTTCTGCTATTAATCGGTCATTTGACGTTTTGAAGCCGCCCTTCAGGGCAGTGACACGAAGATCATCCATGCTGTGTCCGTTGGACCGAAAGTGTGTAGCAACTGGGAGTCCAGATTTGGTATCATTAATAGTGTGCCTGTGTCCATTCATACGTTTGCGCAGAGTTTGTCCAGTTTCTCCCACGTACATAACATTGGGGCATTTAGCACACATGATCAGATGTACCAGATTGGTGGACCCACAAGAAAATTTACCTTGTATTCTGTACTCCTGTTGTGAACCTGGTATCGTTACCCTGTCAGTGGAGTAAATGTGTCTGCAGGTCCCACATATTTTTTGTCGGCAGGGTGATGTTCCGTTTTGTTGAGGCCTATTCAAAGAGCTCCTGACAATCATCTGTTTTAGATTGTGTGGTTGCCGATATGACAAGAGTGGAGGTTTAGGGAATATCGTTCTCAGTCTGTGATCCTTGTGTAAAATGGGATGAAGTTCCTTAGCAATCCTCCTTAAGATTTCCAGGTGTGGGTTGTAGGTGACAACCAAAGGGACACGTTCCTCTTTCTGGTTTTGCTTATATTTCAGGAGTTCAGTCCTGGGGATGTTGCTGGCTTTCCTGATTTGGGCCTCAGCCATGGGAGGACTGTAACCTTGTTTAATGAAAGTGCTCTTAAGGTGATCCAGGTGCTTGTCTCTGTCCATCCTGTCAGAACAAATCCGGTTGTACCTTATAGCTTGGCTGTAAATTATAGAGTTCTTAATGTGCTTGGGATGAAAACTGTCATATCTTAGGTATGTGGGACGGTCTGTAGGTTTGCGATACACAGAGGTTTGTATGTTGTTACCCCTGATGTATATGGTGGTGTCCAGAAAGTTAATCTCTGTGTGAGAGTAGGTAAGTTTCAATTTGATTGTAGGATGGAAGGCATTGAAGTTCCTGTGGAACTGGAGAAGATCATCCTCACTTGCGGACCAGATGATTAAAATATCATCAATGAAGCGGAAGTAGGCCAAGGGTTTTATGCCACATGCATTGAGGTATTCCTCTTCGATTTTGGCCATGAATAGATTTGCATACTGTGGAACGAATCGCGAACCCATTGCCACGCCCATCTGCTGTAAATAGAGGTCCTGTCCAAAAGTGAAATAATTATGAGTGAGAATGAATTTGATCAGTCCAGTAATAGGCTTTACAGGTATGCCCTGACCCTGAAGATATTTACGGCAGGCCGCAATACCATCATCATGGGGAATGTTCGTGTACAGGGACTCCACGTCCATCGTGGCCAGTATGGTTCCCTCAGGTACTTACCTACTCTCACACAGAGATTAACTTTCTGGACACCACCATATACATCAGGGGTAACAACATACAAACCTCTGTGTATCGCAAACCTACAGACCGTCCCACATACCTAAGATATGACAGTTTTCATCCCAAGCACATTAAGAACTCTATAATTTACAGCCAAGCTATAAGGTACAACCGGATTTGTTCTGACAGGATGGACAGAGACAAGCACCTGGATCACCTTAAGAGCACTTTCATTAAACAAGGTTACAGTCCTCCCATGGCTGAGGCCCAAATCAGGAAAGCCAGCAACATCCCCAGGACTGAACTCCTGAAATATAAGCAAAACCAGAAAGAGGAACGTGTCCCTTTGGTTGTCACCTACAACCCACACCTGGAAATCTTAAGGAGGATTGCTAAGGAACTTCATCCCATTTTACACAAGGATCACAGACTGAGAACGATATTCCCTAAACCTCCACTCTTGTCATATCGGCAACCACACAATCTAAAACAGATGATTGTCAGGAGCTCTTTGAATAGGCCTCAACAAAACGGAACATCACCCTGCCGACAAAAAATATGTGGGACCTGCAGACACATTTACTCCACTGACAGGGTAACGATACCAGGTTCACAACAGGAGTACAGAATACAAGGTAAATTTTCTTGTGGGTCCACCAATCTGGTATATCTGATCATGTGTGCTAAATGCCCCAATGTTATGTACGTGGGAGAAACTGGACAAACTCTGCGCAAACGTATGAATGGACACAGGCACACTATTAATGATACCAAATCTGGACTCCCAGTTGCTACACACTTTCGGTCCAACGGACACAGCATGGATGATCTTCGTGTCACTGCCCTGAAGGGCGGCTTCAAAACGTCAAATGACCGATTAATAGCAGAAACAAAATTTATAAATTGTTTCAAAGCTGTGCAGAAGGGTCTGAATAAGGACAACAACTTTCTATATTGGTATGAGATGGATGATATATGAACTGTCTCAGCCACCCTAGCTGAACTTGTGAACTAAGAATTTACGATACCTCTGGGTCAATCCTAATACCAGGTCTGGGAGCAATAAAGTAAAGTAAACAAGGATCCTTATCTTACCCCATTTAGATGGTCTGTTTGTATTAAGGCATCTTAATGATGTATTTATGCTTGAAAAATATCTGTTTTTCCTTTTGATGTTGCATGTATATAAGCTGTCTGTACCACCAGCTTGCAAACTAACAGGATATAAACCTGACGAAGGCTGCAAGGCCGAAAGCTTGTTTATTCTTATTCATTTGTAGTTAGCCAATAAATGGTATCATCCTGATTTAAAACTTCTTGCTTTTACTGATGGCTAACACGGTACAATACCCTACTGCTACTACTATATTTTTCAAGCAGCAAGCTAGTTAACAAAAAGACACGGTATGCACACAGGAAAAAAGTTATAAAACATACCAGAACATACCACATTCTAGGAGGAAGCCGTCAGAAGGTGATCCATATCAGATATCGGCCGAGCAGAGGATGAATTCGTACGCAGCACAGGGGTGCAATATCAGATTTAAGGTAATAACGCTCACCTTTTACAGCGCTGTGAAGATCCAATATTTGGACCCCTGAGCTGATGCTAGTCCGGTCTCCGCTCTCCCAAAATCAAAAGGATCCCTTCAGAGATGTGCCACAAAGTCAATTTATAGTTCTAATTGCCCGCATTCTCCACCAAAAACTGTCAAAGTGATATACTGACAGTAATGACTCAAGGCACACCTCTTAAAAGGACGGCTTGTTTATTTGTCATCAAGAAGCTTGTTGATGAGGCATGTGTAGGAGACAAATGCTACAATTTCACTAGTTACAACGACTTTTATCAGTTACAGTTATGCAAAAATATACATGCCTCTGGGCAGTTCAGGATGTCCATCAGTGTTACAAAAACCAATCACAGTTCAATAATCAGTGCAGACATGAAGCAGTTAACATTTAATTCTTAGAACTCTCCACCCATATTATAATGAGTTTCACCACCCACTGTTCTCTTACTCAACCTTCTGTTTAAGGTCACAAGGGGAAGTGGTTCAGTCTGGACAACACATCACTTGTCTAAATCTGTCCGTGGGGCCCCTTTTCCACTAAAAGTCAAGGAAGCTAGGACATTGCAAAATAACAGTAAATCTACTATTAGGACATGTTCAAGAGTAGCAAGTGTCCCTGAGCACGTACACATCATGTGGCCTTCTTCTAACAGAAATTGTTTATATATCACCAAATGGAGCTAATTTAAAACAAAGTGTCCTTTATATAAACCAGACAGGTATCACAGCTTTGTCAATAGGTATATGCCCCCCAGTATAGATTAGATAGGTATATGCCTCCCAGTATAGATTACATAGGTATATGCCCCCCAGTATAGATTAGATAGGTATATGCCCCCCAGTAGAGATTAGATAGGTATATGCCCCCCAGTAGAGATTAGATAGGTATATGCCCCTCAGTATAGCTTAGATAGGTATATGCCCCAGTATAGGTTAGATAGGTATATGCCCCAGTATAGGTTAGACAGGTATATGCCCCAGTATAGGTTAGATAGGTATATGCCCCAGTATAGGTTAGATAGGTATATGTCCCCCAGTATAGGTTAGATAGGTATATGCCCCCAGTATAGGTTAGATAGGTATATGCCCCCCAGTATAGATTAGATAGGTATATGCCCCTCAGTATAGCTTAGATAGGTATATGCCCCAGTATAGGTTAGATAGGTATATGCCCCAGTATAGGTTAGATAGGTATATGCCCCAGTATAGGTTAGATAGGTATATGCCCCCCAGTATAGATTAGATAGGTATATGCCCCCCAGGATAGATTAGATAGGTATATGCCCCCCAGTATAGATTACATAGGTATATGCCCCCCAGTATAGATTAGATAGGTATATGCCCCTCAGTATAGCTTAGATAGGTATATGCCCCAGTATAGATTAGATAGGTATATGCCCCAGTATAGGTTAGATAGGTATATGCCCCAGTATAGATTAGCTAGGTATATGCCCCTCAGTATAGCTTAGATAGGTATATGCCCCTCAGTATAGCTTAGATAGGTATATGCCCCAGTATAGGCTAGATTGGTATATTCCCCAGTATAGCTTAAATAGGTATATGCCCCAGTATAGGTTAGATAGGTATATGCCCCCCAGTATAGATTAGATAGGTATATGCCCCCCAGTATAGATTACATAGGTATATGCCCCCCAGTATAGATTATATAGGTATATGCCCCCTAGTATAGATTAGATAGGTATATGCCCCTCAGTATAGCTTAGATAGGTATATGCCCCAGTATAGATTAGCTAGGTATATGCCCCTCAGTATAGCTTAGATAGGTATATGCCCCTCAGTATAGCTTAGATAGGTATATGCCCCAGTATAGGCTAGATTGGTATATTCCCCAGTATAGCTTAAATAGGTATATGCCCCAGTATAGGTTAGATAGGTATATGCCCCCCAGTATAGATTAGATAGGTATATGCCCCCCAGTATAGATTACATAGGCATATGCCCCCCAGTATAGATTATATAGGTATATGCCCCCTAGTATAGATTAGATAGGTATATGCCCCTCAGTATAGCTTAGATAGGTATATGCCCCAGTATAGGTTAGATAGGTATATGCCCCAGTATAGGTTAGATAGGTATATGCCCCAGTATAGGTTAGATAGGTATATGCCCCAGTATAGGTTAGATAGGTATATGCCCCAGTATAGGTTAGATAGGTATATGCCCCAGTATAGGTTAGATAGGTATATGCCCCAGTATAGGTTAGATATCCCCCAGTATAGGTTAGATAGGTATACGCCCCCCAGTATAGATTAGATAGGTATATGCCCCTCAGTATAGCTTAGATAGGTATATGCCCCAGTATAGGTTATATAGGTATATGCCCCAGTATAGGTTAGATAGGTATATGCCCCCCCAGTATAGATTAGATAGGTATATGCCCCCCAGTATAGATTAGATAGGTAGATGCCCCCCCCCCCAGTATAGATTAGATAGGTAGATGCCCCCCCACAGGGGCGTAACTAGAAATCACTGGGCCCCCTTGCGAATATTTGGATGGGGCCCCCCCCATAGGTGCCAAATAATCGTAATGGGGCAGCGTTTCACTGTAAATTAATTGTAAAGTGGGCAGCATTTTACCAGACAATCATAATGTGGGCAGAGTTCACCAGAAAATCGTAATGTGGGCCTTTAGAAAATCATAATGTGGGCAGAGTTCACCAGAAAATCGTAATGTGGGCAGAGTTCACCAGAAAATCGTAATGTGGGCAGAGTTCACCAGAAAATCGTAATGTGGGCAGAGTTCACCAGAAAATCCTAATGTGGGCAGCAGTCACCAGAAAATCGCAATGTGGGCACCAGTCACCAGAAAATCCTAATGTGGGCAGCAGTCACCAGAAAATCCTAATGTGGGCAGCAGTCACCAGAAAATCCTAATGTGGGCAGCGGTCACCAGAAAATTGTAACGTGGGCAGCAGTCACTAGAAAATCGTAACGTGAGCAGCAGTCACCAGAAAATTGTAACGTGGACAGCATTCACCAGACAATCGTAATGTGGGCAGCGTTCACCAGAATATCGTAATGTGGGACAGAAAATCGTAATGTGGACAGAGTTCACCAGAAAATCGTAATGTGGGCAGTGTTCACCAGAAAATTGTAACATGGACAGCATTCACCAGACAATCGTAACGTGGGCAGTGTTCACCAGACAATCGTAACGTGGACAGCATTCACCAGACAATCGTAACGTGGGCAGCGTTCACCAGAAAATCGTAACGTGGACAGCATTCACCAGACAATCGTAACGTGGGCAGTGTTCACCGGAAAATCATAATGTGGGCCAGAAAATCGTAATGTGGGCAGAGTTCACCAGAAAATCGCAATGTGGGCGTCAGTCACCAGAAAATCGCAATGTGGGCAGCAGTCACCAGAAAATTGTAACGTGGACAGCATACACCAGAAAATCGTAATGTGGGCAGCATACACCTGAAAATCGCAATGTGGGCAGCATACACCTGAAAATCGCAATGTGGGCAGCAGACACCTGAAAATCGCAATGTGGGCAGCAGACACCTGAAAATCGCAATGTGGGCAGCAGTGACCAGAAAATCGTAATGTGGGCAGCAGACACCAGAAAATCGTAATGTGGGCAGCAGACACCAGAAAATCGTAATGTGGGCAGCAGACACCTGAAAATCGTAATGTGTGCAGCAGACACCTGAAAATCGTAATGTGGGCAGCAGACACCTGAAAATCGCAATGTGGGCAGCAGACACCTGAAAATCGCAATGTGGGCAGCAGACACCTGAAAATCGCAATGTGGGCAGCAGACACCTGAAAATCGCAATGTGGGCAGCAGACACCTGAAAATCGCAATGTGGGGAGCAGACACCTGAAAATCGCAATGTGGGCAGCAGACACCTGAAAATCGCAATGTGGGCAGCAGACACCTGAAAATCGCAATGTGGGCAGCAGACACCTGAAAATCGCAGTGTGGGCAGCAGACACCTGAAAATCGCAATGTGGGCAGCAGACACCTGAAAATCGCAATGTGGGCAGCAGTGACCAGAAAATCGTAATGTGGGCAGCAGACACCTGAAAATCGCAATGTGGGCAGCAGACACCTGAAAATCGTAATGTGGGCAGCAGACACCTGAAAATCGCAATGTGGGCAGCAGACACCTGAAAATCGCAATGTGGGCAGCAGACACCTGAAAATCGCAATGTGGGCAGCAGTGACCTGAAAATCGTAATGTGGGCAGCAGACACCAGAAAATCGCAATGTGGGCAGCAGACACCTGAAAATCGCAATGTGGGCAGCAGACACCTGAAAATCGCAATGTGGGCAGCAGACACCTGAAAATCGCAATGTGGGCAGCAGACACCTGAAAATCGCAATGTGGGCAGCAGACACCAGAAAATCGCAATGTGGGCAGCAGACACCAGAAAATCGCAATGTGGGCAGCAGACACCAGAAAATCGCAATGTGGGCAGCAGTGACCAGAAAATCGCAATGTGGGCAGCAGTGACCAGAAAATCGTAATGTGGGCAGCAAACACCTGAAAATCGCAATGTGGGCAGCAGACACCTGAAAATCGTAATGTGGGCAGCAGACACCAGAAAATCGCAATGTGGGCAGCAGACACCAGAAAATCGCAATGTGGGCAGCAGTGACCAGAAAATCGCAATGTGGGCAGCAGTGACCTGAAAATCACAATGTGGGCAGCAGACACCTGAAAATCACAATGTGGGCAGCAGACACCAGAAAATCGTAATGTGGGCAGCAGACACCTGAAAATCGTAATGTGGGCAGCAGACACCTGAAAATCGTAATGTGGGCAGCAGACACCTGAAAATCACAATGTGGGCAGCAGACACCAGAAAATCGCAATGTGGGCAGCAGACACCAGAAAATCGTAATGTGGGCAGCAGACACCAGAAAATCGTAATGTGGGCAGCAGACACCAGAAAATCGTAATGTGGGCAGCAGACACCTGAAAATCACAATGTAGGCAGCAGTCACTAGAAAAAAAATGCACCTGTGAAAAAAAAACAATTCACTTACCTGACAGAAGTCTTCTCCTCTCCCGGCATCTGGCTCGCAGCTCCCCGAGTCCTCCTGCAGCACATCTCCCGCGCTGACAGGCAGAGTGCAGGGCTAGGGCAAGATGGCTGCCGAAGCCCTGTACTAGAGACACAAATAGTCTCCAGTGTAGGGCTTCTTCGACGGCCATCTTGCAGGAGCCCTGCTCTGCCTGCCGGAGACTATGCAGGCTGATGGAGTGGGGCTGCAGGAAATGAACTGGCGCAGCGTCTATTAGACGCTGCGGCCAGTTGAGCACCTTGCTGGGGGGTCCAGAATCGCTCCCCCCGCGCACAGTGAGCGGGCCCCAGAGCAGCCCCGGGCCCCCCTGCGGCTGAGGGGGTCGCATCCCCGGTAGGTACGCTGGTGCCCCCCCAGTATAGATTAGATAGGTATATGCCCCTCAGTATAGCTTAGATAGGTATATGCCCCAGTATAGGTTAGATAGGTATATTCCCCAGTATAGGTTAGATAGGTATATGCCCCAGTATAGGTTAGATAGGTATATGCCTCAGTATAGGTTAGATAGGTAGGCGGGGGGGAGCGGGGAGAGAGGAGTTTCCACTTACCTGCCTTCATCCTGCACGCAGCTTCTATCTTCTGCTTGTCCCGGCGCACGTCGCACACATATCCTTCTGGTCGCGGGGGGGGGGGGGGGGGGGGGGGGGTCCAGACACCCGGAATACCCCCTTCGGTGCGCCAGTGCTGTGTCTGAAGGCTTTTTTTACCCATCTTGCAAACCTAGGAGTCCTAGGTCTCAAAGCATTCTCATTTAGCATTTCCTATTATGAAATCCCTATAATACTTTGTGATATAGTCCCATGTCACATTTTTTTCATTGTTCATAAAGATGAATGGGGGACTTTGGGCCTGATGTATTAAAGTACAGTAACTAGCGTTGCTAGTGCAGTGGGAGCACCGACCATTAACCCATTAGTAACACATACTTTTCACTACTGCTGCAGCTTGTCATAGAGATTCCATTTAGAACAGTTAGTCCAGAGAACTCTTTTTTTTTTTTAGAAAACAAGTAGCTCTCTACCCTGATCTTTGCTTTTAACCGCCCCCTCCCCCCCACTCCCCCACTTTGTTGTATACTACCCCTCCTCTTGTCCCCCCCCCCCCCATCCCCTTTACATTGTAAGCTCACAAGGGCAGGGCTCTCTCCCCCTTTTGTGTCCTGAAAATTATTATACATTTTATTTATCATGTTACTTTTATCACTATCATTACCAATTATGTATTTTGTATCATTTTTGTATTTTTTAACTAATTATGTATCTAGTATATTGGCATACACTATTGTCTGTATTATTATGTACCCCAAGTTCGTTTCTTACTTTGTACAGTGCCACTGAGTAGGCGCTTTATAAATTAATAATAATAGATAAACATTTTAAAACCGAAAGCAAGTAGCTGCCAGGCTTGGATTTCTGAAAAGGCCACAACCACAAAGGCATAGGCCTTGGGCAGTTGCTGCTTAAGGGGATGGCTGGACATGGAAAAGGGATTGCAGCATGTTCAAGAGGAGTCTGAAAATGGAATAGGGAGGATACAAATGAGGAGCAGCACATGGAAAAGAGGAGCTTCTGCATAAGGGAGCTGTTCATGATGATTGCTGTAAATGGGTTTTACTCAAGGAAGAGTCAGAACTACCCAGTGCTGTGCAGAGACACTGGGAAACAAGGGGATACCAGGAGCCTTTTGATGCAGTATGTCTGTTAATTTAGACACACAACACAATAGTTAAAATTTTAATTCTTACAAAGGTGGGTTGGCAGTCTGCGGGGAAACACTGCTCAGGTTTCCAGGTATTGCAGAAAAAGGAAATAGGTGGTTCTTTAGGGTTAAACTAAATACCAATACCTCAATCGAGGTAGTACTGTAGCAGCAACTGGTATATATATATTAATATACAGTATCTATGCAAATACATAGAAGTATATTTTTTTACCTCTCCCAAAGAAGTAAGAAGAAACCAGGTTAACCTCTTGAGGACCACAGGGTTACACCCCCCTAGTGACCAGGCCATTTTTTTGTAATTTAGCACTCTGCAGCTGTAACATTTTGCTGCACGGCCATACAACTTTGCACACCCATGAATCTTGCCTCCTTTTTTAATTTAAAAAGTATTTCTTAATTAAATTATGTTTAGTTTTAATTTTCCTCAACTCATGGGGACAGCCAAGTGACATGGCTGTTCCCAGTGCAGCGCTGCGCTAGATTGCAGGACTGTACAATAGAAAATAACTGTTTCTTTTGTGCCTTTGCAATCTGAGCTGGCAGGCTGTTTACGAGATGTGCGCATCTTTGGAAGTACTCTGAGACGCGAGTACTTCCAAAGGCTTCTGAAAGCGTGAAATTTGCCATTGGTGGAACGAGGGGACATTGTGAGAATTGTGAAGGCTCCAGGGGATTGAGAGCTTTTCTTCTACATAGTTGAGTATTTATTTCCACTCATTTCAGAATGTTTAGGCCAAGCCTGTGATTACTATAATCTAATTACACTAGTGATAGAGTGATGCATGGTGAAAGGAAGGGCAAGCTGTTTCAAGATGCATAATATTCTGGCTGCCATTTACCTCTTTGACACTTATTTAATAGCTTCTTTTTCACCTTTCTATATATGGCTGCCTGCCATCATGTCTGAAGTGGTTGCTACAAGTTAGCATACAGCTGTGGTCAGGATGCTGATGTTACTGGTGCTTTATTTTTATCAGATAGCCTTGGGGTTTTATTTTTTTTTTCAAATCATCAGACATCAGCTTTTTAATTCCACAAATATATGTTCTTTCATTGATCTATTGCGTTTTATCTTTGAGGTATTACCTTCTTGAATTATCACTCATGAGGAACACTTTTCACAAAATCTGTAGAGCTCTAGAACTAGCTCTATTTTTCAGCTCCTGTGGATGTTAGCAGTGTGGTAGGTGTGGTTTATATAAGGAGGAATAGCATATCCTCACAAAGCACCACATTCACTGCTGATGGGCACAGCACTCTTTGGACAGCTCTTGGCCCAGTGGGCTGCCAGGTAAAGAGTATACTTTCTAACACCACAAAATTTACGGTTTTTACTCTACATGTGATTCCAATGCAATTCCAATTTTGATGTGATTTTAAAAAGACCTGCAAGATGTGTTTCTTTTCAGTGGTTTTCATCTTGTGTTAGCATCCAGTGATTATGGCTTAAAAAACAGATCTGAATCGCATTGCAATTTATGGTGTAAAAAAAGAGCAATCTGATAAGCACCCCCACCCTGGCTAAAGTGTAGAGTCTCTTAAGCCAGTGTTCCCAAACCCTGTCCTCAGGGCCCACCAACAGTGCATGTTTTGTGGAAATCCACAGAGGGAGTTAATCGGCTCTGCTTAGACACAAATTACCCCACCTGTGCATGTTTGTGGTTTCCTGCAAAACATGTACTGTTGGTGGGCCTTGAGGACAGGGTTGGGGGAACTCTGTCTTAAGCTACATACTCACCGCATGAATATAGGAAGATGGATCCACCAACGTCCCTCCATGACAAGCGCTCCCTGATCAATCTTCCTGCCGGCGATGTTACAAGACAGGCGTGAATGAGACTTCAAGCGCCCACTTTGTGTGGAGTCGTCAGGGATCTTAGAAATCCAATTCGCTGTGACGGTCATTATTGGCGTGTTGCTAAACGTCGTTAGCATGATCGCACACCTGTACCCACAACATGAGATTGGGGAAACAATCACTGGTAGCTCAAATCTCCGGTCATTGGAAAAATTGTGTGGTCGGTATGAGCCTTTACACATTTCCAGAAAGTGTATTGTGAAACAATAAAACACAGAAAGCTGTAGTACTTCATTATCTGTGAGTTGCAATTAGACTCCAGGGTTCTGTCTTCATCCGCTGCTGGACTGAAGTTGCTGTCCTCTTGCTTGCCTTCTGGCCTCTCTTGCAGGACCTGATTGTAAAGTCAGTGGAAGGAGATTGGACTTTTTCAAGTTCTTCTACTTCCAACTACTGTCCAGTCACAAGCCTCACTGATATTTTTAGGCTTGTAGTGGAGGGATGTGGCTGGCCTATATTAGTTGTGGTGTGATATTCAAATATACCTCTGCTTATTTGGTATTTTTTTTAAGTACTAAAGAATAGCTTTTTTTTTTTTTTTTCATAAGAAAAAAAAGCCTATTTTATTGATAAGCTGTGAAAGTAACTCCTGTGATACAGGAGAAATGAGAGAAAATATTCTAAACTGGGGGGTTGAACCAGCCTTATTTTTAGTTGCATCTTCACCTATTCCTTTAACTGAGTGTAAAAGTCAGCGAGCTCTGTATTCCAAGAGGCCCATTCAGGTCAAACTCCATCTTCTGCTTTTATCCTCTAGGCGTCTGCCCTGCGTGTTATATTACAAGGTGAATTGTGAAGCTGGGTGTATATTTACATACAGTCTGTGCACATGCCTGGATCTGATTGTATCTACTGCTCTCCTTATCACTTGACATTGAAATAAACTAGAGAGAGAAAAAAAGTCTATGACCTTGATGAAGATAGTGGTGTTGGTATCCAGCCTGGGAATGCAGCCAAGAAGTACATCTTACAGGCAGGTAGTGCTAGTATTCTGCTGGCAAGAAATAGAGCAAAATACTGCCATATGTAGTTAGTAAACTATGTACAGTAAACTGATTTTACAGTTTAGGTGAGCGTTTTGTCAGTGAGAAAAGCCACCAATTTCTTATCTCTTGGAGATTTCAGTAATGAGCATTCCCACGCCTTCAGTCCGTCCCACAAGTCCATCACAAATGTGAACCCACAAATATTTTTCAGAAAAATGTAACATGACCATCTTGATTTGTCATATTTGCAACAATTACGTGGGATGACCAATTCCACTGGGGAGACCACACTACTGTGTCCCACCAAAGAAATAAGTAGCTACCATATGACTGAATTCATCTTGTCAGTGACCACTAAGTACTGGTAAGTGGGGTGGATTTGGTATTTACATTTTTTTTAACCTCTTAAGGACCACGGGCTTAAACCCCCTAAAGACCAGGCCATTTTTTTTACAAAATGGGCCACTGCAGCTTTAAGGCCTCGCTGCAGGGCCGTACAACTAAGCACACAAGTGATTCCCCCCCCCTTTTCTCCCCACCAACAGTGCTTTCTGTTGGTGGGGTGTGATCGCTCCCCCAATGTTTGTTTTTTTCAGAAACTATTTATTTCTTTTATTTTCTAATAGATTTTGATTATTTTTTTTCAAATTTTATTACGGTCCCTCCCTCTCCCCGCCAGCCAATCAGCACGATTGCCTGTCATAGGCTTCAGCCTATGACAGCGTATCGCCCCCCTGTTGCCCGGGGGGTGCTGCCTTAGATCGCAGTGCTTTACAGTGTTATTAGAAAGCCCTTTCGCCGTCTAACAGTCTCCTAGTGGCGGAGAGGAGCTCCATCATCCAAGCGGAGATGCAAGCGCATAGGTGCGCCCAATCTCCTGCAAAACACGCCCCCAGGACCTTACACCAGTTGGTGTTAGGCAGTCCTGGGGCTGCCACCGCGTCCACACCAATTGGCATGGAGCGGTCCCGGTCATGGTAAAGCCATGAGAAAATGCAATCGCAATCGGCTTTCTGCACCGATTGCAGTTAACGTTATCTGAATTGTATGTGTGTTCCCAGCAAGTTGCAGAGCTATGGGTAACTTGTGTCTTTGAAGCTTGGCTATTCAAGTTGTTTAGCCCAGAAGACATTTTCACATGTACCTGTGACAACTCAGACCAGGTAATTAACCTCGTTACAGTTACCTGTGAAAGACAGCACACACACAGTCAGGGCCTCCTACACACAAATAGCCAGAAAACCCACAGCAGGGGGGCCAATTCAGAAACTACAGTCCTGCAGACATCACGGCAGCGGCCCAGCATGACTCCCTAGTATGCACAGCACAAAGTGAAAATATAGCTAGTCATTTTTTGGTAAGATTGTAACAGAATGCCACTGACTATCTCTATGACAACACATTTAGGCGCAGTTAAAATTGTGCAAGTTTTAAGATATCGTGGAAGTTCCTAGCTCTTTCCTAAGCCAAGTTATTAATTTTGGTGCAACCAATTGGGCTAGACTTGTGATTCTTGATCTCTGTATGATCCCCGCATCCACTGTGTACTAATCTGTCATCAGCACATATATGGCAGTTATTGTTTTTGACTTACAGTGGTCCAAAGTTGAACCTAAAATTCTCTCTCCAAGGAGGTGAACTGTGATTGGTTGTAAACTGGAGGCGGGCAGGCTTGGTCCCACCCCAAAACTGGCTTCCATAAAACCAAGCTTCAGGCAGGAGGGAAGGGGTCCTCCACTTTGATACATCATGCCGATTACATCCTTGCCAGCTTGAGGGCATGCTGGCATCCATCTTGTTTGGACTTTGATGCTTAGTCCCTTGACTCTGAAATCAAGGACTTAGCCATTTCTTTTCCAAAGCGGACATTTTCACCTGACTTAAGTATTTGTTTTTCTTCCCTTTTTTTTTTTTACACTGGGTTATCATTGTCTAATTGTTACTTTTAATGATTTTCTGTATACATTATTTATATTCCATTTATAGATAAGACTTCTAAAAGTCATTTATTTTTTCGGCTACACCTACTATTCAGCCACACAGAATGAATCCTAGCTTTCCGAAGAGTCGCTACTATTGTTCATAGCCAGATAAAACAGAGTGTGTATTAACTGTTTTATCCGCAGTTCTTAGAGTCCATCAGAGTGGGCTTCTCTTTCCCATATAAAAATAGAGATGGTGGCAGCCTAGTATTTTGGTTTTATAGTTTGCATGCCTCCTTCTAGTCTGTCTGCTGCCAAAATTTCAGCTCATAGATTGCGTCCACGAGATTGGATGGTCTGTGTGCTAAAACCAATTGGAAGGCGTTGTGCGGTCCGGCCACCAGGGGGCGTGTGACAGTCCTAAAGTGGTTAATCTCTAAAAGTGTGCAACAAATTAAACCCTTCAGGTTTTTGCTTTTTAACATCATTCATGTTACTTTAGCTAGGTACACAATATATAGATGTGGTAAACGATCTCTATCTGATATCCGTTATTTACCATTTTGCCAGATTGCCCCACTCAATATTAGATTAGATCTAATATCTTGATCTGATCCCTGCTGTGGCCCCAAGTGTTGCCCCCCAAGACCCCTTATTAGTTTGTAGATTGTAGAAAACTATTTTGTAGTTGGCATTAATACAATCTTTGTGCACTGAACTTTAAAATTATTAGTAACACTATTAACTGAACCGAAGCTTTCTAAAAGTTAAAATGAAAAGTAGACAACAGAGCTAGAGCTTGACAGGTTCAGTACTGCCCTACTGTTTTCAATGTTGTAGGGCATGTGTGGCGTCCTCCATCTCCAACTGTCTGTCTGATTCAGCTTGGACTGTGGCTTTGGTCTCATTTCAGCCCCTTCTGAGTCCCCATAGATTAAAAGTATGTAGCAGATGTGAATCTAGCATATGGTGGTTGGGAACTAGAACCAGCAGAACTGGATGAAGAGCAGTGTCCAAGCTCTGACACATCAGATAGGTATCTGGGATGGAAGGAGGCTATACAATACCCTGCACTACAGAAAATAGCAGCAGAGGGAGGTAGAGCTTAGTAAATAATAGCATTGCTGTCTATTTTTTATGTTGGCATTTAGCTGGGCTAAATTACACCTTCATTCTAAAATGTTATTGATATGTTTACAAACACTAATTACTCATGAGTGAATGCAGAAGGTGAGAACTGAAAAGAAAAAGCACAATGAAGAGAAGATAAATGTTAGGCCTGCAATCTGCTAAGATGATGTGGCAGCTGTCTTATCTTCTTGTTTTTCAGTATTCTCACATCTTAGGCAAATATAGAAAATAAAAAAGCCAATATTTTACCACAGTGACACTTTCAGAAATTATAATTCTGAAAAATAAACTGTTTGGAATGAGTTTGGTTGACCTGTTATCCAAAGTTCAGATGACCAGTTGGTTGAACCGAGCATGTATATCATCTATGGGTGCCCTGTCATATGAGTGATGACACGAGGGGTGTTTCCATAGCAATCTTCATCTCATTATCTTTCCTACTCTAGATATTGCTCAGTCCTTCCTGGGAAAAATCACAGCAAGTGACTGACTGGAAAAACCCAAACCCTATGATTACTTTATCTCATGGGCATTTTTGGGGACAGAAGGTCTAGTAGAGGTGGAGAGGGCTTACTGAGATCCGATCAGAGAGGTCATGAGCAAAGATGTTCTTCATTTTCAGATCAAGTGCTTTTTTTGCTTTTCATTAGCTTAGGAATATGAAAATAGGCAAGTTGGGATTTAGAACAATATAAATCATATAATTTTATTAGCACATAAATACATGAATACTGTATGTATGCACACTTCATCTGACCAAAAAGAGGGACAGCTGAGGATGGGGATTTGGTTCCTAGTAGGCACTGCCCTCCAAAAGAGTAACACTTGGAAGGTGTGTTTTGTATCACTAAAGACTACAGGCGGAACACATAGATGAAGAATTACTAACGATGATGCGCCCAAAAAAGAAAAAAAGTTTTCACACTGGTCCCTTTTTTAAAGTATAGTCAAACACAAGAGAATGCGACATACATTTTAAGAAAAAAGGAATTGGAAATAAACATACAATCCAGGAAACAGGTCGCTGCAACCACTGCACCTGCTGTGATCGGGAGCAGAACACTAAAGAGCCAGGAAAATGTAGTAGATTGCTGCACTGATCTCAGGATAAAAGTCCAATTTTTATTGAAGCAATTGTGGACTAACAGCAATACAGCTACAGATGAAGTAAACAATTGCATCTACAGTATATCCTTAATGCTAAAAAATACTTTACTTGAATCCCGGTCTTTGTCTTAAAAAGCTAAAAACCAGTTACAATTCTTATTGTCTCAGCTGAATGGCAATAGTTTTTTCAGTTGCAATCTTAAATTATTAACCTTTATCTATTCTCTGTGGTTTTCTGTTATGCAGAGTTTCATGGCTTCTAATTAGCAGTGAGTGATCCTACAGGGTCAGCTTTAGTGGTACCACAGATACCCTGATCTGTTTTGGACCCTTTGCAGAGTCCACTGCTACTCTGGGGTAGATGTATGCCACTCATGGGATGAATGACAATGCAGTGCACTGTCCTCAAAAATTGTATGGTTCAGGATTGTCCATTGCAGAAACAAAACAGACTAATATAGACATTAGAAAACATATACCGTGTATATACTCGAGTATAAGCCGAATTTTTGGGACCAAAAAAGTGGTCCCAAGTTGGGGGTCTTGGCTTATATTCGAGTTGCCTCTGTTGCTGACCCCCCATTCGATGGCTGTGTGTCCCCTCAGCACGTACAGAGCACTCTCTGCTCTGTATCGTGGCTGTATAAAAGGAATTGCCGTTAGATTACCGCATGCTGCCCCCCGCAAGACCGGAGCAGGATATGAAGCTTGGTGTTCCTACTCAGTACCGCACCTGGCAATAAGCACAGCGCTTTGTGGTTCCTATAGTTACCGGTCCCGGCCATGATGTTTCCCCTCTAGCTGGTAAGTCAGACTGATTATCACTGCAGATGCGCCACTAACGGGCGTCATAAAGAGAGACTGCTGCAAGAAAGGAAACGGCCAGGACCAGTAAGTAAGGGAACCGCAAAGCGCTGTGCTGATGCCGGGGGACACTAGGGAGGAACACTGAGTGTATGCGTCACATCCTGCTCTGACCTGGCGGGGGGCAGCACTCGGTAATCTAATGGCGATTCTTTTTATACAGCCACGGTACAGAGCAAAGAGCGCCCTATACGTGCTGAGGGGAGACACGCAGCCATCGAGAGACAGCAACAAAGGTGACTTACAGCGTCACACGGCCAGTAACCAAAAAAACAGTGCTGTGCTTGTTAGTTTCTTGATGCACTGTAATAGGGAGTACTGTGGCAGCTGCCAGCTTCCTTAACCTCTTCCTCCGCTTTCTATACTCCGCACCTCATAACTATCTGTGTCTTGAATGTATAGAATTACTGCAGTGTAGATAACCAAGAGGCTATCCAGTCTCTGCAGTGGAGCAGAATTACAATAGGATTATAACTGCCATATTAATTAGAGGGCAATTTGTGGTTTCTTTCATATACTGTCATTTATTTTGTGAGTGTTTATCCTTGAAAGGTAACCTACTGCAAGAAGAGGCACACGGCCATTAATTTGCAGCCACCTGCACATTACATTTCAAAGAACAATCTTTATATGGTTCCGTAGCCTGTTCTATGTTGACCTGTCAGTCATATTGCTGCTTTTATAAGTATTTGCAGTAGGGGTTTATACCCTCGGCTTATACTTGAGTCAATCATTTATTCCCCAAAAAAAAATTTTGGGGGAGGAAGTTGGGGGGTCGGCTTATACTCGTGTCGGCTTATACTCGAGTATATACGGTACATAAAAATTGGCAGATAGAAAATTATTTCCTTGTTCTGCAGATGTGTTTCAAGTTTCTTGCTAACTGTCAAAATGCCCAGCAGAGGACCTAGTGGGAACCAAGCCTAATGATCTGAGGGCACCTTATATGTGTACATCACAACCAGGGTGAGATAAGGACATAGGCTTTGTGGGCCACAGAGTGTTTGCTCCTTGAGAGAGTGTCAGGACTTGGAATAAGGGTTTCCTGCATATGGAAAATGAGCCTGCAAGTGATGAGCATCATTTGGAAGAGATGAGCTGTAACTCAGGGGAGTTGTACCTGTACTGCGCATGGCTGGGTCGGCTGCTGCTATGGAGGGGACCTCGGGAGACTGGCTTGGAGTGGACCTTTGGCAAGAGGGGTGCATAGGCTTCCAGAGGCTGGAGGAAGCCCCAGGTAAGTAGATGTTTTTTGTTTTGTTTTTTAAGTTTCTCGGATGTTTCCTTTAAAAAGATATTGCTGAATTTGGAAGTTAACAGTGGATAAAGTGCTGCGTAATATGTTGGCATAAATACAATAAATAAATAATAAATAAAGAGCTGAAATGGGACTGTTGGCCTAGGATAGAAAACAGTATAAACTGACAACTGATAGCGAGATCTTACTGTTTGTAGATATTTTGTGACAATATAGAGGGAGTGTAGAATTATTAGGCAAATGAGTATTTTGACCACATCATCCTCTTTATGCATGTTGTCTTACTCCAAGCTGTATAGGCTCGAAAGCCTACTACCAATTAAGCATATTAGGTGATGTGCATCTCTGTAATGAGAATGGGTGTGGTCTGACATCAACACCCTATATCAGGTGTGCATAATTATTAGGCAACTTCCTTTCCTTTGGCAAAATGGGTCAAAAGAAGGACTTGACAGGCTCAGAAAAGTAAAAAATAGTGAGATATCTTGCAGAGGGATGCAGCACTCTTAAAATTGCAAAGCTTCTGAAGCGTGATCATCGAACAATCAAGCATTTCATTCAAAATAGTCAACAGGGTCGCGTGTGGAAAAACCAAGGCGCAAAATAACTGCCCATGAACTGAGAAAAGTCAAGCGTGCAGCTGCTAAGATGCCACTTGCCACCAGTTTGGCTATATTTCAGAGCTGCAACATCACTGGAGTGCCCAAAAGCACAAGGTGTGGAATACTCAGAGACATGGCCAAGGTAAGAAAGGCTGAAAGACGACCACCACTAAACAAGATACACAAGCTGAAACGTCAAGACTGGGCCAAGAAATATCTCTATTCTAAGGTTTTATGGACTGATGAAATGAGTGAGTCTTGATGGGCTAGATGGATGGGCCCGTGGCTGGATTGGTAAAGGGCAGAGAGCTCCAGTTCGACTCAGATGCCAGCAAGGTGGAGGTGGAGTACTGGTTTGGGCTGGTATCATCAAAGATGAGCTTGTGGAGCCTTTTCGGGTTGAGGATGGAGTCAAGCTCAACTCCCAGTCCTACTGTTTCTGGAAGACACCTTCTTCAAGCAGTGGTACAGGAAGAAGTCTGCATCCTTGTAGAAAAACATGATTTTCATGCAGGACAATGCTCCATCACACGCGTCCAAGTACTCCACAGCGTGGCTGGCAAGAAAGGGTATAAAAGAAGAAAAACTAATGCAATGGCCTCCTTGTTCACCTGATCTGAACCCCATTGAGAACCTGTGGTCCATCATAAAATGTGAGATTTACAAGGAGGGAAAAACAGTACACCTCTCTGAACAGTGTCTGGGAGGCTGTGGTTGCTGCTGCACGCAATGTTGATGGTGAACAGATCAAAACACTGACAGAATCCATGGATAACACAAACAAACCGAATACGCGTACAGGTAATAAATTAGACAAACTATGTCCCGACAGGGGACCTGACCTAATGTACAGAAATTGGTGACATAGAGAAGTCACCTGGTTGATCAGCTGGGTGCATATAGTTTTACGCCCGTGGTCAACAGGTCTCTGAATACAATTATATACACAAATGAAGAGTGACCTAATATGTGAATATATAGGCCACTCTCACATCAATTAGTGAATGTAAATACAATTAAGAGATTTAAAAATTGTGCTGTATAATGAGAGGTCCTTGCTGATCCGCCCCAGGTGGCTGAACAAGCCAACAAATACTGGGGTGTAGCTATTCGCACTACAACAGAGTATAAGTAAAATTACAAGTTCAGGCATATGGCATATAGAAGTACTGTTAATATATCTACAGTGAATGGTTTGGTACAGTGAATGGTTTGATGCAGAGCTCCATTCACCATCAGAGCAGATTACTTCTACATAGTAGTATATTAGCCATAGACTGCCTTCACAGAAGGTATAAAGCTGAGGTAGAAACAGGTGGTGTATTTACAATAGTAACAGTGCGAGTTTCATTCAACTAGAACCAGTTTCACTCTATGAAAAGAGCTTCGTCAAGAAAATAGAACACATAGTGCACAAATCATAAAAAGTTCCCCCCACCATCAAAGATTCCCCCAGCAGTATAGCCCACAACAGAGCTCTGAAGTACCTGAAGTTGACTTTCACTGTTTCTTTGATGTATAAGTGCTTCAAAAAATAGCACTGTAGCTGACCAAGTTTGGTCAGAGAGCTCAGAGAAGCTCTTTTGCGAAGATAACTGAAGTTTCTTAACTCTTCCTGTACTGGGAACAACATGAGAATCATTTATGTGCTACTAATGCTTTATTTCTTAGCTGTACTACATATACAATTCATTATATCAAGGTTTAATTTTTCGCTTCAGTGTCACTTTAACGACTCTGTGACCACTGCGCATCCAGCAAAGATCCCTTACACAGCTTGACAAAAGGCCAAAGGAAAGGGTTTATAGAGAGCTGCAAGGTGCAGTACGTGGAGGAATGAAGGAACAACATAAAGAACTCCCAGAAACGCACCATCTACCAATCACTGCAGAGGGAGTACACAATAGACCTGTATCTGGAGAGGTTACACCACCCCACAGGCAGCCCCATCTGAGTAACAACTACAGCCTGGAGATAGGAACAGGAAGGCACAGACAGACATGGAAGCCCCGGGAGGAAAGACTGTGCTGGCAGTGTGAGCAGGGGTCCTGGAGGATAAGGCCCACTTCCACTTCATCAAACTCACTTCAAGAGACCCTCTGCCCACGTACCAAATGTCACCTCCATAGAGGAAACTCTATGGCCTACAGGGGGAAGAGGAAACAGTGCAAAAGTCACTGCCTGCCACCAGCCGAGCGGGAACATGATACCACATGAACAGTATACCAATTACCCTGCGCCCCCCAAAAAAAATAATAATAATAATTTCACAACCATCCCATCTCATAAATTACTCTGTTTTACTTAGGCAATGCCAAAAGTATTTGGTACTGCCAATAAAGTTTTTATATTGAATTGCAAAGTGGGATTTGTGCTGAAGCACGCAAGTGATCTCTGCTTCAGTCTGCCGCAGCTGCATCCAGTAACTTGATCTTCTTCTGCAGCTGCTGCTGAGACACACTGAAGCAGTAGTGCACTGTAACAGATGGAGATATGTGAAACCATGAAAAGTGTACACAAAATTACACCGCAGATCAAAGAGAAAGATTGTGCAAATTAAAAAAAAATAGCTGGCAACACGGATATGTTGTACATCACGTGTTAACGGAAACAATCGCACTGAGTCATGTAGATGAAGTCTTATTTGTGGTTTTGTTGGCAACTCTTAAAGTGGTGTGAAACTTAAAACATTTTTGCTCTAAAACATTAAACCTAGCAAAAAAAAAAAAGAAAAATGTGAAAGGCATTCACATTCACTGAAGCTAACTGATAAAATGTTTTTGTTTGTGGGACAAATTATCAAATTGTCTTGCAATTAGTGGTGCTCAAATACCCCTTTTCAAAATTCGAGTTAGGTCGAATTCGAATAGTAAATTATTCGAGATCAGTCGAATATTCGAGTCGAATAATTTTTACTATTCGATTCGACCTCGGAATTCGAGCTCACTATTCGAGTCGGTATTCGAGCTCATTATTCGAGCTGACTATTCGAAATGGCCTTAAATAGCTTCCAACACTTGTTTTGAGGGTGAATGATGCAAGAAACCTCTTTTTTTCCAAGTAACAACAGCAAGTGATTATGTGGGGATGTTCCTTTAAAAAAAAAAAGTTGAAAAGAGAAGTTGTGTCCAGAAATTTGTTCAGTACTGTATATACTTCTTCTTCTTCTTCTTTATCTTCTATATCTTCTTCTTCTTCTTCTTCATCTTCTTCTATATCTTCTTCTTCTATATCTTCTTCTTCTATATCTTCTTCTATATCTTCTTCTTCTATATCTTCTTCTTCTATATCTTCTTCTATATCTTCTTCTTCTTTTATATTGTCTTCTTCTTCTTCTTCTTCATCTTCTTCATCATCATCTTCATCTTCTTCATCTTTTTCTTCATCTTCTTCATCTTCTTCTTCATCTTCTTCTTCGTCTTCTTCATCTTCTTCTTCATCTTCTTCATCTTCTTCTTCATCTTCTTCATCTTCATCTTCTTCATCTTCTTCATCTTCAACTTCTTCATCTTCTTCTTCTTCTTCATCTTCTTCATCTTCTTCTTCTTCTTCATCTTCTTCATCTTCAACTTCTTCATCTTCTTCTTCTTCTTCATCTTCTTCATCTTCTTCATCTTCTTCTTCTTCATCATCTTCTTCTTCTTCATCTTCTTCATCTTCTTCATCTTCTTCATCTTCTTCTTCTTCATCATCTTCATCTTCTTCTTCATCTTCTTCTTCTTCATCATCTTCATCTTCTTCTTCTTCATCTTCTTCATCTTCTTCATCTTCTTCATCTTCTTCATCTTCATCTTCTTCATCTTCATCTTCTTCATCTTCATCTTCTTCATCTTCTTCATCTTCTTCTTCTTCATCATCTTCATCTTCTTCTTCATCTTCTTCTTCTTCATCTTCTTCTTCTTCATCTTCTTCTTCTTCATCTTTTTCTTCTTCATCTTCTTCATCTTCTTCATCTTCTTCTTCTTCTTCTTCATCTTCTTCTATATCGTCTTCTTCTTCACTTATTTCTCTTTTCAAATTTTTTTTATTTAAAGAAATGCAGCTATTTTTGAGCGTAACAAATAGCTGGTGGCGCACGCATGTTGGAAGCGCCATTGTATGTGCTCCCTGGCAGTGGAAACACACAGACAGCAGGAGGTAAATTCAGCAGCAGGAGGAGGAGGATGAGTGTGTGGCAGCAGGCAGTCAATGAGGCAGGCAGCGTGACATAATAGCCCTGGTACCTAGCGGTGATACCAGGGCTGTAAATAAACACAGCAGGCAGGAGGTCCCAGACAGCGGTCGTGCAGCCCACATTGTGTCCAATACACAACTGGGACAACATAGTTTTCAACCCGGGCACCTCAGAAAAATTAAACCTTTTTTTTTTTTATGGTTTTGTAGTTTTGTTTTTACAACAAATTACACAGACAGATATAGCTATTTTTTGACGTAATAGCTGGTGGCAGAGTGGCAGCAGAAGGTAAATCTGTGTACCCTGGCGTTGGGAAACACAGACAGACAGACAGCAGCAGCAGCAGCAGGAGGAATGGAGGAGTAATGTGAGCAGCTATTGTTTGACGTAATAGCTGGTGGCAGAGTGGCAGCAGAAGGTAAATCTGTGTACCCTGGTGTTGGGAAACACAGACAGACAGCAGCATCAGCAGGAGGAATGGAGGAGTAGTGTGAGTGTGGCAGCAGGCAGGCAGCGTGACATAATAGCCCTGGTACCTAGCGGTGATACCAGGGCTGTAAATAAACACAGCAGGCAGGAGGTCCCAGACAGCGGTCGTGTAGCCCACATTGTGTCCAATACACAACTGGGACAACACAGTTTTCAACCCAGGCACCTCAGAAAAATTAAACCTTTTTTTTTTTTTTTTTATGGTTTTGTAGTTTTGTTTTTACAACAAATTACACAGACAGATATAGCTATTTTTTGACGTAATAGCTGGTGGCAGAGTGGCAGCAGAAGGTAAATCTGTGTACCCTGGCGTTGGGAAACACAGACAGACAGACAGACAGCAGCAGCAGCAGCAGCAGGAGGAATGGAGGAGTAATGTGAGCAGCTATTGTTTGACGTAATAGCTGGTGGCAGAGTGGCAGCAGAAGGTAAATCTGTGTACCCTGGCGTTGGGAAACACAGACAGACAGCAGCATCAGCAGGAGGAATGGAGGAGTAGTGTGAGTGTGGCAGCAGGCAGGCAGCGTGACATAATAGCCCTGGTACCTAGCGGTGATACCAGGGCTGTAAATAAACACAGCAGGCAGGAGGTCCCAGACAGCGGTCGTGTAGCCCACATTGTGTCCAATACACAACTGGGACAACACAGTTTTCAACCCGGGCACCTCAGAAAAATTAAACCTTTTTTTTTTTTATGGTTTTGTAGTTTTAGTTTTACAACCAATTACACAGATATAGCTATTTTTTGACGTAATAGCTGGTGGCAGAGTGGCAGCAGAAGGTAAATCTGTGTACCCTGGTGTTGGGAAACACAGACAGACAGCAGCATCAGCAGGAGGAATGGAGGAGTAGTGTGAGTGTGGCAGCAGGCAGGCAGCGTGACATAATAGCCCTGGTACCTAGCGGTGATACCAGGCCGTAAATGAACACAGCAGGCAGGAGGTCCCAGACAGCGGTCGTGTAGCCCACATTGTGTCCAATACACAACTGGGACAACACAGTTTTCAACCCAGGCACCTCAGAAAAATTAAACCTTTTTTTTTTTTTTTAATGGTTTTTTGGTTTTGTTTGTAAAACAAATTACACAGATATATAGCTATTGTTTGACGTAATAGCTGGTGGCAGAGTGGCAGCAGAAGGTAAATCTGTGTACCCTGGCAGTGGGAAACACAGACAGACAGCAGAAGGGCAGTACACAGCAGCCCACTGTAGGTGTAAAATGTGTGGCTGCAGGCGACGTAATAGTCAAAGTGAACCAGGCTGGCTTAGTGAGCAGGAGCCAGGAGGTGGTAAAGGGTGGTAAGGCACATTAACGATGGTTCTTAGCCAGTTCATGTCCCCCTCTCGCCGACAACAGGGGCCAGGAACTCGCCTTCCACCCACGCCTGGTTCATCTTGAGAAACGTCAGTCTGTCCACAGACTTGTGAGACAGACGTGAGCGTTTCTCGGTGACCACACCACCAGCTGCACTGAAGCAGCGCTCGGACAGCACGCTGGAAGGGGGGCAGGACAGCACTTCCAGGGCGTACTGCGCCAGCTCGCTCCAGATCTCCAGGCGCTTGACCCAATACTCCATGGGATCAACAGGGGCATCGCTGTCAAGCCCGCTGTAGGACCCCATGTAGTCAGCCACCATGCGGGTCAGGCGCTGGCTGTGACCGGTGGAGGATGCTGCTGCATGCACCTCCTCTCTAGTCACTGCTGCCGGAGCCTCTACAGTCCTGTAGAGCTCGTGGCTGAGAGACAGCAGGTCTGTGGGGCGCTTGCTGCTGGATGCAGGCACCTGCTGCTGCCTCTGTGCTGGCTGCTGGACAGTGGGGGTGGAAGGCTGGGGGAAGGCTTCCTCCAAGCGCTCAACAAGGGCCTGCTGCAAGCTCCTTATTTGTTGCGCTGGGTCTCCTCCTGCAGGCGGCAGGAACTGGCTCAACTTCCCCTTGAGGCGTGGGTCCAACATCATGCTGATCCAGATGTCCTCCCTCTGCTTCATCTGGATCACCCTGGGGTCTCTGCGCAGGCACGTCAGCATGTGCACTGCCATTGGGAAGAGGCGGGCCACGTCTGCTGGCACATTGACGGCAGTGCTGCTGTCCTCATCCTCCTCCTCTGCCTCGTCAGCCTCATCCTCTCTCCACCCCCGCACCAACTCAGCTGCACTGTGCTGCTCCATCTCATCAGCAGCAAGGTCAGGGACCTCCACCAAGTCCTCCTTCTCCTCCCCCTCAGAGGTGGACTGTGCAGCTGCTTGCCGCTCCTGCTGGTCCAAGGCTGCCGCTCCCTGTTCCAGCAAAGCATCGAGGGCCCTGTTCAGCAGACAAACCAGGGGCACCCACTCGCAGACCATAGCATGGTCCCTGCTCACCATGTTAGTGGCCTGCAGAAAGGGAGCCAGCACTAAGCACACCTGCTGCATGTGCCTCCAGTCATCATCGGGGACGATGGACGGGATGTTGCTGGTCTTGTCCCTTCTCTGAGCGGCGGAAACAGTGGCCAGGGCAAGGTACTGGTTGACAGCGTGCTTCTGTTCAACCAGACGCTCCAACATCGCCAGGGTGGAGTTCCAGCGAGTCGGAACGTCAAGGATCAGCCGATGGTGTGGCAGATCCAGCTCCTTTTGCACGTCTTCCAGGCTCGCACAGGCTGCAGCCGAGCGCCGGAAGTGACGCACAACGTTCCTTGCCGTTTCCAGCAGTTCGCCCATCCCCTGGTAGGTGCGCAAGAACTTCTGCACTACCAGGTTCAGCACGTGGGCAAGACAGGGGATGTGGGTCAGGTTTCCCCTGTCTATTGCGGCAACCAGATTGGCCCCATTGTCGGCCACCACCTCTCCGACTCTGAGGCCTCTGGGGGTCAGCCAAATCCTCTCCTGCTCCTGGAGTTTGGCCAACACATGGGTTGCCGTCAGCTTGGTCTTCCCAAGGCTGACCAAGTGCAGCAGCGCTTGGCAGTGGCGGGCCTTCACGCTGCTGCTGAGGCGGGGGGTTTGGCCAGGTGTGCCGGAGGATGGCAGAGGATCGGAGGAACCTGCTGCAGTTCCCCTGACCCTGCGGGGTGGCACCACCCACTGTGTTGCTGCTGCTGCTGTGCCCGCTGCTGCTCTCCCATCCTCACCCCCTTCCACCAAGCTGACCCAGTGGACAGTGAAGGACAGGTAGCGGCCTGTCCCGAAGCGGCTGCTCCAGGAGTCCATGGTGACGTGGACCCTTTCACCAACCGCGTGCTCCAGCCCTCGCTCCACATTGGCCATCACAAAGCGGTGCAGTGCAGGAATGGCCTTGCGGGAGAAAAAGTGTCTGCTGGGGAGCTGCCAGTCTGGGGCTGCGCAAGCAAGCAGCGCACGAATGTCGCTCCCCTCCTGCACGAGCGTGTACGGCAGGAGTTGGGAGCACATGGCCCATGCCAGCAAGCCGTTCAGCTGCCGCACGCGACGGCTGCTGGGAGGCAGAGCCCTAACCACCCCCTGGAAGGACTCGCTCAAAAGGCTCTGGCGTGGCCTTTTGCTGGCACGGGAATCAGCAGACACAGCGGAGGAGGCCACTGAGGACTGGCTGCCAGAACAGGCCTCAGTGTCGGCGGCAGGAGTTGCAGAGGGGGGAGGAGCAGTGCGTTTCCGCACTCCTGCTGGTGCTGCTGGAGGAGCAGGAGGGCGGGTGGCTGCTGTTGCTGCTGCTGCTGAAGGCTGTGCAGTGATGGGTGTGGTGCCACTGCCAGCACCAGATGCCTTCAGCCTCTGGAACTCCTGATGCTGGTGGAAATGTTTCGCAGCAAGGTGGTTGATGAGCGAGCTGGTGCAGAACTTTAAGGGGTCTGCACCTCTGCTCAACTTCCGCTGACAGTGGTTGCAAGTGGCGTACTTGCTGTACACTGTGGGCATGGTGAAAAAGCGCCAGATTGGTGACAGAAACATCCCCCTACGGCATGGAAGCGCTGCTGCCTGTCTCCCTGTGGTGGTTGGGGGTGGGGCTTGGGGGGCTTGGGTGCGGCTGGTGGTGGTACTGGCAGATGCTGCTGCTGCTGCTGCTGAGCCTGAGACACCAGCAGGCTGTGGGACCTGCCTACTGCTGCTGCCAATGCTTGCAATGATGCGCCTCCTTGCAAGGCCCACAAGAGCATCCTCCTCCTCCTCCTCAGAGCTGCTGAGGACGACATCCCCTGGAGGCAGTGGCACCCAGTCTCTGTCACCGGGTCATCAACATCCTCCCCCTCCTGAAACATGTCCTGCTGGGATGAGGACCCCCCAAACTCCTCTCCTGATGCATGGATGGGCTGCTTGACTGTCGCCACAGTCTTGCTGTCCAATCCCTCATCCCCCAAAGTGCCCATCAGCATCTCCTCCTCAAGATCGCCAACAACAGCAGACAATTTACTCATGATGCCTGGGGTCAAAAGACTGCTGAATGACAGGTCGGCGAGTGACGGTGAACTGGCCTCCTCCCCAGACCCTGCTGGGCGGCTGCTGCGAACAGGGGTGGTGGTGGTGGTGGTGGTGAGGGTGGAGGCCTCAGATGCAGAGCTGATGGCGGGCTGCGCATCCTCCGTCATGAGTTGCACCACAGTGTCTGCATGCTTTTCCTCAATGGGACGTTTCCGACCCGGCTGGAGGAAAATCGGAGCAGGTGCTACACGCTGCTGCTGCTGTGTCTCTGCAGCGTGAGTTGCAGATGCTCCTGCTGGGCGGCGCCCAAGGCGTCCACGGCCAGTGGCTATGGGAGGAATGTTAGCCACTGACGCTGCTGCTGCGGAACTGTGCATGGTGGCGCACCCGCGGCTTGCCACAATGCTGCTCCCTCTCCTCCTGATTCCCTTGCTGCCCTTCCCCTTGCCCAAACCGCGCTGGCTGCCACTTCCAGACATCTTCGATGTTTTGGGCGTATAGACAAAAGTTTTTTAAAAGGGCGGGTGAAAAGTGGGGTACTTTAATGGAGTGGGTTGGTGGGTGAGGTGACTGAGTGAGTGTCCCTAGTACAGTAAGTAAGTAGTAACAGTCAGGAAGTACAACTAGCAGTTACAATAATCAGTAGTAATCACAAGTAAATTTAGTGTGTGTACACTACAGACAGTGAGTGCACGCACGCGCAAACACGCGCAGGAGCTAGCCTATGAACAGTGACTGAGTGAGTGTCCCTAGTACAGTAAGTAAGTAAGTAGTAACAGTCAGTAAGTACAACTAACTAATTACAATAATCAATCAGTTATCAGAAGGAAATAGAGTGTGTGTAGTGTGTACACAGACAGTGAGTGCACACACGCAGGAGCTAGTAGCCTATGAACAGTGACTGAGTGTCCTAGACTCCTAGTACAGTAAGTAGTAACAGTAAGTACAACTAACTAATTACAATAATCAATCAGTTATCAGAAGGAAATAGAGTGTGTGTAGTGTGTACACAGACAGTGAGTGCACACACGCAGGAGCTAGTAGCCTATGAACAGTGACTGAGTGTCCTAGACTCCTAGTACAGTAAGTAGTAACAGTGAGTACAACTAACTAATTACAATATTCAATTACAATAATCAATCAGTTATCAGAACTTGGAAATAGAGTGTGTGTAGTGTGTACACAGACAGTGAGTGCACACACGCAGGAGCAGCTAGTAGCCTATGAACAGTGACAGTGAGTGTCCTAGTACAGTTACAGTATATAACTACAATACTAATACAATCAGTAGTAAAGGACAGCAGAAATACTGGTATAGAATAGAGAGAAATAAACAGAGGACAGGAGGACAGCTGCCCACACAGGCAGGCCCTGAGGCCTAAAGCTGTAAGCCTGCAGCAGCTGGCCTGTCTCTATGTAACACAAAAGCTACTAACTAAAATACAATGTCTAACTAACTAACAACAATATAGGTGTGTATAGGAGGTGTATGTGAGCAAAAACGCTAGGTAAATGACCACAATAAAGCTCTTGCTAAGCCAAAGCACAAAGGAGCAACTCTCTCTCTATGCAAGTCTCAGGCAAGGACGGAGAAACGTAACATGGCGGCCGCTATTTATAGGGTAGGGGCTGGCCAGGGTCCCCCTCTGTGATTGGCTGCCGTCAGAGGGCCTGGGAGCCCTCTGATTGGCTCTAAGGACATCAATCTGGGCTATGACGCTATTCGAGCTCGGTACCGAGCTCGAATAGCGCCGTTTGCTCGAATAGCTCGAATAGTGAATGGGCTATTCGAGTGTACGCGAATAGCCCATTCGAATAGCTACAGCTATTCGGAGCTCGAATACCGAGCTCGAATAGCTGGAAAAGAGCTCGAATATTCGAGCTACTCGAATATTCGAGCTCTGCTGAGCACCACTGCTTGCAATTATCTAATTGCTGTGCACACAAAACAGACTAAACGTCTGGCATTTTTATCTGGATCCTCCTGGATACAGCAGAACCTTGACTGTATTGTTTACACGTTAATCAAATAAAAGTTCCACACAATTTCTGTTTTTCATGCTGTTTAATAGTGGTGCTCTAATTTGGATTATTTCAATTTGTAATCCCGAATTCACCTGTCATCCCACTTCAGTACCTAGAAATGTGGACAGGGTCAGGTGAGATCATTTATTTTGAACTTCCCGTTACGCTTCATGTGACTAATAAATGAACTCCCCCCTGGCCTGTCCACATTTCTGGCTGCTGGGGCATGGTGACTAGTGAATTAGAGTTTCCACATTTCGAATTGGAACATTTAGTGTTTTCATGCTTTTAGGCCATAGACAAAATGTGCATTTTTGTACCACTTTAAAATTACAGGCCATGTGGTAAGGTGTTAATAACCTTTGTTTGTTTTTCTACACTTTGTGTTTGATATGCACAGTTGTTTGTGTGCAGTTTTATAGTTTTACAGTTCACACCAATAGAGGGATACAGAGGTTGTGACCACATCAGGGCCTCTTGACTAAAGGGACCCACACACGGCTCTCTTCAATTGCATTAGCTCTTTATTGGTGCTTTAGTGGTAACAATCCCTTTTATGTGTGCTTTGAATACTAATAACCATTACCAAACAATTATTGTTCTTCTGCTTACCACTCTCTCACACAGTGGCTGTTCTTGGAGAGCTGGTTTTAGTGTATCATGTGATTATTAAGCATAAAGTGCTTGAAAATAACAAGAAGTCATAACACTTTAACTGGTTCAGCATCGCAGTGCCGAAAATCTCATGCATCCGAGCAACGTTCACCTCCCATTAATTCGCCTATAACTTTATTGCTACTTATCACAATGGATTGATCTATATCTTGTTTCTTCCGCCACTAATTAGGCTTTCTTTGGGTAGTGCATTTTGCTAAGAATTATTATTTTCTAACTCTATTTTAACAGAAAGATTAAGAAAGAAATGAAAAAAATTCATTATTTCTCAGTTTTTGGCCATTATAGTTTGAAATTCATATACACTACCGTAATTAAAACTCATGTATTTTATTTGCCCATCTGTCCCGGTTATTACACCGTTTAAACGATGTCCCTAACACAATTTATGGTGCCGATATTTAATTTAGAAATAAAGGTGCATTTTTTTCAATTTGCGTCCATCACTATTTATAAGCTTATAATTTTAAATAATATAATAACATATTCTCTTGACATGCATATTTAAAAAGTTCAGACCCTTGGGTAACTATTTGTTGTTGTTGTTTGTTTTTTTAATTGTATTTTTTTTTAAATAAAAAAAAATGTGTATGGATAATTTTTGGTGTGGGTGTGAAACTGCTAATTTTAAATGTAAAATAATATTTTTTTTTATTAAAAATGTATGTGTGTGCAATTTACTATTTGGCCATAAGATGGCCACAGTGAAAAAAGTCCTGGATGCGAACGATCTCGCATCCAGGAACTAAAATGCTGGGGAGAAGTTTCCTGGGGGCAGAAATACAGCGCTCTCTGGATAGAAAGCATCGGTATTTCTGCGGGGAAGTTAGATCGGTGAATGGGAATTATATTCCCATTCACTGGCTAGCGGCGGGCGGCGGGAGCAGCAGTGCCTATCTGGTCGAGGAAGCTCGTCCAGATAGGCAGAATTGGTTAATTTATGTGAACAAACACAACTGAAAAATTGCACACAAAATGTAACTCCTTAAATTGAAAATAAAAATTATGAACTCCGTTATATTTTTCATAACTACTACACCTACAATGAATTTATTTCATACGTTAAGTTTCATTTCAGGTTTGCTTTAACCTACACCTGAACTTAGTAAAAAACAAAACTTACAACAGCAAAACATTTGTAAAGCACTTTTCTCCTGTAGGGCACGAAACCCATAGGCTTATTTTGGATCAGTACATGGTTGTGGTTCGTGATGTTACAAACGTCAGACTAAACTGATGGCTTTTCAGTTTTGATTTAAATACCTCCAGGTTTGGAGATGTTTTGATGTGTGTGAAAAGGTGTTCCAAAGGGTAGGGGCAGTGTGACTGAAGGCTCTAGCTCCAAAGGTTTTGAGTTGGACTCTGGAGTTGGTCAAGTTATTAGATCCTTTTGATCTGAGGTTGTGGGAGGTGTGCTGTAGCTGCAATAAATCCTTCAGATATCCTGGGGCCTACATCATGTACACATTTGGAATGTTAGCATGCCCGTTTTGAAAAGGATTGTCCATATTATGCCATTGCTGTGAGCAAAGGATTGGTGTTATGTGGCAATGGCGGGTTGGCTTGTTAACAGTTGGTAGCCTCTGGATGCTCCAAAAGCTCCCCAGATCATTGTAGAGTCCACCATTCCAGCATAGGGTGTCTCTTCATCTTTTGGCTATGCTCCTGACCATGTTTGAGAGTATCGAGATCTGCTTGCCCTGTAGAAAAGAGCAACTTCTACATTTTTTCTCTCCATGCATCAGGGCTTCATTCTACTAGGCATGCGGACCTCGCTGGTGTATGCCCAGTCTAAATTCACTTGTCCATGGTAGCACTCACCACCAGAAGAAACTTCTTCAGATGGTACCAGTGGAATAGGAGTAGCGGAACTCTTTGCTAGAATGGTGAGCTGTTGTAGGATCGGATATGCATCCCACTACCGAGGAGGCATCCCACTACCGAGGTAGATATCTACAGTGAGGGAAAGAAGTATTTGATTCCCTGCTGATTTTGCTCATTTGCCCTCTGACCAAAAAAGACCAGTCTATAACTGTAATGGTAGGTTTACTGTAGCTGCGAGAGACAGAATAATGAACCCTCACAAACCCAGTGCCCCAAAGTCAGAGCTTGATGTGAACTTTAATGGGTGAAATAAGCCCCTTTTCAATCAGCAAGATTCCAGTCTCACCTAATGGTGTTGCAACGATCATGAGAACGGTGAAAAAAACAGTCCAGAATTATATGGGGGAAACTTGTCAATGTTCTTAGGGCAGCTTGGACCATATTCACTAAGAAAGCAATTGGTAACACACTACGTTGTGTAGGACTCAAATCTTGCAGAGCCCGCAAGGTTCCCCTGCGCAAGACAGCAGTCTTGTCAACAGTGGCGGCGCCAGGGGGGTGCTTTGGGTGCTGAAGCACCCCCTAAAATTCTCCATGCACCCCCAAAGCACCCCCCAGCGTTAACGGACTTTCGGCATCTAATAGACGCTGTCAGTTCACTGACAGCAGCAGCCCACAGCTCCGGATGCGGCAGAGCAGGGCTACGGTAAAATGGCTTCCGAAGCCCTTCCACATGATTGCATGTATTTTCTGGTCACATCTTCCACATTATTGCATGTATTTTCTAGTCAAATCTTCCACATGATTGCATGTATTTTCTGGTCAAAGCTTCCACATGATTGCATGTATTTTCTGGTCAGGTCTGCCACAAGATTGCATGTATTTTTTGGTCAAATCTTCTACATGATTGCATGTATTTTTTGGTCAAATCCTCTACATGAGTGCATGTATTTTCTGGTGAAATCTGCTACATGATTGCACGTATTTTCTGGTCAAATCTTCCACATGATTGCATGTATTTTCTGGTCAAATCTGCTACATGATTGCACGTATTTTCTGGTCAAATCTTCCACATGATTGCATGTATTTTCTGGTCAAATCTTCCACATGATTGCATGTATTTTCTGGTCAAATCTTCCACATGATTTCATGTATTTTCTGGTCAGTCCTGCCACATGATTGCATGTATTTTCTGGCCAAAGCTTCCACATGATTGCATGTATTTTCTGGTCAGGTCTGCCACATGATTGCATGTATTTTTTGGTCAAATCTTCTACATGATTGCATGTATTTTTGGTCAAATCTTCCACATGATTGCAAGTATTTTCTGGTCAAATCTGCTACATGATTGCACGTATTTTCTGGTCATATCTTCCACATTATTGCACGTATTTTCTGGTCAAATCTGTCGACATGATTGCATGTATTTTCTGGTCAAATCTGTCGACATGATTGCATGTATTTTCTGGTCAAATCTGCCGACATGATTGCATGCATTTTCTGGTCAAATCTGCTACATGATTGCACGTATTTCTGGGCAAATCTGCCGATATGATTGCATGTATTTCTGGGCAAATCTGCCAACACGATTCCACGTATTTTCTGCGTGCCGGACGGAGGCCAGGAGGAGGTCTGCAGTGCTGCAGGTGAGTAAATGTTTTTTTTAATTTATATTAGCAGCAGGTGTATGTTCTGGCCAGGTCTGCCACATGATTGCATGTATTTTCTGGTCAAATCTTCCACATGATTGCATGCATTTTATGGTCACATCTTCCACATAATTGCATGTATTTTCTGGTCACATCTTCCACATGATTGCATGTATTTTCTGGTCAAATCTTCCACATGATTGCATGTATTTTCTGGTCAAATCTTCCACATGATTGCATGTATTTTCTGGTCAAATCTTCTACATGATTGCATGTATTTTCTGGTCAAATCAGCTACATGATTGCATGTATTTTCTGGTCAAATCTTTGACATGATTGCACGTATTTTATGGTCAAATCTTCCACATGATTGCACGTTTTTTCTGGGCAAATCTTCCACATGATTGCATGTATTTTCTGGTCAAATCTTCCACTTGATTGCATGTATTTTCTGGTCAAATCTTCCACATGATTGCATGTATTTTTTGGTCAGGCCTGCCACATGATTTCATGTATTTTCGGGTCCAATCTGCTACATGATTGCACGTATTTTCTGGTCAAATCTTCCACATTATTGCACGTATTTTCTGGGCAAATCTGCCGACATGATTGCATGTATTTTCTGGTCAAATCTGCCACAAGATTGCACGTATTCTGGTCAAATCTGCTACATGATTGCACATATTTTCTGGGCAAATCTGCCGACATGATTGCATGTGTTTTCTGGCCAATTCTGACGACATGATTCCACGTATTTTCTGGGCAAATCTGCTACATGATTGCACATATTTTCTGGGCAAATCTGCCGACATGATTGCATGTGTTTTCTGGCCAATTCTGACGACATGATTCCACGTATTTTCTGGGCAAATCTGCTACATGATTGCACATATTTTCTGGGCAAATCTGTTACATGATTGCACGTATTTTCTTGGCTAATCTGCCGACATGATTGCATGTATTTTCTGGTCAAATCTGCCACATGATTACAGGTATTTTCTGGGCAAATCTGCCACATAATTGCACGTATTTTCTGGTCAAATCTGCCACATAAATGGCATGTATTTTCTGGTCAAATCTGCCACATGATTGAATGTGTTTTCTGGTCAAATCTGCCGACATGATTGAACGTGTTTTCTAGGCAAATCTGCTCACATTACGTGTATTTTCTTGAGAAAACTTGCACAGTTATGTGAGTTTTCTGGGGAAAGGGTCACCAAAACTTGGGCCCATTGTCTGTGCGTTGCACTTTTAAAGGGAACCGGAGGTGAGAATAATATTGAGGCTGCCATATTTATCTCCTGTAAATCTGCTACATGATTGCATGTATTTTCTGGTCAAATCTTCCACATGATTGCATGTATTTTCTGGTCAGGTCTGCCACATGATTGCATGTATTTTCTGGTTAGGTCTGCCACATGATTGCATGTATTTTCTGGTAAGGTCTGCCACAAGATTGCATGTATTTTGTGGTCAAAGCTTCTACATGATTGCACATATTTTCTGGTCAAATCTTCCACGTGATTGCATGTATTTTCTGGTCACATCTTCCACATGATTGCATGTATTTTCTGGTCAAATCTGCTTCATGATTGCATGTATTTTCTGGTCAAATCTTCCACATGATTTCATGTATTTTCTGGTCAGGCCTGCCATTGATTGCATGTATTTTCTGGTCAGGCCTGCCATTGATTGCATGTATTTTCTGGCCAAAGCTTCCACATGATTGCATGTATTTTCTGGTCAGGTTTGCCACATGATTGCATGTATTTTCTGGTCAAATCTTCCACATGATTGCATGTATTTTCTGGTCAAATCTGCTACATGATTGCATGTATTTTCTGGTCAGGTTTGCCACATGATTGCATGTATTTTCTGGTCAAATCTTCCACATGATTGCATGTATTTTCTGGTCAAATCTGCTACATGATTGCATGTATTTTCTGGTCAAATCTTCCACATGATTGCATGTATTTTCTGGTCAAATCTTCCACATGATTTCATGTATTTTCTGGTCAGTCCTGCCACATGATTGCATGTATTTTCTGGCCAAAGCTTCCACATTATTGCATGTATTTTCTGGTCAGGTCTGACACATGATTGCATGTATTTTTTTGGTCAAATCTTCCACATGATTGTAAGTATTTTCTGGTCAAATCTGCTACATGATTGCATGTATTTTCTGGTCAAATCTTCCACATTATTGCATGTATTTTCTGGTCAAATCTGCTACATGATTGCATGTATTTTCTGGTCAAATCTTCCACACGATTGCACGTATTTTCTGGTCATATCTTCCACATTATTGCACGTATTTTCTGGTCAAATCTGTCGACATGATTGCATGTATTTTCTGGTCAAATCTGTCGACATGATTGCATGTATTTTCTGGTCAAATCTGTCGACATGATTGCATGTATTTTCTGGTCAAATCTGCCGACATGATTGCATGCATTTTCTGGTCAAATCTGCTACATGATTGCACGTATTTCTGGGCAAATCTGCCAACACGATTCCACGTATTTTCTGCGTGCCGGACGGAGGCCAGGAGGAGGTCTGCAGTGCTGCAGGTGAGTAAATTTTTTTTTAATTTATATTAGCAGCAGGTGTATGTTCTGGCCAGGTCTGCCACATGATTGCATGTATTTTCTGGTCAAATCTTCCACATGATTGCATGCATTTTATGGTCACATCTTCCACATAATTGCATGTATTTTCTGGTCAAATCTTCCACATGATTGCATGTATTTTCTGGTCAAAGCTTCCACATGATTGCATGTATTTTCTGGTCAAATCTTCCACGTGATTGCATGTATTTTCTGGTCAAATCTTCTACATGATTGCATGTATTTTCTGGTCAAATCAGCTACATGATTGCATGTATTTTCTGGTCAAATCTTTGACATGATTGCACGTATTTTATGGTCAAATCTTCCACATTATTGCACGTATTTTCTGGGCAAATCTTCCACATGATTGCATGTATTTTCTGGTCAAATCTTCCACTTGATTGCATGTATTTTCTGGTCAAATCTTCCACATGATTGCATGTATTTTTTGGTCAGGCCTGCCACATGATTTCATGTATTTTCGGGTCCAATCTGCTACATGATTGCACGTATTTTCTGGTCAAATCTTCCACATTATTGCACGTATTTTCTGGGCAAATCTGCCGACATGATTGCATGTGTTTTCTGGTCAAATCTGCCACAAGATTAAACGTATTCTGGTCAAATCTGCTACATGATTGCACATATTTTCTGGGCAAATCTGCTGACATGATTGCATGTGTTTTCTGGCCAATTCTGACGACATGATTCCACGTATTTTCTGGGCAAATCTGCTACATGATTGCACATATTTTCTGGGCAAATCTGTTACATGATTGCACGTATTTTCTGGGCTAATCTGCCGACATGATTGCATGTATTTTCTGGTCAAATCTGCCACATGATTACAGGTATTTTCTGGTCAAATCTGCCACATGATTGCACGTATTTTCTGGTCAAATCTGCCACATGATTGCATGTATTTTCTGGTCAAATCTGCCACATGATTGAATGTGTTTTCTGGTCAAATCTGCCACATGATTGAATGTGTTTTCTGGTCAAATCTGCCGACATGATTGAACGTGTTTTCTAGGCAAATCTGCTCACATTACGTGTATTTTCTTGAGAAAACCTGCACAGTTATGTGAGTTTTCTGTGGAAAGGGTCACCAAAACTTGGGCCCATTTTCTGTGCGTTGCACTTTTAAAGGGAACCGGAGGTGAGAATAATATTGAGACTGCCATATTTATCTCCTGTAAATCTGCTACATGATTGCATGTATTTTCTGGTCAAATCTTCCACATGATTGCATGTATTTTCTGGTCAGGTCTGCCACATGATTGCATGTATTTTCTGGTTAGGTCTGCCACATGATTGCATGTATTTTCTAGTAAGGTCTGCCACATGATTGCATGTATTTTCTAGTAAGGTCTGCCACAAGATTGCATGTATTTTCTGGTCAAAGCTTCTACATGATTGCACTTATTTTCTGGTCAAATCTTCCACGTGATTGCATGTATTTTCTGGTCACATCTTCCACATGATTGCATGTATTTTCTGGTCAAATCTGCTTCATGATTGCATGTATTTTCTGGTCAAATCTTCCACATGATTTCATGTATTTTCTGGTCAGGCCTGCCACATGATTGCATGTATTTTCTGGTCAAAGCTTCCACATGATAGCATGTATTTTCTGATCAGGTCTGCCACATGATTGCATGTATTTTTTGGTCAAATCTTCTACATGATTGCACGTATTTTCTAATCAAATCCTCCACATTATTGCATGTATTTTCTGGTCAAATCTGCTACATGATTGCACGTATTTTCTGGTCAAATCTTCCACATTATTGCACGTATTTTCTGGTCAAATCTGTCAACATGATTGCATGTATTTTCTGGTTAAATCTGCCGACATGATTGCATGTATTTTCTGGTCAAATCTGCTACATGATTGCACGTATTTCTGGACAAATCTGCCGACATCGTTGCATGTGTTTTCTGGGCAAATCTGCCGACACGATTCCACATATTTTCTGTGCGCCGGACGGAGGCCGGGAGGAGGTCTGCAGTGCTGCAGGTGAGTAAATGTTTTTTTTTATTTATATTAGCAGCAGGTGTATGTTCTGGCCAGGTCTGCCACATGATTGCATGTATTTTCTGGTCAAATCTTCCACATGATTGCATGTATTTTCTGGTCAAATCTTCCACAGGATTTCATGTATTTTCTGGCCAAATCTTTCACGATTGCATGTATTTTCTGGTCAAATCTTCCACATGATTGCATGTATTTTCTGGTCAAATCTGCTACATGATTGCAAGTATTTTCTGGTCAAATCTTCCACATGATTGCATGTATTTTCTGGTCAGGTCTGCCTCATGATTGCATGTATTTTCTGGTCAAATCTTCCACATGATTGCATGTATTTTCTGGTCAGGTCTGCCACATGATTACATGTATTTTCTGGTCAAATCTGCTGAGAACGGTGAAAAAAACAGTCCAGAATTATATGGGGGAAACTTGTCAATGTTCTTAGGGCAGCTTGGACCATATTCACTAAGAAAGCAATTGGTAACACACTACGTTGTGTAGGACTCAAATCTTGCAGAGCCTGCAAGGTTCCCCTGCGCAAGACAGCAGTCTTGTCAACAGTGGCGGCACCAGGGGGGTGCTTTGGGTGCTGTAGCACCCCCTAAAATTCTCCATGCACCCCCAAAGCACCCCCCAGCGTTAACGGACATCTAATAGACGCTGTCAGTTCACTGACAGCAGCAGCCCACAGCTCCGACAGCGGCAGAGCAGGGCTACGGTAAAATGGCGTCCGAAGCCCTTCCACATGATTGCATATATTTTCTGGTCACATCTTCCACATTATTGCATGTATTATCTGGTCAAATCTTCCACATGATTGCATGTATTTTCTGGTCAAAGCTTCCACATGATTGCATGTATTTTCTGGTCAAATCTGCTACATGATTGCATGTATTTTCTGGTCAAATCTTCAACATGATTGCATGTATTTTCTGGTCAAATCTTCAACATGATTGCATGTATTTTCTGGTCAAATCTTCCACATGATTGCACGTATTTTCTGGTCAAATCTGCCGACATGATTGCATGTATTTTTTGGTCAAATCTGCCACATGATTGCATGTATTTTCTGGTCAAATCTGCTACATGATTGCACGTATTTTCTGGTCAAATCTTTGACATGATTGCATGTATTTTCTGGTCAAATCTTCCACGTTATTGCACGTATTTTCTGGGCAAATCTGCCACGATTGCACGTATTCTGGTCAAATCTGCTACATGATTGCATGTATTTATTGGTCAAATCTGCTACATGATTGCACGTATTTTCTGGACAAATCTGCCGACATAATTCCACGTATTTTCTGGGCAAATCTGCCACGTTTCCACGTATTTTCTGGGCAAATCTGCTACGATTGCACGTATTTTCTGGGCTAATCTGCCACATGATTGAATGTGTTTTCTGGTCAAATCTACCGACATGAATGAATGTGTTTTCTGGTCAAATCTGCCGACATGATTGAACGTGTTTTCTAGGCAAATCTGCTCACATTACGTGTATTTTCTTGAGAAAACCTGCACAATTATGTGAGTTTTCTGGGGAAAGGGTCACCAAAACTTGGGCCCATTGTCTTTGCGTTGCAATTTTAAAGGGAACCGGAGGTGAGAATAATATTGAGGCTGCCATATTTATCTTCTTTTAAGCAATACCAGTTGCCTGGCTGCCGTGCTGGTCCTCTGCCTCTAATTCTTTCAACCATAGACCCTGAACAAGCATGCAGCAGGTCAGGGGTTTCTGACAATATTGTCAGAACTGACAAGATTAGCTGCATGCTTGTTTCTAGTGTAATTCAGTTCACTACTGCAGCCAAAAAGATCAGCAGGGCTGCCAGGCAACTAGTATTGTTTAAAAGGAAATAAATATGGCAGCCCCATATCACTTTTACCCCGGGTTCACTTTAAATTACAGTTAGCTCCACCCTCATCCGGTCATGGCCATGCCCATTCTTTGAGCTGCAAGTTAAAGCCACACCCATCTTCTTGACGCGGCACGCGAAGCGCACCACGGATCATCGGCTACCCCAGAAATTGGTCCAGCACCTGCATAGCACCCCCCCCCCCCCCAAAAAAAAAAATCCTGGAGCCGCCACTGCTTTTCAATGCACATTTGAATAATCCAGGGGAGAATTAGGTTAAAGTTTTTTGGTCAGATGAGACCAAAATAGAGCTCTTTGGCATCAACTCATCTTACTGTGTTTGGGGAGGAGGAGGAATGCAGCCTATGACCCCAAGAATGTTATACCCACACATATTATACTTAACAGTTTTTTTTCTACTTAAGGGGCACAACACCTTCACCACATTGATGGAACAATGGACAGGGTAATGCACTGTCAAATCTTTCCCTCCTTCCCTCAGCCAGGGCAATGAAAATCTGTCGTAGATGGTCATTCCAGCATGGCAATTACCCAAAACACACAGCCAAAGCAACAAAGGAGTTGCTCTAGAGTCTAGAATAAGCACATAAAGGTCCTAGAGAGGTCTAGCCAGTCTCCAGACCTTAATCCAATAGAAAATCTGTGGAGGGAGCTAAAAGTTTGAGTTGCCAAACAGCAGCCTTGAAACCTCACAGACTTGGAGAGGATCTGCTGAGAGGAGTGGACAAAAATCCCTGCTGAGATGTGTGCAAATCTCATGGCCAACTACAAGAGATATCTGACCTTTGTGATTGCCAACAATCTCTCATAGGTAAAAAATAAACCTACCGTTACAATTATATACTGGTCAATTATTGGTCAGAGAGGGCAAATAAGCAAAATCTGCTGGGGATCAAATACTTCTTTGTCTTACTACTTAGTTCAGGTGTACATTAGGTCAGTGATTTACTTGTACAGTGAATCCAAGTGCAGAAACGCATAAAAACCGACCCAAAATTATCTCTGAATGTTTACCATGAGCCATTCTATTTGCACAGCTTTATTGTTCTTTGCTATAGCTTATTAACATGCATCGAGGAAATATTCTATGGGTCATACAAATCATGACAGACAGCGACAAGCTCTTATAGGTGTTTGGTTCAAACGTGTATATATTGTCTAATTGTTAAGTCTATGTATTTTGTCAATCACAAGTAAATTTGGGTGCTGAAAATATTCCCTCCTGGAGGCTGGAGTATTATACTGATCCTTTATAATCTCCATAATATTACTGGAAGTTAATCTTTTCTTTATGAGGCCTAGTTATTTCCAGGGTGTGTGCATGCTACAGTGTGACGAACGTAAACTCACTCCTGTTTAATTACACAGTACATCGGAAGAGTTATTTTCATAACGCAACCAAACCCTGGAAAATGGGAAGATACCTGGAAGGCAAGAATTATTCAAGTCCTGTTATATTCTTGCAAATTAAACTTCTTTCAAACAATGGGGTATATTCATCAAACTGCAGTAAAATTGTCATGTGGTATGAACAGGTTTATCAGAAAAAGTATCATGTCCTTGATATTGCCACCTTCAATATAACAACTATCAGTATAGAGCTTTTCAGGCAGATAACGTATCACTGTTTTTTAACTCCAGAAAACTTGAAAGCAAACCTGAAGAGTGAGGAAACTGGTTTAATGTTAGAATATATACTTAAGTGGAGGGAAGGCTTTGGATACCATAGCCTTCCTGGTCCTCTCTTTGTCCCGTTGTTTCTGTTCCTTCTGCTACTGAAGTTCAGCAACCGGGCTTGGTCTTTGGTTCTCCTCGAGCAGTCCGCACACACACGAGTCCAGACTCATGCATGCACAGTATGGATGCAGTTGTCTTTTGAAGTACTTGGGGAATGCGAGTACTTTTGAAGAGAAGTCCATCCATATGGGGCATGGACAAGCCAGACTCGCGTGTGCGGAACACCGATACACTTATCTGTGGAAGTACACGGAAACAGGAGTACTTCCAAAGGCTGCCGAGGAGTGACATTTTTGACCTAGCAGATCAAATAACTTTAATTTGGGAGGGCAAACGAACAGGATGGATCTTAAGCTTATCGAGGAATGGGAAGGACCTATGGCAGCCAGTAGCCTTCCCTCTACTTCAGTATTTATCTAATCTCCTCACTTCAGGAACTGCACAGGTGTAGCCTGTGCAGCAAGCCAGAGCTACTCGTGCACTAGCGGCTTCATGCTAGTGTGCAGGTTTGGGGTAGCAGCGCTTGTGCCAGAAGATGTGCTGAAGGGTCCCAGGGAGCGGCGGGGGACCAGAAGACAGTGTAGCTTCCCTTTCCTTAGGTAATTATTTTTTTTTCTTTGTGTCGCCATTTTAACAAGCTCAAGCAATACAAATGATGTACAAATACATACTTACATTTAGTAATGTGGCTAAACGTACCAGAAAATTATGTATGAAAGCTTAATTTTATTGCTCTGTCATGTAGTTCTGAACTCGGTGTGGTTTGCTGAATTTATTAAGGCTTTACCTTTAAGACCCCAAATTTCAGAATTCCTCATACCAGGGCTGGATTTACCATAAGGAATTGTAGGCACGTGCCTACAGGCGCCTGATGATGGAAAAGTGGCTCACTCCCCTCCCCAAGTGCTTCCCTCCCTTCTTCCCTATGCAGAGTACTGGGCGGAGTGTAATTGAGAGGTTACTCACCCTGCTCTTGGTATTTCACTGAGATAATCTCCCTTTAGTTGGGGGCACATCTAGCTACTTAATATTGAGGGTACCTATCTAATACTAAGGGACACCTGTAGTTATCTATGACAGGCAGAGGAAGTAAGGCAGAAGTGACAGCTTGGTCACTCAGCACACTTGCAGTTCAGCTGGGATTTGTAGGTTCATGGAGGGTCAAGCCTAGAGTGCCAGGACATTTGTGCCTGTAGGCTCCTGTGATGTAAATCCAGGCCTGCCTCATGCTAAAAACCTTACAGTTGTTAGATGCCTTCACTGCTTTCTAATGAGATGCACAATATTGTTACTTGCTAAAATCCAGCCAGGCCCTCTTTATTAAACTTGTGGCTCAGCTGCAACCTCATGTCTGCCTCTGTCATCCCCACAGTACTTTGTATAAACAATGATGCCAATGTTCAAAGTAAGCATTATTTCAGGTCCCTAGAGAGTGTTCTTGGTTTCAAGCGGACCTGAACTCAGAACTCCCCCTCTGCTCTAAAATATACACAACAGCATAATAACCTTTAAAGAAAAACATTTATTTGTTACAGCTGATAAAAATTCTGCAATAAATCTGCATGTTGTCTATTAACTGCTTTCATGGTAGCAGACATATTAACCTCCCTAGCATTCAATTTTCCCAGGATTTCTGTGCAAAAAGTGATAAAATGTATTTTTACAACTTTTTTTTTCCTGCAACTTGCCAAAATGTGTCAAGCAAGGGTCTAGTATATAGTGCAGGAGAGTATTGATGTGTATGCATGTTTATACTGTTCACAGCATGTTTTTCTGGACTGATATATCTGTCAGTACCGCTAGGGAGGTTAACTTCCTGTATTTACAAATGAGCTATCTGCTATGGCAGTCAGCTGGCACAGCTAAGGTATCAAATTACAAATTGTGATTGGTCACAGATGAGGGAAATAGACAGCTATTCTTTCTAAATCCATACAGGGTGCATGTTTCTAGGTTTTCCTTCTTTCCTGTGGAAGAGTTCAGGTCCATTTTAAAGTTTTGATAATTGCATAAGGTGTGTAATTTGTAGATCTTGTGACTATACTGTAAGCTTTGATTCAATTACATTTTTGTACAGATTGGTTGTCCAGATTGGTTAATACCCTCAAGATATATGTGATTTGGACAATATATTTTACAATGATTGACTCATGGTAGGGGTTTATTAAAATGTTTTTTTTCTTTTTATATGCACACACAACTGCAATTGCATAACTAGTAGATCAATAACTTTTCAGCAAACTTCACTATGGTCTGATAGGGCCCACATTCTTGCCCTTTTGTAGTAGCCATTGTTATAATAAATCCAGGCCAAGTTTACAGAGTTGCTTGTTTTTGGTGTTCACCAGCCCAACAGGAACCATGCAATACCCTATCCAGTTATTGATTTCTCCTGAGTTCTCTCCAAGGTGTTATTTTTATATTACCATGGCTGTCATAATCATGACTGGCGGAAAAAAATATTTTCAAACTAGTGTTTGCAGAATGAGGAGTCGCCAGAGCTCAGTAAGAGAAATTTCAGAGTCCGTACTATTAGAAGTGTCAGCTATGAAGACATGATTGTAATACACATACTGATCCACCCTAGTCTGCACCTTGAAACACGAGTTCCCAGGGCATTTGTAATAGCACTGAAATAGTGTTACAGCCAGGCATTGCAACACTAGAATCTGACACCAGGGCCCTTATTCAGTTTCTTCTGAGTTACTCCCAGGAGATAATGTTCCATATTCTGTTTAAAATAACTTTCTTGAATCATTGTTGTAAAAATCAAACAGCGGTAATCCACCACACACTTTATTTGTTTCTAAAAACTGATCAGGGCTTCCGGTTCTGGCACCTGGGTGGAAGTGATGGGGAAAGAGGAGCTTTGCTGATTTAACTTAGCACCTACCACAGCACAGTCTTTGTTCGGGGCTTCCCCAGAGACCTTGCTTCAGCATCTACAGCCTAGATGGGTAAATATGACTCGCTCAGAGTGGAAAAGATACAAACGTGCTCCTCAATCCAAGATGGCCCCTGGACAAGCAAGCCATGAAGAAGCACACAGACTCCCCTCCCCCAGTGGGATAGAGGGGGGCAGCCTATCCAGGACTGAAGATCCCCACAGTGACTGTGAGGCAGGGCTGGACACCACAACCTGGACAAGCTGGCAACAACTGCTGTGACGAAGCTAACGCCAGAACTACCGGCAATGATACACGTGGCTTTAATGCAGTCACTGAAAAAAATTCAAAAGGATATCCAGGCCGACTCTGGTTGGATAAAACAAGCTGAACAACGAATATCAATCTGGATTATGAAATGCCAGCCCATAAAGGTAAAATCTGTACGTTAAAGCATGCAAAAACAGACATACACAATAAATTGCAAGATTTGAACAATCGCTTGTGACAGAGCAATATTTGTGTAGTGAGCCTACCGGTATCACATACTCTCTCCACACTTGCCCACTTTAAGGCTACAGACCTTCCGCAACTGCTAGGACCATCGCAGACGTGTAAAGTCGAATCAGCATACAGGGTTGGTCCGCCGATAAAAAGAAAATGCAAAGCCCAGAGTGGTAATGATCAAATACTTGGACTAGTCCAAGAGAGAATCCATGCTGAGGACCTTTAGACAGCTGCAGCAGCCTCTCATATACCGAGGGGCCACTATCACAGGCCCCCTAGTGGCAGGGCTGCTCAGTGTCTTCCATTGTATTTCAACCCAAAGACTGTCCAACCTGGTGGACGCAATCGATGAGCTGAAACAGCTGGAATTTGACAGCAGACAGGCTAGAAGGGAACTTGCAAGCTATGGTAACACAAACTACGCACTATTTCAGGGTACAAAGCTCTGCACCTCTGTAGGAGGACAGAGGACCTACCCTCACTGATTCTAAAACCTGTGAATAAAGTGGTTAGAGTACACACTATTCTGGCTATAGCAATACAGTTACTTCCCGGTAGTGTTTCTTCTGAAAGCTAGGATTTGTTCTAGTTGGCTGAATAATAGGGTGCAGCTGAGAAAATAAGTGACTTAAAGTCTTTTATTTATAAATGCAATATAAATATATATAGAAAATCATTAAAAGTAACAATTAGACAATGATAACCCAGTGTAAAATAAAAGTGTAAAGAAAATAAACGGATACTTAGAGACTCTGGAACAAAATGTTCAGCCTTATTTCTTCTATCCTGTAAGTTCCTATGTGGTCTGTGTTACTGCAGCCCTTTCTAGTTGCACTGTCTCTGTAATATATCTAATCTTCTTTTCTTTGTCAAGCTTTGTCGACCCAGGGAGGAATGAGTTGCCCCTGTTGTAATTGGGACAAGTTATGCACCCCCCTCCAGGCTCTATGTGCTTTGTTTCTTCCTCACAGACAGCTTCCCTGCTCTGTTTCAGCTTGTTTTTGATGCAGTTTGTGAGGCTGAGGTGGAGGGAACTGCTTGTCACATGCTGAGAAACTGTGACTAATCTCAGACTGTAGTGCAGAAACTTGTAATTGTAACATGAGATATATATATATATATATATATATATATATATATATATATATATATTTACACATCCTTCATTTCCTGGTTAGCGGCCATGTTTTTTGTTTGTAAACACTGCCTACAACTGCCGATTCAAAGCCAGGATGGCGGTGGGGAGCTGCAGAAACAGCACAAAGGGACCTAGGGGATCACAGTGACTCGATGTATGTTTTTTTATTGTACAAATCGGATAGTACAGATCCTCTTTAAGTTAAGAGGAAATATGTCCCTTTGTGGAAAGTCCCAAGCACATGGAAAGTTCTTTGTTTCCAGATCAGTGTGCAAACAAGATGGCAGCTAGCTCTATCCTCATGCCAGCTACATGCAATCCTTACGATGGTAAAATGGAGGACTGGGGTGGAATCCCAGCCTGGTCCTTTTCAATGATCCAGTTTTTCGGGTGGGATCTCAGGGTCAGCTCCTGGACTGGGCTGGGTGTTCTCTTTTGGGTGGGAAGCTTAAGCAAAATATGACATTTTCCATACTTCATCTCATGCTTCTCGCACACAAATAATCACAAATTCATAATCCTCAAGCAATAGACAGCTAAATGATAGTAAACATGAGTGGTGTAAGATGTTCTTGTACTGAGCAGCTGAATAACTCTGTGGCTGGGTATGTCAGCAGCATACATTTAATATTACAATACTCAGTGGATCCTGACTAACATAATGATATAATTTCCATATCTATCATATGTAGGGCATCCTTTAAAAGTCACAAAATCATATGCTACATCACAAATCATAAACTACATTTATTCCCAATACACTTAGAATGGCTCCCGCACGTCTACTCTCCTGCTGTTGAGGAGCTGCTTCTGGCTTCTTTTACTGACAGGTAAAACATTTGGTGCTGGCTGCTAATGGAGCTTTCACACCTAGTGGTCATCTGCCCATGAAGGAAACTTATTTTGTTCTTGTTAATGCAACATAAACATTGGCTTTCCTGGAGAACAAAAGTGATTCCATGAAAAGAGCCCTAGAATGACCAGGTTTCAAAAACAGACCTCAAGCCATTTGCGTTCTGCTAGAACTACAAATACAATTGGAATTGTACCGTTAATCACAATCGGTGCAGAAAACCAATTGCGTTTTTTCATGGCTCGTCTTTGACAGCCACCCTAAGGCTATACAATGATTATTCCCTTGAATTATCCAAACAGCTACAGTTTTAATAAAGCATGCCACAATGTATTGAAAACAAGTGGAAATTTAAGCTAATGAACCCAGCCGTGCTACGACTCATGGATCAGCAGGGAAGGTGGCACATTTTCAAACAGCTCAAAGATCTATAAAGTTTTTCTTAAAGTGGATCCGAGATGAACTTTTACTCATTGCATAATTGTGTTCCTTTCCTATTGTTTATAGGGCATTCCTCAAGCCAAATACTTTTTTGTTTTAATACTCTAATTCCCTATAAACTAAACAAGCCACACCCACAGGTTTTCAGAGAGCCAAGGCACTTTCAGACAGTAGCAAGGACTCATGGGAGCTCAGTCTGGGCAGGAGGAGGGGGAGGTATTACTAGCCAGAGATTTCAGAGGCAGAGGGGAGGAGGGAGGAGTAGGGGGGGATTAGGTTTTTTTTGCTCAAGATACAGATAAGCCTGCCTCTGTGTAATGTTTACAAACATGGCTGCTGTCATTGTATCGCAGGAAGAAATAATCATATTCTATTAAAGCTAGCTGTTTTCAGATAGATTTGCTATGTAAACCAGCTAAACTTTAGATAAGATATATAGACACGTTACTTGTTATAGTTAGTTTTTCATCTCAGATCCGCTTTAGAGACTCTGAAATCTCCTAAAAATTAGGTTTTTACTTAAAAAACTTTTTTAACATAATTGCCCCTCCTAAAACGCTGCATCCCTGCGGCTGAAAACTCCATAAATCACCCCTAACTCCCCCGGCAGGAAGACTGAGAGGGGCGGCGAGAGGCGGCGATACGCACTGATGGATGCGTGTAGAGGCAGAGCTGCAGCGAAAAGCTCTGCCTCTATGCGGAAGGAGCCCCGCGATGTGCCCCAGGGAGTTTGGGGTGATTTATGGAGTTATCAGCTGCAGGAATGAGGCGTTTTAGGAGAGGCAATTATGTTAAAGTGGTTTTTAAAGTAAAAACCTCGTTTTTTGGAGACTTCAAAGTCTCTTTAATCACTATAAAAAAACTGCTTTGCAACATACAGGAAAATTCAGAGGGAGCCGAAGAGAATCCTTAATACAAAGGAGCCCCCCGATATTGGAGTAGGCTGCTGTACTTCATTCCCCTCTATGTGTTAAGCCCATACCAGAGGAGAACCTATGCCTGGAAACTACTGAGCCAATGAGGTGTTGTCACTTTACAAATTGTATTATTATTTTCTTGTTTTATAATGAGCGATATTTTTGGAACAGGAATATTTACAATATATTGATAAAGCAAGTAGGGGGATACAAATGCATGTGGGACACTGTTTATGGCACTGTTAGAAGCCTTGCAGTCTTCACCCACAGGACAAATATATACCCCAGGTTTCCTATCCCCTCCTTTTTAACATAGCTTTGGAACCCATGGCCAAAATTTTAGTCTAGAATACAGGAGATCACTATAGGATCTACTTCAATTACTCAAACGGTGTTCGCTGACATCTTGTTATTTACAAAGCCTCAAATTCAGCTGCAAATGGTTTTCCAACTCATACATAATGAAAAAGTGAATTGTTACTCTTAAAACCCCGGCCAGATGCAGCCTTACAATTTTGGCAGGTGGGTATGAAGTTAGCCATGAAAGGATAAGAAACTAAGAAATACTTAGTTACACAGCTCTTGAGATCTCAGCTCAATATGATTTAAAATACATGCCCATTGATCCAAAAGAGCAACTCAAACACTGGAAAAATCTGCCCATTAGGGAGGGTGGCCTTCGTCAAATTCGTATCCTTTGCTAAGTTACTACCCATACAAACTGTTCCCTTGTTAATAAAATGCCAAGATGTAAATAAGATTGAGAAAGCAACAAGGCAATTCCTATAGGCAGGTAAAAAGCATAGGATAGCCTTACAGAGGATATAATTACCTAAAGAATGGGCCGGGGTGGGAACACCAAATGAACGGAATTATTGTGCCTGTTTATTCAGACATGTCAGAGATTGGATCTGTGATACCAGCACTTTGTCGCATATAGAATTGGAGAGGTATTTATCACAACAGAACCATTAGCCGCACTGCTACATACCAAGTATACCAAGCTGCTCCTGAAAGTGAAAAGTGGGTGATCAGGGACACCTGGATAGCATGGAGAGAAATTGGAAAGCTGTTTACACTATCAATTCAGGTGTACAGTCCAAGTGTCTGCCCTTCCGGGGACACCCAGGATTTCCTGCTATTTTATCCCATGAAGGGTTTGAATTCTGGGAAGATAAGGGGATGACACAACTGGGCCAGCTATTTCAGCTAGCCACAAACAAATGGAAAGCAATCAATTAACTTAGGTCAGACTTAAACCCTTATAAGCATAATTTCTTATTTTATGCCCAAGTAAAATCCTACGTAACCAGCTTATTTAAGGATCTGTCTCTGGGACAGGTATTCAGTGACTGACAGTTGACACTTTCATGGCTCCAGGACCACACAGGTTCCCTCTGTAAGTCATACAAAACAATCTGCAAAAGCTTGAAGATTAGGCCACCAATAACCTTAAGACGTTGGTGAAACATTATGCTTCAGAAACTGATACTACAAATCATCAAAGGGAACAATTTATACCACCAAATTCTAAGCAATGAAACATGGTGGAAATCTTATTTCAAACGAATGCACAGGACGAAATTCGCAGTTGATATCAAGTACAAAATGCCTGCCACCAAATTATGCAAATTATCTGTCATAAATGTAAATTACCTCAGGAAAGCGTTTCCATTTCGTATGGAAGTGTAATATTATTAGGAACTACTGGGCTAATGTACAGAAATTTTTCATACACGTGTTAAAACCAGAGTTTTTATGAAGCCATAGGCAAGGTAGTAGATATGGGCCCCCTTGAGGTCCTTTTGGTAAGCTGAAGTGGAGAGAGGTCAAAGAAGGTGACCGGTTATGGACCTTTTTGATATATTGGGGCACTTGAAGATAGCATAGACATACTGGGTAACTTAATGCAGGAGCAATGGAATAGCGGAAAGGGGGGGGGGGGTGTCTTGGATATGTTTTGGTTGTTTGGAGTGTTTGTGATATATTGATGAACAAATATATTGAAATAGGCATTGTTCATGAAGGCACAAAAGTCAAAATGCCATAGTTTATAGCTGTAGTCTTATTTTTGTATCCGCTAATAAAATGTGTTTAAATGAATCGGAAGTTTCCACCACAGTTGATCAAAAAATTGTAGAAATACTATGGATTTATCGTGATCTAAAAAAAGATTGCATTCATTTCTTCTATTCAATCGATAGTTTTACTGAAAAAGCAGGAGCTAAAAGTTGAAAATGTACTTAACATCCACAGCTTTCTGATTCACATTTCATGACCCCTTTGAGAATAAAGTGCCAAAATAAATTTATAAGCAGCAGAGCATAAGACATCCGGTGACAGGAGTAGACTCCTTCCTAATTGCCTGTATTGATAACTAACCACTTCTAAGGCAGTCTCCACCCAAATCGGATGTTTCAACAGTGTGTGGTCACTGGCAAGCTAAATCACGTCAGATCTCATTGTAACTTTGTAGACTTTACAAAACCGAGTGATAGCGGTCCTCCCTCAATAAATAATAATTATTGGTGAGTGAAGCCAAGTATGTTTTTTTTTTTTGTTCTAGCTCTGTGGGGGAGGTAGGACCACAAACTAATGTGGATCTCTCGCCACTGAGGCAACTCGGGTTTATTCCATGCAGCCATTTCCCTCCCAATTTGCATTAGACTGCAACAGGGGGATATTAGACTGATTATGGGTAGTGATTAGATTGTTAGTGATCTACTCTACAGGGCAGTCAGTGGCACTATGTACTTTGTACAGCTCCGTGGTATGCAGATACACAATAATTCTAGTGTCGCACAGATATTTGTATGCCTTTTGTCAAGTTCTCTGGGACATACAATGTATGTCTGTTGTTGCCACCGGAATACTAACAATTTTTATCTGGGCCAAAGAAATAGGTATGAAATGAGTAATCTTAAAGCGGAACTGAAATAATAAAAAACAGTTTTCCACTTACCTGTGGCTTCTGCCAGCCCCTTGCAGCCTTCCTGTCCCGCGCCGGTCCTCTGCTATTCTACATTCTCCCGCCGCCAGCTACTGTTGGGTGAACTCTGCAACTGCGCCTGCGCGCCCCGGGCCACATCTATCTTTCTTTGCAATAGTTTCTTGCGCTATTAGCGCAGGACACTAGAAAGATATCCGTGGCTCTGGCGCATAGGCGCAGTTACCTTCGACTCGTAAGTAAACGGTACGACAGTACCGAAAGCAGCTGGTGGCGGGAGAATGGTGAATCGTGGAGGACCGGCACGGGGCAGGAAGGCTTCAAGGGGCTGGCAGAAGCCCCAGGTAGTGAAACACTTTTTTTTATTATTTTAGTTCCGCTTTAATGCCTAGATTCTTCCTCCTTTCTCCTTATCTGGCCTGACCCTAAATATGGTCCATGCCCTATGCCTAACCCTAGCCTACTCCCTCAGGTTATCCTAGCCCTACCTCCTCCCTCTCTTGCATCTAACCCCAATCTTAACCCATTCCGTCCTCTAAAAACCTAATCTTAACTACTTTAGGACCACACTAGTTGAAATCTACGCCCTGTTTTGATTGCTATCTGGCTGCCAGGGCGTATATTTCAACTCGCCATCAACCGTTTTCGCCGCTCTCGATCTCGCCCATAAATCCCCACCGTCTCCCTCTGCAGCTAACTCGCTCTGCCTGTCTGTATGACAGCAGAGCCCTCTGAGCGGGTCAGGAGCCGATTTCATTGGCTCCTGGCCCTATCTTTTAATGTAAGCAATTGCCTTACATTAAAAGATAGGGTCAGGAGCCAATGAAAGCGACTCCTGACCGGCTCACAGGAACTTTGCCGTCATAGAGACAGCAGAGTGGGTGGCCCAGGTTCCCAATGTGTGGTGGTGCCGGCGGTTGCGGCAGGTATGTGTGGTGATCGTCGGGATTCCTGTACCATTGGTCTCTGGTCCTTAACCTTTTGGAGACCGACGTAGTTTGAATCTACGTCCAGCAGGTGCGAACACCTTGAATCCAGCGCAGGAGACTTGGGCGCAGCTGGCGCCACTATAGACTGTAATAGGAATTACAGCTAGGGAGTAACTAGTTGAAATCTACGCCCTGTTTTGATTGCTATCTGGCTGCCAGGGCGTATATTTCAACTCGCCATCAACCGTTTTCGCCGCTCTCGATCTCGCCCATAAATCCCCACCGTCTCCCTCTGCAGCTAACTCGCTCTGCCTGTCTGTATGACAGCAGAGCCCTCTGAGCGGGTCAGGAGCCGATTTCATTGGCTCCTGGCCCTATCTTTTAATGTAAGCAATTGCCTTACATTAAAAGATAGGGTCAGGAGCCAATGAAAGCGACTCCTGACCGGCTCACAGGAACTTTGCCGTCATAGAGACAGCAGAGTGGGTGGCCCAGGTTCCCAATGTGTGGTGGTGCCGGCGGTTGCGGCAGGTATGTGTGGTGATCGTCGGGATTCCTGTACCATTGGTCTCTGGTCCTTAACCTTTTGGAGACCGACGTAGTTTGAATCTACGTCCAGCAGGTGCGAACACCTTGAATCCAGCGCAGGAGACTTGGGCGCAGCTGGCGCCACTATAGACTGTAATAGGAATTACAGCTAGGGAGTAACGTCGGAGTTACACAGGGAGTAACGTCGACGCAGTCAGAAGACGGAGCTGAAGTTACTTTTTAAACACAATAATTTACCTTCCAGCAATTGCTGGAAGCCGAATTAATTCATTCCCCACCATCCATGGCACCCTGGAGTGGGAATAGTATTTAACACGGCCGGGAACTTGTGCAGCAGCAGGATCAGCCATATACCGGGGGGGGGGGGGGGGAGAAGAGGATCCACTCACCTTCCTGCCGTTCCCCCGACGATCGGCACTCCCCTCTTAAGTGCGGGCCCCGACTTGATGACGTCATCAAGCCGTGACTGGAACTTAGCGTCAGTACAGCGGGGAAGCCAACGAGAGCGGAGGTTTCCACAGCTGCTCATCGCTGGAGCCTGGGAGGTGAGTAAAGGCTGCTGGCGAAAGGCGAAAGGGGGGACATCTGGAGGCAGGGGGACACAAAGCCCAGCAAACCCCAGCAGGGATCAATCTGCCTGATCCCCCCCCCATGCGCCCCCCGCATGTAAAATGCTTGGTCCTCAAAGGGGGGTAGGCAGCCGGTCCCAAAGGGGTTAAAGAGAGTTTGAAGCGAGCATAAATCTCGCTTCAGACCTCATAGTTAGCAGGGGCATGTGTGCCCCTGCTAAACCGCCGTTATCGCGCCGCTAAACGGGGGTCCCTTCACCCCCAAATCCCCTCGGTGCAGCGGGGGAGCGCTTCCTGGTTGGGGCAGGGCTAACCACCGCAGCCCTGCCCCACGCACGTCTGTCAGCGCGTATCTCCGCCTCTCCCCCGCCGCTCTCAGTCTTCCTTCACTGAGAGGGGCGGGGGAGAGGCGGCGATGCGCCGCTGATGGACGCAACTGGAGGCAGGGCTGCAGCCGTTAGCTCTGCCTCCAGGAACGACCAAGTCTGCGACCAAGTCTTGCGGGGGTTGGTTTGGGGGTGAAGGGACCCCCGTTTAGCGGCGGTTTAGCAGGGGCACACATGCCCCTGCTAACTATGAGCTCGGAAGTGCGATTTATTCTCGCTTCAGAGTCTCTTTAAGTGGGCAGAGACCGCTGGTACTTAAGTGGTTAAAAGACAACTGTAACCAGAGGGATATGGAGGCTGCCATATTTTTCCTTTTTATGAATTACCAGTTGCCTGGCTATCCTACTGATCCTCTGCCTCTAATATTTTTAGCCATTGACTGACCTGGCACACAGCAGATCAGGTGCAAGCTTGTTTCATGCTTGCTTGCGTGTTTGTTTCTGCATGCTTGTCTCTGGTGTTATTCAGACACTACTGCAGTAGGGCTGCCACGACACTGGTATTGTTTAAAATAAAAAAATATATGGCAGCCTCCATATTTTTCTCACTTTGGTGTCCTTTAAAAGGAAAGAAATGTCAGCCTTCATATCCCTCTCGTTTCAGTTGCCAAAATGCCAGACACTAATCTGACCTTTAATTGAATCCAAATGTTAACCTATTTCGGTACTTGTGTATTATCCCATCTAGCAGAACGGGCTCGGCAGTTAGGCTGGAAAAGTGTGCACTGTGCTTCTTGAGCAGCTGATTCACCACAGTTCAGCTGCTCCGTTCCATTCAGCTTTCCTCACTGCGCAGTGTTGTAGCCCGTCCCGAAGTCACAGCACTTGTCTGTGTAAGATGTGGGTAGAGGGGCTGTACAGCACACTGAATGCAGTGACCTCGCCATAGACAGCAGCCGCTGATCCCCACTTAGGTAAGCTCTCCCCTGGTGGGCTGTGATTAGGGGCGAGACCCTTTTATAGACGAGCTGTATGATAGCGGACAGATTGCTGCAGGGCACAGCGCTGTACATAGCAGGGGGTGTGAGGTGGATCACCTTGTGCTGGTGCTCAGCAAGTCCTCTTCCCTGTAATGTGATAAGGCAGAGTTGGTATGCCGCTAGAATCACTTGCAATTCCCTTACTCCAGGCTGGAAGGCTTCATGCCTCTTTCATTATTGCTCTCTATTGTTCTGCGGTCTGATCGCTGGCGGAAAAGCCAACACAGCGCAGTGAGAAAAGCTGTGTGGAACGGGGCAGCTGATCTGTGGTGAATCAGCTGCTCAAGAAGCACAGTGCACACTTTTCCAGCCTGTCTAACTGCCGAGCCCGTTCTGCTAGATGGGATAATACACAAGTACCCCTATTTCCTTTACACAATTTGAAACTCAAATGTATCCTTTAAACTACCTTCCTTAATTACTAGTGGTACCTTGCAGGTTGGTGATCTTGATAGCTGCTGCAGGTGCAGCCTGTGCCCTGATAACCAGCATAACAACTGTTTTACCTGCAGCTCTGTGCCCTGCCACAAGCCCTTGTGATCACATGATCGCATTCTCATTACTAACGCATTTGAATTGGCCAGTATTTTGCCACCACACTGATTAGGGAACTTGAGATTAATGTTTAACCATATATTTAACTCAGAGCTCAATGGAAATAGGCAGCATTTAGGGACCACCTGGGATACTTTAATCAAACCAAGTGATTGCTTATGTTGCAATGAAAAGGTCAACAGTGGAAACAAAATCTTCTTGATTTCTAGTGATATTTGCAGATATTGTTGAATTAAGCAGAGTAATATCACGGCCTCCAGTAGGTGTTCTGGCAACATACTAAGTAAAAGGTAAGTCCAACTGTGGTTCATTTTTAGATTACACTGATAATCCATCCCCTAGATTGTTTGCAGTCAGCCCTATGATGTTTATAGTTTGCTATTTAATGTACCTTATGGAAGTAGAGTAATCCAAAGGTTTAACAATAATGTTATGCTATGGCAAAAAAATTACAAGAGAAATGAGGAACACATAGAAGAAATATGAAAAAAAGTTTTTTTTCTACAGATCTTGGACTTCGTTAAACTACATTGAGAACCATTGTTTCCAAGTGGAAAAAGTTTCAAACAGTGGGGATTTTTAACAAGAGGGGCCAGTGTGCCAAAAGTACTCCAGGGGTGTGGTGATAAGTAAACAGAGCTTTGTTTCTTCCAATAGGCTGGAGCCCACATGCACAAGAATTTGGAGCTTGGGTAGCCTGTGTGAGCAAGCACCCAGGCCACCACACCTTCATAGCCAGAACTATTCCAGTCTGAGGATCTCCCTGGGGCACTGAATGAGGAATTTAGTAAAAACAGTGCATCGTCCTTGTAGTAGTCCTTAGGTTAGTACCTACCGGTGACTGTTTATTACTTGGTTGGGTAGATTGCAAGGGATTGAGAATAATCATGGCCAAAGACACTTTATAGTATGGAAGTTGTTTCTGCTATTGTGTATTGACCATTTTTAACCAAGTTTTTTAAGAGTATTGTATTTTTTTTTTGCTGGTTTCTATCTTACAAATGCTAATAGTTGCAAGTGTATGTTTTGTTCAGCTACACTTTCGAAAAATTATCAAAAGTTAATGAGCAGTCTGGTTCCCTGCCTACAATGGTATTGTGATGCCAGGGACTAAACAGCTTTTCGCTAATTCAGTGTCGCTGTTGGTTTGCAGCTGTCACTGACCTCCACTCTGACCTGAGGGAGTGTATCCAAGGGAGTAAAAATTCTGAGTAACTGCAGCATACATAGGCAGCTCTCTCACTTTAGATGGGGTTTACTAAAATAGACGTGCAACCAATGTAAAGCTAAATTCACTTCAAATGTCCTATTGCATTTTGGGGAACTAAGAAAAATATAACAAGTATGCCTGATTGGATGCTTGAAGCCATCCAATCATCATTCCGCTTTGTATACAATGCAAAATACAGTTTACAGTTAGGAACAGAATGCTCTCACCTTCCAGTGCTGGGCCCCTGGTTTAAATCTAAGCCAGGACACTATCTGCATGAAAGTTGTATGTTATCTTGTGTTTGAGTGGACGGTCTCTGGGCACTTCCCTCTTCCCCATACCAAAAATATACAGATGTTTATTGGCTGAATCCCCCAAAATTGGCCAAAGACTATGATGGACATATGACTTTGGTTAGGATTAGATTATGAGCCCCTAGAAAGGACAAGACTATACTACTACAGAAGATTTCACCACTAAATGCACAAAATTACTAGGAATTTGATTTTTTTATACTATTGTCAAAAACATGACTTTACATATGGCCTTATTTTCGGAAAGACAAGTTTGAGTTTTCCTGGAATTGTTGAAGCAGTCTGAAATTCAGAAAAGTGATTTGTTTGAAAGGTGGTAAAATGGGCATTTGAGGAGAACTTATGGGCATTACTTTTTTCCCTCAAGTTGGCAAGATTGGAATAACCAGACTCAGCCTTCTGATTTTGAGCAGCCATATTATCGAGCGTTGCAGACGGAGGGTGTGTGCTTTAGATGTGGTTCTACGAGTTTTTAAATTTAGCTTTTGTTCATATTTGCAATAAGTGTCTGCATGGTAGTATATTATCTGTGTCATGCTAGAGTTTCGCAATGTGTACATAGTAAATATGAATAACCTGAAGTTATTTCCTCGCTTGCTGTAAACTTTTACTTGTAAGAATATTAGTAAAATGTGTAGCCTTTAATTAAGTGATATGTAAAGACAAGTATTCCAGCAGTAAATGATATGTATAAAAACTATAGACAGCATTGTAAGGCAGTCAAGGAACAACATTTTGAATGCTGCTTATTTCCTTGCAATGAAACTGCACAGCATTCAGACAATGGATGTTTCCTGGATGTGTAAATTCCTTTGTAATAGTTTGAGAATGGGTATATTTGGGCGCAACACACTATTGCCTACCTCCTAGTAGGTATGTGTTGCTAGTATTTGGATTTAGAAGGAAATTAAGGTTTGGTAGGAAGTGGTGCTAAATCAATATTAGTATCAGATTACGGTTAATAGTGAAAGGTAAGACCCATGCATACGCTAGGTTGTTCTTGGCTGAGGCAATCCATTATGCCCATTTTTGCCAAGAATGAAGTGTGCATGAGCAGCCTCTCTCCTATGTGTCACTGAAAGATCTGAGGTGTCGGGTCATCACTGTGCACCATGTAGCTATCCCTTCTCCCCCTCCATAGCAACAGAACAGCACTCAGCCTGTAGTTTTTAGCCTTGCGGTTGTCGTAGATCCCTTTGATAGGCAAATCCCTATGAATATAGGCCATGCAATCTGACACTAAAGGAGGCAGCACCTAATTTTTCCACCAGAGTATAGTAGTTTTTTAGCATAATAAACAAAGTTTCTGAACAGGAGCCATAATAAGTAGATGATTAGGGAGAGATGGATAGCATTGGGCCCAGGTGCTGGGGAGAGGGGGTTAGAATAATGAAAAAGATCCCTCGGGTGACAGTGCACAGCCAATGCTTTACAGATGCATCACTAGCCTCTAGACAGCTGTTGCTATCGACAGGGGTGGAGGGACGATGAGCGGCGCATATCGGAGCAGATACCCGTGGGCGGGCCAGGTGGGGAGAACAATGCACCGTTGCTTACGCAGATGTTGGTAATTGCTAAAGATTTGGCATGCCAGATCTTTAGCAGACGTCAGGCAGCTGCTGTACACAATCTGGATTCACTCAAGATTCCCGGCCAAGGCAGTCTTTGTCTGCCATGGCCAAGTAAAATCTAACCTCCCTCTCAGCCCGAAATGTTGCTTTGTGGTGATGCTTACATGGCCAAAAGTGTGGGTAGAAATGCGCAGTCTATCTAGTGCTGAACCAGAAGGGGTTGAATGATGATCTGTTCAAAAGATATGTTGTAACTTGAGGTAAGTAGCTAAATGCCCCATGGAATTTACGCAAAAATGCAAACTGATGCACCAAACAAAGGAAATGCATAAAAGACACTTAAAATGCATTTCAAAAGTACATGCAGTGTAAAGTATGCTTGAATACAGCAATATTCAAAGAAAAATAAGGTAGCGTCAACTAGACTTAATTTTCTCTTCATCGCTTCTTTAACCACTTCACCACTGAGAGGTTTTACCCCCTGACCACCAGAGCAATTTTCACCTTTCAGCGCTCCTTCCATTCATTCGTCTATAACTTTATTATTACTTATCCCAATGAAATGAACTATATCTTGTTTTTTTCGCCACCAATTAGGCTTTCTTTAGGTGGGACATTATGCCAAGAATTTTATTCTAAATGTGTTTTAATGGGGAAATAGAAAAAAATGTGGGAAAAAATTATTATTTTTCAGTTTTCGGCCATTATAGGTTTTAAATAAAGCATGCTACTGTAATTAAAACCCATGAAATGTATTAACCCATTTGTCCCAGTTATAAAACCATTTAAATTATGTCCCTATCTGGAGGTGGAAGAATTCTCAAAAGATTGCATTCTCTCACTTCTCTTCCACCCACAAATCAGCTTCAAGAATCGACTTAGCATTTGGTAATACAGACATGTTAACCTCAATTTCTACTGCTACATATCTACCTAGCGGTCTTTCGGACCATGCTCCCCTTGAAATTACATGCTCTCAACCTACCCACGCCAATAAATCACTGTGGAGACTGAATCCAAAATGGATTAGTGACGAGACTATAGCAGGGAAAATTACAACTGCTATTAACCAATACTGGGATACTAATATAGACACCGCCTCTACTCCCAATGTATGGGACGCCTTTAAGGCAACGATTAGGGGAGAGTATATAAGTCAGATTAAAGCCTGTAGGAAGGAGTTCGACACGACCCTGACCTCTCTCACTCATCTTGAGGAAGCAGCCTCACAACAATTTGCAGATACCCCTCTGAATCAACATACGCAGAATTGATGCAATGTAAACGAGCTCTCAATCTCCATATGACTGACCTTACTAAAACATCCCTTATTGAATGGCAACAATCCACTTTTGAGAAAGGGGATAAAAACGGCAAATTACTAGCATGTATTGCACGGGACCCACTAGAACACTCTAATATTCCTGAAATCAAATCGGAGTCAGGAGAGATACTCTCATCTCCTAGAGATATTCTCTCTAGATTCCAAGATTATTATAAAAACCTATACACCTCCCAATTTGTGGGCTCTTCTACAGACCTCTCTGCGTTGATCAACAGTGTACAGCTACCAAGATTGGAGGTTGAATTTTCCTCCATTCTTGATGGCGAGATAACAGAGGAGGAAATCCTGGACTCCATTCTATCCTTTCCCCCTCAAAAAACATCTGGCCCTGATGGACTTCCCATCGAATTTTATAAGAGATTTATGCGAATTCTTGCACCTCACTTAAAATTAACATATAATAAATGTTTAAGCAACGGGGCGCTGCCCGCATCTTTTTCTCAGGCACACGTTATTCTTCTTTTAAAACAAGACAAAGACCCTTTGGATTGCGGATCATATAGGCCGATTTCTCTCCTTAACAACGATTTAAAGATTCTAACCAAAATTCTAACCACCCGTATTAACAAACATATAGCTGATTTAATCGACCCTGACCAGACAGGTTTTATGCCTCACAAGACAACTGACATTAATCTAAGACGTATTTATACCCACATCCAGATCTCCGGTGGAGTTGATGCCCCCCGCGCACTCGCCTTTTTAGATATTCAAAAGGCCTTTGATTCGGTGGAGTGGGAATACCTATGGGCAGTTCTTGCTAAAGTTGGGTTGGGTACCAAATTGGTCTCTTGGCTTAAAACTATATACAAAGCCCCATACTCCAATATTAAAATAGGCTCGGAACTATCAGGGGCCATCCAACTGAAAAGGGGCACTAGACAGGGATGTCCTCTCTCTCCGGCCCTCTTCGCCTTGGCCATGGAACCCATTGCTGCCGCTATACGTCAAAACTCAGTAATCCGCGGCTTCGGGGTGGGGGTGCTGGAGGAGAGGGTGTCCCTATACGCCGATGATCTGGTGATCTATCTGGACAATCCGGAGGACTCCCTTAAAGGAGTGCTAGACCTATTTGAACAGTTTTCCCCGTGCACTGGTCTTAACGTGAATTGGGGGAAGTCCAAATTGCTCCCTTTGAATTATACTCCTTTAATACAAACCCCGTTAGAAGTTGTTACACGAACTAAATATCTAGGCATAATAATCTCACACAACTCAGCAGATTACTTCTCAGATAACATTTCTCCCCTTATACAATACACCAAGAAAAGGCTTTTAGGGTGGCAATTTCTTCCACTTTCCCTGGTTGGGAGAATTAACCTTGTTAAAATGAAACTTCTTCCTAAATACCTGTACCTACTTAGGAACTGCCCAATATGGCTACATAAAGGGTTTTTTAAACAACTGAATGCAATCCTCTCAAGCTTCATCTGGTACAACAAAACTCCCAAACTTAGCCTCAAAAAGCTACAAAGACCATGGAGGGAGGGGGGCTTGGCCTTTCCGGACTTATATAAATATTTTATCGCCAGCCAACTTGTTACGGCTCACTGGTGGTTAGTACACAAACAAATGCTTCAACGGTCCTTGACGCAGCACTTCTTAGGTCATATGAGGCACTAGCTCAAATTGTTTATAGGGGGCTGCAGGCACCATACCCCCTTCCTATTAATATGAAGGTGGTCCTCCGTGCTTGGAATGTGGCCCAGACTTGGTCCTCCCCCCCCCCCGCAGAATACTTTCTCTTCAAATCTTCCATTGTGGAATAATCCCACACTACCTCACTTCTTTAGGATCCCTGACCCTATTATATGGATTAAAAAAGGTATAACTAAATTGGAACATATTGTCCTGAACAGAGGGTTAATGGACTATGACTCTCTTAAAACCAAATTTTCTTTGCCCAGTGGCTATCTGTTCAGATATTTGCAGTTGAGGCACGCATTTGCAGCGCAGTTTGGGCGAGAGCCGGTCAAACTTAGTTCCACTGCTATAGAGGATATTTTGCTGAGTGAGACCCTCATAAAAGCCCTTTCCACAATTTATCAAAGCATAATCCTGATCACCGAACCTCATGTTTCGATTTTTAAACAACCCTGGCTACCAATCATACCTACCTTAGATGATGAGGATTGGGAAGATGCCTGGATTAAACCATTTGAATATTTAATCTCATCGAGAGATAAACTAATCCAATTCAAAATTGTTCACCAAGCATACCTCACGCCCTACAAATTAAGCAAGTTTGACAAGGCTGGCTCGAGCTCATGCTGGCGCTGTGGTGCCGCCGGCGCTGATTTCAATCATATATTCTGGAATTGTCACATAATTATTGATGCCTGGAAAGAAATATGCAAATTTACAGGACATATAACAAAGACCAATGTCACCCCTGAACCCCTAATATGTATACTGGGGAATGTACACACACTGGCTACGTCTAGAGCGCAGAGACACCTCATTGGGCTATTGTTATACTACTTTAGGAAATCGATAGTGCTCCTTTGGAAACAACCAGCCCCCCCAACCCTCCAATATTGGAAAAAGTTAATTAATAACTCCCTCCATTTATACAAAGCTGCATATATTGCTAGGGGTTGTCCGGCTAAATTTCACAAGGTTTGGGGACCATGGACATCAAGTAAAGATACTGCATAGACTTGAAATAAATCCATAGGTATTAATAAGCAATGTGATAACTACAGTTGGTAGCTCTGTCCTAAGGCTAATGAGTCCTCCACATGCATCTATTTAATTATATGTGTAGTACCTAAGGTTGGAACAGTTAAAAATTGGCATTGCGCTCTCTGATAAGGTAATAATGCTTTATATATTTGACAACTAGATCTCCACGTCCTGTTTTTGCGCCCTTGCGGCTTTCACGTAATTTACGCAAAGTGATAAAGTGTTGACCTATTGTACTTACTGCCTTGTGGTGTTATGTTTGGTTTTTTCCTTTCCCTTTCCCTGGTTCCTCACCTGCGTGTGTTGGAAATCAGGTACTCCGTTCAATATGTGTCTTTTTGTTTTAAACTAAAATTTAATCAAAAATGTATTAAAAAAAAAAAAAATTATGTCCCTATCACAATATTTGGCGACAATATTTTATTTGGAAATAAAGGTGCATTTTTTTCAGTTTTGCGTCCATCCCTAATTACAAGCCCACATTTTATAAAGTAACAGTGTTATACCCTCTTGACATAAATATTTAAAAAGTTCAGTCCCTAAGGTAACTATTTATGTTTTTTTTTTTATTGTATTTTTTTTTTTTTATTACAAAAAAAAAATAAAAATTGGGGAGTGTGGGAGGTAATGAGTTAATTTATTGTGTAAATGTAATGTTTGTATATGTAAAATGCTTTTAGGGTGTAGTTTACTATTTGGCCACAAGATGGCCACAGAGTGTTTGTTTACATGCGACCTGTAAGCGTCCGGAAGGACGCTTACAGGAAGCAGTAGGAGGCTGGGAGACGCACAATGATCTCGCTGTTTCTGAAAGAAGCAGCAGATCATTGCGGGGGCTAGATCAACGAACGGGAATGGATTTTCCCGTTCATTGATCTCCGGGCGAGCGGGCAGCGGCGTGCACGAGCGGCGGGAGCGCGGACAGCGGCAGTAGCGCGGAAGGTACGGATTTCTCCGTCCCTGGTTTTTTAGGAGGGCAAAAAGGGGCGGAGAAATTCGTACCGCTGGGGGTAAAGTGGTTAAGGTACCAATACTGTCCGCCTGGACTGCAATACTGTGCAGTGTAATATACTCTGATGTCAAGTAGTGTTGGCTCGAACATCAAATTTAAAGTTAGTGAACAGGCAAACTGCCATGGACTTCAATGGGCAGGCAAATTTGAAAACCTACAGGGCCTGTTTCTGGCCACAAAAGTGATGGAAAAGTTGTTTCAAGTGGCTGGACCTTGGCATGCCTAATGGGGATCCATGGTAAAAGTCCCACCAAAAATTCCTTACTTACGGCGCACATTCGGGTTTTAATCTCTAAAGGGCAGAAATCACAGTACATAACATTCCTAAATTTGTGGAATTAAGTGCTTCAAAAGGTCCGGCGTGTACGCTGTGGTAAGGTAGTGTAAGGGTTAGCACAGATAGACAAAAAGCCCCGATAAACACACCACAAGTCTGCAAACAACCGCAAAGGGCTTTAGTGATACCGTCCGGTGAGCTAATCATTGTTTTTGCTAGTTGACACCTCCAGGACATAAATGTTAGTCCTCTCGGCGGCAATCTTTATGTAGTGGTGAATAGTGGCCCCCGTGCCTGTGCGCACGTTTGCGTGAGTGTAGGCGATTGCGGTTTTCCCGCTTCTGTGGTTGGGCTGAGGTAGTTCAATGACAGTTAAGTGACCAGAAAAACACTGATTCTGCACTGAGGCCTTATACAGGGGGCAGTAGTGGATAGTAGATGTCAGTAGGGGTGGTGAAGTACTTTGGAGTTATGGTCTGTGCACTACTAGGACCAGCAGACCTGTCTCAACAGCTAACATGTGCACTGGACACAGAGAACAGCAATACTGTATAACAATAGCAAGAACAAGAAAAACGGCCCTTACAAGGGTGGTTGATTTATCAAGTCGTGCACTACTAGGACCAGCAGACCTGTCTCCAACAGCTAATGGGTGCGCTGGACATACACTACTGCAATATAACAATAGCAAGAAAAAGAAAAACAGCCCTTAAAGGGACTCCGAGCTCACCCTGAAAAGCAAAATAGTACTCACCCGGGGCTTTCTCCAGCCCAGCGCTGGTCAGGAGGTCCTCACGTCGGCGACCTGGCTCCTCTCCTAGGCACCGCTCCGGAATGGCTGACCAGCGGCAGCCCGGCGACACTCGGCCAAGTGTCGGGCTCCTTCTTCCTGGTATGACGCGGCTGACGTCACGACGCCGGCCGCCCCGCGTCATCACGGCGGCCGGCATGAAAGTACTCTGCATGCACGACGTCAGCCGGGTCATACCAGGAAGAAGGAGCCCGACACTCGGCCGAGTGTCGCCGGGCTGCCGCCGGTCAGCCATTCCGGAGCGGGGCCTAGGAGAGGAGCCAGGATGCCGTCGTGGGACCTCCCGACCAGCGCCGGGCTGGAGAAAGTCCCGCGTGAGTACTATTTTGCTTTTCAAGGTGAGCTCGGAGTCCCTTTAAAAGGGTGAACTACTGTAGCTGTCTGCACCTGTCTGCAACAGCTAAAGTGCACTGTGTGGAGAACAGCAATATCACAAGATCAAAACACAACCTTTAGAAGGGCTCTTGGGGTTATGTAGATGGTGAATTGGTACTGTAGCAGTAAGAAACTCCACTAGGGACACAGAGCGCAGGCCTAAGGCCCGGTTCACATTAGCGTTCCTTGTCCGGATCCGCCTGATCGGATCCGGACCATATACTGTACAAACGGAACGTACATTCCGCATAGCAATGCAAAGGCTATGCGGACGTTCACATGCGTCTGTTTCGTACAGTACGGAGCTGGACCGGATCCGGACTCCGGACACTTTTCCAACATGCGCTATTTGTTGGTCCGGCTCATCCGACCCACGCACCCGGACCGGAGCCTGACTGCACCATCTGGATATAGAGAACCAATGGGAAACGGAAGCACAGAACACACTGGAGACAACACCGGACATTCTACCCCACTTCCTATGCGTATCATAGCGGCCATTTCGGATGGGGACACATGGGCCCAGCATATCTGGAGTGGAGCAGCAGTGACACACGTGCTGGAGCTGTTTTGGCAGTATGTCGGAGGTGGAGGTGAGGCCTACAGCGGAGGACCTGATTCTACAGGTGCACCAGGTGCACCTTCTGCAGACCCCAACAAATTTTAAGGTATTTTGTTGTTGTTTTTTTTTTTTTTCCCCACGGATCCGGATGGCAGCCTGAAGCAGTCCTGATGCAAACGGACCGGATCCGGATCGGAACCGTACGGTTCCAATCCGGATCAGGTCCTGATACGATCCGGATCCGGTCCGTTTGCATGCCAAAACGCAAGTGTGAACGGGGCCTAACTAACGCTTTTCCTAATAGCAGTACAGCACTGTACCTAGTCTCCTTCACAGCAGCCATAGTCAGAGTGTAAAATGGCAGCCATGCTGGCTTTCTGATAGGTGTGTGTGTGGGGGGGGGGGGAGTCAAGGTGGAAGTGGGGCTGATTAGCTACCATGTGATTGCTGACTCTGGGGTGAGGGGCACATTTTTGGCTCCATTATAATGTATAGGGGGCAAATCGAACACGCCATATGTTGAATAGATGCAAACACGCATTGTTCGCTGTGAACTATTCGATGGGCTAACAGCTCAGGCCATCTCTAATGTCAAACAATCAGGGTGGCCACACCCCTCCCCACTTAGGCCTCTTGCACACTGCAAGTGATTCCGATTCAGATTCCGCTTTTTAATCAGTTTTTACATCCGATTCAGATTCCGATTTGCAGTGTGCAGGGAGCAAACTGCAAATCGGAATCGATGTAAAAACTGATTAAAAAGCGGAATCTGAATTCGGAATCACTTGCAGTGTGCAAGAGGCCTTACTGTGAGGTGTCACTCCTCGCTCATTTTCTCTACTCAGTTGATCACTGCATCAAGGTCAAGGTCCATTTCATAAATGCTGATGATCAAGCTTGCATGGTGCTTGACATGGGGAAGTTGCGCTTTACTATAGTAGATCAGTTAAAGACTGCACTGACTGCATACCTCCCAACTTTTTGAGATGAGAGACACTTAAGCCACGCCCCCAACCACACCCCCTGACACACCCCTAGTCAAAAAAAATTATATATATATATATATATATATATATATATATATATATATATATATATATATCTGAATGGTGGGGAGAAGGGTGAGGGTGCCCATGGGTGTGGAGGTAAAAGAAAGGATCGAGGCGCCAGCCGCGGATGCGGGATGCGGGTCTGGGATAAGCTTGTCAAAGGCAAAATGAGGTGGCTTCAACCAGTACACGCCTTAAACCAGGCATGCAAAGAGACCCTTTAGTATGTCAAATTAAAAAGAGCCCATGTAGAGCTCTAAGTTCTAACTATACTTACAATCACAGGGGCCCTAACCGTCCCATTTTCGCCGGGACCGTCACGGATTGGGGAAGGGGTCCCACTGTCCCGGGATAGCCCCCTTGTGTCCCGGCAGGCAGCAGAGGAGGCAGCGGAGGAAAAAAAAGGATCGAGGCGCCAGCCGCGGCTGTGGTGTGCGGGATGCGGGTCTGGGTTAAGCTTGTCCCCCCTCCCTCCGAATGTGCCCCCCAGTGTCCCCTCCTGTATGGCGAGATACGAGCGCAGCAGAGCGGCAGTCTTACCATTCCTCGTCGCATATGGGCATCTCGTCTTCTCCGCTTCCTGCTTCCTGTGACGTCACAGGAAGTAGATGGAAGCAAGAGACGCCATACGCGAGGAAGATGGTAAGACTGCCGCTCTGCTGCGCTCGTATCTCGCCATACAGGGGGATACTGGGGGCACATTCGGAGGGAGGGGGGACAAGCTTAACCCAGACCCGCATCCCGCACACCACAGCCGCTGCCTCCTCTGCTGCCTGCCGGGACACAATGGGGGCTATCCCGGGACAGTGGGACCCCTTCCCCAATCCGTGACGGTCCCGGCGAAAACGGGACGGTTAGGGCCCCTGTGATTGTAAGTATAGTTAGAACTTAGAGCTCTACATGGGCTCTTTTTAATTTGACATACTAAAGGGTCTCTTTGCATGCCTGGTTGAAGGCGTGTACTGGTTGAAGCCACCTCATTTTGCCTTACATAAACCATAGCCAGGATAAATATGAACCACTGGCATAAGTACTGTATTGTTTGTGTTACACTATTGGATGACTGCAACTATAATATATGTATATCCTATCATGTTATTTTCACAGTCAGATGAACTAGGATTGTATAACCGCTCATGGCTATAGTGACAGCTGTGTAAAAGATATAGCCCAGCTAAGCATAGCTTGTTCTATGACAACGTTAATCAACTGTGAATAATTTACTACTGGTTCTAGGTGGTGCGTCTCATTTGTTACTAGAGTAACCATCCACATACAACTTGCAGTCTTTTTAACAAGCATCTGAAAATCTGTGCATGAACTGCAACAAGAAAACACCGTTGTGACTGCTAAACTGTACGTGCCACAAATACTGTCAAATTATCAGCTCTGTGATTTTTGCTTTCCTGTATAAAATTAAATGTGAGTGTTTAGTCTTAAGTGTTTCATTATAGTTGGCTTAACCACTTTCAGCCTACCCCAAATTATTATTATTATAGATTTATAGGGTGCCAGTATTGCCCATGGCTCTGTACAACATAAAGAGCATAGTACAGTAACACAAACAGAGGCGGACTGACAACTCATGGGGCCCCCGGGCAATAGATTATGGGGCCCCCATACCAGTGTTTCCCACCTTCCACATTATATTTTTACAGACTAAGATATAATAATTTACTGACAACAGTAAATATGTCATATTGTGATATTTTATACTGATAAAAACCCCTGCGCCGCACCAACAATGGGTGTGGTCACGCAACAGAATGTGGGCGTGGTCATGGGTGGGGCAAAATATACATGACCTTAGCAGTGGTGTAAAAGGTCTGCCGGGGAAGTTTGAACTCTGCCATAGTGTTTCCCCCTAAAATACATGTAATCTGACAGCATTTCACCAAAAATCCATGCAATTTGGCAGAGATTCCTCCAAAATACAGATAATATGGCAGTCGTTCCCCCAAAATAGACGTTATCTGGCAGCAGCGGTTCCCTCAAATACACATAATTTGGCAGCGGCTCCCCAAAATATGCGTAATCTGGCAGCGGATCACCAAAAATACATGTAGCAGCAGTGGTTCCCCCAAAATACACAGAATCTGGAAGCAGCAGTTCCCCCATTATACACAATCTGGCAGCAGTTCCCCAAAAATACACATAATCTGCCAGCTGTTTCTCAAAATACACTTAATCTGGTAGCAGCAGTTCCCCAAAAATAGTTAATCTGGCAGCAGTTCCCCCAAAATAGGTGCCCCCAGTATAGGCAACCAGGTAAAAAGGTATCCCCAGTGGAAGTAACCAGGCCTATAGGTTTTCCCAGTGCATGTATCCAGGTCTATAGGTGTCCCCAGTTTAAGTAGCCTAGTCTACAGGTGTCCCCAGAATAGATAACCAGGTCTATAGATGTCCCCATTTAAGATAGCCAGGTCTATAGATGTTCCAGTTAAGATAGCCAGGTCTATAGGTGTCCCCAGTATAGGTAGCCCGGTCTACAGGTGTCTCCAGAATAGGTAGCCAGGCATATAGGTGTCCCCAGTACAAATAGCCAGGTCTATAGGTGTCCCCAGTACAGATAGCCAGGTCTATAGGTGTCTCCTGTATAGATAGCCAGGTCTTTAGGTGTCCCCAGTATATGTAGCCAGGTGTATAGGTGTCCCCAGTATAGCCAGGTCTATAGGTGTCCCCAGTATATACAGCCAGGTGTATTGGTGCCCCCAGTATATGTAGCTAGGTCTATAAGTGCCCCCAGTATATGTAGCTAGGTCTATAAATGCCCCCAGTATATGTAGTCAGGTGTATAAGTGCCCCCAGTATATGCAGCCAGGTGTATAGGTCTCCCCAGTATATGCAGTCAGGTGTATAGGTGTCCCTAGTATAGCCAGGTCTATAGGTGCCCCCAGTATATGTAGCTAGGTCTATAAGTGCCCCCAGTATATGTAGTCAGGTGTATAAGTGCCCCCAGTATATCCAGCCAGGTGTATAGGTCTCCCCAGTATATGCAGCCAGGGGTATAGGTGTCCCCAGTATATGCAGCCAGGTGTATAGGTGTCCCCAGTATAGCCAGGTCTATAGGTGCCCCCAGTATATGTAGCTAGGTCTATAAGTCCCCCCAGTATATGTAGTCAGGTCTATAAGTGCCCCCAGTATATGTAGTCAGGTGTATAAGTGCCCCCAGTATATGCAGCCAGGTGTATAGGTCTCCCCAGTATATGCAGCCAGGTGTATAGGTCTCCCCAGTATCTATCCCTAGGTCTATAGGTGCCCTCAGTATATGTAGCTAGGTCTATAAGTACCCCCAGTATATGCAGCCAGGCTTGTAGGTGTATTCAGGAGGGGAGACGGCCAGTGAAGGAGGGCGATTTGCATAGCAGCGGAGAAAGGGGGAAGTTCCCCTCCCCCCTTCCCTCATCTTGGGGCCCCTCTTCCTGGCTCTCCCCTCCAGAATCTGTAAAGTGTCGCACAGCGCGTAGCGACTGACAGCGGGCGGAGACTTACCACTGTACAGCCACCGGAGGGAGCGCTGATCTGTGTGCCACTAGTCTGAGCTTGTGAAGCCCAGACTAGTGGCACACAGATCAACGCTCCCTCCGGTGGCTGTACAGCGGTAAGTCTCCGCCCGCTGTCAGCCGCTGCTCGCTGTGAGTCCCACACTTAGATTCTGGAGGGGAGAGCCAGGAAGGGGGGCCCCAAGGTGAGGGAAGGGGGGGGGAAACCTCCCCCCTTCTCCGCTGCTATGCAAATCGCCCTCCTTCACTGGCTGTCTCCCCTCCTGAATACACCTACAAGCCTGGCTGCATATACTGGCGGCGGGCCCTCGGTCCGTGCCCGAGTGCCCTAATGGTCAGTCCGCCCCTGAACACAAACAAAGGCAGATATACAGATAGTACAAAACTGAACATCTCACCTAGAAATTAGACACACAGGTGGAATAAAGATCTATATACACACAATTATATAAACCGTGAATAAAAAAGGTATTATTATGGCTCTGTACAAATTAACAAGCTGACACATCATTGCATTCCAGAGGTTCTGGAGGTGTGTTTAGCTTCTAAGGGTACAATGGTTAATTTGCATATATTCAGCAGTGATGCACTGGGAGACATCTCAAGCTCACTCCAACCTGAATTATCGCAAATTATTTCTGTTTTAAGAAAGCAAACTTTTGTTTTTCTTAAAATAAGTTAATGAGCCACTGAACAACTCGCCTAGTACGCTGTTATCACACTCATTGAGTATGGAAGTCTGATTGAATGATATACAATATGATCCTTGACTGATAGTTTTAGATCAACTAGCCCCACTACAGTGCAAGAGACTAGCAGAGTAGGGGAGAAATGTGAGTCCTGTATGCGAGAATGAGAAGAGGTGATTAAAGAGGATGAGAGAAGAATATGCTTAGTGGATATTGCGTTTAGGATAACACATTAGAGATCTCCTTATAAGATATAAGTGCAAATATGTAAGGTGGAGCCAGACCTTAGAGGACTTTGTGAGTGTTGGGATCTTGAATTGTATTGCTTGTGTGATTGGCAGCCAGTGATCACTGATGGGAATGACAGAGAGGAGCAGCGTTAAAAAACTGAGAAAAGGTTTGGATGAGACGAGCAGCAGAATTCATGATGGACTATAATGGAGCCAGTTTGCAGGAAGGATACAGAGAAGAATGAGAAGAATGTTGCAGTCGTCAGGTTGAGAAATTAGGAGGTCATGCACAGGTAATTTAGCAGTGTCCTCAGCAAAGGAAGGAACAAATACAGATCAGGTTTTAGATGGAGATGACAGGAGGTGATTAGTGAGGCAATTTGACTTTAAAGGAGAGGTCTGAATCAAAATTTACATTTGAGAATAACACCATGATTTACCACTGGACTTTTGTAGTGACACATTTGTTGCCTACCTTTTGCAGAATACCTCCTAATGTTATGGAACATGTGGGGCTGGTATTGCTCAGGGGGTGGAACCCACAAGCTCATGAGCTTTTTTAAGTGCTGTAAAAAAACATCATTGCCTCTCACTGAAGTGTGCCGTGGCTACCCCACACTCATTCCAAAATTGGTGGGTGGAACACCATCTCTGACCAGCATTGTGAAATGTGCACTTGTGTATTCAGGACACAGTGTTAGAGTACCCAGCAAGCTCATGGTGAACCAGAAAACAAACTTTTGTTTTGTATTCAGTAAGTAGCCATGCGGCTCTACAGTAGAAGCCAGGCACAGCTCCAGAAGTGAGATAACTTGCACTTTTTAGATTTCCACTTAGACTCGCCTTCTGCTTAAGATGGCCACACACCATACATTATCTGTTCAATTTAATAATTGCAATCAATTTTTTCTAACTGATTGTAACATTTCAAAAATCTGACCAATGTACCACACACCTATGTTCAATTTTTCCCCAATTATGATAAAACTGATTGGAAATTCTGAGAAAATTGCTCGGCTGTGTATATTAATAAATTGACATTAACAAGAAGTTTTAAATCAGGATGATAAATTGCCAATCTAACACACACCATACAATCTTTAAAAAAATTGAAGAGAAATATCTGGCATTCCGGATCGACATAAATCGAAAAAAACGGGAAATCCGATCAGATTTTTCAGTCGAATGAAAAAAAAAGTTTGAATTTTTCGGGAGATACGATACTTTAACACAGGACAATAACGTCCCATTGGGAACATAGTCTCAGACTATGGTAAAGGTATTAGGCTGGTATGTACACTTGTTTGTGACTTGACTATGTAATCTATAAAGCTCTGCACAAAGATGTCAGCACTATATAAATACATAATAATATTTTAGTAGAGTGTTGAACAGTACAAGCCATTGTTAGAAGCATTTTTTTTTTTTTTTGGCTAGCGGAGTATGCTACAGCAGCAAGCCATGAGGAAGCTCTTCATTAGGAACACTTAACTAAATTTTGACATAGGTCAGCAACACATTTACAGAGTAAGTAGTGTCCAAAGCCGGATTAAGGGTAAATGGGGCCCTAAGCAAAGTAACTGATTTGGGCCCCCCATCATGTTGTAATAGAATCAGAAGATGCAGCTGCACAGCAACATGCCGCACACACCGGGGCAGCTGAGCTACTGGTTGCTATGGGCAACAGCCCACTTTCCTCTATGGGTGCACAATGCAGGGAATAGCAGCAGCAAAATGCAGAGTGAGAGATGAATGGCTGGGACATTTGCACTCAGGGGCTGGGGCACCCCTGTGAAGAGGGTGCCAGATATCACAGCAGCAGCGCTTTCCCCCTGCATCTCCAGCCTGGCAATAGCAGAAAGCTCTGGACACCGCCAAACCGGAAGCCATTCCCCAGACAGAATTACATAACCACCCCCACCACCGAACAACCAATTTCCTCCCAAACTAGACAGCCACCACACAGCCTCCATCCCAGTGAATAGGATATTCCAGCAGAGAAGGCAGCCGCAGCGGGGGAGAATGACAGCACCAGATGACTCACATTCACCTATTGCGATCCAAGCAATAGAGGTCCCGTCATCCGGAGCCCATCTGTCTCCTCTAGAGTGCTGCCGCTCTGTTACTACTACTATTACTACTTCCTACTTCCTGTCTGATCTGAGAATCAGGAAGTTCAGAGCGAGCGGCTGCACTGTAGAAGAGACAGATGGGTTTCAGATGACGGGATCTCTATCGCTTGGATCATGGATAGGTGAGTGAGTGTTTGACATCTGCTGCTATCATTCTTGCTGCAGCTGTCTTTCTCTGTGGAAACGGAGGAAGGAGTGGGCAGCAGCAGAGTGCACAGTAGCAGGAGGGGGACCTAGGAGGAGAGCCTGGCTCTAAAGACAATCAGCAGCGCACGGCATCATTTGACAAGACAAATAACATTTATATCGCTCTTTTCTCCTGGCGGACTCAACGCGCCGGAGCTGCAGCCACTAGGACGCGCCCTATAGGCAGTAGCAGTGTTAGAGAGACTTGCCTAAGGTCTCCTACTGAATAGGTGCTGGCTTACTGAACAGGCAGAGTCGAGATTCCAACCCTGGTCTCCTGTGTCAGAGGCAGAGCCCTTAAAGGGACTCCGAGCAGTGCCTGTGGGTATGCCTTTAAGCATACCCACAACTAATTACATCCTCACACCTACCAGCAATGATTTTTGCAATTATATCCCCCTGGGTTCCTTATATTTCATTGCATTGTGCTGAATCGAGCTGCCAACTTTGGAGAAAAGCCGTCCTGTGGCCGCGATTTCGATTGTGAAAACTAAAAGGCATAGGGCGGCCGTTTATTTATCATTGGAAAGAGGAGAAAGAGAGCTTTAAAATGATATGCATCTTTCTATAGTTATTGCACTGCTCAGAGTCCCTTTAACCATTATACCATCCAGCCACCGCTGACAGGATGGCGAGGGCTGGTTTATGTGCTGATGGGGCCCCTTTGACTCTGAATGGGGCCCCAAGCGACTGCTTTTGTTGCCTGGTCGGTAATCCGGCCCTGGTAGTGTCTAGTAAGTCTTCAGTTCTCATGTACTTGGATGGTAACAGCTGCAAAACAACCACATAATCCCGGGCATAGAAGTGAAGTCTCCATACATGCCTCCCATACATGCCACACTGACCATTGGCAGTATTCTGCAGCTCTGTACCATTTTCCATTGCTATTACATTGGCAAGTTTGCAACTATTTTTTATTTGCTATAATTACAGATGCATACAAAAAAAGGTTTGTGTGGAGCTTGACGGCTTTACAGTGCTTTTAGGTGTTTACATTTGTTAGACCGAAAAATCATCTTATCTTTCAGAAGCCTGTTATAAAACATAGTTCATGCAACTGGCTTCATTCATCCTGCACTGGCTGCAAATTCACTTTACAAAAATGTATCCAGTTTATGAAAACAACTAGGGTTACTACTCAGATACGAATGTTGACCATGACCTCACTTGGGGAAATCAGGACGCTTCCATAGGGGCAACCTGGGCAAGTGCCCGGCGCCTGAGAGCTGGCTGATGGGTTCCCCAGGTGCATATAAGTTATTACAGAAAAAAAATGCTATAACGGTAAGAACAGTTGTAGCTGACAGAATAAAGTGGATAGTGGTGGCGTAGTGATTAGCGCTCTCGCCTTGCAGCGCTGGGTCCCTGGTTCGAATCCCAGCCAGGTCAACATCTGCAAGGAGTGTGTATGTTCTCCCCGTGTCTGCGTGGGTTTCCTCCGGGCACTCTGGTTTCCTCCCACATCCCAAAAACATACAGATACGTTAATTGGCTTCCCCCTAAATTGGCCCTAGATTACAATAAATACACGATACATACATAGACATATGACTATGGTAGGGATTAGATTGTGAGCTCCTCTGAGGGACAGTTAGTGACAAGACTATATTCTCTGTTCAGCGCTGCGGAAGATGTCGGTGCTATATAAATACTAAACAATAATAATAAAAATGAGAAAAATAATGTTTAAGGTTTGTAAAAGGTCTAAGTCCAGCTTCTCTGTGGAAGTAAAAGTTTTTGAGCAATTAGTAGTCCAGCGTAACCATTCTCCCGGCTGGTCTCTGGGTTGTTTCCTTGCTTTGGATAATGGACAACACTGAGCTCCTGGCTCTAACACCTTTCAAACATATCCCTTCAAATGGAATGACCTGGAATCACACGGGCATTCCGGCCCCTTCTCCATCAGTTCTCCATCAGTTTAAAGGACATCAAAGGTGAATATAAACTGAAGAGAAAAACACTTATCTATCCTCTTCCTCCTAAAATATTGCACAGTTTTATATTTAAATCTAGTTTTTATGTTTTTTACTGTTTCATTGTCTCTGCTTAATGACACCTTCATTGAAGTATGCTAGAGCTCAAATCTATGAATTATTGACCCTTTTTTATCTCTTTCCTGCTCCAGGAAGCCATTTACTGACAGGAAAGTATTTTATGGCCGTAATTACTTATCAGGGAGGTGCCTGGCTCTCCTACTGACCACATATGCTATTGCTCCGTTGTTATTGCCTGATGAAGCAGGATCAAACCTGCGAAACGCGTTGCATATTTGGAGTTCATAAATAAAATATATTGACTGTGTTTACTACAGTCGTTGTGTGTCTACTTGGAGGAGGTAAGTCCACCACTACCTCCTCTATTTACCAAGAATTTGGTTTTTAAGCTCATTTAGCTTCCTTTTATCCTTTTGGCGCCTCTGTTCTCCTGCATACTTATCAGGGAGGATTATGCTATAGTCTGTTCCAGTCTGACCCGGTTCCTACCCGGATATAAACTGTCACTTGCATACCTGATATATAACGCTTTCAGGCAGAGAAAGAAATTAAGGAACACAACCTAGTTATTTGTGTTCTTGGCACTATACATACACACGTCTATCTCATAATGCCACGTCACCTCTGTTGTCCTTTAAAGCGGAACTGTAAAGTCGTTCTAAAACAAACTGTTTCACTTACCTGGGGCTTCCCCAAGCCCCCAGCAGCCATCCTATCCCTCGCCGGTCCTGCGCAATCTTCCGTTCTACCGCCGCCAGCTCATTTTGTTACCGTCGACTTCTAAGTCAACGGCAACTGCGCCTGCTCACCCTGGACTAGGCAAAGCTTTCTTTACGTTCCAGCCCACATTAGCGGCCTGCGCCATTATCGCTAATGGCGCAGGACGCTATTGCGGGCTGGAACGCAAAAAAAGCTTTGTGTAGTCCGGGGCAGAACGGAGGATCATGCAGGACCGGCGTGGGACAGGACAGCTGCTGGGGGCTTGGGGAAGCCCCAGGAAGTGAAACGGTTGGTTTTAGAAAGACTTTAGTTTCCACTTTAAGGATTCGCACTATTCAGTGCAAATATACAGGCGTTCATTACCAGCATAGTAACAATGAAAGACTAATAAAAGCTAATAAGCCCCTCTGTATAAAGGGCACCGGTGCGGTCGCAGCTTCTGCATCCCCTATTGCTACGCCACTGTTTTTTTGCGTACAAAAGAGGTATGCCTGGCATAATCACAGCAATTCACTGGCACTCTTCCTAAGGTAATCGGATGGATGCCTTTCCATAAAATCAACCAAATATGAAATGTGTTAGGTTTTAGCTTGTGTCTTCACACTTGATCACTCTGCTGAGTCTCTTCCCAAAAATGTATGATAACCTCTCTCAAAGCCAAATACACTGCTGGGTTTATGTTTTTTTTTTTGGTAAGGATGGTCAATGAGATGCAAATTCAAGTTGATAATATATGCAGCTTGAAAATGAACCAATCAAATCCTGCTGAGGTAAAATTTGGTTGGTCTATTTTCAAGCTGCATACATTTGCATAAATCATTTGCATAAGCCTGCATCAACTCGCTGCATGATTTGCATCTCATTGACCATCCCTATTTTCTGGTATTTGGAGAGCAGTACATCAGCCTTTAAGCTCTTCAGATACTGTAGATGTGATCTTCAGGTGTGTGGCACTGAGCTCTGGAGGCATGCGTATTAGTAACACCCCGAATGGCTCACCCTGCTGCCGCTAGTTACATACTATATCCCCTCTGACTACTAGCAACTTGGAGGGAGAAGTAATTTGGGGTTAGCAGCTGCCAGAACCCCGAATGTACCTTATAGCCAGAACCCCGAATGTACTATAGCATTAGTACTATAGCGGCACACTGCTTTGGCCCTCAGCGACGAAACCACCTGCTTCGCACTGGAGGGAAATTGGTGAAAATCTGACACAGGAAGGGGAGATTTTAGGGTTAGGCGTTAGGAAGGGGGGTTTTAGGGTTAGGTGTCAAAAAGGGCGGTTTTAAGGTTAGGTGTTAGTAAGGGGGTTTTTAGAATTAGGCGTCAATGGGTTTCAAGGTTAGGTGTCAGCAAGGGCTGGGTCTAAAGGTTAAGTATCAGGAAGGGGGATTTAGGGTTAGGCATCAGGGGATTTCAAGGATCAGGTGTCAGCAAGGGAGGGGTCTAAAGGTTAAGTATCAGAAAGGGGGTAAAGGGTTAGGCGACAGGAAGGGGGTATTTAGGGTTAGGCGCCAGGGGTTTCAAGGTTAGGTGTCAGCAAGGGCGGGGTCTAAAGGTTAAGTATCAGGAAGGGGGGGGGTTAAGGGTTAAGTCTCAGGAAGGGGGGTTAAGGGTTAGGCACCAGGAAGGGGGGTTTCAAGGTTAGGTGTCAGCAAGGAGGGTCTAATGGCTGGTTATTAGGAAGGGGGGTAGGGTTAGGCATCAGTAGAGGGAGGGTTCTGTGTGTGAGTAGGGTTATGTTTAGTTATAGTAAAATATCTGTAACATTTACCAATGTTTTACTATCGTCATTACCACTGTTTTCATTTGGTGTCCTATTCACAAAAGAAACCTCTTTTCCATATCTTTCTTTGCACATCTCTATTTGTGTATACAAAGGAACACATTTCCTGTAATGTTCGTTTTCTCTCTGTCATTTTGGCTGGAAAATGAGTGAATGTACAGTAAACATTATACCTGCACCACTTGATGAGACGAGCAATTTCAGGCAGAGATAATCCAATTTTGCATTGAAGCTTTGCAATTCTTAAATATGGAAGCTGCTATGAAATATGGTGTGTTCCTTGTACACTGTGCACAGCACAACATATGTTAGAGAGTGTGGATAATGATGTAGCCAATACTCAGGGGAACCCAGGCTGACAAATCCATCATGATCTTATTAGATCAGCAGAAAATGTGACTCCAGCACTTCTAGAAACACACTACTTCCCCCTGCATTCATCATAACCTTTGTGGTTTCCCTAAATCTATAATAATCTTCCTAATAGCAATATAATACAGATGCCATGCATCTAATGAGGTATAAAGGTTACCTTTGCTCCTGCATAGTGACTTAACACCAGCTTTCTGAACTGAAACAACAATCGCTAGTACTGTAAAATGTGAGAAAAGATAATACTGTAAATTATAGAGGCATCACAATGGCATGTAGAAGGATGTAGTACATTATTCAGGATGCCCTATTTTGTAATTATGCTAGTTTCAGGATTAGAAACACTTCCTTTATCTGTATGTCGTTTTATATTGGTATGTACCCCATCCTACCAGTGATGATTACTAGACTATAATGTTATGAAGCCTAAGCACTGACTAAATAATTTATAAAGTAATATTTTAACAAATAAGTAGTTTTGAGTTATATTCCATAAAGTTCCTCTTTAAGGTGCAATGTAACCCGTTTCTAGGAGTGAATTTAAAGGATACCTGAGCTTGAGCGCAAGCTATCTAATGTAAGCACCGAGATATGTTTTTCCTAGATCTACATACTTATTTGGGTTGTCTGTTCCTCTGCTCACTCAACACAGTCCCTATATTCAGACAGTGAAAATTTTGACTTTCTGATAGTCCAATTTTCTGGCAGGAAGAGGCAGGCTTGCAGCAAAGTTTCCTCCCATTTCTCGCCACGTTCACTCCCCTTAACTGCCACACTAATCTCGCTCCCAATTCTCTTCCCCATTTGTCTCAGTTCAGAACTCAAATTCGTTACAAGTGTAACGAGCATGCTTGGGCGCTGAAGCAGCACATGCTCTGTTTCTTTGGTTCACTCGTGCACTTTCATGGAAAGTGGGGAACAAGAATTTAGGTAGACAGGAACACAGTGCTGACCTGGAAGTTATCGCTGAGTTAACACCAAATTTTGGCAAAAAATATTTTTAAAGATAAGAGCTTTATGGTGTTGAAAGTAGGCAGTGATGGTCACTGTATATTATATACTATTAGAATATGTATTTGAACACTTTAACCTAGTAAAGGTATTGTTCCTATTAAACAATACCAGTTGCCTTGCTGATCTATTTGGCACCTGATTTGCATATGCTTGTTCAGGGTCTATGGCGAAACGTATTAGAGATAGAGAATCAGCAGGATAGCCAGGGAACTGGTATTTGTTAACCTTCCTGGCGGTAAGCCCGAGCTGAGCTCGGGCTATGCCGCGCAGGAGGATTTCTCAGGTCCTGCTGGGCCGATTTGCATAATTATTTTTTTTTGCAACACGCAGCTAGCACTTTGCTACCTGCGTGTGCATTCCGATCGCCGTGCCGCCCCCCCTAGACCCTGTGCGCTGCCTGGCTAATAAGTGCCAGGCAGCGCTGAGGGGTGGATCAAGACTCCCTTTGACGTCACAATGTCGATGATGTCATCCCACCCATCGCCATGGCGACGGGGGAAGCCCTCCAGGAAATTACGTTCTTTGAACTGGATTTCCTGATGAAGTGGGTGGGGGGATGCCGCTGCACAGCGGCTATCATGTAGCGAGCCCTAGGCTCGCTACATGATTTAACAAAAAAAAAAAATGTTAACACTGCTGCGCTGCCCCCTGGTGGTTTCTAATAGACTGCCAGGAGGGTTAAAAGGAAATAAATATGTCATCCTCCATATCCCTTGCTTCAATTGTCCTTTAACCCCCTTGGCGGTATGAAAAATACCGCCAGGGGGAAGCACAACAGTTTTTAATTTTTTTTTTTTTTTTTTTTATCATGTAGCGAGCCGAGGGCTCGCTACATGATAGCCGCTACTCAGCGGCATCCCCCCGCCCGCTTCGATCGCCTTCGGCGATCACCGATCAGGAAATCCCGTTCAAAGAACGGGATTTCCTGGAGGGCTTCCCCCGTCGCCATGGCGACGGGGCGGGATGACGTCAGCGACGTCGGGACGTCATTGGGAGACCCGATCCACCCCTCGGCGCTGCCTGGCACTGATTGGCCAGGCAGCGCTCGGGGTCTGGGGGAGGGGGGCCGCGCGCCGCACCGGATAGCGGCGATCGGGCGCGCGGCGGCGGCGATCGGGGTGCTGGCGCAGCTAGCAAAGTGCTAGCTGCGTCCAGCAAAAAAAAAAATTAAGTAAATCGGCCCAGCAGGGCCTGAGCGGCACCCTCCGGCGACTTACCCCGTGTCACACACGGGGTTACCGCCAAGGAGGTTAAAGCAGTATGCTGCATGACTATTCCAATCCCTGGTACACACCATGCAATTTCCTGTCAAATCAAATATTTCTGATAGGTCCGATCTGATTTTGGATTATTTTTCTGATCATTTTCCAATCACTTCTATACAAAAATTAATCAGAAAAAAATCAGAAATCAGATCGGACCTGTCAGAAATAATAATTTCAACCCATCTATCTGACGGGAAATTGCATGGTGTGTATCGGGCATTAAAAAATAAAATCTTTTTCTTTTCACCGTCTCTGCTCTGTTGGTTTTGCACAATTCACCCCAGTAGTAAGGTGCTGAGGGATATTGTGATATCATATTTGCACCAGGTACGCCAGTCCTGAGAACTGGGTAGTGATATTGGTTCTGTTAGTGGAGATGGTATATTTTGTTGTGGAGAGTGAAACAGATTGCAGAAACATCTGATACATTCTGCTTCACTTAAATAGCTCTCTGTAGATTTTAAATGCATTTATTTCTGCGCTGCTGTAAAAATCGGAGTCATTGGTAGTTCAGCAAGCTTATGCAGCGTTAACGCATATTTTAGATGTAGTAACAGTGATTGTATTCATTGTTCCATCCGCATCAGGGCCCCAATATGTCATCTCCCACTCACTGACTCATTCTCACACTCTGTCGGCCTTGAATATAGTTAAGAATACTTTATTCACAAATGTAATCACTTTGGCACTATCTTCAGTCACACAGAGGGTGATTTATGAAAGCTGGAGGAAAAATTGGATAGTAGAAACCTGCTCTGGGTTTTTAAGTATTAGCTACTATCAGAAGGTAGAGACTTGCAACCTTCAGTGGAATCAAATTATGGTGGAAGTAGTTAAAAACTTAGATTAGTAGTTGTGCAACTGCAGTCATGTACATACATCCACCTATTTTTTTAAGTGACCCTGATCCAGGATGCAATCTGTTAAATAAAGCACATGATGGGCTAAATTACTTTTACAGAAGGGGCCTGGCATTGCACATTGTCGTTCCTGTTGCTTCTGTGCCACCTGTAAGTTCCCCTGAGCAGCGCAGAGCTATTGTGAAGTGCACAGGCGTGAGATTTGAGCTGTGCCTGCGCCATGAACGAGCACTTGCTTTCTCTGTGCTTGTGTGAATGGGAACTTGCACCTGTGCAGTACCATAGCTCCTAACTGCCCCTCTTTCAGAGGGACAGTCCTTCTTTGGGATCCAAGGCTCCATGTCCCTCTTTCCTCCTCATTTGTCCCTCTTTCAAGACCGATGTACAGATCTGTGTTAATAAATACATTTTTCTACTGACAAATGTGTTTAACTGACTCTAAACCTTATTCCCATCAATTAGTTTGATATTTCTTGTTTTCAAATGTTAAAATGAAGAAAAACTAAGATGATAGAAAAGACCAGTGTGGTTTGAATGATAAAAGTACATCTTTTGAGTCTGAATTCCTTGTGATGTGCGCGTGGTTAGAGGTGTGGCGGGGGCATGTCCTAATGTATCCTTTCTTTTTTCACAAAGTTGGAAGGTATGGCAGTATAGATTCACATTGCTAGGAGGAGCTTTCTGTTTTTCAAATTTGACTGGAGGATACTGTCAAATGTGAAAATAAGTGGAGACTGGGATAGGAGGGAAACCAGATGGCAACGAGCAATGCCAGGCCACTCCTTCAATTATAATCTAGCCCACCATGGGTTTTATTTAAAAGAATGAACCCTGGTTCAGGAGTACTTTAAAGAAATCTCTTATCCTATTTTGGTCTTCCTTTGTGTCTTGCTGTTCTTTCTTACTACACTTAAACTAAACTTGTCAAGTTGAGTAAAACCTTATACAGAAAGCTATTTTACGGTTGCTCCATTATTATTGTACTAGGGGGGCCTAAGCCCGTTTAAAAACGGGCTCTAGATCTGTCCTGCATGTCAGTGCACACGTGTGCCTGCATGCCTGGTGCACGCTGGCCTCCCGCAACAACAGCCGCCCGCCCCCCTGTCCCCGACCGGTTTCACAATCTTGCGTCATCAGGCGATGACGCAAGATTGCAAAACCGGTCGGGAAGGTGACAGGCGGCACCATTTTATTTGAGGTCTTCTATTGACCATTTTATGCGCGCTACTTTTTCGGGGTTCCCAGTGCATGGGCCCCGTATGTGAGTTTGATTTATCCTTGTTTTTAAATTGTTTTACTTGTTATGTAATAAAGACGGTTTACACTTAGATGTCCCGTACATCTCTCTCATGTCACTATCCTCTCTGGACTCCTCTTTGGCGAGTCTATGCGACCTCAGGATATTTAATATATTCCGGAGGAATCTGTGGTGTGCAACATCGCTGGTGAAACGACACCATTTGAAAGTTCTGCGGACCATCTATCAAACTCTTTTACAATCTTATAATGTGGGTTGTTGGAATCTGGTAAGCCTTGCTTCTTTACCTTTTTGTTCGAAGATCCTGTATACCAGAAAATGACGAAAGCTGTATTACTATAGACCTGCGCTGACTTTACATATTCATAGATAGTTAAGATAGTTTACGGCTGAGGGGAAGAAACTGTTCCTGTGTAGATGGATCGGAATTTCCGGCCTAAGGGGGGCCTACTAAAGAAGCGGAAACCTGGGTGGGACGGGTCATTAGCGATTTTTTTAGCTTTGGAGCGCAGTCTAGAGTTGAAAATTTGGTGAAGAGAGGGGAGTGGTTTCCCGATGATTCTCTCTGCTGATCTGATGACCCTCTGCAGTTTGTGTCTGTCGCTGGCGGAGGAGCCAGCATACCAGACCAGGATGGAGGAGCAGAGGACAGATTCAATTGTGGCAGTGTAGAAGCTCGTCAGAAGCTCACGGGCCATACCGAACTTCTTTAGTTGGCGTAGGAAAAATAGCCTCTGCTGGGCTTTTTTCTGGGTTGAGATAGTGTTGGCTTTCCAAGTCAGGTCTTTAGAGATTGTCATGCCAAGGAGGCGTGCCCAGGGGACGTTCTCAACTACCGTGCCGTCAATGCTGATCGGGGGTGGAGTGGTAGCTCGTTTCCTAAAATCGACAATCCTGTCAACCGTTTTTGTAGTGTTGAGGACCAGCCCGTTCTCCCTACACCAGTGGCAAATTCTGTCAATCTGGTGGTGATACTCCTGCTCATCATTCCCAGAGATGAGGCCAACGATGGTGGTGTCGTCAGCGAACTTAAGGACTTTGACGGAGTCCGCGGTGGACCTGCAATTGTTAGTGTATAGGGTGAATAGGAACGGCGACAGTACGCATCCTTGGGAGGCCCCTGTATAGGTGGTCCTTGGTTGGGAGATGAGTGTCCAGCTTGACGGCCTGGGATCTATTACTTAGGAAGTCTGTGATCCAGAGGTGGAGGGAGGGGTGGACCCCAAGGGCAGCAAGATTTTCTTGAAGTATTAGGGGGCTGATGGTGTTAAATGCCGAGCTAAAGTCAAGTAGAAGGATCCTGGCGTATGAGTCAGGTCTGTCCAGGTGTTAATTTACAAGCTCCAGGCAGATGTTTATGGCGTCGTCAGTAGACCTGTTTGCTCTATATGCAAACTGAAACGGGTCCAGCCAGGACTCGGTTGATTGCTTGAGGGAAGGCAAAACCAAGCTTTCAAAGGATTTCATGATGACCGAGGTGAGAGCCACCGGCCTGAAATTGTTGAGGTGTGAGACACTATGTTTTTTGGGGACCGGGATGATTGTGGACCTCTTGAAGCAAGCAGGGACCTTGCCTTCCTGGATGGATTTGGTGAAGATGGATGAGAGAATAGGAGCAAGCTGCTGTGCGCAGGTTTTCAGACAAGCTGGTGACACTCCATCTGGGCCTGAGGCTTTCCTTGCATTAATCCCTGACAGGTGTTTCCTGACGTCTTCCTCATACACCGCAAGGGGGGGTGGGCTTGGATGTGGGGGTTCTAAGTCAGAGGAGGTGGCCGGAGGCTCTGGGGACCTTGCTGGATTCTCAAATCTGCAATAGAACTCACTGAGGTTCTCAGCAAGCTCGATGCTGGGAGTTGCATGCTGCGGAGGGGGCTTGTAGTTCGTGGCAGCCTTGAGCCCCTTCCAGACAGTTCGTGAGTCCCTTGAGGAGAGGTTCTGTTCCAGTTTTACAGCGTAGTTCTTTTTGGCGGCCCTCAGTTCCCTGTTTAGGGTGTTTTTTGCCCTCCTATGCTCCTCCTGGTTGCCAGACTTGAACGCCAGTTCCTTGCTTCTGCGCAGATGCCGAAGTTTATTGGAGAACCAAGGTTTGCCGTTCGGGTAGTGTTTGTGGATTTTTGTTGGTACACACTGCTCCTCGCAAGAGCTGATGTACGAGGATACAACGTCTGCCCACTCATCTAAGTTCTCCCCCCCCCCCCCCCCTAGCTTGCAGGGGACTTTTGTACCTACTCAGTTTAGGATTGTGCTGTTTAGCCATATCACAAAGTCCCAGCAAACCTGGCCATCGGTACAGCAGGCCATGGATGGACCCAGAAGCACAGCATTACTCCTCCCATATAAGCTCATTCCATAACATCATCCTCCAAAGAAATGGTAAAAAGTGGTAGAAACGAAATTCAAAAGTGTTAGAGGATGAGGAACGAACAGCTGACATGATACACAACACTACAGCAGAAAATGTGGTAGGCCATGCCATAGGCGATGGCTGATGCATAGGTCAGGACTGTACAGAAGCCCCTGGACCAGAGACCCCCCAATAAGGGCCCTCTGTCATCTGCTGGATTAGTTTTTCATAGGTGCAATGCTGATAATGATCACTAGTATAAGTGTTTTGAACTGAGTTAATCATTAAAAAACAGCTCCCCTCCCTTGCTTACACCTCTATTGCACTTTGGCTGTCTTTGGCAGGTTTTTTGTGCTGCATACCAACTGTTAAGTAAGGAGTGCTTGAAGGGCCCAATGTAAAACTTGCACTAGGGCTCATAGCTTCCTGCCACTTATAAATTATAGTGATATTTAAAATGACATCAGCGCTCTACGGGTCTTCTCAGTGTAAATATTCAGTGCGTCGACTCACCGTTTATTTTAACACTCACAATTACGAATTTAGCCTATTTATACTGGAAGGCCTAAAACACTACTCCTGAATTCAAAAATCGGAATGATACATTAATATATAACCAGTTAATGACCTAGTATCACTAGCCTAGCTTCACTATCTACTCCTGAATTGTAAAATCGGAATGTTACATTAATATATAACCAGTTAATGACCTAGTATCACTAGCCTAGCTTCACTATCTAACCTGGGGCCTTATTTCCAAGGACCCTGGAGGCTATGGTAGCAGGGAATAATTTCTAATAATAGCTCACACAAAATTCGGTTAAACAGCAAAAGTCCAAGTTCTCAAGTCCTAAATTCAAATAAGTCCCAAATTCAAAAGAACTCCTGGGTGGATGAATACAGGTACTTCTCACAACATCAGAGGTTATCCATATTGAGGAAAACGATTATGCTCACCAAATTCATATGCCAATTAAGACAGTTGGCATTCAACACATATGGCCCAGCCAGCAAATCCCACCGATCCTCCTATGTACTTCCAACCGTATCCAGACCATGCATGCAAAGGGAAAAAAAACCTCTATGGCATAGTATGCTTGTAAATCTTCACCACAAAGTGCCCATCACACCAAATCTCGTATATCGTGTCCCAGCACCAATACTTTCATGTACAGGCACTCCCAGGTTATAACACTAGCCGCTTACCAGATGTCATGGCTGACCCATCAGACCAGCACAAGCGTTTGATCAGGCAGCTTGATTCTCTTATTGCAGTGTGTTAAACCTCATAGCACCTTGAACTCAGACAGAGATATACATAGTGTGATACCGTTTATTCCAAGTAAAAAAGATTAAAATTGCACTCACGAGATTCAGATAAAAATGCGCATATCAATAAGAACATCCACGTGGCTCAGCGTCTCCTTCTGTGGTTAGGCTCCGCCCGACTAGTTTCGTCATAGATGACTCATCAGGGGCATACCCAACCACCAGAGGAGACGCTATTTATGCTCGTATTAGCATCCAGTATCAGCATGTTAAGGTGCCGCCCACCAACTCCGTATACCACGCATTGAGCGTGCTTGGCTAACATATCCCAGCATACTGAGGTGCCGCCCACCATCTACGTATATCACGCTACAAACGTGATTGACTATCAGGTCCCATGCATGGTCTGGATACGGTTGGAAGTACATAGGAGGATCGGTGGGATTTGCTGGCTGGGCCATATGTGTTGAATGCCAACTGTCGTAATTGGCATTTGAATTTGGTGAGCATAATCGTTTTCCTCAATATGGATAACCTCTGATGTTGTGAGAAGTACCTGTATTCATCCACCCAGGAGTTCTTTTGAATTTGGGACTTATTTGAATTTAGGACTTGAGAACTTGGACTTTTGCTGTTTAACCGAATTTTGTGTGAGCTATTATTAGAAATTATTCCCTGCTACCATAGCCTCCAGGGTCCTTGGAAATAAGGCCCCAGGTTAGATAGTGAAGCTAGGCTAGTGATACTAGGTCATTAACTGGTTATATATTAATGTAACATTCCGATTTTACAATTCAGGACTCTGAGTAGTGTTTTAGGCCTTCCAGTATAAATAGGCCACATTCGTAATTGTGAGTGTTAAAATAAACGGTGAGTCGACGCACTGAATATTTACACTGAGAAGACCTGTAGAGCGCTGATGTCATTTTAAATATCACAATTTTTATTCAGGGAATACACCCCTTGTTGAACAAAGCGCACCAGGCCAATTAATGCTTTAACCCCTAGCTTTGAAGAGGTATCAATTAACTACCACTTTGTTCTGCCTTGAGGAGCGCACTTTTTTCACCCTTTTTATCTGTTCAATACTTATAAATTATAACTGGCTACTCTTTTCCATATTCAACTGCTCTGTGGTATAGATGTGTGGACCCCAGAGAGTACAGGGAAACCCTTCCCACCACATTACTGGCCACACATCATCACCTCTACCCTCTGCTAAAGGAATTCGAGCCTTTAGCTGTCTTTGTGATGACCAATACTTATAAAGCACACTTATTCTAAATGTAAACACCCTAAAGGATCTTGTGGATGTGGTCCACTTGATTTGCCTCTGCTGATATTGTGGGTCCAGTATTTGCCTTTGCCAGTGCACAGTGTACTTACATGCCATACCGTTGTTTCCTCCGGGCTGCTCCATCTGTTTTACAGCAAACAGGCATGCGTATCATGTCATCTTCTGAAACCTCAGCACCACTAGTTTTGGCAACAAAGCTGTCAGGCCACTGCAGTAATCTGGATATTTGTAGGGCTGGCAAAGGCTGACAATGCATTCCCCTTTACCCCAGAAATAATCTCCCCCTAATCTCCTCCCAATCCTGCCCCACATAACTCCTCAATGTAAAATACTATTCCCTCTCCATGCCATAACAATCCTTCCATGTAAAAATCAGTTGACCCTCGGTGTCCTAACCATTCCCCCATCCAATGTAACACTGCAAAATTACCTTCCTAACTTTTCCAAGCTTTCCTAAAAATTTACCAACTCTGTGTCATTGCAATCTTCCCCCAGTACATAATCTCATCCTCCTCCCATTGCCCAAAAGAGAAAGTGGCCACACAATAGTGTACTCATTATGAAGTCTAGAGCTAAAGCTATGAAAAATTCCAGGGTCAAGTTAATGGATTCTTTTGATCTGAGGTTGTGGGAGGCGTGACGCAGTTGCAACAAATCCTTCAGGTATCCAGGGCCTAGGTTGTGTAGGGATTAGAACGTTAGCATTCCAATTTTGAAAAGGATTCTCTATTTTATGGGTAGCCGGTGTGGTGAGCAAAGGATTGGTGTTGTGACAATGCCGGGGTTGGCTTGTTAAAGGGAACCTAAACTGAGAAGGATATGGATTTTTCCTTTTAAAATAGTACCGGCTGCCTAACTCTCCTGCTGATCCTGTGTCTCTATCACTTTTAGCCACAGCCCCTCAACAAGCATGCACATCAGGTGCTCTGACTGAAGTCAGACTGGATTAGCTGCATGCTTGTTTCAGGTGTGTGATTCAGCCACTACTGCCCCAAAGAGATCAGCAGGACTGCCAGGCAACTGGTATTGTTTATAAGGAAACATCCATATCCCTCTCAGTTAAGGTTACCTTTAAGTTTTGCAGCAGCATTCTGTACTAGCTGCAGGCGGTGCAGGTCTTTGTTTAGAATGCCTGCATAGAGGACATTGCAATACTCCAGTCGTGATGTGATGAAGACGTGAACTAGAGTAAATTAGCATAAAGTTGAAATGCATTTCTGAACAGTTATAGGAATTATTTCTTTAGTTTAGGCTTGCAGGTTATTTTACAGAAAGTCTACTTTCTCCATATAGTGTGGAAATCTCCTTTAAAACAAGATATACATTAGCTTAGGAAACATCCTGTAAAATCAGTATGCTCAGACTACTCAATGCCTCTTTATAGCATATTAAAAAGAACAGTAGGAGCCGACAGAAAATGACAATACCATTATGCATGAAATTTCCAGCTCACAATGTTCTCATCCTTGGCGATTTTATCACCATGGAAAGTTGCTGAAAGCACTGAGGGAAAAGTTTATGGGTAGGTTGTTTAAAGTCCAAATCCTACATTATGACTATTATTTTCAATGACTGTCGGCAAGCTGGATCGCTTCTCGGCCTTTTGGCTAAGATCAAGTGTAGTATCTGTTCTTGAAATTTTTGGGGGGACCTGGAGGGATGGCACTGTGGCAGGGTGTCCTTCCTGGTCGTAATTCCCAGGGGTTGATTGAATGGATCTATACCATGGTCGAGGCTGAATAGCTGAGGGCTTTGCTTAGGCATACTGCCCCTGGAAGTGGCGCTCCAGGTGCACCTGAAAAAACCTGAGATGTGGCAGATCTCAGGCGGAAGTAGGGTGCTTTGGTCTGTACTGCCCATATGCATCGCCAACTAACGCAGCTCCCCGGCCTTTTGGCTAGGGAGAGTGCTGAATTTTTATCACTCCGGCCGCAAGGTCGGGGCCAGCTTGCTGGCACCGGGGACTTCGGTTCCCACCCGGCTCCCTCTCGGGGGAGCCACCCGGACCATGTGGGATGCCACATGGCCAGGCCCTTTGGGTAACCACTGGGCACAGTAGGGGTCCTCCTCGGAGGACTCCAGGATCCTCCAACCCCTCGGGTGTTGGAGGATGCCACCCCCTGAGCCGATGGCAAAGGGGGAAGGTTCCCTTCGGGGAACAACCGGAAGGGCCCTGCTGTATTGTGGGGCCCGTGGCTACTCGTGCACGTTTTGTGGGGGTGCTTTAGGGCACTCACGCTTTTTCCGTGCACGGGGCTAATAGCCTTGCTGACCGGGACTCCTGTTGCATGCAACAGGAGCCAAGACAAGCTAAAAAAAAAAAAAAAATTGGCTACTAATGATGAGGTAAATGTATCCATAGAGATAAGAAAGTTTCCATATCATTCATTTAAAAAATATGTTGGATGAGCACACTGTAATCAATCATGGCAAAAATAAACCCAAAACAAAACACTTGTATATGGTCAAGATCCCCTTCACCACAGACTTGTAAGGCTTCAGTCTGTAGTTTTCTCAGAGTCCTCTGCCTGGGCAGAATACAGCAATGGCAGCCATTAGCCCTGTAAATGGAGTCTACTGTTAACGCATTCATCTGGATTGCGACTGTCCATTACCCTCCTTCCAACAGCAAATGCTGTCCCCAACAGCTGTGACTAGCAAAACAACCACCCACCCCCATCACAAGCATGGACTTTATAACTCCCACTTCCCATAAAAACTGTGACCAGTATACCCGCCACACATACAAACACTATAGCAAGTGAAGTCGTCTCCGCTGACAGATGGTTAGTACTGTTGTTTTGGGGTATTCTGCTATTGTTTCTGGATTATTGAGCCACGCAACTTAGCATGTACCATCTACTCCCCCATATGACTAAACTGTCTTGGTGGCATCTCTCATTCTGCTTTCCTGTGAACACTCTCTTCACACGACCTGTGGAGATCTAACCATACACACTGACTCATTCTGCTGTTACCCTCTTTACTGGTCCTCCCCGTTTCTTCTCAGAGTAAAGTAAGGGTTGGACTTCTGTACATGGTATCTCTTGGTACTCTCCCTCTGTGGGTTTTGAGTCCTCCATCAATCGATCAAACACAGAGTACTGAAACAGTACTTTATAACTCACTGTTGACTGATTTACTGTGTCTGTGGGACCTGGAACAGGAGGAAGTAGAGAATCGGGATGTATTCACCAAGCTTGTTTGCATAAATGCTACTTTTTTAATACTTGCAATGCAGGATAATAGAAAGACTTCAGACATTTTCTGAGTAGGACTTTATGTACCTATGTTTCTTCATCATGTCCCATGTCAGTTCAGGTGCGCTTTGAGCAACTTTGTTGTCCTGGTTTGGTCATTAAGATGTGCCCAGTTACAACAGGCTGTGTAGTGGCAAACAGGCCTTCAAAATGTAAAGATTGAAAACACTACTTTAGGAAATTTATTTTTAGCTAAAGAAATAAAGAAGAAACTTTGTTTTTTTACTGGCTTGTTTTTCTCCCAATAAAGCACAAAGACAAAACAATAATGGCAGGAGTAACTCCCAGAGGTTAGGTGATGTTTGGGAAATGGTAAAGAAATGTTATATAAAAGCAGTGATGGCCTCCGCTGATAACGTCATATAGGTTTAACAATGCATAAGGTGTATTACATGTTGGACTGACTTTATGGAAGGTCCAGAAATGTGGATAATGGCTGATTTAAATGTGATTTCTCCCTGGGTGAGAAAAAACATATTTTGGTATTGTCACAAGCTGCAAACAAACTGGGATAAAAACACGAACTTCATACCGGTATATACTTTGTTGGACAGTGACATAGTCCTCACTTCAAAGGTAGTGCTGTTGCATGTGTTTGACATAGACCTTTTCAGTAGATATGTAAATATCTGTTTAGGATTGCTACTGTTCTGTGCGATGAAAGTTACATAGTTAAACGTCATTTACAGTATGTTATTTCCTACCTGGGCTATCTCTAACTTGAATTGTTTTTGACAGTAAATGTTTGGGACCAGGACACCTTATAGTCAAGTGGTTTCTTGGCCCTATTTCATACCGGGTGGGTTGACCAATTTGGACAGACTACTATGAATTTAAAGACTCCGAGCTATGCAAAATATGCCAGACTTGACTTTCCATTACTAGTCCATTATTCATCGTTAACTAAATTTTTATTTTCAACTCTGTTTCCTGGGGTGTTCTGTGAATCTTTCTTGATGACTGGTATGTAACACTTTTATGCTATTTCAAAGTTATTACTGTATTTTTGTACCTTTGCAAGCAAAGAGGATCCTCATTTTAACATTTCCGCACTTCCTTGTGTATTTGATCATCCTTTGTATATTATCATATGCATATTATCAGATTTAGTTTTGGTATAACGGGTATTAGTGATATTGTTTTTTCATATCTTTAATAAAATACTTTTGAAACCAAAAGGACGGCCATTTATCAAGTTCAAATAGAAAATATGTTACAACACTGTTCTGCATTCTCTCATATCCCAGTTGATCCAGAGTAAGAAAAACCCTTGCAAGGCTTGGACCAATTTAGCCCTAATGCTGGGGATACACGGTACGTTTCTGTACCGTGTATTGACCAGCTGATCCGGCCAGCTGATAATATTCAGCTGGCCTGATCAAGCCGCTCGACTCCCGCCCGCTCGATCTCCGCCGGCGGACAATGGCATGGAATCGAGCACTGATAAGGAAGCGCCGGCGGGGACGAGCGGCAATCGATCCGCGCGCACGCGGGGACGCGGCTGGGGTTGATCCGGCGGCTAAACGCCTGCCGAATTGACCCGTGTATTCCCAGCATTAAAGGGAAAAGAATCCTCCCTTACTCCAGATAACAGCTAAAATCCCTGGATTAACACCGCCGGGAATTACCTAGTAATTTTAAGTATGGATGTCCTTCAATGCATTCAACGCAGCTATAAAATTTGCCATAACTACTTCCTGTAGTAATGCATTCCACATTTTAACCTATCTTACTGTAAAGCACCCCTTTCTAAATCAATGGCAAACTTTTTTTCCTTCATATGCAGATCATGCCCTCTGTATATGCTTGTATTAGACATTGGAAAGCCCTCCTAACTTAAATATATGTAAACCTTTAATAATCAATGCTCAGCTATTATACAAAGTAACCTACACAGCTAGAAGGCTCCCAGAAGAGTCTGACAAGAGTTGGTAGGCTTATTTTCTACTTACCGTGCACACTGAAAGTGTAGATGATAGTTGAACACATGGGGTTACTATCTATTCAGTGCTTGAGTGGGGCTGTTTAAAATGTCCCCATGGCTCTAAACTGTACAGTCCTGGCCAAAAGTTTTGAGACTGTCAAAAATTAGTTTTCCATTAGTCCCACATGATGGGGGCCGGAGATTACTTCCCTTTCCTGAAAGGGACAGGAAATGCAGTAAGGCTTTAAAAGCATGTGACCACCATGCAGACCTCAGTGCTTTTCCTGTCCCTCTCGGGATAGGAGGCAGTAAGGTCCAGTTCCATCAGGGAGCTGAGGGTGAGTAGGGCAGGCTGGATTACTGCCATCTGGGGGAAGCCAAAGTGGTGGATCCTGGTGCTGGGGAGTCCCGGAGTAGGCAGGCTGTCTGGTCCCTGCGCATAGAAGTCATAACGTTGGTTCTGTGGGGACCCGTTGAGCGTAGCTATCGGCTCCTGAATCACCACATAGCATGTGCTCGGCATCCCACGTGGAAGGTGCCTGCTTCTGCTGGAAGTTGTCGGAAGTCTGCAACTTCCAGCTAGGTCCTGAGATGCCGTTTGGCTGAGGGCTGGCCGTGACTGCAGGGGGAACACAAAGTTTAGCCACGGTTGCAGTCAGAGCAGCAAATGGAGGCACACACTTACTGTTGGTGGAACGCAGGTGGCCAGAGCAATCCAAAAGTGCACTCAGCGTACACCTGGGAGCCAATTGAGCTCACCTGGAGGCTATTTAAGACTGGGTTTCACCAGCACTCCGTCCCTAACAGCCATGGCGAGCACAGCAGAGTCTTCTCAGGGCCGGGACAGCTCATCTACAACACCAGTGGAACAGGTGTACATTTTCATACACTTAGACTGTTTATGTTGTTTGATTGCCTTTTTTTCTGTGCTATTTATTTTTGTATACTAAATGGCATCTTGTATTTTTGCAGGCTGTTACACCAGAGCCTAAAATTAGGTCTTGTGGCGTTTGCAAAAGTATTTTGTCCCCTCATTTTTTTAAAGCCTCTTTGTCATGGTTGTACTAAAAGTGTGGGGCCTCTTTTCCAGGCAGTGAAATGCCTTTCATCCTCTCACAATTGCTCCCTGATGCTTGGGGGGAGGCCTTACTGATGGTGAAGGGGATTCCTCCTTGAAATTAATTATATTAATGTTTCAGGAGGAAATGTATGAAACTTTTAAGATTTTATAAGAAAGTTAGCTCCTCAAACTGTTCTGAGCACTTCTGTTATTACTGAGCAATCTGTTCCAGCAGTTTTTCAGGAGATTAGGAACAGCCTAAACCTGATTCAAAGATTTCATCTTAAGGGAAAGAGGCTGGGCGGAGGCATCTGCCCAGGAGGAGGATAATTTCATTAAAGGACTTCCGAGGCCAAATTTAGAAAAAAAAATAAAAAAAGTTAGATACCTGCATCAGTTTGGAAGACACGGACGACACCGTCCGCGCCCTCCGTGCCGTTCCGCCGAGTCCCCGCCGCTCAATAGCCCCCCCGAGCGGCTCCCGACCTGCATGCACAAAGTAGGCCACCGGAGCTGGCCGCGGCTGCGCAGTAAGCATAGCCACGGAGGGCGCGGACGGCGTCCTCCGTGTCTTCCAAACTGATACAGGTATCTAACTTTTTTTTTTTTTTTCTATATTTGGCCTCGGAAGTCCTTTAAGAAAAAAGGCAAGTTTAAATTGTTACCTGTGCATACAGATAAACTGTTACAATATAATTGTCTTAATTGCCTAATTAGACCCAGCTGTCTCTAGGCTGTCAAGGCACTCTCCCATACTATTGAAGATACAGGTGTCCTTAGGATGTAACTGATAAGAGGCATTTGCTGCATCTTTTTCATTTCATTTGGCTGCGACTTGTACTGCAAGGTGTCTTAATATTTTGCTGGCAGGTTTGGAATTAAATCTTAGCCACCTGGGCGTAACGCTCAGCTTGTCCAGTAATGCCGCGGTGGATTGCTCAGGCCCTGGTGGGACGATGTGCATAATTTTTTTTTTTTAATACATGCAGCTAGCACTTTGCTAGCTGCGTGTCTTACCCGCTCGCCGCCGATCCGCCGCTACCTGCCGCGAAAGAGGGCACCCCCCCGCAGACCCCTTGCGCAGCCTGGCCAATCAACGTCAGGCTGCGCTATGGGGTGGATCGGGACTCCCTGTGATGTGATGTCATTCCGTTCATCGCCATGGCGACAGGGGAAGCCCTGCAGGAAATCCCATTCAGAATGGGAAACAACTTTTGTATTGGTTCAGAGTGCCTCAAGGGATCTGGATTTGTTAATAAATGGAAAGAACCAGACTTGATTCCAGGTCAGGAAAAAATGTTCCTGGGAATAGTGCTGGGCTCGAGAGTTCAGACTTCATTCCTTTCTCAAAGATAAACAGGAGTCTCTGATTTTAAAAATTAAACATTTTTCTGTTAGCAAGAAAAGTATCAATCAGAGAAGCAATGTCCCTACTGGGAAAGCTGTCCTCTTGCATTCCTGCAATCAGATGGGCTCAAGTAAAGTACAGGGTTCCGCAGCTAAGTCTGTTGTTAGTGGGATGGTCTTTCAGGATTCCCTAGATCAAGGCTTTTCAACCTGTGGTACTCGTACCACCGGTGGTACTTTGCTGTTGGCCAGGTGGTACACACCAGGTTTGCCTGCCACTTTATTGCCTGCATGCCACTTGTCCTGGTCCTGTCCTGCCTCCACAAAGTTTGGCTCCCCCTCCCTCACTTCTTGCTGTGTTGCTCTGCGGCATACTTCAGACCCTCAGATCAGTGGGGAAGAGACAGCCAGGCGAACGGTGCACAGTGATGGCCCTGGATACATGAAAGATATGTTGCAGCTGCGTAGCAATCCCCGCATTCTCAGATCCACAGGTTCTAATAATCTAGTCATACCCAGAGTCCACTTGGAAACTTGGTCCCAGAGCCTTCTGTCATGCTGCCCCTACGTTTTAGAACTCCTTACCTCAACAGATCAGGACAGCTCCATCCCTGGACGTGTTTAAATCCAGACTGAAAACCCACCTGTTCAGTTTGGCATTTGCAGAAATATAACTTTTGTTGTGTGAATTCTTCATCCTACTACCAATTACTGAATCTGAGAGAGCCTAAGCGCTTTGAGTCCGACGGGAGAAAAGCACTATAGAAATGTTATTGTATTATTGTATTGTATTATAGATACAGAAAGTGACATCACTGCTCACTTCCTGTATTTGAAGTAGACACGCTGTCACCATGCACCCAGTGGCGTAACAATAGAGGCTGCAGCCCCTTCACCCGTGGTGTGGCTTGGGGCCCCTCTGGGGCCTGCTGAGAGCCGTTTTGTGGGGCAGGAAGGGTCGGAGCATGAGAGGAGAGCGTGGCCACACATTGGTGAGGAGGGGGGACAGTCCCCCGTTCCCCCATCTCTGGCTCTCCCCTCCAGCATCAATCAGTGGCAGCAGGCGTCGGGCAGGAACACATACCTTCATGCATTCCATGCTTTGAAGGTTCCGCTCTCTAAGTGTCTGACGCTACTTCTTGTTTAAACAGGAAGTAGCGTGAGGCACTTAGGGATCGGACCTTCACGGTAGAACACAGAGGTATGTGTTCCTGCCTGCCGCCTGCTGCCAGTGATTGATGCTGGAGGGGAGAGCCTGAGGTGAGGGGGGTGCTGTCCCACTCTTTGCCGATGTGGGCGCCATGCTCTCCCCTCTTGCTGCGGCCCCTCCTGCCCCCCAAAATGGCCTTGAGCTGGCCCATCCAAATTTTTGAAGGTGGGCCCGGTGATTCCTAGTTACGCCCCTGCATGCACCATATTCCTGGCTGTCTCTTCACTGCGGCTGGCTTACCGATGATCTGAGGTGTGAATGTACAAATGGCGGCCGGAAAGTGGATCCCGCAAGGACCGCCGCATGTACAATTGGCGGCGGTCCTTGTACAGGCATGGGCGGAGCGATCGCATCATTCGTGATGCGATCCTCCGCCGGGGACTGGCTCCGCCCCCCTCACGCTGTAACTCGCCGGCCGTTCGGAAGCGCCGGCGGGTTACTAGCACCCGGATCGCCGCATACAAAGTGTATAATACACATTGTAATGTATACAAAGTGTATTATACAGGCTGCCTCCTGCCCTGGTGGTCCCAGTGTCCGAGGGACCACCAGGGCAGGCTGCAGCCACCCTAGTCTGCACCCAAGCACACTCATTTCCCCCCCCTGCCCCCTGATCACCCACAGCACCCCTCAGACCCCCCCCCCCCCGCCCACCCCCCAGACCCCTGTTTGCACCCAATCACCCCCCTAATCACCCATCAATCACTCCATGTCACTATCTGTAAACGCTATTTTTTATGCCCTAAACTGCCCCCTGCTCCCTCCTGATCACCCCCCCACCCTCAGATTCTCCCCAGACACCCCCCCCCCCTGTGTACTGTATGCATCTATCCCCCCTGATCACCTGTCAATCACCCATCAATCACCCCCTGTCACTGCCACCCATCAATCACCCCCTGTCACTGCCACCCATCAATCAGCCCCTAACCTGCCCCTTGCGGGCAATCTGATCACCCACCCACACCAATAGATCGCCAGCAGATCCGACGTCAGATCACCTCCCAAGTGCAGTGTTTACATCTGTTCTCTACCCTAAACACCCACTAATTACCCATCAATCACCCATCAATCACCCCCTATCACCACCTGTCACTGTTACCCATCAGATCAGACCCTAATATGCCCCTTGCAGGCACTCAATCACCCGCCTACACGCTCAGCTTGCCCTCAGACCCCCCCTTATCAATTCGCCAGTGCATTATTTACATATGTTCATCCCTGTAATAACCCACTGATCACCTGTCAATCACCCATCAATCACCCCCTGTCACTGCCACCCATCAATCACCCCCTGTCACTGCCACCCATCAATCAGCCCCTAACTTGCCCCTTGCGGGCAATCTGATCACCCACCCACACCAATAGATCACCCGCAGATCCGACGTCAGATCACCTCCCAAGTGCAGTGTTTACATCTGTTCTCTACCCTAAACACCCACTAATTACCCATCAATCACCCATCAATCACCCCCTATCACCACCTGTCACTGTTACCCATCAGATCAGACCCTAATATGCCCCTTGCGGGCACCCAATCACCCGCCTACACGCTCAGATTGCCCTCAGACCCCCCCTTATCAACTCGCCAGTGCATTATTTACATCTGTTCTTCCCTGTAATAACCCACTGATCACCTGTCAATCACCCATCAATCACCCCCTGTCACTGCCACCCATCAATCACCCCCTGTCACTGCCACCCATCAATCAGCCCCTAACCTGCCCGTTGCGGGCAATCTGATCACCCACCCACACCAATAGATCGCCCGCAGATCCGACGTCAGATCACCTCCCAAGTGCATTGTTTGCATCTGTTCTTTACCCTAAACACCCACTAATTACCCATCAATCACCCCCTGTCACTGCTACCCATCAGATTAGACCCCTATCTGCCCCTAGGGCACTCAATCACCCGCCCACACCCTCAGAACGCCCTCAGACCCCAGCCCTGATCACCTCGCCAGTGCATTGCTTGCATCTATTCCCCCCTCTAATCACACCTTGAGACACCCATCAATCACCTCCTGTCACCCCTAGCACACCTACCCATCAGATCAGGCCCTAATTTGCTCCGTGTGGGCTCCTGATCACTCGGCCAAACCCTCAGATCCCCCTCAGACCCCCTTCCGATCACCTCCCCAGTGCATTGATTGCATCTATTTTCCCCTCTAACCACCCCCCTGAGACACCCATCAATCACCTCCTGTCACCCCCCTAGCACTCCTATCCATCAGATCAGGCCCAATACAACCTGTCATCTAAAAGGCCACCCTGCTTATGACCGGTTCCACAAAATTCGCCCCCTCATAGACCACCTGTCATCAAAATTTGCAGATGCTTATACCCCTGAACAGTCATTTTGAGACATTTGGTTTCCAGACTACTCACGGTTTTGGGCCCGTAAAATGCCAGGGCGGTATAGGAACCCTACAAGTGACCCCATTAGGGCAAAAAGACACCCCAAGGTATTCTGTTAGGTGTATGACGAGTTCATAGAAGATTTTATTTTTTGTCAAAAGTTAGCGGAAATTGATTTTTATTGTTTTTTTTCACAAAGTGTCATTTTTCACTAACTTGTGACAAAAAAATAAAATCTTCTATGAACTCGCCATACACCTAACGGAATACCTTGGGCTGTCTTTTTTCGAAAATGGGGTCACTTGTGGGGTTCCTACACTGCCCTGGCATTTTAGGGGCCCTAAACCATGAGGAGTAGTCTAGAAAACAAATGCCTCAAAATGACCTGTGAATAGGACGTTGGGCCCCTTAGCGCACCTAGGCTGCAAAAAAGTGTCACATGTGGTACCGCCGTACTCAGGAGAAGTAGTATAATGTGTTTTGGGGTGTATTTTTACACATACCCATGCTGGGTGGGAGAAATCTCCCTGTAAATGGACAATTGTGTGTAATAAAAATCAAACAATTGTCATTTACAGAGATATTTCTGCCACCCAGCATGGGTATGTGTAAAAATACACCCCAAAACACATTATACTACTTCTCCTGAGTACGGTGGTACCACATGTGTGGCACTTTTTTACACCCTAAGTGCACTAAGGGGCCCAAAGTCCAATGAGTACCTTTAGGATTTCACAGGCAATTTTGCGACATTTGGTTTCAAGACTACTCCTCACGGTTTAGGGCCCCTAAAATGCCAGGGCAGTATAGGAACCCCACAAATGACCCCATTCTAGAAAGAAGACACCCAAAGGTATTCCATTAGGAGTATGGTGAGTTCATAGAAGATTTTATTTTTTGTCACAAGTTAGTGGAAAATGACACTTTGTGAAAAAAAAACAATTAAAATCAATTTCCGCTAACTTGTAACAAAGAATAAAATCTTCTATGAACTCACCATACTACTAACAGAATACCTTGGAGTGTCTTCTTTCTAAAATGGAGTCATTAGTGGGGTTCCTATACTGCCCTGGCATTTTAGGGGCCCTAAACCGTGAGGAGTAGTCTTGAAACAAAAATGACCTGTGAAATCCTAAAGGTACTCATTGGACTTTGGGCCCCTTAGCGCAGTTAGGGTGCAAAAAAGTGCCACACATGTGGTATCGCCGTACTCAGGAGTAGTATAATGTGTTTTGGGGTGAATTTTTACACATACCCATGCTGAGTGGGAGAAATATCTCTGTAAATGGACAATTGTGTGTAAAAAAAAATAAAATCTAAAATTGTCATTTACAGAGATATTTCTCCCACCCAGCATGGGTATGTGTAAAAATACACCCCAAAACACATTATACTACTTCTCCTGAGTACAGCAATACCACATGTGTGGCACTTTTTTGCAGCCTAACTGCGCTAAGGGGCCCAAAGTCAATGAGCACCTTTAGGCTTTACAGGGGTGCTTACAATTAGGACCCTCCAAAATGCAAGGACAGCAAACACACTTCACAAATTACCCCATTTTGGAAAGTAGACCCTTCAAGGTATTCAGAGAGGAGCATAGTGAGTCTGTGGCAGATTTCATTTTTTTTGTCGCAAGTTAGCAGAAATGGAAACTTTTTTTTTTCTTTTTTGTCACAATGTGTAATTTCCCGCTAACTTGTGACAAAAAATAAAATCTATGAACTCACCCTGCCTCTCAGTGAATACTTTGGGATGTCTTCTTTCCAAAATGGGGTCATTTGGGGGGTATTTATACTATCCTGGAATTCTAGCCCCTCATGAAACATGACAGGTGGTCAGAAAAGTCATAGATGCTTCAAAATGGGAATATTCACTTTTTGCACCATAGTTTGTAAACGCTATAACTTTTACCCAAACCAATCAATATAGGCTGAATGTTTTTGTTTTTTTTTATTAAAAACATGTTTGTCCACATTTTTCGTGCTGCATGTATACAGAAATTTTACTTTATTTGAAAAATGTCAGCACAGAAAGTTAAAAAAATCTTTTTTTTGACAAAATTCATGTCTTTTTTGATGAATATAATAAAAAGTAAAAATCGCAGCAGCAATCAAATAGCACTAAAAGAAAGCTTTATTAGTGACAAGAAAAGGAGGTAAAATTCATTTAGGTGGTAGGTTGTATGAACGAGCAATAAACCGTGAAAGCTGCAGTGGTCTGAATGGAAAAAAAGGGTCTGGTCCTTAAAGAGAAACTCCAACCTAGAATTGAACTTTATCCCAATCAGTAGCTGATACCCACTTTTACATGAGAAATATGCTTTTCACAAACAGACCATCAGGGGGCGCTGTATGACTGATTTTGTGCTGAAACCCCTCCCACAAGAAGCTCTGGGACCACGGTACTCTGGTCAAACTGCCACAATGTAACAATGTTCACAGACAGGAAATAGCTGTTTCCAGCTGTCTCTAACAGCCAAAACAGCTAGGAGCAGCTACATAACCTGCCCACAGTAAAAATGTCACCATGTAATAAATGTCAGAATGTAAATCAGAGAGAGGAAAGATTTTACAATGAGCAAACAATGACTAAATCATTTATACATAATTATGGTAAAAAATGAAGCACTTTTTTTTACTACATTATTTTCACTGGAGTTCCTCTTTAAGGGGGGTAAAGCCCACGGTCCTCAAGTGGTTAAAGTGTACCTGTAAGAAAAATGTGGCCCTGGAGGGTACTTACCTCCGGGAGGGGGCGGCCTTTGTATCCTAAACAGGTTTCCCCCTTCTTCCTCAGTAGATGGGATCCAGCACTGGGAGCCCCAAGGTTCTCCTTGTCGGTGTGTGCACATGCGCAGTACCTGCTCTAAGTTCAGGCTCCAGCAGAGACATTGAAGCCCGATCGCGTCCAATTTACTGCGCAGGCACACTGGTGGTACTTTTAGGTGATAAAAGTGGTAGAGTTAGTGAAGAGGTTTAAAAGCCCTGCTCTAGACACACGTACACACGTACACACGTACGTACACATGGCAGCCTTAATATCCCGCTCACTTCAATTTTCCTTTAACTGCTCACTTTTTTCACTGTAGTGGCCCTTTAAACAGTTGAAATTTGACAGTTGGAAAATGACAGTTTAAAAAACAGTTAGAAAATGGCAGTTGAAAAACAGTTTACATTTGGAAGTTGAAAAATGACAGTTAAAATTTGGCAGTTGAAAAATTACAGTTGAACTGTCATTTTTCAACTGTCATTTTCCAGCTGCCATTCTCCAACTGTCGTTTTCCAACTGCTGTTTTCCAGCTGTCATTTTTCAACTGTCAAATTTCAACATTTGTTTTTTAACTGCCATTTTCCAACTGTCATTTTCCAACTGCCATTTTCCAACTGCCAAATTTCAACTGCTGTTTTTCAACTGTCATTTTTCAACTATCCTTTTCAAACTGTTTCCTTCTTCCTTTCCTATTTTATTTATTTTACAAACACATGCCTTGAGCTCCCAGTCTGACCCATTTATTGGCTTCAGCTTTCATAGTGGTTCTCTTTCCAGGCTAGCACTTTTAGCCTCCTTTCAAACTTGTCCACACATTCTCTACGGCCTGGTGCACACCAATCGGTTTTTGCAGTGATCCGCAAACCGCTTCGCCTGTGAAAACGCTTGGCTAATGTATTTCAATGGGATGGTGCACACCAGCGGTTTACTTTTTTTAGTAAATTGCAAACGTACCTCCTGCAGCACATTTGCGGTATGCAGAAGCGTTTCTGCCTCAATGTAAAGTATAGGAAAAACGCAAACCACTCGTAAAAACGCTACATTAGAGCGGTTTTCCAGGTGTTTGTTACAGAAGCTGTTCAGTAACAGCTTTACTGTAACAATATTTGTAATCTGCAACACAAAAACGCTCCAAAAACCGCTAAGCATGTTTAGAAAACGTCTCTATACATGCCTAGAATCGCTCTGAAATCTGCTTCAAAAACCTCTAGCATTTTGAGGATCTGCTAGAGGTTTTGGTGTGCACTGGGCCTTTCTTAGTGTTTGGTACTTGTGTTCCTCCACAATGGTGACCCTCTTTTTCTTGGATTACTTCAAATGTATTTACTTATTGTGCATTATGGTGAATTATTGTTGTTGAGTTGTTTTTCAGAGGAACTTGCACTGTTTTTTCTTGATAAAGAGGTACTTTGTTGCTTTGAAACGTTGGATTATCTTAATTGTAGCAGAAAATTACAGATCTTTCTGTACCAATGTTTTTTGAGTGCCAACCATTTACTTCTCTTTACAAAAATGTATAGCACATGTGTTGCTCTGCGTGGCAGTATTAAGGTGGCCATACACTGGTCGATTTGCCATCAGATCCGACCAACAGATAGATCCCTCTCTGATCGAATCTGATCAGAGAGGGATCGTATGACTGCCTTTACTGCAAACAGATTGTGAATCGATTTCAGCATGAAACCGATCACAATCTGTGAAGCTGGTGTGTACCAGGCATAACAGAAAAATATCAGATAAGATACATACCAGACATCTGGAAGGACTGGGGGAGTTAGCGTCTTAAGTTCCAGGGCCTTCCAGTCGATGGTTTGGAAAAATGGATGCTGCCTGATCCTCACGTTCTCACCCAGACGCTGGCTTGGGTCCTTGCAGATCAGCTGGCCGATGATGTCTCTGGTCACAGGGTCCAAGTCGAAGGCTTTCAAAGGGGGGTGTCTTGGCAGGCTGCGCTGTCTTCTCCGGTGGCCATTTCAAAGAGCACGATGCCAAGGACATACCAGTCGGCACTTGCATCATACGGACGATCCTCGCGCACCTGTGAAAACATATCAAACAAGATAAGTAAATGGAGCATTATTACACGAGTGATAATAGCCGGTAACACAACAATCCCATCTGGATTCTCACTCATTTCCAGAGACTACCCTAAGTTTTATCACTGGGAATGTCCTCTGGTCCACAGCTTTAATCAGTTGTAGAAGATTTTCTAAAGCTAGGACTTTCCCAACAATTTCCCAACAAGTATAGAAGTAACAATGGTGAAACAGTCTGCAATAGTGATGCTCAAATACCCCTTTTCAAAATTCGAGTTAGGTCGAATTCGAATAGTAAATTATTCGAGGTCAGTCGAATATTCGAGTCGAATAATTTTTACTATTCGATTCGACCTCGGACTTCGAGCTCACTATTCGAGTCGGTATTCGAGCTCACTATTCGAGCTGACTATTCGAATTGGCCTTAAATAGCATCCAACACTTGTTTTGAGGGTGAATGATGCAAGAAACATCTTTTTTTCCAAGTAACAACAGCAAGTGATTATGTGGGGATGTTCCTTTAAAAAAAAATGTGGAAAGAGAAGTTGTGTCCTTAATTTTGTTCAGTAGTGTTACTGTATATACTTGTTCTTCTTCTTCTTTATCTTTCTTCTTCTTCTTCTAGATCTTCTTCTTCTATATCTTCTTCTTCTTCTTCTATATTGTCTTCTTCTTCTTCTTCTTCTTCATCATCTTCATCATCTTCTTCTTCTTCTTCTTCTTCTTCATCTTCTTCTTCTTCTTCTTCTTCATCATCTTCTTCTTCTTCTTCTTCATCATCTTCTTCTTCTTCTTCATCTTCATCTTCTTCATCTTCTTCTTCTTCATCTTCTTCTTCTTCTTCATCTTCTTCTTCTTCTTCTTCATCATCTTCTTCTTCATCTTCATCTTCTTCATCTTCTTCTTCTTCTTCATCTTCATCTTCATCTTCTTCATCTTCTTCTTCTTCATCTTCTTCTTCTTCTTCATCTTCTTCTTCTTCTTCTTCATCTTCTTCTTCTTCATCTTCTTCTTCTTCCTCTTCATCTTCTTCATCATCTTCTTCATCTTCTTCTTCTTCTTCTTCATCTTCTTCTTCTTCATCTTCTTCTTCTTCATCTTCTTCATCTTCTTCATCTTCTTCTTCTTTTTCATCTTCTTCTTCATCATCTTCTTCATCTTCTTCTTCATCTTCTTCTTCATCTTCATCTTCTCCTTCTTTTTCAATATCGTCTTCTTCTTCTTCACGTATTTCTCTTTTCAATTTTTTTTTTAAAGAAATGCAGCTATTTTTGAGCGTAACAAATAGCTGGTGGGCGCACGCATGTTGGAAGCGCCATTGTATGTGCTCCCTGGCAGTGGAAACACAAAGACAGCAGGAGGTAAATTCAGCAGCAGGAGGAGGAGGATGAGTGTGTGGCAGCAGGCAGTCAATGAGGCAGGCAGCTCGCCGTGACATAATAGCCCTGGTACCTAGCGGTGATACCAGGGCTGTAAATAAACACAACAGGAGGTCCCAGACAGCGGTCGTGCAGCCCACATTGTGTCCAATACACAACTGGGACAACACAGTTTTCAACCCGGGCACCTCAGAAAAATTAAACCTTTTTTTTTTTTTTAATGGTTTGTTTGGTTTTGGTTTTGCAACCAATATAGCTATTGTTTGACGTAATAGCTGGTGGCAGAGTGGCAGCAGAAGGTAATTCTGTGTACCCTGGCAGTGGGAAACACAGACAGACAGCAACAGCAGCAGGAGGAATGGAGGAGTAATGTGAGCAGCTATTGTTTGACGTAATAGCTGGTGGCAGAGTGGCAGCAGAAGGTAAATCATCTGTGTAGTGTACCCTGGCAGTGGGAAACACAGACAGACAGCAGCAGCAGCAGCAGCAGGAGGAGGTATGGAGGAGCAGTGTGAGTGTGGCAGCAGGTAGGCAGCGTGACATAATAGCCCTGGTACCTAGCGGTGATACCAGGGCTGTAAATAAACACAACAGGAGGTCCCAGACAGCGGTCGTGCAGCCCACATTGTGTCCAATACACAACTGGGACAACACAGTTTTCAACCCGGGCACCTCAGAAAAATTAAACCTTTTTTTTTTTTTAATGGTTTGTTTGGTTTTGGTTTTGCAACCAATATAGCTATTGTTTGACGTAATAGCTGGTGGCAGAGTGGCAGCAGAAGAAGGTAATTCTGTGTACCCTGGCAGTGGGAAACACAGACAGACAGCAGCAGCAGGAGGAGGAATGGAGGAGTAGGCGAGCAGCTATTGTTTGACGTAATAGCTGGTGGCAGAGTGGCAGCAGAAGGTAAATCATCTGTGTACCCTGGCAGTGGGAAACACAGACAGACAGCAGCAGCAGCAGCAGCAGGAGGAGGTATGGAGGAGCAGTGTGAGTGTGGCAGCAGGTAGGCAGCGTGACATAATAGCCCTGGTACCTAGCGGTGATACCAGGGCTGTAAATAAACACAACAGGAGGTCCCAGACAGCGGTCGTGCAGCCCACATTGTGTCCAATACACAACTGGGACAACACAGTTTTCAACCCGGGCACCTCAGAAAAATTAAACCTTTTTTTTTTTTTTAATGGTTTGTTTGGTTTTGGTTTTGCAACCAATATAGCTATTGTTTGACGTAATAGCTGGTGGCAGAGTGGCAGCAGAAGAAGGTAATTCTGTGTACCCTGGCAGTGGGAAAGACAGACAGACAGCAGCAGCAGCAGCAGGAGGAGGTATGGAGGAGCAGTGTGAGTGTGGCAGCAGGTAGGCAGCATGACATAATAGCCCTGGTACCTAGCGGTGATACCAGGGCTGTAAATAAACACAACAGGAGGTCCCAGACAGCGGTCGTGCAGCCCACATTGTGTCCAATACACAACTGGGACAACACAGTTTTCAACCCGGGCACCTCAGAAAAATTAAACCTTTTTTTTTTTTTAATGGTTTGTTTGGTTTTGGTTTTGCAACCAATATAGCTATTGTTTGACGTAATAGCTGGTGGCAGAGTGGCAGCAGAAGAAGGTAATTCTGTGTACCCTGGCAGTGGGAAACACAGACAGACAGCAGCAGCAGGAGGAGGAATGGAGGAGTAGGCGAGCAGCTATTGTTTGACGTAATAGCTGGTGGCAGAGTGGCAGCAGAAGGTAAATCATCTGTGTACCCTGGCAGTGGGAAACACAGACAGACAGCAGCAGCAGCAGCAGCAGGAGGAGGTATGGAGGAGCAGTGTGAGTGTGGCAGCAGGTAGGCAGCGTGACATAATAGCCCTGGTACCTAGCGGTGATACCAGGGCTGTAAATAAACACAACAGGAGGTCCCAGACAGCGGTCGTGCAGCCCACATTGTGTCCAATACACAACTGGGACAACACAGTTTTCAACCCGGGCACCTCAGAAAAATTAAACCTTTTTTTTTTTTTTAATGGTTTGTTTGGTTTTGGTTTTGCAACCAATATAGCTATTGTTTGACGTAATAGCTGGTGGCAGAGTGGCAGCAGAAGAAGGTAATTCTGTGTACCCTGGCAGTGGGAAACACAGACAGACAGCAGCAGCAGGAGGAGGAATGGAGGAGTAGGCGAGCAGCTATTGTTTGACGTAATAGCTGGTGGCAGAGTGGCAGCAGAAGGTAAATCATCTGTGTACCCTGGCAGTGGGAAACACAGACAGACAGCAGCAGCAGCAGCAGGAGGAGGTATGGAGGAGCAGTGTGAGTGTGGCAGCAGGTAGGCAGCGTGACATAATAGCCCTGGTACCTAGCGGTGATACCAGGGCTGTAAATAAACACAACAGGAGGTCCCAGACAGCGGTCGTGCAGCCCACATTGTGTCCAATACACAACTGGGACAACACAGTTTTCAACCCGGGCACCTCAGAAAAATTAAACCTTTTTTTTTTTTTTAATGGTTTGTTTGGTTTTGGTTTTGCAACCAATATAGCTATTGTTTGACGTAATAGCTGGTGGCAGAGTGGCAGCAGAAGAAGGTAATTCTGTGTACCCTGGCAGTGGGAAAGACAGACAGACAGCAGCAGCAGCAGCAGGAGGAGGTATGGAGGAGCAGTGTGAGTGTGGCAGCAGGTAGGCAGCATGACATAATAGCCCTGGTACCTAGCGGTGATACCAGGGCTGTAAATAAACACAACAGGAGGTCCCAGACAGCGGTCGTGCAGCCCACATTGTGTCCAATACACAACTGGGACAACACAGTTTTCAACCCGGGCACCTCAGAAAAATTAAACCTTTTTTTTTTTTTTAATGGTTTGTTTGGTTTTGGTTTTGCAACCAATATAGCTATTGTTTGACGTAATAGCTGGTGGCACAGTGGCAGTAGAAGAAGGTAATTCTGTGTACCCTGGCAGTGGGAAACACAGACAGACAGCAGCAGCAGGAGGAGGAATGGAGGAGTAGGCGAGCAGCTATTGTTTGACGTAATAGCTGGTGGCAGAGTGGCAGCAGAAGGTAAATCATCTGTGTACCCTGGCAGTGGGAAACACAGACAGACAGCAGCAGCAGCAGCAGCAGGAGGAGGTATGGAGGAGCAGTGTGAGTGTGGCAGCAGGTAGGCAGCGTGACATAATAGCCCTGGTACCTAGCGGTGATACCAGGGCTGTAAATAAACACAACAGGAGGTCCCAGACAGCGGTCGTGCAGCCCACATTGTGTCCAATACACAACTGGGACAACACAGTTTTCAACCCGGGCACCTCAGAAAAATTAAACCTTTTTTTTTTTTTTAATGGTTTGTTTGGTTTTGGTTTTGCAACCAATATAGCTATTGTTTGACGTAATAGCTGGTGGCAGAGTGGCAGCAGAAGAAGGTAATTCTGTGTACCCTGGCAGTGGGAAACACAGACAGACAGCAGCAGCAGGAGGAGGAATGGAGGAGTAGGCGAGCAGCTATTGTTTGACGTAATAGCTGGTGGCAGAGTGGCAGCAGAAGGTAAATCATCTGTGTACCCTGGCAGTGGGAAACACAGACAGACAGCAGCAGCAGCAGCAGGAGGAGGTATGGAGGAGCAGTGTGAGTGTGGCAGCAGGTAGGCAGCGTGACATAATAGCCCTGGTACCTAGCGGTGATACCAGGGCTGTAAATAAACACAACAGGAGGTCCCAGACAGCGGTCGTGCAGCCCACATTGTGTCCAATACACAACTGGGACAACACAGTTTTCAACCCGGGCACCTCAGAAAAATTAAACCTTTTTTTTTTTTTAATGGTTTGTTTGGTTTTGGTTTTGCAACCAATATAGCTATTGTTTGACGTAATAGCTGGTGGCAGAGTGGCAGCAGAAGAAGGTAATTCTGTGTACCCTGGCAGTGGGAAACACAGACAGACAGCAGAAGGGCAGTACACAGCAGCCCACTGTAGGTGTAAAATGTGTGGCTGCAGGCGACGTAATAGTCAAAGTGAACCAGTGAACTTAGTGAGCAGGAGCCAGGAGGTGGTAAAGGGTGGTAAGGCACATTAACGATGGTTCCGGCAGCCAGTTCATGTCCCCCTCTCGCCGACAACAGGGGCCAGGAACTCGCCTTCCACCCACGCCTGGTTCATCTTGAGAAACGTCAGTCTGTCCACAGACTTGTGAGACAGACGTGAGCGTTTCTCGGTGACCACGCCACCAGCTGCACTGAAGCAGCGCTCGGACAGCACGCTGGAAGGGGGGCAGGACAGCACTTCCAGGGCGTACTGCGCCAGCTCGCTCCAGATCTCCATGCGCTTGACCCAATACTCCATGGGATCAACAGGGGCATCGCTGTCAAGCCCGCTGTACGACCCCATGTAGTCAGCCACCATGCGGGTCAGGCGCTGGCTGTGACCGGAGGAGGATGCTGCTGCATGCATCTCCTCTCTAGTCACTGCTGCCGGAGCCTCTACAGTCCTGTAGAGCTCGTGGCTGAGAGACAGCAGGTCTGTGGGGCGCTTGCTGCTGCTGGATGCAGGCACCTGCTGCTGCCTCTGTGCTGGCTGCTGGACAGTGGGGGTGGAAGGCTGGGGGAAGGCTTCCTCCAAGCGCTCAACAAGGGCCTGCTGCAAGCTCCTTATTTGTTGCGCTGGGTCTCCTCCTGCAGGCGGCAGGAACTGGCTCAACTTCCCCTTGAGGCGTGGGTCCAACATCATGCTGATCCAGATGTCCTCCCTCTGCTTCATCTGGATCACCCTGGGGTCCCTGCGCAGGCACGTCAGCATGTGCGCTGCCATTGGGAAGAGGCGGGCCACGTCTGCTGGCACATCGACGTCAGTGCTGTCCTCATCCTCCTCCTCTGCCGCCTCATCCTCTCTCCACCCCCGCACCAACTCAGCTGCGCTGTGCTGATCCCCCTCATCAGCAGCCAGGTCAGGGACCTCCACCAAGTCCTCCTCCTCCTCCCCCTCAGAGGTGGACTGCGCAGCTGGTTGCCGCTCCTGCTGGTCCAAGGCTGCCGCTCCCTGTTCCAGCAAAGCATCGAGGGCCCTGTTCAGCAGAGAAACCAGGGGCACCCACTCGCAGACCATAGCATGGTCCCTGCTCACCATGTTTGTGGCCTGCAGGAAGGGAGCCAGCACAAAGCACACCTGCTGCATGTGCCTCCAGTCATCATCGGGGACGATGGACGGGATGTTGCTGGTCTTGTCCCTTCTCTGAGCGGCGGAAACAGTGGCCAGGGCAAGGTACTGGTTGACAGCGTGCTTCTGTTCAACCAGACGCTCCAACATCGCCAGGGTGGAGTTCCAGCGAGTCGGAACGTCAAGGATCAGCCGATGGCGTGGCAGATCCAGCTCCTTTTGCACGTCTTCCAGGCTCGCACAGGCTGCAGCCGAGCGCCGGAAGTGACGCACAACATTCCTTGCCGTTTCCAGCAGTTCGCCCATCCCCTGGTAGGTGCGCAGGAACTTCTGCACCACCAGGTTCAGCACGTGGGCAAGACAGGGGATGTGGGTCAGGTTTCCCCTGTCTATTGCGGCAACCAGATTGGCCCCATTGTCGGCCACCACCTCTCCGACTCTGAGGCCTCTGGGGGTCAGCCAAATCCTCTCCTGCTCCTGGAGTTTGGCCAACACATGGGTTGCCGTCAGCTTGGTCTTCCCAAGGCTGACCAAGTGCAGCAGCGCTTGGCAGTGGCGGGCCTTCACGCTGCTGCTGAGGCGGGGGGTTTGGCCAGGTGTGCCGGAGGATGGCAGAGGATCGGAGGAACCTGCTGCAGTTCCCCTGACCCTGCGGGGTGGCACCACCCACTGTGTTGCTGCTGCTGTTGTGCCCGCTGCTGCTCTCCCATCCTCACCCCCTTCCACCAAGCTGACCCAGTGGACAGTGAAGGACAGGTAGCGGCCTGTCCCGAAGCGGCTGCTCCAGGAGTCCATGGTGACGTGGACCCTTTCACCAACCGCGTGCTCCAGCCCTCGCTCCACATTGGCCATCACAAAGCGGTGCAGTGCAGGAATGGCCTTGCGGGCAAAGAAGTGTCTGCTGGGGAGCTGCCAGTCTGGGGCTGCGCAAGCAAGCAGCGCACGAATGTCGCTCCCCTCCTGCACGAGCGTGTACGGCAGGAGTTGGGAGCACATGGCCCGTGCCAGCAAGCCGTTCAGCTGCCGCACGCGACGGCTGCTGGGAGGCAGAGCCCTAACCACCCCCTGGAAGGACTCGCTCAAAAGGCTCTGGCGTGGCCTTTTGCTGACACGGGAATCAGCAGACACAGCAGAGGAGGCCACTGAGGAGTGGCTGCCAGAACAGGCCTCAGTGTCGGCGGCAGGAGTTGCAGAGGGGGGAGGAGCAGTGCGTTTCCGCACTCCTGCTGGTGCTGCTGGAGGAGCAGGAGGGCGGGTGGCTGCTGTTGCTGCTGCTGCTGCTGAAGGCTGTGCAGTGATGGGTGTGGTGCCACTGCCAGCACCAGATGCCTTCAGCCTCTGGAACTCCTCATGCTGGTGGAAATGTTTAGCCGCAAGGTGGTTGATGAGCGAGCTGGTGCAGAACTTTAAGGGGTCTGCACCTCTGCTCAACTTCCGCTGACAGTGGTTGCAAGTGGCGTACTTGCTGTACACAGTGGGCATGGTGAAATATCGCCAGATTGGTGACTTAAACATCCCCCTACGGCATGGAAGCGCTGCTGCCTGTCTCCCTGTGGTGGTTGGGGGGGGGGCTTGGGGGGTTTGGGTGCGGCTGGTGGTGGTACTGGCAGATGCTGCTGCTGCTGCTGCTGAGCATGAGACACCAGCAGGCTGTGGGACCTGCCTACTGCTGCTGCCAATGCTTGCAATGATGCGCCTCCTTGCAAGGCCCACAAGAGCATCCTCCTCCTCCTCCTCAGAGCTGCTGAGGACGACATCCCCTGGAGGTGGTGGCACCCAGTCTCTGTCTGTCACCGGGTCATCATCATCCTCCCCCTCCTGAAACATGTCCTGCTGGGATGAGGACCCCCCAAACTCCTCTCCTGATGCATGGATGGGCTGCTTGACTGTCGCCACAGTCTTGCTGTCCAATCCCTCATCCCCCAAAGTGCCCATCAGCATCTCCTCCTCAAAATCGCCAACAACAGCAGACAATTGACTCATGATGCCTGGGGTCAAAAGACTGCTGAATGACAGGTCGCCAACTGACGGTGAACTGGCCTCCTCCCCAGGCCCTGCTGGGCGGCTGCTGCGAACAGGGGTGGTGGTGGTGGTGGTGGTGAGGGTGTAGGCCTCGGATGCAGAGCTGATGGCGGGCTGCTCATCCTCCGTCATGAGTTGCACCACAGTGTCTGCATCCTTTTCCTCAATGGGACGTTTCCGACCCGGCTGGAGGAAAATGGGAGCAGGTGCTACACGCTGCTGCTGCTGTGTCTCTGCAGCGTGAGTTGCAGATGCTCCTGCTGGGCGGCGCCCAAGGCGTCCACGGCCAGTGGCTATGGGAGGAATGTTAGCCACTGACGCTGCTGCTGCTGCGGAACTGTGCATGGTGGCGCGCCCGCGGCCGCGGCTTGCCACAATGCTGCTCCCTCTCCTCCTGATTCCCTTGCTGCCCTTGCCCTTGCCCAAACCGCGCTGGCTGCCACTTCCAGACATCTTCAATGTTTTGGGCGTATAGACAAAAGTTTTTTAAAAGGGCGGGTGAAAAGTGGGGTACTTTAATGAGGTGAGTTGGTTGGTTGGTGAGGTGACTGAGTGAGTGTCCCCTAGTACAGTAAGTAAGTAGTAACAGTCAGGAAGTACAACTAGCAGTTACAATAATCAGTAGTAATCACAAGTAAATTTAGTGTGTGTACACTCAGACAGTGAGTGCACGCACGCAGGAGCTAGTAGCCTATGAACACAGTGACTGAGTGTCCTAGACTCCTAGTACAGTAAGAGTAAGTAGTAACAGTAAGTAAGTAGAACTAACTAATTACAATAATCAATCAGCGATCAGAAGGAAATGGAGTGTGGGTGTGTGTACACTCAGACAGTGAGTGCACGCACGCAGGAGCTAGTAGCCTATGAACACAGTGACTGAGTGTCCTAGACTCCTAGTACAGTAAGAGTAAGTAGTAACAGTAAGTAGAACTAACTAATTACGATAATCAATCAGCGATCAGAAGGAAATAGAGTGTGGGTGGTGTGTGTACACTCAGACAGTGAGTGCACGCACGCAGGAGCTAGTAGCCTATGGACAGTGACTGAGTGTCCTAGACTCCTAGTACAGTAAGAGTAAGTAGTAACAGTAAGTACAACTAACTAATTACGATAATCAATCAGCGATCAGAAGGAAATGGAGTGTGGGTGTGTGTACACTCAGACAGTGAGTGCACGCACGCAGGAGCTAGTAGCCTATGAACACAGTGACTGAGTGTCCTAGACTCCTAGTACAGTAAGAGTAAGTAGTAACAGTAAGTACAACTAACTAATTACGATAATCAATCAGCGATCAGAAGGAAATGGAGTGTGGGTGTGTGTACACTCAGACAGTGAGTGCACGCACGCAGGAGCTAGTAGCCTATGAACACAGTGACTGAGTGTCCTAGACTCCTAGTACAGTAAGAGTAAGAAGTAACAGTAAGTAAGTAGAACTAACTAATTACGATAATCAATCAGCGATCAGAAGGAAATAGAGTGTGTGTTGTGTGTGTACACTCAGACAGTGAGTGCACGCACGCAGGAGCTAGTAGCCTATGGACAGTGACTGAGTGTCCTAGACTCCTAGTACAGTAAGAGTAAGTAGTAACAGTAAGTAAGTAGAACTAACTAATTACAATAATCAATCAGCGATCAGAAGGAAATGGAGTGTGGGTGTGTGTACACTCAGACAGTGAGTGCACGCACGCAGGAGCTAGTAGCCTATGAACACAGTGACTGAGTGTCCTAGACTCCTAGTACAGTAAGAGTAAGTAGTAACAGTAAGTACAACTAACTAATTACGATAATCAATCAGCGATCAGAAGGAAATGGAGTGTGGGTGTGTGTACACTCAGACAGTGAGTGCACGCACGCAGGAGCTAGTAGCCTATGAACACAGTGACTGAGTGTCCTAGACTCCTAGTACAGTAAGAGTAAGTAGTAACAGTAAGTACAACTAACTAATTACGATAATCAATCAGCGATCAGAAGGAAATAGAGTGTGTGTTGTGTGTGTACACTCAGACAGTGAGTGCAGTGCGCACACGCAGGAGCTAGTAGCCTATATGAACAGTGACAGTGAGTGTCCCTACGGGTACAGTAAGAGTAAGTAGTAAGTAAGTACAACTAACTAACAATAATCTATCAGTAATCAGAAGGAAATAGAGTGTGTGTACACACAGACAGTGAGTGAGTGCACACACGCAGGAGCTAGCTAGTAGCCTATAAACAGTGACAGTCAGTGAGTGTCCTACTCCTAGTACAGTATAACTACAATACTATTAGTAAAGGACAGCAGAAATACTGGTATAGATGAGAGAAATAAACAGAGGACAGCTGCCCACAGAGGCAAGGCCCCCCTGAGGCCTAAACCTGTAAGCTTGCAGCAGCTGCCTGTCTCTAATGTAACACACAAGCTACTAACTAAAATACAATGTCTATCTAACTAACAACAATATAGGTGTGTATAGGAGGTGTATGTGAGCAAAAACGCTAGGTAAATGACCACAATAGAGCTCTTGCTAAGCCAAAGCACAAAGGAGCAACTCTCTCTCTGTACAAGTCTCAGGCAAGCACGGAGAAACGTAACATGGCGGCCGCTATTTATAGGGTAGGGGCTGGCCAGGGTCCCCCTCTGTGATTGGCTGCCGTCAGAGGGCCTGGGAGCCCTCTGATTGGCTCTAAGGACATCAATCTGGGCTATGACGCTATTCGAGCTCGGTACCGAGCTCGAATAGCGCCGGGTTGCTCGAATAGTGAATGGGCTATTCGAGTGTACTCGAATAGCCCATTCGAATAGCTCCAGCTATTCGGAGCTCGAATACCGAGCTCGAATAGCTGAAAAAGAGCTCGAATATTCGAGCTACTCGAATATTCGAGCTCTGCTGAGCACCACTGGTCTGCAATACTATTGCCACTTGCCTCCGGAGCCATGTAATCGAAAGTTCCTTCACATTCCGTCGCAAACCAAGCTTCCTTTGCCAGTCCTAAATCTCCAATCCTGAGGTGGCCGTCTCCACAGATCAGGATGTTCTCTGGCTTGATGTCACTATAGAAAAGGAGTTTTAAATGTAAAAAAAAAATCTTGTTCTCGTTTTAGGTTAAAGACCCCAGTCACACATGGCTAGATTCCTGTCAAATTCAATTCTTATAAGGTAGTAAGATTATATTGCTGATTGCAGTCTCCTTCTGGCTTCTAGAAAATGGGTGTCTCATTTTGAGCAGGAGACTCCCTGCGCACCTATACTTTTCCTACTGCATTCAGAGATCTGATTATCCCAATACCACCATATACAGTCAAGGTGAGCGATGATTGCACGTGTATACAAGTCTCTTCCCAGACTATGGAAGCAATCCTGCTAGGGTAAAGGGCAATCCATTGAGTTGGAATGTCCCGGTTGATTTCTAGTGATAATTTCTAACAGCATTAAAGTGGACCCAAACTAAAAATACAAGATTTCAGAAATAAAATATATTTTCTAAATTATAATAATAAATAGCAGCCTTTTTTCAGCTGCATGATGACAAATATAAAATATTTTACATTTATTGGAGACACCCCTCCCTTCCTTTCATATTGCCGGGACAGAATCCAGCAAACTGGTGGAATAGCAAAGGAGGAATTGATAATGGCTGCCACCAGTATAACCCTAGTTATGCAAAGAGAAGGGTGAAAAGCATGCACTGAAATGCTCATAGGCTTGAAGGAGTGTTTATTTATCTTTGTATGTGTCAGAGTGGTGCAACTAAATATTTTGAATAAAAAAAATGTTTGGCTTGGGTCCGCTTTAACTTTATTTCTTGCCAGTCCTAAAACTATCTGAAACCCTGTACTAAGCTTTGTAGTGAAGGAAATGTAAATACCGATGGATGATTCCCTTGCGATGCAGGTACTCCAGTCCACAGATGATCTCAGCAGTGTAGAATCTGTTGAGGGGAAAGAAAGGTTTTGAGGATTGTTGAAGGTTATTTTGGGGTGCACCAGCAACTCTTACCTCTCCCACTGTGTTTTTGTACCACACAGTAACATTCTTGAGTTGCTCTCTTCCTGTTTTTGCTTGTATACCACTGAGCACCAACATTCCGAAACAGGCTGTCTGCATGTTTGGTTGGTGTGGCTCTGTAAAGTTTAAAGCTAGAGGCTTGCTATACACCAGTGGTTCTGGATGTAATCCTGTTTCAGGGGCATAAAGAGATAATTTGCATATACAACGGTGTGCATTGTGTGTAACCACATCTAATTTATTTCAAGTACCTTCTGTTTTAAAGAGACTCCGTAACAAAAATTGCATCCTGTTTTTTATCATCCTACAAGTTCCAAAAGCTATTCTAATGTGTTCTGGCTTACTGCAGCACGTTCTACTATCACCATCTCTGTAATAAATCAACTTATCTCTCTCTTGTCAGACTTGTCAGGCCTGTGTCTGGAAGGCTGCCAAGTTCTTCAGTGTTGTGGTTCTGCTATGAACTCCCCCATCCAGACCCCTCTCTGCACACTGCCTGTGTGATATTTAGATTAGTGCAGCTTCTCTCTGTTCTATTATCTTTTACAAGCTGGATAAATCCTCCTCTGAGCTGGCTGGGCTTTCACATACTGAGGAAGTACATACAGGCACAGCTGTCTGCACTCTGCAGGAAGAAATAGCCTGACACTTCAGTGGAAGATAGCTGCAGGGGGAAAGAAACACCTAAATGATCTCTTGAGATTCAAAAGGATGGCTATCTACAGCCTGCTTGTGTATGGATGTATTTTCTATGTGTGGACATACTGTACATCAATCTACTTCCTGTTTTGGTGGCCATTTTGTTTGTTTATAAACAAACTTTTTAAAACTTTTTTTAACCACTTTTAATGCGGCGAGGAGCGGCGAAATTGTGACAGAGGGTAATAGGAGATGTCCCCTAACGCACTGGTATGTTTACTTTTGTGCGATTTTAACAATACAGATTCTCTTTAAGAAGGCAAACCACACTAAGCATTGCTTTTTTAGTAGGCGGGTTTTTCGGTCTCTTTTAGTCCCCTATCCGTTCCTAGTGGTTTTGGGTCCCTGAGCTGCTTGATTACTCTGAATGCAGAGAGGGGAGTAACTTCTCATTCTCAGTTCCCACTCACAACTCTGTTAAAGGGGGTGGGTCATATCTTCTACCTATACTGGTGGGAGCGGTTTTGGAGAAACTGTCTAATACTAGGAGCACATCTGCTGGAGGAAAGGAGCCAGGTAATACAAGGGGGCACAGCTAGCTACCTAAACTCGGAGGGGGGGGGGGAAATCTTCTGCTACTTATACTGGGGGCCTACCTAATAGTTGGAGGCACATTTGGTTAGCTATATCAGTGCATATGTGCCATCTATACTGAGGGGGCTGCCTAATACTTGGCAATACTTGGCTACCCATAAAGAGGAGGGGTGCACATCTGCTATGTATTAGGGGATTGTCAATAGTATAATAACCTTTAAACAAAAACATTTTTGTTACAGCTGATACAAATCCTAAAATAAATCCGCATTGTTTCAATGTCCTGATTCATGGAAGCAGACCTATTGTTAACAGCCTGTGCTTTCAAATGAGCTGATCTGCCATTGCCAGTCATGACACGGTGGGGAGGTCATATTGCAATTTGTAATAAGGCACAAATGAGAGGGAATTAAACAGGCTAAACTCTCTAAATACATACAGTGCATTTATCTATGTTTTCATTTTGTCCTGTGTATAGAGTTCTGGTCCACTTTAAGGGCTGGTTTCCACTAGGGGTTAAGATGCGAGGCGATCGCTGCATCGCCTCGCATCCCTCCGCAGGTGCTTCCGGTTGTCTTCCAGACGGTGGGATGCGGCTTCCCATCGGAGGCTATGGGTATCGGATGCGTGCTGCGGAAAACTGCAGCATGCTACCCATAGTTTCCCCCGCATCGCGTCAATGGAAACTACTCCATTGACGTGAATTGGTTGCAGTTTCCTTACGATGCGGAGCGGTTTCCGCATTGCAACGCATCTAGTGGAGACTGGCCTTCAGGTTATTTTTTGGGGAGAAACAGCCACTTACTAATATGTTTTAGGGATTTGCAAATAAACAGTCCAAAGGGGGGTGCCTAATGCAAATACAGGGAGAACATACGAACTCCATGCAGATAGTGTACTGCCTGATTAAAATTATTCTGTTATTGCATTGGTTGGTTCACTTAATGTCTGTGGTTATACTGGTACTTCCACCAGTTGAAAAGCGCATGTTGCACAATTTGCATAACCCACGTCACCTGAATAATGTGCGCGTTGCTCCAGTAACACTTCAAGGAAGAAGTGGAAGATGTGTATGAAATCTTGGTTGAGGCGTACGTTAAAAAGGGGCGCTGGGAAAAAAGGGCGCGGGGTTTTAAACGATAAGCATGGATAACGTTTAAAAATGTATTGTACTGTATTTCGTTTAAAATTAATGTTTTATAAAGTTATAAATCATTAAATAATGTGCATTAAATCGGCAATTGTAAAAACGTTAATCTTTCATTTAAATAGTAAAATGTATAATAACGTTTAAAAAACAAATTACTAAGTAACCCTCCCTGTACCTACCCCTAACCCCTAGACCTCCCTGTTGATGCCTAAACCTAAGACCCCCCCTGTTGGTGCCTAAACCTAAGACCCCCTGTTGGTGCCTAAACCTAAGACCCCCCTGTTGGTGCCTAAACCTAAGACCCCCCTGTTGGTGCCTAAACCTAAGACCCCCCTGTTGGTGCCTAAACCTAAGACCCCCCTGTTGGTGCCTAAACCTAAGACCCCCCTGTTGGTGCCTAAACCTAAGACCCTCCTGGTGGTGCCTAAACCTAAGACCCCCCTGTGATAAGCATTAATAACGTTTCAAAAACATATTGTGCGGTTTTTTCGTTTAAAAATAATGTAAAAAAAAAAAATTTGTACTGTTTTTGGTTTAAAAATAATGTTTGAAAAAAATATTGTACTGTTTTTCGTTTAAAAATAATATTAAAAAAAATTATAAATCATTAAATAATGTGTAATCATGAGAAGCAGTAATAAAACATTAAGTCTCCGGGCGCCGCTTTTAAAACGTTATTTTTCTCCGGCGCCCTTTTTTCCTATCGGGCGCCCATTAAACGATATTTATTATGGGAGTGAATGGCGGCGCCCGATTTGTCCACTAGCCTCCTGCGCCCTTTTTTACTGTTACCTTGGTTGAGTGTCACTGAAGTAGACTGTCAGCAGCTGGAACTGGCAAGGAAAGCAGACACTTGGTACATTGCCCTGATATGCACATGCTGTCAGTGAGGCCTGCACTTTTTCTTGCACTACCAGTGTTCTGTATAATCTACTATTTACTTGTTGATTGTAATCTGTATGCTGAGTGTTTGAGTTCAGTGAAAACACCATTTAAGCAAATCCCTCATTACACACAAATATAAATACATTGGCGCACATTGTAAATATGATTATAGAATTACTGTGCAATCTATTACATTCTCTTATTTTGAAGTAAAGGGGGGTACATTCTTCAGTCTAAAGACGTAATCTAATCTAAGGTACATAAATAATATCTCTGTACATGTTTACACACAGAGGTTTCTGAGAATTGTGCCACTAGTTCTCCTCTCCAATACAGCATAATCATTGGATAGATTGGATAGGTCTGAGCAGCAGAATACCTATAGGAGCCTTGTACTGTCTGATACCATTGTGATGGCAGCAGATTACTTCTCAATGTTCTGTTTCATATTATGTTGTTCCATAGGACTGTTTGCAGCATCTTAAAGAGACTCCGTAACAAAAATTGCATCCTGTTTTTTATCATCCTACAAGTTCCAAAAGCTATTCTAATGTGTTGTGGCTTACTGCAGCACGTTCTGCTATCACAGTCTCTGTAATAAATCAATGTATCTTTCCCCTGTCAGACTTGTCGGCCTGTGTCTGGAAGGCTGCCAAGTTCTTCAGTGTTGTGGTTCTGCTATGAACTCCCCCTTTCTGCACACTGCCTGTGTGATATTTAGATTAGTGCAGCTTCTCTCTGCTCTCTTATCTTTTACAAGCTGGATAAATCGTCCTCTGAGCTGGCTGGGCTTTCACATACTGAGGAAATTCAGACAAGGGCAAAGCTGTTTGCAGGAAGAAAAGAGCAGCCTGAAACTTCAGTGCATGAGAGATGCAGGGGGAAAGAAACACACAAATTATCTCTTGAGATTCAAAAGGAAGGGTGTATACAGCCTGCTTGTGTATGGATGTATTTTCTATGTGTGGACATACTGTACATCAACCTACTTCCTGTTTTGGTGGCCATTTTGTTTGTTTATAAACAAACTTTTTAAAACTGTTTTTAACCACTTTTAATGCGGCAGGGAGCGGCGAAATTGTGACAGAGGGTAATAGGAGATGTCCCCTAACGCACTGGTATGTTTACTTTTGTGCGATTTTAACAATACAGATTCTCTTTAAGTTAGCCATTAATCTATTGATTGATTTTGCTTTAATCGACCAAAGGTGCCCATAGATTACTCGACTTGGCAGCCATAATTTGTAATCCAATGATGAAAACTGGTGCTGCCAAGAGCATGCCCAATCGGCGATGTATCAATCGGATATGCTGGGAAATCTGAGGCTGTCATGCTAGATCGGCGTGTGCGGCGGTAACAGTGTGCGATAATTGTGAACTACTACTGTGACGGAAACCCCTGGCCACTGTCTCCCTCCCCCTCCAATGTTTTATGTCCCCTCTGTTGCCTGTGCAGTAATACTCTACCTGCCGCCGTCCTCACTAAAACATTAAAACATTATGTGACTACCGGCATATAGCATGTGGGGCACATGTGTGATGTCACACATGAGCCCCAGGTGCCATAGCATTGGCAACCTTGTGCGGGCACAAATGTGAAAGTACAAGAATGGTGGCAGCGCGGGCGGTGTCAGGTAAAGTATAGCTGTACATAATACAGATTCAGGGGGGGCAAGGCTGTGTCACAAGACCAACTCCTGCAAGATTTCATGCCAAAATCGATCAGGAATTAATTGGCCTGCGGTTTATGACGGCCAACAGATCTCTTTCCGATCAGATTCAATCAGAGAGAGAGATCTTCCTCTTGGTCAATCAGCCACCAGAATCGCTAGTGCATACACATCCTATTTTGTTAGGCCCGATGATAAGCCAATGTTACCACTTCCATGTAGTATGAGTATGCGTATGCCTACACAATCTGTTCGAAGTACTCAAAATTTGTTAGCCCCATACTATGTGAAAGTGGTAAAATTGGCTTATCATTGGCCAAACACCATGTAGGCATCCTAGCTACGTGAACATGTAGGAGTCCTGTTGCCCATCAGGGATCGGGACTCGATCCCTCAGGACAGTTTAGGATTGCAAGAACTGGTGCGGTCGTAACCTTTGCTTCCCCATTTGCTACGTCTCTGTATGGGACTTAGCCTCTCTGGCGTTCAATATTCCCCAGATTTCTGTGCAAAAAGTGATCCAATTCATTTTTCCAAAACCTTTTTGTTCCTGTAACCTGCCGAAATGTGTCAGGTAAGGGTCTAGTATACAGTGCAGGAGAGTACTGACGTGTGCGCACGTCAATACCGGTCGCAGCATTTTTTGTATTGACATGCATAACCGTCAATACTGCCAGGGTGGTAAAAAGACCTGGTCAAAATTAGATGAGTACTTTATGGCCACCATGAACACTAAAGGCATGAACACTAAATCACACCATAATATCACTCCCCTTAAAATAACAATAGTAACAATAATACAGTTATGAAGAACAGTGAAATGCTGGGGAAATGAGTTGGGTTAGAAAAAACTTCATGAAAATAAGTAAATTAAGAAAAAATAGGCTAGCTAACTTTAATTTTGATATTAACATTATGTAAATATGCTAGTTAAAATGGCAAAGTGATTACTTATTCAAACTGTGCAAGTTGCTGAGTGAGAATGACTTTGCAAAGGATCATAGGTAGGTGCATCCCTGAACACAAACGATTCTCTTCAAAGGCAAACCTTTAACACTCGTTATCATAACATGAGTTGACTATGCACTGCTGTTTTTACAGAAAACATTTTACAAAATAAAGTGAAGCATCTGAACTAATTGTCAATTGATGGGGTTATGTCTACACTGACTATATCAGCTGCTATACATGGTGAGAACACAATAACATTTAGCATTTATATTCCCAGATAACATCTTAAAAGCACATTTAAAGTGAATATTGTGATCCTCTTTAAAAATGAGAACAGATGAAGGAGACTGGACAGTGCCACGCTGTGGGTTAAACCTGCATGTCCAAATGTCTCATTCCTGTAAGCAAAGTCTGACTATGCAACACTTACTGCCATGCTCCTGGCAGTAGGACAGTGTTGGAAGATCCCATAGGGTCTCCAAGGCAGAGTGCAATTACTACTCAATACGTCAGAGTATGGAGGACTGGATACATCATTTTTTAAGCATTTATTTAAAGCAAAGACAGGTAATGAATCTATATGTACATAAAAAAGGAAAGAAAAGTGACTAAACATAGATGGCAAAGATTCCCCTAGATTAGATACCGGTATGTAGATTTTCAGGATCTGAGTATAAAGTTATAAACTTGATGCACCTTGCCTCTTTTCATAGTAACTCCTTATTAAAATCTTCCTCTCATGGCAATTATTTTAAAGGAAACCTGAGGCAACACAAACACTTTTATACTCACCTGGGGCCTCCTCTAGTGCTCTTCAAGCCGTGGGCTCCCTCGAAGACCTCCCGCCCCAGGCCATACCAATCCTCGGCTAGCTGGCCTGGTACATTTGTCCAGTAGCAATCTACTGCACATGCGTGGACAGGCCACAGGCACAGAATGCTTCCGGCCACAAAGCGGTCCGGGAGGATGGCGTAGGATCCAACAGCCTAAAGGGGGCTGAAGGAAGCCCCAGCTATATATAAATGCTTTTATTTTTTCATCTCAGGTACACTTTAAAGAGAACCCGAGGTGTGTTTAAAGAATGTTATCTGCATACAGAGGCTGGATCTGCCTATACAGCCCAGCCTCTGTTGCTATCCAAAACCCCATTAAGGTCCCCCTGCACTCTGCAATCCCTCATAAATCACAGCCATGCTGTGAGGCTGTGTTTACATCTGCAGTGTCAGTCTCAGCTGCTCCCCCGCCTCCTGCATAGTTCCGGTCCCTGCCCCCGTCCCATCCCTCCAATCAGCAGGGAGGGAAGGGATGCAGGCGGGGACTGGAGTTCTGCAGGAGGCGGGGAGAGCAGCAGACTGACACTATAGAGATAAACACAGCAAGCTCTGACAAGCTGTTTGTCAGCAGCGTGGCTGTGATTTATGAGGGATTGCAGAGTGCAGGGGGACCTTAGGGGGGTTTGGGATAGCAACAGAGGCTGGGCTGTATAGGCAGATCTAGCCTCTGTATGCAGATAATATTCTTCAAACCCACCTCGGGTTCTCTTTAAGTAAAAATGCCCTTTATTTTAATTCCACTTACACTGTTGGCATGATGTTTAAAATGGGCAGCCAATGGGCACTCCTAATCCGCATTCTTGACTTCACAGAAGTGTTCAAGAATTCAGGTTTTTAAAAGTTTTTAATAGCTTTTCCAGCTAACATCAGTGTTGGATTTTTGGGGAAAAGGAGTCGTCGGGATGTGGGCAGAGCTAACCGTTATGAAACTCTGTACTCTATACAGTGGTGCAGAAGATGTCCGTGCTATATAAATACACATAGATAATATGGTAGGACATTAGACTATGACTATGGTACTATTAGATTGTGAGCTTTTCTAAAGACCGTCAGAAAAGAGGTAGAGGTCTGGTGAGAGAGGAGAATGGCAGGAAGACCTCTCACCAAGACTGCAGACATCACCAATGCTGTTTGTCAGGGACATGTTGTTAAAAGAAACCACTAAAATCTGAAAAGAGGAAAGGGTCATGGGGAAGACAAACGGGCAATCAAGCTAATCTAAATTCCCTGGAGCTTGCTTCTCTGCTCACTACAGAAGTCAGCTGTCAGCACCTGTATCACTGGCTTCTGCAACAACAGACTGTTCTGAATTATTGATTAATTACTCTGATCAGGATAAATAATCAATAGTCCAGTGCACTCTGGTATTACAGCAGCCAGTGCACATGGCTACTAATGGCAGGCAATTTCTGAAGCACTAAACACATCCTGCCATCTCTCCCTGCTAATGTCCCAGCTGCAGCACAGCAATTATGCTCTCTACTCACCCTGCTGCTCTGTACATTCACTCACTGCAGGCTGTGTGCAGCGAGCGTGGAGATACATTGCACACGGCACAGGAAGGGGGAGAGGTGCTACATCTAGTGCAGGAAGTAGTGCAGTAATTTGCACTGCCTGCAGTTATTTTCCGAAATGTTGCCAAAACCATGAGAAAAGGTCCCAGGTGGAAGAACACAGTGGCTGAGCACCACAGCGGCACCCCTAGCCATGGCTACACCCGATGCCGTGAGCACCTGCAGCCCTATGGAAGGTACGCCACTGTTTGGCTTATATGGAGATATTCGAGTAACTTGTGGGTCCAAGTCTTTTATGAAGAGCTAAACAAATTAACCAAGCAGCTTGGGGTGACCCCCCTTAATATGACATGTAGCGTTGATGAGTTACGGCATTTTATAAGTTTAGCCCTAAAATCTCTCAGAGGGAATGAACTGTCATTGGTCGGTAACTCAGAGGGGGCCGGCATTGCCACACCCCCAAACCAGCTTCATCAAAAGTACATGACCGGCAGGCGGGCCCTCAGTCCTCCAAATTCCACCTTCACGAGAGCACACTGCCAGCCAGGGGACCATGTGGTTGGCGGCCATCTTGTCTGAACTGAAACAAAGGACATTTTCCATTTTGCTTGGATTTTAAATTGAGCTGAAACAAAGAACTTTGCAGAACTTGAAACCAAGGACTTGATGGTTTTCCCACAAAAGGACATTTCCCATGAAACAAAGCATTTTTTCTCCCTTTCTTTTATTTTTCATACTGGCTATTAATGTTTCAATAATTGTTGATTTTAATAATTGTCTGTATATATTAATTATTTATATTGCCGTGAATAAAAGACTTTACCAAAGTCATTCACTGTTCTGCTACCCTGCTTCTCCGCACAACACAAACTGAACTCAGGTCTCTGAAGAGACGCTACTACTATTGTTGATATCTAGACAGAATAGAGTGTGTTTAACTGTTTTTATTTGCAGGACTAGTCAGTCAGTCGGGTCCACTGGCCCATACCAGTGGTGGTGGCAGTTATACCCTGAAATCGTGTGTAAGTTGTAATTACCGTACCTCACAGGCTCTCTTCTGGTTTGTCTGCGGCCAATTCCCAACGGTTCCTACGCATTGACTGCGACCAGAGTACGCACGATCCGTGCGCTGGCACTGTTTGGAAGGCATTTCGCGTTCCGACCACTAGGGCTCCTGTGACAAGCCCTCCTACAAAAAAGCAACGCTTGGTGTGATTTGCCTTCTTAAAACAGAAGGTACTTGCGATAATTCAGCTTTAAGTGAACATCTGTGGTTACCTACATTGCACTGCTACTGAATATGCAAATTATCTCTTTATGCCCTTGAAACCAGGCTTGCATCCAGAATTTTACAGGCTCTGTAAAATGTAAAGTTATAGACATGCTATACACCAGCAGTTCTGGATGCAAGCCTGTCTTCAAGGGCATAAAGATATAACTTGCATATTCAGTAGCGGTGCATTGTAGGCAACCACAGAGGTTCACTTGAACCTGAATTATCGCAAGTACCCTCTGTTTTAAGAAGGCAAATCACACCATGAAGTGCTAAGAGAGCCCCATATTAAAAGGCTAACTTGACGTGTGGTCACTAAGTGAAAACAAATAATGGCATCTAGTGCATTACACCAGCTCAATCACCTCCACACAAGGAAGCAATAGTGAACTGGTCATGTTCTCCCCATAGTATCCATTGTTTGCTTCAGTTTGCTGTTTACTTGCATAAGGTCTGCCACTGAATAGTAGGTTCACTCAACTGTATTCTAATGTTCCCATGCTGGTGTGGAGGATCCATGCCAAGAACAAATGAGACTTATTGTTAATCAGCAATTGCTTTATCCCGCTGAATTAATGAGCCTCTTAAGTGGATGGTTACTGACAAAACTCTCCATAACAGGCGTATTAATCTTTCAAGTTGTCCTCTTCTATGCACTAAGCAAACATGGTGGGCCTTCGTTTTCAACAGAAATTCCCTAGAGACAATATTTTAATCAAATCTAATGTCTAATTTGTTAAACATATTGTATAGTGCCGGTATATGAGTACCATTAGATTTTTAGTATATGGGTACCATTAGATTTCGTCTACTGTATGGGTACTATTATAATAGTGCTTCTCAACTCTGTCCTCAAAGCCCACCAATAGTGCAAACATTCTCAGATGGGGTAATTAGTGTTTCAGCAGACCTGATAAATTTCCTCTCAAGATTTCCATAAAACTTGCACTGTTATTGGTACATGTGGACAGGCTTGGGAAACACCGCATTGGCGTACCTATAGTACAGCAGTACTTTATACTACATATTTGGGTTTAATCCGCAAACATTTTTGGCTATCTTCCCCAGCTCTATGTAGATCTGACCATGGGCACTCTTCCTCAGCCCAGTTCAGATCACCTGACCATGGACACTCTTCCCAGCCCAGTGCAGATCACCTGACCATGGGCGCTCTTCCCCAGCCCAGTGCAGACCACCCGACCATGGACACTCTTCCCAGCCCAGTGCAGATCACCTGACCATGGGCGCTCTTCCCCAGCCCAGTGCAGATCACCCGACCATGGACACTCTTCCCAGCCCAGTGCAGATCACCTGACCATGGGCACTCTTCCCCAGCCCAGTGCAGATCACCTGACCATATACACTCTTCCTCAGCCCAGTGCAGATCACCTGACCATGGGCACTCTTCCCCAGCCCAGTGCAGATCACCTTACCATGGGCACTCTTCCCCAGCCCAGTGCAGATCACCTGACCATGGGCACTCTTCTCCAGCCCAATGCAGATCACCTGGCCATGGCTATCTTCCCCAGCTCTATGCAGATCTGACCATGGGCACTCTTCCCCAGCCCAGTGCAGATCACCCGACCATGGACACTCTTCCCAGCCCAGTGCAGATCACCTGACCATGGGCGCTCTTCCCCAGCCCAGTGCAGATCACCCGACCATGGACACTCTTCCCAGCCCAGTGCAGATCACCTGACCATGGGCGCTCTTCCCCAGCTCAGTGCAGATCACCCGACCATGGACACTCTTCCCAGCCCAGTGCAGATCACCTGACCATGGGCGCTCTTCCCCAGCCCAGTGCAGATCACCCGACCATGGACACTCTTCCCAGCCCAGTGCAGATCACCTGACCATGGGCACTCTTCCCCAGCCCAGTGCAGATCACCTGACCATATACACTCTTCCTCAGCCCAGTGCAGATCACCTGACCATGGGCACTCTTCCCCAGCCCAGTGCAGATCACCTTACCATGGGCACTCTTCCCCAGCCCAGTGCAGATCACCTGACCATGGGCACTCTTCCGCAGCCGAGTGCAGAATACCTGACCATGGGCACTCTTCCCCAGCCCAGTGCAGATGACCTGACCATAGACACTCTTCCCCAGCCCAGTGCAGATCACCTGACCATGGACACTCTTCCCAGCCCAGTGCAGATCACCTGACCATGGGCACTCTTCCCCAGCCCAGTGCAGAATACCTGACCATGGGCACTCTTCCCCAGCCCAGTGCAGATGACCTGACCATAGACACTCTTCCCCAGCCCAGTGCAGATGACCTGACCATAGACACTCTTCCCCAGCCCAGTGCAGATGACCTGACCATAGACACTCTTCCCCAGCCCAGTGCAGATCACCTGACCATGGGCACTCTTCCCCAGCCCAGTCCAGAGGCTGGACGGCTGTTTTTCGAAATGGCACTCATCTCAGCAGGAATGGAGCAACAAGAACCACCAAGACAGATATATTTTAAATATATTTTCAACATAGTAAACCATAGGAAAAAGGTAATGTATGGCACATTTTACTCTGGAAGAAACATACTTCTTATTTGTATGTGTTTGCATATATTAAATCTTACATTTTTTGCGCAATAGTGGTCCTTTAAGTTGAACTGTCTTCACAGCTATAACAATGTAATACAACTGGTGACAGTAGGGGAGTAGTTGGTAAAGAAAGATATCTTCATTTACTTGTGCCTATGGCAGCATTATCTCTAAATGCAGCCCTGCAAGCACATGACATGCAATCACACTAGCATTAGTTGCTACGAGCAGAATGCGGTCCTAGTGGACATTTAGGGAAACCCTGAACAAGCCGATCAGTTATTGGTCAGACACACCACAATGCCAATTAAAGTGCGTCAAGGAATACAAGAATTTGCATTCTGCTAGTACACCAAAATATGTGAATTCACAAATGAAGTTATGTGACCTCAGTGGAGCATACTGAGTACTAGAGATGATCCATGAGTTGCTAAAGATGCTGGCTTGTATGCAGATTGTGTGTGTGTGTTGGTGTGTAAATATTATGGGAATTTGTCATATTAAAATCTGTTTTGTGTCATATTAGGTCATCCACAGAAATACTGGTACTTCCCTTTTATCAGGAAGTATTTCATGCCTCAAACGTTGATTGTACAAGTGTATACTCCCTTCTCTCAATATATTTTCCACACATGGCTTGTTATTCATTAGTCACATGCTTCTTGCATTCACCATTCAGTGACCATACGCTGGCTTGTGCTCTACAATACAAGCTATGGGGCCAACAGCTCCAAGTTCACTCAATGTAGTAAAGAAATGCTACACCTAAACTTGCTTTCCTAAAGGGAACCTGAAGCGAGAAGTATATGTAGGTTGCCATATTTATTTCCTTTTAAACAATACCAGTTGCCTGGCAACCCTGCTGATCTATTTGGTTGCAGTAGTGTCTGAATTACACACCTGAAACAAGCATGCAGCTAATTTTGTCAGATTTGACAGAAATGTCAGAAACACCTGATCTGCTGCATGCTTGTTCAGGATCTATGGCTAAAGGTATTAGAGGCAGAGAACGATAGCCAGGCAACTAGTATTGCTTAAAAAGAAATATGGCAGCCTCCATACACATCTGGGCAGCACGGTGGCATAATGGTTAGCGCTCTAGCCTTGCAGCACAGGGTCCCCAGTTCGAATCGCAGCCAGGTCAACATCTGCAAGAAGTTTGTAGGTTCTCCCCGTGTCTGCACAGGTTTCCTCCAGGCACTCTGGTTTCTTCCCACATCCCAAAAACATACGGATAGGTTAATTGGTTCCCCCCTAAATTGGCCCTAGACTGCAACACAATACACTACACGATACATACATAGACATAGGACTATGGACTATGGTAGGGAATTAGATTGTGCGCTCCTCTGAGGCACAGTTTGTGACAAGACAATATATACTCTGTACAGCGCTGCAGAAGATGTTGGCGCTATATAAATACTAAATAATAATTATAATACATCTCACTTTAGGTTCCCTGTAAAACAGAAGATTTTTGCAATAAATAAGCCTTGTGTCAACAAGATCGATCTCCATGATGCATCATTGTTGAATATGCAAATAATTCCATTATGTTCTTAGGTACATAGTCACCCCCCCCCCCCCCCCGGGTCAAGTGCTGCTACTTTGACCCCTCCTCAGCCTTATAACAAGTGTGGCCCTATCATTCCTCTAAAGCAGTGTTTCTCAACATTTTATTGGTATGTACCCCTTATAAAACCCTGTACTCACCAAGTACCCCCTGGCATAGTAAATATTATCACAAGTACCCCTTAACAAATACATATTTAATCGTAGTACATAATTGGTTCTAAACAATTTCCAAGCATTTACTGTTGCTTTTAATTAGAAAAAAATACTAATTTGGTGTTTATATAGGATTTATAATTTTCTAAAACTCTAAATTTGTTACTCTTGATCAAGTATCTTAAGCCTGAGTACCCCCTGGAACCATCAGAAGTATCCCCTGAGGTACGCGTACCGCATGTTGAGAAACTAGGCTCTAAAGCACACATAGCTGCTATAAAACAGTACCTCCATTCCTCCCATTGTACACCCCCCCCCCCTTGCTTCCTTCCTTTTACCCTTTTACCCCAGTAGGGCAAAAAGTAGGGATAATACAAATTACACCCTGCAGAAAGAAAACAGAGACAACAGGAGCCCAAATGGTGTAGTATGTCACAGTACCAGAAGTATGTAAAATATGCAGATAATCGGATAACAGAGGCGCCAACAGGATAAAAAACACTAAAAGAACTTAAAAATCCATCTTGGTAATAGAGGAGGTAGTGGTGGACTTACCTCCTCCAAGCAGAACATATGACTAGATTTTCAGTCAAAATAATTTTATTGCACACTCCAAATAAAGTGCAACGCGTTTTGCGGGATACAAACCCGCTTCATCAGACAATAACAGGAGTAAACAGCATCTGCCAGGGACAGAGGCGCTCAGCGTTGATGATACTGGCAGATGCGGTTTACTCCTATCTGTTATTGCCTGATGTTTGTATCCCGCAAAACGCGTTGCACTTTATTTGGAGTATCCAATAAAATTGTTTTTACTGAAAAACTACAGTCGTATGTTCTGCTTGGAGGAGATAAGTCCACTACCTCCTCTATTACCAAGATGGGTTGTTAAGTTCTTTTAGTGTTTATCTTGTTGGCGCCTCTGATATCCAATTATCTACATCAAGTCCACCCTTGGTGGTGGGTTGTACCCTTCCTTCTACTACAGAGAGCGACTTTTTATTCCTGAGTGGGGTCAGGACAATCTCCCCACCTGCTTTGACAGTGGTTGCCTAATTGGTAACCCTGGTTTGTGAGTATTACATTCATTTTATTCTTCTTCCAAATATACATTACCAGTACATACTACACTATACTGGGCTCTTGGTGTTCTCTCTTTTTCTTATGTAAAATATGCGGATGAATTATACTCACAAAGGTGGGTTGCAGAAGGGCAACCAACCACTACAAGCAGGTGGAGATGTATAACCCCGACTCCGCTCGGGTGACCAGATGGAGCTGGTGATGGTCGCATTCTTGATAAAAAAAAAAAAACTTGGTCAAAGAGGGTTGATATCCCTGAAAAAAGGAGGGTGAAAGCACAGGATAAAGGGGAAAGAGGCGCCCAGAGAAGATAAAATGCGTTAAAAACAAAATGAAAAAAGTGAGGTGGCCCTCTATGCTAAATATCCTATTGATATGATGCACACCGCTCTGTCCCCCTTTACCCTTTTGGAGTGTTCTATTGATGCAGCCCTCCCTAGAACCATATACCACAGGACAATATAGCACATTTATCTTTAGGCACATGCTTTTGTTCTTATTAATTAATGACATGCTATTTTTATAAGCAGTATGACACTGGGGGATATACTACAGTGCCAGCTGCGTTTGTTTATTATATAGTATGCCTAGTCTATGAGATTTTAATGGTTAAACTTTTATATATATATTTTTATGCGATCCTATAGCATTAGATTTTATACTTTTGTATTATGCACATTTTTTAGCATGACCTCATGTAATAAAATAACTCTTGTTTAAATGGAACTACATGCGCTACACATGCATGCAAATTTATACAAAGCATTTGAGCGTTGAATGCACTATTGTCATGTATTTTGTGTGCATTTTATAACCTTACTTAAATTGCATGTAACTGCTCTGGCATTGATAGTTGCCTCTGATAGTTGAAATCAAATTCTATATGCATACATTTGTCTAAATGCTGTTATTATTTTTTGAGTTTCATTCTACAAAGTTGTCTGTAGTATTCGTTATAGGTAGACTTATGTTTGTGATATGCTGTTAGTGCTGTGGCATTAAGCATCTTGTCAGATTGTAGGCGCTACTATTTGGCCTGAGGAAGTGGGCATGCACCCGCGAAATGCGTTGCCAGTGCAATAAAATTCTATTAATACGTGAATTTGTCTTCATTGAGGTAAGCCGCCTCTTTTTTTTAAATTTTTTTTATGCATTTTATCTTCTCTGGGCGCCTCTTTCCCCTTTATCATGTCCCCCAGTAGTCACAGTTTTGCTAAGTCGACCCCAGCAGTGCTAGTTTTCACCCAGTATAGCAATGTTCACCACCAGCAACATTGCTATTTATCTTTTGCAGTGCCATTCCTGTGCAATAACCCTCCCCTCAAGTTATTCCCAACCCCCCCCCCCCCCCCCAAACATTGTGCAGACATCAGATACATGCAATGCAAATCAAATCAACTAAAGGAGGCAATAGGAGAAGAGATGGACATTGTTGGGAAATGCTGGTGATGTTCAGAACTGAATAACACCCAGAGTCGTCGTCGTCGTCGCCCATAACACATGTGCTCAGTCAGGAAGGATGTAACTAGTATTCAGATATCAGTTAAAGTGGGTGTCCCGAGTGACAGAAAAAACAGCCATTACTACTCATGTTTGGTGACAGAACTTATTGATTTCTTGATGAAAGGAAGTGTTTCCCATCATGGCACAGAGGTACATGAACATGCTTTAAAGGCTAATAGGAATTGGTGTAATAATTGATTTCCCCCAGAGAGCTACTTTAACACATTCAAATGTTTGTATTATTTGTGTCACCCATCTACACTCGCCACGACTAGCACCACACCCCCATGTTTGACCCTTGCCTGTACAGTGCCAAAGGACATGTAATCACCATGTACGATAGTGATGCTATAACTTTCCCATTTTGGGGAAAAAGAAGCAGAAAACTCACCGACACATCTTGTGTGTCACCGGTCTGGTTGACTGGACTTTGCGAACGCTACCCATGTCTCCCTAAGATCTATTCGCATGGCTGTTTGCCCTGTGCTATCCCTGCAACAGAGCCGTGCTGAACAGCTATTCAGTGGAACTCAATGCAACTCAAATGAGGCTGAAGTAAAGGGTCAATGATCCCAATAATAAATACACAGTCTATTCATACAGCTGTTGAGGGCAACGCAAGGAAATAGTTCAATAATGTTCTGCCACAAGGGAAAAACAGGAGGAATTATTGCTAATAAGTGGCCTAGAATTCCACTGCATTGAGGTTACTTTAGAAAGACACTAATGTAAAAACATAGTTATGTAACATGGGGCTTTTCTGTAGATGAATCCTGGTAATGTGCCAAGCAGTCACAATTCTCAAGCACTTTAGGAACATTCAGTCACTATGTGTTTACTCTGCTGTAATCACTATTGCTGGTCTGGACATTTTTCCATTTCTGGGTGACCTAAATATTTCTTCACCAAATCCACTCTGATGGTTATGAGAACTTTCCCCGCTCCAGAGCCCTGTTATCCTAACAACTAATCCAGCCCTGCGGAAAGAAATGCCTGCTAAATATTTGTGTCCATGCTCACTGCATACCCAGCTGCTGATACATTGTAATGCTGTCACATTCAGGCAGGTAAACCGAATGAGATGTAGCATGTATCAGTTCACCAACATCAGTGCTTCTGTTACCATATCAATGGGAGACAGTTCGCCATGCGATAACCTGCAGAGATGTAGCCATCAAAACTAGTCACATGATCCCATCATTCTCCAAGCTTCATAATAAAGGCAATCCTACTGCTAAAGATAGATATAGATGTGAAATGTTAGTTGTGAGATCTTACACCTAGGTGACTATAATAAAGCCAATCCTTCCTCTAAAGACGTCCATAGATGTGAGATGGTCATTGTGATGCCTTACATCTAAGTGCCTCCATAGTAAAGCCAATCCTTCCACTAAAGATGTCCAAAGCTGTGAGATGGTCATTGTGAGGCCTTGGTTGGAAAGTCCTTTAAAGAGACACTGAAGCAAAAAAACAATTATGATATAATAAATTGGTTGTGTAGTACAGCTAAGAAATAAAGCATTAAAAGAAGAGACCTAAGTCTAATATTTGTTTCAAGTACAGGAAGCTTTAAGAAACTCCAGGTATCTATGCAAATAGCCATTGAGCTCTGTGACTTTGAAAGTCGCAGAGAGCTCTGACTTCTGATTAGGTTATCTCAGCTGTATTGTGTTTTTCTTTTGCAGAGAACAGTTGAAGACAGGTCAAAAGTTCACTGCCTGTTCTGTAAAAACTTTTAGGGCCTGTAGAATGCTGAGTAATGTGTAAACTGCAAATATTAGAGAATAATGCAATATTATAAAAAAAACTGTATAACTGAAAATAATTTTTTTTGCTACCAATGTTCTAGTAATTACCCCTACTACACAACCAATTCATTATATCATTTTTTTTTATTTTTATTTTTTGTTATACTTTTGTTTATTGAAATATTATTTTTTTTTAAACATACAGAAGTTGAGCATTACTTAACACAGTACAGAATAAGAATTTCTCAAGTAGACAGGATTGTGTGTATAAGTTGTTACTGGTTCGATTATAGACAGGTAGTGAACAATCAATGGAAGAAGCAAGACTCCATGTAATTTAGGGGTCTATTTGAACAGGGTTGAAGAGTGTAGATATCTAAACCGAGGACGAGATACCAGGGTGATCCTATCTAGTTTGTGTGGTGCCAAGTATAGGATATTGTGAACTAGGCGGATATAGCCTGTGTTCGAGAACGTGTAGATTCTGTTAACCAAAGAATCGATGTAGATGAACTAAAACTGGTCACACCAATGAATGATAGCTGTACTAGTGTAGGCCTATAGGTGGTGAATGGGGGAAGGATCCTAATGGCCTACATGCGCAGTGGGGTTTGAGGAGGTTGAGTGCAAGGGCTTAAGGAGTAGGGAGTGATGGGGTGAGAAGCCTAGAATAGGGTGGGCCGACTTCCTCCATATGGTTGGGAGAGGTTGGGTTGGCTGATGTATTAGGATTCCCATTGGGTATTAAGGAGGCATGAGGTCAGGGGAAAGTGAGGACCAAGGGTTCCAGACCTTGTGAAAGTGTGATTCAGTGCCTCTTAGAGATGCAGTCATTTGTTCCATTTCCCTAGTCCATTCTATCTTAAGTTTGACGTCTGATAATGTTGGGGGGGGCAATGTTTTTCCAGTGAGTAGCTATTGCCAGGCGTGTAGCTGTTAGAATGTGGGTGATCAACCGTATGGTGTGTCTTGGAGTGTCTTGGGGGGGCTTACCCAGAATCATGTAGAGAGGGTCGAGAGGCACTAGTACCCCTGTTTTTGTCAGGATGAGGCGTTGAACCTTAGTCCATAGTGGGGAGATTAAGGGACAGGACCAGAAGATATGTTCCAGAGTACCCTTTTGATTACAGCCCCTCCAGCAGAGGTGGGAGTAGTCTGGGTAGATTTTTGATAACCTGTCAGGAGTGAGATACCATCTAAATAAAATTTTGTAGATATTTTCCCTTATTTGTATACACATAGATGAGTGTCTGGCATTCTCCCAGATCTCCTCCCAGTCCTCTGGTTGAATTGGCTGAGAAAGAGCTGAGGCCCATTTGGACATATATGGATGGTCTGGGATGGAAAGACCAGATTTAGTATGTAGCAGGTGATAAATCTGAGAAATCAGACCTTTTTGATATCCTTGTGAATCGCATATATGTTCAAAGGGGGTTAAAGATGGTATGGAGTGTGAATCCCGTAGTGTAGATTGGAGGAAGTGTCGTATTTGGATATGCTCCATAGTGTGTATAGGAGTAGGAGGAATTCTTTCTTCTAGGGCAGATTTCGGTAGGATCGACCCTGTAAGTGGATTCCTCCAATCAAGTAAATTAAATTTTTTTAGACTAAGCCATCTATTCATAAAACCTTTGGATAATCCAAGGCGAAAAGCAGGGTTGCCCAGGATTGGCATTAGTAGGGAGGGGGAAGATTTTAAACCAGCTGTGGCAAATGTTGAGCGCCAAATCTGGAGAGTGAAGTTTATGGTAGGTAGAAGTTGGGTTAAGGGTAGTTTAGGAGGGGAGTTTGTCCATATCAAAGAGGCCAAAGCGGTGGGGAGTATACTGACTGCCTCAATGAGGCCCCACTTGGTATGTACAATACATTTGGACCATTCTCTCAACTGACGCAAGTGAGCTGCTTGGTAATAATAACGGAGATGGGGTAGCCCTAGGCCTCCCTGTTCTCTAGGTGATAGGAGAATTGAGGCTCGGATTCTCGATCGCCTGTGGTTCCAGACAAATTTAGAAAAGGCAGATTGGAGTTTGGACAGCTGAGAGGAGGGAACCAATACTGGGAGGGTTTCAAAAAGGTAAAGCAATCTGGGTAGTATATTCATTTTTAGAGTATATATTCTTCCTATCCAGGAGATCTTGTAGGCGGTCCACTTATGAAGGTCTTGCAGGATTTGTTGGATTAGAGTAGGGAAATTATATTTATGAAGAGTAGAGTAAGTGGGCGTAAGATGGATGCCTAGATATTTCAGGGAGTGAATTTGCCATTTGTAGGGAAAATTATGTTTTAAGGAAGCAAGGAGTTCCGGTGGAATTTTAATGGGCATAGCTTCGGTTTTGTCTTGATTGAGGCGAAAACCTGATAAGGATTCATAAGTATCTAGGGTGTTGTGCAGGGCAGGTAAGGAGATGAGGGGGTTCGTGATAGTAAGATATCGTCCGCAAATAGAGAAATCTTGAATTCGTGTTTGTTCAATTGGACGCCCGAGATGTTGACATTTAGTCTTATGGCACTGGCGAGGGGTTCGATACTAAGAGCGAAGAGTAGGGGAGAAAGGGGGCATCCCTGCCTAGTACCATTATGAATCTGGAAGGGTATAGGGGAAGCCATAGGAAGTTTTACGCAGGCCAAGGGAGATGAGTAGAGGAATTGGAGAATGGTCAGGAAGGATCCATTAAAACCTTGATATTGGAGGACGTGGAAGAGGAAGGGCCATGCTAGGCGATCAAAAGCCTTCTCTGCGTCTAAACTAAGAAGCAGAGAAGGCTTGCCCGCACGAGACATGTGGGAGATAAGGTCTATTGCTCCACGAGTGTTATCACCTGCCTGCCTATTTAAGATAAAGCCCACCTGATCATTGTTGATAAGCCTGGGTAATATAGGGTTTAAGCGGTTGGCTAGGGTTTTAGTAATGATTTTGAGGTCCGAATTTAGGAGAGAGATGGGTCGGTAGCTTTGTGGAAGCTGTGGGTCTTTTCCTTCCTTGGGGATAACTGTTAGGAGAGATTTCAAAAACGTATGGGGTGGAGCTTCACCTCCCATGATTTTGTTTGCTAATGAGGTTAGGTGGGATGAGAGAACCCCCTGGAAGCTTTTGTAGTAGGAGTAAGGGAGTCCGTCTGGACCAGGGGATTTAGAGGAGGGGAGTGATTTGAGAGTTTCTAATATTTCAGTATTCGTAATTGGTGAATTGAGGGAAGTGAGTTCCTCTTCAGTTAATTTAGGGAGTTTAAGCTGTTCTAGGAAGGAAGCTACCTTATTTGAGTATAATGAGTCGAGGGAAGGATCTGGGAGATTATAAAGCTGTTCATAGTAAGAATTGAATAGTTGTGCAATCTTTGATGGGTTGTAGTGGGTATTACCTTCCTTGTCCTTCATAGCATGGACCGCCTGGGAAAATCCCCTGGGGTTTAGTTTGCGGGCGAGGATGGTGTGCGGTTTATTACCCCGTTCAAAAAACAATTGTCGTGAGCATTTCAGGCTTTATCTAATCTTGATCTAATGTCCAATTTTAGTTTCTGGATGTTAGAGAATGATTCCTGGGTAGGCAGTTGTTTATAAGAGGCATATGCATCCCCAAGGGCCTTGGTAAGTTCAGTTAATTTTTGCGAGGAAGTCCGCTTACGTTTGGAGCCTTCGGCGATGAACAGGCCACGAACAAAAGCTTTGTGAGCTTCCCAGGTCATTCCCAGTTAGGAGACTGATGGAACATTGGTAGCGAAAAAGGACTGAATTTCATCCGTCGTTTTGGATAGAAATGTTTTATCTCTTAAGAGAGATTCGTTAAGTCTCCAGTGTATAGGTTTGTGGGGTGTATGTAACCAGAGGCGTAGCTAGGGTTTTCAGCGCCCGGGGACAAAGACTATTAATGCGCCCCCCAAAGTCAAGGTTGCGGCGCGCGTAGGGCGCCGCGCCAAAAAGGGGCGTGGTCACATAATTGTGGGCGTGGTTATGGGTGGAGCCAAATGTATATGGAGGTTAGCAGGCTCACGCTCACCCACCCTCCCTCAGTATGTACCTTCCAGCATGTTCCAAGACAAATTCAGCAATCATGAGCCCCCCCATCAAGACAAATTCAGCAATCATAAGACCCCCAACATAACCAACTCAGCAATCATGAGGCCCCCAACAAGACAAATTTAGCAATCATGAGGCCCCCAACAAGACAACTTCAGCAATCATGAGGCCCCCAACAAGACAAATTCAGCGATCTTGAGGCCCCCAACAAATCATGAGGCCCCCAACAAGACATATTCAGTAACCATGAGGCCCCCAACAAGACAAATTCAGCAGTCATGAGTCACATAAATAGACAGCATTTCACATAAATAGGTAGAATGCCCCCTTAATATGGTAGACACCTCTCACCTGGCAGCAGTTCTCCAAAATACACTCAATCTGACGTGGTTCCCCAAAAATAGGTAGCCCCAGGTCTATAGTTGTCCCCAGAATAGGTGGCCAGCAGTATAGATGTCCCCAGAATAGGTGGCCAGCGGTATAGATGTCCCCAGAATAGGTGGCCAGCGGTATAGATGTCCCCAGAACAGGTAGCCAGGGGTAGAGATGTCCACAGAACAGGTAGCCAGGGGTATATGTGCCCAGTATATGTAGGCAGGGATATGTGTGCCCAGTATATGTAGCCAGAGGTATATGTGCCCAGTATATGTAGCCAGGGGTATATATGCCCAGTATATGTAGCCAGGAGAATAATATGTGCCCAGTATATATAGTCAGGCGTATATGTGCCCAGTATATGTAGCCAGGGGTATATATGCCCAGTCCATGTAGCCAGGGGGTATATATGCCCAGTATATGTAGCCAGGGGGTATATATGCCCAGTATATGTAGCCAGGGGGTATATGTGCCCAGTATATGTAGCCAGGGGTATATATGCCCAGAGTAGGTAGCCAGGGGTATATATGCCCAGTATATGTAGCCAGGGGGTATATATGCCCAGTCCATGTAGCCAGGGGGTATATATGCCCAGTATATGTAGCCAGGGGTATATATGCCCAGTATATGTAGCCAGGGGGTATATATGCCCAGTATATGTAGCCAGGGGGTATATATGCCCAGTATATGTAGCCAGGGGTATATATGCCCAGTATATGTAGCCAGGGGGTATATATGCCCAGTCCATGTAGCCAGGGGGTATATATGCCCAGTCCATGTAGCCAGGGGGTATATATGCCCAGTATATGTAGCCAGGGGTATATATGCCCAGTATATGTAGCCAGGGGTATATATGCCCAGTATATGTAGCCAGGGGGTATATATGCCCAGTCCATGTAGCCAGGGGGTATATATGCCCAGTATATGTAGCCAGGGGGTATATATGCCCAGTATATGTAGCCAGGGGTATATATGCCCAGTATATGTAGCCAGGGGTATATATGCCCAGTATATGTAGCCAGGGGTATATATGCCCAGAGTAGGTAGCCAGGGGTATATATGCCCAGTATATGTAGCCAGGGGGTATATATGCCCAGTCCATGTAGCCAGGGGGTATATATGCCCAGTCCATGTAGCCAGGGGGTATATATGCCCAGTATATGTAGCCAGGGGTATATATGCCCAGTATATGTAGCCAGGGGGTATATATGCCCAGTCCATGTAGCCAGGGGGTATATATGCCCAGTATATGTAGCCAGGGGGTATATATGCCCAGTATATGTAGCCAGGGGGTATATATGCCCAGTAGATGTAGCCAGGGGGTATATATGCCCAGTAGATGTAGCCAGGGGCTATATATGCCCAGTAGATGTAGCCAGGGGTATATATGCCCAGTAGATGTAGCCAGGGGTATATATGCCCAGTAGATGTAGCCAGGGGTATATATGCCCAGGAGATGTAGCCAGGGGTATATATGCCCAGTAGATGTAGCCAGGGGGTATATATGCCCAGTAGATGTAGCCAGGGGTATATATGCCCAGTAGATGTAGCCAGGGGTATATATGCCCAGTAGATGTAGCCAGGGGTATATATGCCCAGTAGATGTAGCCAGGGGTATATATGCCCAGTAGATGTAGCCAGGGGTATATATGCCCAGTAGATGTAGCCAGGGGTATATATGCCCAGTAGATGTAGCCAGGGGTATATATGCCCAGTAGATGTAGCCAGGGGTATATATGCCCAGTAGATGTAGTCAGGGGTATATATGCCCAGTAGATGTAGCCAGGGGTATATATGCCCAGTAGATGTAGCCAGGGGGTATATATGCCCAGTAGATGTAGCCAGGGGTATATATGCCCAGTAGATGTAGCCAGGGGTATATGTGCCCAGTAGATGTAGCCAGGGGTATATGTGCCCAGTAGATGTAGCCAGGGGTATATGTGCCCAGTAGATGTAGCCAGGGGTATATGTGCCCAGTAGATGTAGCCAGGGGTATATATGCCCAGTAGATGTAGTCAGGGGGTATATATGCCCAGTAGATGTAGCCAGGGGGTATATATGCCCAGTAGATGTAGCCAGGGGTATATATGCCCAGTAGATGTAGCCAGGGGTATATGTGCCCAGTAGATGTAGCCAGGGGTATATGTGCCCAGTAGATGTAGCCAGGGGTATATATGCCCAGTAGATGTAGCCAGGGGGTATATATGCCCAGTAGATGTAGCCAGGGGTATATATGCCCAGAGTAGGTAGCCAGGTGTCCCCCTCCCTGCCTCCCCAGCAGGAGGGGAGCAGCGCAGAGAAGAGGGAGAGCTGCTCTCTCTCCCTCGCTGTCCCCTCCATTAATGTCCGGGTGCTGGCAGCGGCGGGCGGAACTTACCTCCGTCTCGTCGCAGCGCGGATGGATCTGCCGCTACTCTGGTCTAGTCCAGACCAGAGCAGCGGCTGCGGGATCCGAACTTCCGGCCGGCGCTGGAGCGAGACGGAGGTGAGTCCCGCCCGCTGCGCCAGCACCCGGACAATAACGGAGGGGACAGCGATGGAGGGAGGGAGAGCCCTAAGGTGAGAGAAGGGGGGGAGATGGCCCCCTTCTCCACCGTCCACATAGCTCTCCCTCTTCTCTTCTCTGCGCTGCTCCCCTCCGCAGAAAAAAAAAAAACAACAGCTCAGCTGGGCGCCCTTAGGGACCCGGCGCCCGGGGGCACTTGACCTACCCCGACCCCCCCTAGCTCCGCGCCTGTATGTAACCAGTCTAACTCTATTAGGACAGCATGATGATCTGACCAAGCTGTAGGGTGAATGTCTGCTGCAAGTAGGGATGATATGGTGGGTAATTTGGAGAAAAAATAGTCTATGCGGGAGTGTGTTGCATGGGGAGGGGAGAAGAAAGTATAATCCCTGGACGTGGGATTAGAGATTCTCCAGAGGTCGAGGAGGCCATATTGGCGGGTCAGGGCCCTAAATTTTCTGGATAGGCGGTCATGTGAGGGAAAGGATTGTGAGTCTACAGATACAGACCTGTCGGTTGTAGAGGAGAAAGCCAGGTTAAAGTCACCTCCTAATAAGAGAGTACCACTAACCACTTTCTGCAATTTAGCAAGGAATTTTGTCAGGAAGGGGATTTGATTAGTGTTTGGGACATACACGTTGGCTAAAGTTATTGGTTTACCTGCTAGAGAACCTAGTAGAATCAGATAATGACCTGCAGGATCTTTGATAGTTTTAGTTATTTGAAGGGGGAGTCCTTTTTTATACAAGATTGCCACTCCTGCTTTTTTCTTACGTCCTGAGGCTAAGAATACGTCTGGGTATGCTTTAGAGTAGAGACGTATGGAGTCCTGTATAGATAGATGCGTCTCTTGAAGGAAAGCGATGTCTATGACAAGACTCCGTAGGTCCTTGAGTAGGGAGCTTCTCTTTTGGGGTATGTTTAAGCCCTTGCAATTTAAAGTATACAGCTTAACCATTATCTCTAAAATCAACAAAAATTGCATATAGAACATCAATCAGTGGGTGTGACACATAAACATCAGATAACATAGAAAGCAAGATAAAAAGCCATGTGCTAAAAAAAACATGACCGTAGGCAATGGAAAAACATAGCAGTGGGAGGTAGAGCAGACCACTGAAAACATCGTGGTCACATAGTGTGACAACTAAAAATAGTTGTGCCAGTGAGAGCTGGATGAGAGTTCCTGGAGCCTCCCGAGTCCAGGGGTCCTCTATGACAGCTCTCCGGAGGAGCATGTGAGCAGTTCAAGAAGGTCGATACAGGTTCCGGGGCTGGGTGCCCCTCAAGTATAAAAATTCGGAGGGCTGGGCCTGGGACCCGGTGTTGATGAGCCCTGATGTCTATGTTCTTAGAGGATGATCATTTGTAGTGTAGAGAGACATTGTTCAGGAAACTTGCGAGTCCATCCTATCAGGTGAAGTTGGGTAAGTAAGGCTACGTATAGGCATATGTGATGAGTGAGAGATATGACGCAGCTTTCTGGGGGGAGAGGATTCAGAGGGTGAGCAAGGGTGAGTATTGCTGATACTTGTAGGAAGGCGGAGGCCCATTTGTTTCAGAAACATAGGGGCATTGTCAATATCCGAAAGCGTAAAGACAGAGCCATTGAGGTTCACTATCAGGCGAAAGGGAAAGCCCCATCTGTAGGTTATTTTAGCGTCTCGCAGGAGTTGCGTGACAGGTTTGAGAACCCTGCGTTTCGCTAGAGAGATGAGAGACAGATTATTATAGATGGAGAGGTCATCCCCTTTAAAGGAGATAGGTGAGGTGTTACGTGAAGCTTTCAAAAGTGTCTCTCCTTTGCTTAAAAATAGTGCATGCGGATGATCACATCCTTGGGCCTTTGTGTTGTTGTTTGTCTTTCGCCTAGCGAGCGGTGGGCCTGATCCATTCTCCAGAGTTCATCTGCAGTGTCTGGGGATAGTGATTTAAAGGGACTCCGAGCACAAAAAAAAAAAGAAAGTTGTACTCACCATGGGCTTTCTCCAGCCCAGTGCTGGTCGGGAGGTCCCACGCCGGCGTCCTGGCTCCTCTCCTTCTCCCCGCTCCGGAATGGCTGGCAGGCCGCAGCCCGGGCGACACTCTCCCGAGTGTCGGGCTTCTTCTTCCGCATATGACGCGGATTACGTCACACGCCGGCCGCCTCGCGTCATCATGGCGGCCGGCGTGAAAGTACTGCGCATGCGCGAACAAAGCGCGCATGCGCAGTACTTTCACGCCGGCCGCCATGATGACGCGAGGCGGCCGGCGTGTGACGTAATCCGCGTCATATGCGGAAGAAGAAGCCCGACACTCAGGAGAGTGTCGCCCGGGCTGCGGCCTGCCAGCCATTCCGGAGCGGGGAGAAGGAGAGGAGCCAGGACGCCGGCGTGGGACCTCCCGACCAGCACTGGGCTGGAGAAAGCCCATGGTGAGTACAACTTTCTTTTTTTTTTTGTGCTCGGAGTCCCTTTAAAAAGTTCAGTCAGATGGGGGGTTAATCTGTCGGGGGTCACCGACATAGAGATACCTTTGATTCTTAAAGTTTTGTCGTCTGTCACGATTTTCTTGGTCCTCTTGTGCGGATCTTAAGTATTTAATGTCTGACTGCATTAATTTCTGTTCCTCCTCTAAGTCTTTTTGTTGTATGGATAGAGTGTTCATTTTCTCCTCTAGTGTGTTGGTGCACTCCCCTAAGCTGTTTATGTCATTTTTCAGATCAGTGACTGCTGAAATGATTACCTGTTGTAGAGAGTCATGAAGAGAGCGATAGTGTCGCTCTAAGGTAGCTTCCAACAGTTCTGCCGTCAGGGGAGCGGATGGTGGAGTCAGAGAGGCTTGCTGAGCTGGAGCTGCGTCAGACTGTGGAGTGGGGCGCGGATGTTTTGGGGGCAGCTTTGGCAGCCATCGGGTCGCCTGTGTGGTCAGGGGGGGATCCCAGTCCAGAGCCGCGATCTAGGTGCGGAAAGGGAGCTTTGTGCGGCGATAAGCTAGCTGAGAGGGGCCGGAGCTCAGCACCTAAGCGGCCATCTTGGCGTAGCCGCGCATGCGTCCTGCCATCATTTTTTTTTTTTTTACTTCAGTGTCTCTTTAAATAAACCTAGTTTAAGATATCTTCCATGACTAGAATGAGCTCTGAGATGTCTTCCACGATGCATCAACTCAACTTGACTAATCTCCATGCTCCCATCCAATGACTAAGCATTACCTAGTACTCATACTGTGCTGCGTGATCTGGTTTGCATGTATTCCTGTATTGTCGTATTGCTGTATGTAACCCCTAAATATTGTCTGTAACCTAAACTAATGTCCAAAGCTGCGTAATATGCTGGCACTTTATAAGTACAATAAATAAATAATGGACTCCTGATCACAACAGTCCTGCCTGCTACATTTTTGAGTGTGTTGCTTCTGTTTCTAGCATCCAGTGAAAACTGCAGAATGCAATAACGAAAAAATTGAAAAATCACAAAAGAAATTGTATTGCAATTGTGTTTGCATTTTGCAACTTTCCGCAGATAACCGTGCTCAATGTGTTACTATGCTACAGGCAGCTATGAGACAAATGGTTTAATTAACAGTATTAAGATGCACCCTGGCTGGAGAATATTAGAAACGCGTGGGAACCTAAGCAACTCAGTATCCTGTATTACTTGTCTGCAATTTTTTTTTCCATTACATATACTTTACATACACACTGATTTCTTGATATATAACATAAAAACCATCACATAATTGACAAGATTATTTAGCATCATAAAAGTTTTCTTTGTCCCACTTCCAGGACCTGCAGGCGGCTGATATCTGACCATGCTTCAAAGAGATTCTGAGTAAATATCAGGACAAGCACACGATTATGTCTAGCTGTTGCTTATCGCTTAACTCAAGCCTAACCCACCTGACCAGGTAAGAGCCTCTGAATAGAAATTTACATTTCATTGCCATACATTTTTTTTCATATTTATGCACTTTCCCAGAGCTGGGACAAGGTCCTCCAGCACCCAAGGCTGAGACACCAAAGTGCGCCCCTCCATCCCTCCCACCCCAGCCCTCACACACTGATTGCTATTAGACTAAGAGGCGCCCCAGGGCCCCCAACCTCCCCAACACCTTAATATCTAGTTATCTGGCTTGCAGTCACTGCTATATATCCCCTTTTCTTATTTCTTTCTGCTTCAAACACAATTAGGAATGACAGCTGAATGAATCGTGCGCCCCCTCCTACACTGCGCCCTGAGGCTGGAGCCTCTCCAGCCTATGCCTCGGCCCGGCCCTGCACTTTCCATTGGTTCTTGTTTTCACAGCTGATAAAAACCAATGAAGGGTTAAATTCTTCTACCACATAATACTAGACTTTGCATTGGTTCTTGTTTTTGCAGCTAATAAAATCCAATCAAGGGTTGATTTCTTCTGCCACATAATACTAGACCATTCCAAAGCAGGTCATTTGGACACGGGATTGGCAGGTGTCTAATGCCTGTAGATAGTATCTGTAAGCGGTCGCCAGGGTGCCGAGTTGGGTGGCTAATGCATTACTAGTAATGGGTTGGCTACAGAAGTGGGCAATCAGATACTGGGTTGGGAAGAATTGTGAGCCGATCGTCTATTTTGTAGATGATCAGCTACAATAGCGGTCATTATGGTGCTTTGTCATTTTAGTTAGTGTTAGGCACTCAGGGGCTTAGTGTTAGGCATTAGATGGGTGGCCTAGATTTAGGCACTTAAGGAGGGGGGGGGGGGGGTGGTGGAGAGTTTCAAGTGATTGGTGCCAGGTAAGTGCATAGTAAAATATCAATAATATAAATTACCTATAACTCTGTTAACACTTGCACCCAACACATGCGGTGGTGTTGCAATACATGCACAACAAATATGCAGAACAGGTTTGTTGGTTCACTTAAAGCAAACCTGAAGAGATTTTTAAATAAATAAAAACAGATACTTGAGGGGGAAGGCTCTGGGACCTATTGTTGCTCTCCTGGTCCCCTCATTCCAGCGCAGTGTCCCCTGTTCAAATCTCCCACTGTGGTAAGCTTCAGAGGTCCTTTCGGGAGCCTGAAGTGCTCCCGAAGATGGCAGCTCCATACTGCGCACTCGGCTCCCAGCAGGAGATTTCAACCAAGTGGACAAAGACTGCAACGGAGGTTAAAGCTCTGGAACAATGGGACCAGGAGAGGAACAGGAAGGCTATCTGGAGGGGTGCTTCCCCATCACTCAGACTTCAAACCAGATTAATTCTGTTATCTGGGCAACATGGCTACTTAATTTATGTATGTGGGGACCACTTGGCTAAGTGTTAGAAAAGAGTACAGAGAGGGAATAAGAAGAGATATTTACAAAAAAGTAAATTCAGCAATATAACGAGCCAAGAAACACAGGCAACCATAACACACGTACACGAGAAAGGATGCTGTTTTTAGAGGGGAAGGTGGCTCTGACTAGAGAGGAAGCGAATTCAGCGTTTGCCATAGTTGCTATATTACTATATATAAGACCCAAAGTCTTCCCGTTCCTTAATTTTCTTTATTTAAAAAATCACTTCAGGCTCACTTTAACCTCCTGAACGATACGATGCTCAGGAGGTTTTGCATTGTCCGTGCCCCCTGCGCTTATTTATTAATTTAAATGTGTAATTTAGATACTAGCTAGCACTAGGCTAGCTAGTTTTGTTTGCCGACACCTCCGTAACCCCCCTCCCCCCCCCGATCCCCCGATTGCCTGCTGAATACATTTCCATGCTGGGATCCCGCGATAGGCGCAGCCTCCCCGCTCAGCTCCAGTCTAAACTATGGGGAGGATCGTTCGCATAGTGAGGACCGGAGCTGAGCGGGAGGCTGCTCGATCGCTGGATCCCAGCATGGTAATGTATCCAACGGGCAATCGGGGGGGGGGGGGGGGGGATTGTGGGCAATGGGGGGGGTTGCCGGCAGACAATACTAGCTAGCCTAGTGCTAGCTAGTATCTAAATTACACATTTAAATAAATAAATTCATTCCGGTGATCCCCGATGCGCAGCAAAACCTCTGCAGCGGCATGCCCAACACAGTGTGTTAAGTTTTCTAAATTGGGCAAATATCCTTTTCTAGAAAGCCAAAACCATTGAATCCAAAATAAAAAGTCATTTCAAAAGATTGACAGTTGCAACCTAAATCTAGACAAGATGAAATACCGTTTGTTGATTATGGCTGACCTAGGAGATCATAGTTGCAAGCTTTTAAGATGAAATAGGATTCTTCATCAGGTATGGTGTATTCCTCGGAACATTGTATTTACGGTAGTCATAACAGCATCTGATGTATCTCAGATTGTGTTGTCTAAGCCCTACAACAAATTGCTCATGCGGGAAGTATTGCTGCTGGCAGAAAATACAGTTAGCTTTATGACCCTTCAGAATGAGATTCATTCAACAGTTGTGACTTTAAGGGGTTATAACTTTCTATTATTTAACATATAGATTTACCACTCATGGCTGAAGAGATAAACATTGCTTCATACATGTATAGCGACCTCCATTTATATGGTCAGTGTATTTGTTTCATAGTCCCATATGTTCACGGAAACAGGTGGGCTTTTTCCTGCGGAGTATTCTACTTTGTCAGTGATGGAGGTTGTGTATAACGTTCGCTAAAAAACATTTGGCATCCTCCACAGGGAATAACACCAACTGGCACAGCTAAGGTGTTGCCACTCTAATTACTGTACAGGAGGTGCTAGCAATTACAGTGCCCGCATGTGCCTGGTGTGAAATTGACAAATGAACAATATTCCCTTTCTTAGACATAACCAGGATCCACACAAATACCATTCCTAACTCATATAATAGTTCTGTCTGGCTGGCTGCTGTCATCTGTTATTTTTCCAGCTTCAATCGGGTACCGATATGCTTATTACAAAAAGAGAGATGTTTTATTAACATCCAAAGCGAGAATATGAAATTATGAGTGGGGAGAAGCTACATCTATTTTCCAAAAAGCAGAATGTACATGGACTGTACTGAAATTGTATTTAGTCTTCAGTCATGTTCCTAGCTCTAGCATAGCTGCCAGCTGTCTTTATTCAACAGAAGTTCACACTTTTATTTTTTATACTTTCTTTTTAGATTCAAGTGTACTTGTAGTGGATCCATGGTGATGAATCCACTGTTCTATTCGCCAACATAAATGTAATGTATGTAATGTAATTTTAGCTGGAGTGAAATCTGATCATTGCAGTAACCTATTATGCAGTTTGCTCACGTGATCCACTTTTGCCAAGGTCTAATGCAAAATATCCAAATGAGACTCGGCCCTTCCGAAATAGTTACCCAATGAAGATACTCCTTAAATGCAAATGCTGTAGGACAACATACAAAATCAGAACAATGTTTCAGACATGCACCCGTTGTCAAGTGCCTATCCTCCTGACCTACAACACTCATAACGACAATACATTAACACACCCCACCCAGTACTGGGGGAGGCTTAAACTTGATCAATCATTTTCCCTTTCCCAAGGTATAGAGCAGCTTCTGGGAGTGAAGCTAAAGTCCTCGTTCAGAACATCTCAACATGGTTTAGCTTTTTCTTTTTGCTTGACTATTCACATGGTTGTCAGTGAGGTACAATTGTTCTAACACTGTTCACCAAAACTATAGTCCTGTTTTCTATCACTTTAGAAATGCCTTGGATTAAATGCCATAATTCTGTGCTAGACTGGTGTCCTGGAACTGTGGCTTTCTTGCCTTAATAGTGCAAGCATTGTTGCTTGTCCTCCTCACACTCTGTGCCACCCGCATTGGCCACCACAGACGCCTAGAGCTGCTTTCCACCTGCAGATTTTTGTGAGGTCCTTGATGCTTTTGTTGCGAATACCTTACCTCCGCATAGACCTCAGGAATGTCTTATTGATTTGCTTCCTAGAGCATCCATTCCCTTTTAGAAGAATGTTTCCCTTATCTGAGACAAAATCAAATTCTTCATGAATACATCAACAAAAATCTAGCCAGTGTATTTATCTCTTCTGCTGGTGCACTAATCTTCTCTGTAGATGAGAGGAACAGTTCCCTTCATCCTTGCATTGATTACCGTACTCAGAGTAAAAGAAGGTCAGAATTAAAAAGTGGAATTTCTTTTCATTTTCATTCATTTCTGGACTGTTTCAGAGACAATTAGCTGTATAAACTTATTCCAAAATTGGATCTTTGTGGGGCCTGCAACAAAATCTGAACTAGGAAGGGAGACAAGTGGACAGCGGTTTCTTGCTCCTGATATGAAAATCCAATGATGCTCTTTGGCATGTGCATATGGCACATTTCAATATTTTGTCAACAATGTGCTCAATAATATTTGGATGTTTTTGTAATTGTCTACTAGAATGGTCTCTTTACACATTCTCCATGGTTCTGATTCTACCTCTATGAAGAATCTAGCATGTGTACAATGGCCCCAATTCTCCTTTGATGCTTCAGTGAGTAAATCTCCTTTGTATTGGCCAAGTGAAATCCCATATACAACAAACAAAATCCATCCGGCTAATGAAGGTCTCAGGTACTTGAGGGCCAAACAAATCTCAGATTATATTCGTATATGTATAGTAATTAGTACCTTATTAAATGACACACCCATGTTTAATCTCTCATTAGTGCTATGGGCAAATGCAAACCTTCCTACAGGTAGTTTGAATGCAATTTATCGTTAAATATGCTACAGGCATTTTGTAAACCAACTTTAACCTCAGCATTGGTAACTCTTTTTTGCTATTTCGTTTTGTACTGGTGCAAGGAACATGTAACAGGTTCTACAAAAGCCACACACTATCAGTCTACTTGTAGTTACATACTGTAGACATGCAGTGCATACTGCTTTACACTACTGCAATGCTTCTGGTATGACATGACCATTACAACTATAGCGATTGTTCAAAATTGTTATGCTTCAATTTAAAACAACTGTGAGATTTTTGTGGAAAGAGAAAAGCTGTTATAATTGTATGCAATACCTTGCATTTTCTTTGAGTCCAGTGTGAAGAAGTTATAGAGTATGCTGGCTTTTATGCGCCATTAGTTTTATGAGCTATTTCTGTATACTGGTCTTACATTGTGAGGAGCCCTGTGGTGTGCCCTCTATTTGCACTATGCCAATCAAAGCTTCTTGCCTCTTTTTAAATTGGGGACATTTCACAGGGACCTAGATTTAAAGCAATAAAAATGACAACTTTACATGTTTCCTATAAGGGTCTTACATGGTTTTTAGAGGTGCACTCAGTGGGATTGTGGCAGCCTGAGAGAAAAACTTGTACAGTATATAACTGAGTTATCAGTTTCGATCCTAGGTAGCTACTGTAGTAACAACCAATGTAGTAACATCCAATAAGATACTTCCTGTATCCTCACCGAGGAGTGAATTTTAGTAGCTACGAGCTTTGCCTGTTCAGTCAATCAGCAGGCTTCTTAGCCCCCCTCCCTCCGTTCGTTTTCTTATGATACTGAAAGAAGAGTTTAAATGGCATACAGTAGAATTATTATTATTTATTGTATTTATATAGCGCCAACATATTACGCAGTGCTGTACAATACATAAGATTACAGACAATGCAGATAGGGGTTACCAACGGCGCAATACAGGTAATAGACAATAGATACAACAATACAGGTGATAAAAAACAATAGGATACACAATACAATACAGGAAGTATAATGCCAGATCATACACTGGAGTGGTAGTGCTAATAATACAGGTTTACATATTCTGGGTGGGGTGTACAATCAAGTATGATACATAAGGGGAGAGGGCCCTGCCAAGGGCTTACAATCTAGAGGGAGGGGTGGTGACACAAAAGGAGGAGAAATGTAATACATGACTCCAGGGGCGTAACTAGAAATCCCCGGGCCCCCCTGCAAAAAAAATCCCCCCCCCCAGGGCCCACTCAGGGACTTTTGGTGTGCAGGAGGGGTCGCAACATAAGAGGAGAGCGTGGCCGCAGATCGGTGGGGAGGGGGGACATACCCCCCCCCTCCCTCACCTTGGGCTCTCCTCTCAGCGCTCCCCCTCCTGCAATAATTAGCGGCAGCGGTAGACTGAATACATACCTCCTTAGCGCCGGATATCACCGTTCTCTAAGAGCTTCATGTTACTTCCTGTTTACACAGGAAGTAACATGTAGCACTTACTGATGGGAGACCTCCGGCGCTAAGGAGGTATGTATTCAGTCTACCGCTGCCCGCCCGCTGCAGCTAATTATTGCAGGAGGGGGAGCGCTGAGAGGAGAGCCCGAGGTGAGAGGGGTCGAATGTCCCCCCTCCCCACCAATCTGCGGCCACGCTCTCCTCTTATGTTGCGACCCCTCCTGCCCCCCAAAAGTCCCTGAATGGGCCCTGGCGGGGCCCCCCGGGCCGCCCCGCGGGGGCAGGGGCCGCATCCCCTATTGCTACGCCTGTGCATGACTCAGGATAGCCAGTTTCACATTACTTATCCTGGTTTCAGCAACCGAAACACTTCCTATATTTCTATATTGCTGTACATTGGTATGTAGCCCCGCCCTCCCAGTAATGCTTTGCCTAGGCTATATCATCACAGCATTCTACCTCAGAGACCAGGGTCCATATGCAATTATTTTTTTCACCTGAGTTATCTCCTAGGAGATCATTTTCATCTTCTAACTAAATTTTTAGCATTTTACAATTGAAAAAGTAACCAAAAGTTGGTAAAAAAAAATTATATCAAATTTATTTTGAGTATTTTCTTGCTTGCTGGTGGCCTAAAATGCATTTTATGAGAAGTTGTGAATATATCACCTAGGAAAAATGAATTGCATATGGGCCCAGGTATGGGTTCTTCTCATTTCAGAACACAAACAACCCACAGTGATGCTTTTTGCCAGTAAAGATGTCACCACCTGTGATAAACTTAAGAACATACTTTAAAGGAAACCTTAACTGAGAGGGATATGGATGTTTCCTTTTAAACAATACCAGTTGCCTGGCAGCCCAGCTGATCTCTTTGAATGAAGTAGTGGCTGAATTACACACCTGAAACAAGTATGCAGCTAATCCAGTCTGACTTCAGTCAGAGCACCTGACCTTCAGTCTTGTTGAGGGGCTCATTAGATGAACAGGATAAGCAGGCGAGTCAGGCAACTGGTATTTTAAAAGGAAAAATCCATATCTTTCTCATTTTAGGTTCCCTTTAAAGGGGCCCATACACCTAACAATTTTCCCACCGATATACAGCAGATTCGATCACTATGATTAAATCTGCTGTGAAATTGTTGCGCAAACGCTGACCGAACCATCGTTTTCCGTCCGAAATCGATCGTTCCCGTCGGTCCGTCCGTGCGGAAGATTTCGCTCGATCGGCAGCAGGTCGGGAGTGCGTCGATAGCGGCCTTCGAATGTCCGACGACCGACACTAGCGGCAATACATTACCTGATCCGGCCGACGCGTATCCCCTCTGTCCCCGCTGCTCCTTCTCCGCTGGGTTCCGGCAGGCTTCACTCCTTCCTGTCCCGAGAGGAAGTTTAAACAGTAGAGCGCCCTCTACTGTTTAAACTTCCCCGGACAGGAAGAAGTGAAGCCTGCCGGAACCCAGCGGAGAAGGAGCAGCGGGGACAGAGGGGATATGCGCCGGCCGGATCAGGTAATGTATGCAGGGGAGGCAGCGGCAGCTTCACAGATGGTGAATTGATTTCATGCTGAAATCGATTCACAATCTGTTTGCAGAAAAGGCAGCCATACGATCGCTCTCAGATCAGATTCGATCAGAAAGGGATCTATCTGTTGGTCGATCTGATGGCAAATCGACCAGTGTATGGCCACCTTAAGTCAGGGTGAAGAAAGATTTTACAATGGGCAAACATAGACTGAATTTGTAAAGTAATACTGTAAAAAATAAACAATTTTATTCATCAAGTTATATTCCCTGAAGTTCATCTTGACATTATGAGCTTTGTCCCCTTTCTGAATGGTGCTTGGGTGTTTAAAGAGGAGCTGTTAGGTATAGGGTCTCACAGAAAAAATACACATATATCAGTAGCTAAATATTGGCTGTACTTACATTACATATGCATTTCACTGTCCACGTTTGGATTTCACAGAATTTTTATATAGTATTTGCAGAGATTGATGCTCCTGACAGCTCATGGCAGGTTCCATGTTTGACTGTCTTGTATGAAGCCAATTGTGATGTAATATCCTCCCTTATCCTGCTTCCTGATGATTCGTTAGCCCTCTCAAGTTCCAGCCCTCAGACACTCCCACCAGTCTCTGGTCTAACGGGGCATATTGTCTGTCACTCAGCGAGGGGGGGGGGATGCGGGCGATCATGCTGTCGGGGGAGAGGGGGTCGGGTGCGGGCGATCGGCACGGGGAGGCTGTCAGATGAACAGAGGTGAGCCGTTTTAGTTCTATACTGGGAAGTCTGGTTCTTTTCAATGATTCGAATCGGATCATTGAAAAGATCTGGATCTTTGAACCGAATCTTTGAATCATTTGCGGCAGAGTGAGAGAAGCTGCAGTTCCTGTTTCTTCCAGACATCCACTGTGAACCGAATCTCGGATGATTCGAATCACAAAAATAATCCGGATCAAAGATTCGACTCATTCATGATCCGGACAACACTACAGTACAGTGAATATTAATTAGCCATGTGGCTAGGAACAATAGCGGACTCCTGCAGCATACTCTAACACAACATGTGCACTGTGAACAGCACATTGATTTTTCAGTGCTGTGAGTTGGGCTGCAAGGTACAGGCAGCTGTAACATGAGCCTGTAACTTCCCACTGTGAAAGCAGCCTTAGGGCGGGATAGGGAAATGAAGGGGAGGACCAAGGGAGTGCAGTAGGGAGAAGAAGCAGCCCCACCATGCTCTGCAGTATCTGTTATGCGGCCTCCTTAGGAGCTTGGGAATAAAGAGGATTGCTATTCAGCCAACAACAAAGTAAGAGAGATTTTTAACTTCAGTATTGCCTTTTTGGCTTCCTTCTAAACTGTTTAACACAGGAGAATAGAGGTTTAAATTAGCTTTTGTAGCCTAACAGTTACTCTTTAAGGCACAGTAATACTGCATGCGGTCTGTCGTCTGGATGGTTTTTGATTTGTTTGTTTGGTTTTGATGGAATTATATGATAGTTTGGTTCATTTTGGCATGTGGTGTGGCTACTGGCTACAGAGTAACAGGCTAATTAGTCACTGGCCTCTGTGAATTGTACAGTGGCTCCTATAGCACTGTAAACATAACATTCATAGAGTATGAAAAGTCTGCTTTCCACAGGCAGCCACAGTGTAAGATGGGTGTAATCAAGTAGGGAGGGGTTTCATTAATACAGTAACAAAGCAGAAATTACAATTTAAGCTCATTCCTACCGGACTCTGTGTAGACTGCCTTATATTTGTATGGAGCAGCTATGGCTGCTGAAGCAATGGCAGTGCTAGGCAGTTATCTGAATGCAATCAGAGATTAAATGACCCAAACTGAAGGTCTTGGAGTTTATAGCCCTTTCACACCAAGGCCCATATGCACTTCATGCTTTCTCCTAGGAGAAAATTTTCATCATGTCTTTAACCCATTCAGGTTCCGTCGTTTTCACGTGAGAAATGTTCACCTCCCATTCATTAGCCTATAACTTTATCACTACTTATCACAATGCACTGATCTATATCTTGTTTTTTTCCGCCACCAATTAGGCTTTCTTTGGGGGGTACATTTTGCTAAGAGCAACTTTACTGTAAATGCATTTTAACAGGAAGAATAAGAAAAAACGGAAAAAATTCATTATTTCTCAGTTTTCAGCCATTATAGTTTTAAAATAATACATGCCTCCATAATTAAAACGCACGTATTGTATTTGCCCATATGTCCCGGTTATTACACCGTTAAAATTATGTCCCTATCACAATGTATGGCGACAATATTTTATTTGGAAATAAAGTTGCATTTTTTTCCGTTTTGCATCTATCACTATTTACAAGTTTAAAATAAAAAAAATATAGAAATAATTCATCTTTACATTGATATTTAAAAACTTTAGACCCTTAGGTAAATATTTACATGTTTTTGTTTTTTTTTATTGTAATGGTTTTTTTTTTTATAGTAAACATTTTATTTGGGTAGTTTTGGGAGGGTGGGAGGTAAACAATAGATTTATAATGTATAATGTGTTAATTTTAATTTTTTTTTTCTTACAGGTGTAGTATTACTTTTTGGCCACAAGATAGCGGCCATGAGTTTGTTTACATGACGTCACTCTAAGCGTAACATACGCTTACAGTGACGCATCGGGAAGGGAACGGCCAGAAAAGGTGCAGCTTCCGAGAGAAGCTGTCACTTTTTCAGCGGGGGAGAGGAATCAATGATCGGGCACCATAGCCCGATACATTGATTCCCTGGCTACTGAATTCGCGGCCGGGAGTGCGCGTGCACGCGCGCAATCGGCCACGGTAGCGCGCGGTAGCGCGCATGGTTCCTGGACGTAGAAACTACGTCCAGGAACCAAAATAGGTTAAAATAACTTTGAAGCAATTTAGAATTGAAAATGTACCAAAAAGGTGAAAAAGTACTATCAAAATTATTTTGAGTATTCTCTTGCTTGTTGGTGGTTTAAAAGGTGTGAAATATATTACGAGGTGTGAAAATATAACTAGGATAAAAAGCAGGAGAAAAAGTGAATTGCATATGGCTCCAAGTGTGTTGCATTGCACCGCAACAGACAATTCATTGCATTGCATTGTGGTGGGTTCCAACGCAGCAACACACAGCAAGCCCTTGTTGAATATGTTTGGAGGGTTCCAGTGCTGTATCAGTGGGGGAGCATGGAGAAGCTTCTGATTCTGGATTATCCAGAGGGTTCCCTCTACTGAGGTATCTAACTTGTTTCTTTCCCTTGCAGGTACACTTTAAAGTACCCCTGAACTGAGTATTTAATAACATACAGTACTTTTAATCCCCATTACGAGTGGGACTGTGACATCATAGCACTATCTGCACCCTCCAGTGCCCCCTGTGGCGCCTGCACTGCTTAGACAAAATACTTGACTTAGTTGACTGCCACTTCCACCCTGTTCATAATCCATGATTATGGGTAGGGTGGAAGTGGCAGTTCCTCCCCCCTAGTCCGTCCCTAGGTACTAATCTTAACTCTCTGCTGATGGTTCCCGGTGTTCGTGATAGTGTACTAATACTGCTGTTAGTTAAATTATCATTCTATCTCCTCAAGCTCACACACATCACAGCTCTCCTGCACTCTGTGTGCCGTTACAGTAACACCAGGAACCTTCAGCAGGTAGTGAAGGGGGCGTACCTAGAGATGGACTAGAGCAGGGGAATTGGCACTTACTCCCTGCCCATAATCCACATTTTGTTCAGTCCAGTATTTTGGCTGAATCGTGCGGGAGCCACAGGGGGCGCTGGAGGGTGCAGATGGTGCTGTGGCATGTCACTGTAAGACGGATAATACCAAGTGTTAATACTTAGTTCAGGGGGTACTATAAATAATAATTATTTGGGACATAACTCCACAATTAGCACTATGTACCTCTAACTCTGGTGTAAGGGCATAGTCAGAGCTAGAGCAACCCAGACAAATGCTACACTGCTTCCCTGCTCTGATTTATTTGCCATTTAGTGAAAAGAAAGCTGTAAACCCACATTTAGTTTGTGTAAATGTATATTATTCAAAATCCTAACTATAAAAAAGAGGGTTCTTTTTTTCTTTGAGGGGGGGTTGATTCTCCTGCTGCGATAATTCCTGTGGTTCCAGGTATAAGTCAACACATTGCAGGAAAGCCACTCAAACCAAGTAAGGCCCGGTTCACATTGGCGGTCGCCGTCCGGAATCGCTGTGCCGGAGCCGGACCGCATGCGGAACGGATGCACGGCATAGCAATGAAAGTCTATGCGTCCGTTCACATGCGTCCGTACCATGCGGACCGGAGCCGGACTGGATCCGGACTCCGGCGTAAGATCCAACATGCGCTATTTTTTGGTCCGGCTCCTCCGGCAGACGTATCCGGAGTGGAGCCTGACTGTTGCATCCGTCCAATACAAACCAATGAGAAACGGAGAGCGCACAACACACTGGCTATAAAAAACGGACGTTCTACCCCACTTCCTATGCTTTTTCTATGGTATAGTGGCCATTTTGGATGGGGACCACATGGGCCCAGCGTTCACAGAGTGGAGCAGCAGCGATTTCATGCTGGAGCTCTTTGGCAGCAACATGTCTGATATGTCTGATAACGAGGAGATGAGGCCCTACACAACAGAAGACCTCATCCTACAGGTGCAGCAGATACCAGCCCTGTGGGACAAGGGGGATGCGGACCACAGCAACGTAAAGAAATGCAGAGACCTGTGGAAAAAAATTGCCAAGCTGTACGTGGAGGGCTTTGAAAACATGAGCCCGGAGACAGCAAGCCACAGAGGGTATGTTGACTAGAAGTGTTTGGGGGGGGGGGCTTGTGGTTTTGTTTGCTTGTGATGTATTCCACTTTTGCTATTGATTTGTGTCATCCACGTGTTGCCCATCCACCCGTGGCCCACCCACCTGTTCCCCACCCACCAGTACCCCACCTGTACCCCACCTGTGATGTATCCCACCCACCTGTGATGTATCCCACCCACCTGTACCCCACCTGTGATGTATCCCACCCACCTGTGATGTATCCCACCCACCTGTACCCCACACACCTGTACCCCACCTGTGATGTATCCCACCCACCTGTGATGTATCCCACCCACCTGTACCCCACCCACCTGTACCCCACCTGTGATGTATCCCACCCACCTGTGATGTATCCCACCCACCTGTACCCCACCTGTACCGAGCCCCTCCCACCTGTGCCGTGTCCCTGCATTACCTTTGTAGCATGCGTGTCATGGCCGCAAGTGCAATTACGTAGCCTAGACGCACATTTTATGCGCACATATAACATACACAATGACCAATTATTAAACAACAATTTATTTAAAAAAATTAACACATTTTAAATCACTTAAAAACTTTAAACTACAAAATAAACACATTTCAACAAAACATATTAAAAACCAAACATTCAGCCTCGTCCTGGTGGTGTGTTAAAAAAAAGTCTGGCGGTCCCTGTTCCGCAGTGACACTACCCTTGGCCTGGTTGCATACCTCCTCAGGGGCATTAGTGGAAGCACATTCGGGGGTTCCGGAGTCTCTCTTTCCTCCTGCCGCACAAAGTTGTGGAGGATGCATGCTGCCTTCACCACGACAACTGCGTTGGCCGGTTTCAGCAGCATGGGCGTGTGGAGCACCCTCCACTTTGACACCAGGATCCCAAATGTGCACTCCACCATTCTCCTTGCACGGCTCAACCGAGCATTGAAGTGTAGCTGGCTGGCATCAAGGCCCCTGTCTGGGTACGGCCGCATTACATGGTCAGACAGGGCGAAGGCCTCGTCCCCCACAAACACATAGGGGTAGGCCGGTGCCCTTGTCCCAGGCCAGGGTCTGTCACGGGGGAGACGCAGTCTGCCTTCCTCCATCAGCCGGCAAAGGGTCGTACGCTGGAAGAGTCCAGAGTCATTGGAACTACTGTACGACCCCACATCCACGTACACAAACTTGTAGTCCGCATCTGCCACTGCCATTAGAACAATGCTAAAGTATTTTTTATAGTTGAAATAATGGCTGCCACTCCCCACGGGTTTCTGAATCCGGATGTGTTTCTTATCCAGTGCGCCAACACAATTAGGAAACTTGCACTCGGTCCAGAAGCCCTGGGCGATCTCCTCCCATTTCTTGGTGTCTGGCACTGGCATGTATCTGGCCCTCGGTCGCGTCCAAATGATCCTCGAAGTCCTCACGACGATGCCTGCCACTGTGCTCTTCCCAATACGAAATGTCACATGTAGCGATGTATATGTTTGTCCAGTTGCCATGTACCTACAAGAGAAATAATCAAAATCAATTTTTCATGTCATTACAGGAGAAAGGTTCAAGACAAGGTGGCGCAATATGCGGGATGCCTACATAAAATTTCTACGCAGGAAAGCAATTGCCGAAAGAAGTGGCAGTGGCGGCGGAAAGCGCCCAAAGGACTACCACTTTGCCAAGCAATTAACTTTCCTAAATGCAAGCGTGGAACCTAGACAGTAAGTACCACTACTGTGGGCAGGAACTGAGAACTCATTGTACCAGACAACTACCATGACTTAGGCCATGTATTGCTTAACCACTTAAGGACTGCAGTCATAAAACCCCTTAAGGACCAGAGCCTTTTTTTCCATTCAGACCACTGCAGCTTTCACGGTTTATTGCTCAGTCATACAACCTACCACCTAAATGAATTCTACCTCCTTTTCTTGTCACTAATACAGCTTTCTTTCGGTGCTATTTGATTGCTGCTGCGAGTTTTAGTTTTTATTATATTCATCAAAAAAGACATGAATTTTGTCAAAAAAATGACTTTTTTAACTTTCTGTGCTGACATTTTTCAAATAAAGTAAAATTTCCTATACATTTGAGCGCGAAAGTTATTCTGCTACATGTCTTTGATAAAAAAAAACCCATTCAGTGTATATTTATTGGATTGGGTAAAAGTTATAGCGTTTACAAACTATGGTGCCAAAAGTGAATTTTCCCATTTTCAAGCATCTCTGACTTTTCTGCGCACCTGTCAGGTTTCATGAGGGGCTAAAATTCCAGGATAGTACAAATCCCCCCCAAATGACCCCATTTTGGAAAGAAGACATCCCAAAGTATTCAGTGAGAGGCATGGTGAGTTCATAGAAGATTTTATTTTTTGTCACAAGTTAGCGGAAAATGACACTTTGTAACAAAAAAAAACAAAAAAAAAAGTTTCCATTTCTTCTAACTTGCGACAAAAAAAAATGAAATCTGCCACGGACTCACTATGCTACTCTCTGAATACCTTGAAGTGTCTACTTTCCAAAATGGGGTCATTTGTGGGGTGTGTTCACTGTCCTGGCATTTTGGGGGGTGCCTAATTGTAAGCACCCCTGTAAAGCCTAAAGATGCTCATTGGACTTTGGGCCCCTTAGCGCAGTTAGGCTGCAAAAAAGTGCCACACATGTGGTATTGCCGTACTCAGGAGAAGTAGTATAATGTGTTTTGGGGTGTATTTTTACACATACCCATGCTGGGTGGGAGAAATATCTCCGTAAATGACAATTGTTTTCTTTTTTTAACACACAATTGTCAATTTATAGAGATATTTCTCCCACTCAGCATGGGTATGTGGAAAAATACACCCCAAAACACATTATACTACTTCTCCTGAGTACGGCGATACCACATGTGTGGCACTTTTTTGCACCCTAACTGCGCTAAGGGGCCCAAAGTCCAATGAGTACCTTTAGGATTTCACAGGTCATTTTGAGAAATTTCGTTTCAAGACTGCTCCTCACGGTTTAGGGCCCCTAAAATGCCAGGACAGTATAGGAATCCCACAAATTACCCCATTTTAGAAAGAAGACACCCCAAGGTATTCCATTAGGAGGATGGTGAGTTCATAGAAGATTTTTTTTTTTGTCACAAGTTAGCGGAAATTGATTTTAATTGTTTTTTTTCACAAAGTGTCATTTTCTGCTAACTTGTGACAAAAATAAAATCTTCTATGAACTCACCATACTCCTAACGGAATACCTTGGGGTGTCTTCTTTCTAAAATGGGGTCATTTGTGGGGTTCCTATACTGCCCTGGCATTTTAGGGGCCCTAAACCGTGAGGAGTAGTCTTGAAACCAAATGTCGCAAAATGACCTGTGAAATCCTAAAGGTACTCATTGGACTTTGGGCCCCTTAGCGCACTTAGGGTGCAAGAAAGTGCCACACATGTGGTACCGCCGTACTCAGGAGAAGTAGTATAATGTGTTTTGGGGTGTATTTTTACACATACAGATGCTAGGTGGGAGAAATATCTCTGTAAATGACAATTATTTGATTTTTTTTACACACAATTGTCCATTTACAGAGAGATTTCTCCCACCCAGCATGGGTATGTATAAAAATACACCTCAAAACACATTATACTACTTCTTCTGAGTACGGCGATACCACATGTGTGACACTTTTTTGCAACCTAGGTGCGCTAAGGGGCCTAACGTCTTATTCACAGGTCATTTTGAGGCATTTGGATTCTAGACTACTCCTCACGGTTTAGGGCCCCTAAAATGCCAGGGCAGTATAGGAACCCCACAAGTGACCCCATTTTAGAATGAAGACACCCCAAGGTATTCCGTTAGGGGTATGGTGAGTTCATAGAAGATTTTTTTTTTGTCACAAGTTAGCGGAAAATGACACTTTGTGAAAAAAAAAACAATACATATCAATTTCCGCTAACTTGTGACAAAAAATAAAATCTTCTATGAACTCACCATACTCCTAACGGAATACCTTGGGGTGTCTTCTTTCTAGAATGGGGTCATTTGTGGGGTTCCAATACTGCCCTGGCATTTTAAGGGCCCTAAACCGTGAGTAGTCGTCTTGAACCCAAATGTCTCAAAATGACCTGTGAAATCCTAAAGGTACTCATTGGACTTTGGGCCGCTTAGCACAGTTAGGCTGCAAAAAAGTGTCACACATGTGGTATCGCCGTACTCAGAAGAAGTAGTATAATGTGTTTTGTGGTGTATTTTTACATATAACCATGCTGGGTGGGAGAAATATCTCTGTAAATGACACATTTTTGATTTTTTTTACACACAATTGTCCATTTACAGAGAGATTTCTCCCACCCAGCATGGGTATGTGTAAAAATACACCACAAAACACATTATACTACTTCTCCTGAGTATGGCGATACTACATGTGTGACACTTTTTTGCAGCCTAGGTGCGCTAAGGGGCCCAACGTCCTATTCACAGGTCATTTTGAGGCATTTGTTTTCTAGACTACTCCCCACGGTTTAGGGCCCCTAAAATGCCAGGGCAGTATAGGAACCCCACAAGTGACCCCATTTTAGAAAGACGACACCCCAAGGTATTCCGTTAGGGGTATGGTGAGTTCATAGAAGATTTTATTTTTTGTCACAAGTTAGTGAAAAATGACACTTTGTGAAAAAAACAATAAAAATCCAATTTCCGCTAACTTTTGACAAAAAATAAAATCTTCTATGAACTCATCATACACCTAACAGAATACCTTGGGGTGTCTTCTTTCTAAAATGGGGTCACTTGTGGGGTTCCTATACTGCCCTGGCATTTTACGGGCCCAAAACTGTGAGTAGTCTGGAAACCAAATTTCTCAAAATGACTGTTCAGGGGTATAAGCATCTGCAAATTTTGATGACAGGTGGTCTATGAGAGGGCAAATTTTGTGGAAACGGTCATAAGCAGGGTGGCCTCTTAGATGACAGGATGTATTGGGCCTGATCTGATGGATAGGAGTGCTAGGGGGGTGACAGGAGGTGATTGATGGGTGTCTCAGGGGGCGGTTAGAGGGGAGAATAGATGCAATCAATGCACTGGGGAGGTGATCGGAAGGGGGTCTGAGGGGGATCTGAGGGTTTGGCCGAGTGATCAGGAGCCCACACGGGGCAAATTAGGGCCTGATCTGATGGGTAGGTGTGCTAGGGGGTGACAGGAGGTGATTTATGGGTGTCTCAAGGTGTGATTAGAGGGGGGAAATAGATGCAAGCAATGCACTAGCGAGGTGATCAGGGCTGGGGTCTGAGGGCGTTCTGAGGTGTGGGCGGGTGATTGGGTGCCCGCAAGGGGCAGATTAGGGTCTAATCTGATGGGTAACAGTGACAGGTGGTGATAGGGGGTGATTGATGGGTAATTAGTGGGTGTTTAGAAGAGAGAATAGATGTAAACGATGGATTTGGGAGGTGATCTGATGTCGGATCTGCGGGCGATCTATTGGTGTGGGTGGGTGATCAGATTGCCCGCAAGGGGCAGGTTAGGGGCTGATTGATGGGTGGCAGTGACAGGGGGTGATTGATGGGTGGCAGTGACAGGGGGTGATTGACAGGTGATCAGTGGGTTATTACAGGGAAGAACGGATGTAAATAATGCACTGGCGAATCGATAAGGGGGGGGGTTGAGGGCAATCTGAGTGTGTGGGCGGGCGATTGGGTGCCCGCAAGGGTCTAATCTGATGGGTAACAGTGACAGGTGGTGATAGGGGGTGATTGATGGGTGATTGATGGGTAATTAGTGGGTGTTTAGAGGAGAGAATAGATGTAAACGATGGATTTGGGAGGTGATCTGATGTCGGATCTGCGGGCGATCTATTGGTGTGGGTGGGTGATCAGATTGCCCGCAAGGGGCAGGTTAGGGGCTGATTGATGGGTGGCAGTGACAGGGGGTGATTGATGGGTGGCAGTGACAGGGGGTGATTGACAGGTGATCAGTGGGTTATTACAGGGAAGAACGGATGTAAATAATGCACTGGCGAATCGATAAGGGGGGGGGGGGGGTTGAGGGCAATCTGAGTGTGTGGGCGGGCGATTGGGTGCCCGCAAGGGTCTAATCTGATGGGTAACAGTGACAGGTGGTGATAGGGGGTGATTGATGGGTGATTGATGGGTAATTAGTGGGTGTTTAGAGGAGAGAATAGATGTAAACGATGGATTTGGGAGGTGATCTGATGTCGGATCTGCGGGCGATCTATTGGTGTGGGTAGGTGATCAGATTGCCCGCAAGGGGCAGGTTAGGGGCTGATTGATGGGTGGCAGTGACAGGGGGTGATTGACGGGTGATTGACAGGTGATTGACAGGTGATTGGCAGGTGATTGACAGTTGATCAGGGGGGATAGATGCATACAGTACGCAGGGGGGGGGAGGGTCTGGGGGGGGTCTGGGGAGAATCTGAGGGGTGGGGGGTGATCAGGAGGGAGCAGGGGGCAGTTTAGGGACTAAAAAAAAAAATAGCGTTGACAGATAGTGACAGGGAGTGATTGATGGGTGATTAGGGGGGTGATTGTGTGCAAATGGTGGTCTGGGGGGTGGGCAGGGGGGGGTCTGAGGGGTACTGTGGGCGATCAGGGGGCAGGGGGGGGCAGATCAGTGTGTTTGGGTGCAGACTAGGGTGGCTGCAGCCTGCCCTGGTGGTCCCTCGGACACTGGGACCACCAGGGCAGGAGGCAGCCTGTATAATACACTTTGTATACATTACAAAGTGTATTATACACTTTGTAGCGGCGATCGCGGGGTTAACAACCCGCCGGCGCTTCCGATTGGCCGGCGGGTTGACGTCGCGGGTGGGCGGAGCCTATTGCCGGTGGATGCGCGCGCATCCCAGCGCGCGATCCCCGGCCAGAGAGTGCCCCAGGACCTGACGCCAATCTGCGTTACGTGGTCCTGGGGCTGCCACTTTGCCGCCGCCAATATGAAGTAGGCGGTCGGCAAGTGGTTAAACTGGCCTCAATTCCCATGGCTTTAGCAAACTTTTCTCAAATGCTTTATCAAACGTTTGCTACCTTTAAAACGGTTGATAAAGTGTTTGATAAGTGTTTGCTAGCTCTGTGAATTGACGCCACATGCTGTTTGGCAAACCAATAAATATTGTTTTTATCTACAGGACTGAAGACAATTTGGAGCAAGAGGAACCGACCGAGGAGGCACGCTTCAGCAGTGAGGAGAGCTTGGTGGAGCTTGGTGGATGATGAGGTCACCGTTGTGACATATTTCCCCGAGGAGAGGAGTAGGAGGAGGGAGTCCTTCCCTGTCGAAGCTCTCGACATTGAGGTTTACTTGGGCGAAGAGAGCTGTGATTTGGAGGTTGCAGGACCGAGTGTGGCAGAAGCTGCACCTCCACAATCTACCGATATGGAAGCTCGGGAAGCTCCAGGGGACCAAGAGCAAAGAGAGGAGCACAGAGAGACTGCAGCACAACCAGCGCGCAGGGCAACCCCTATGCAAGCCAGAGGACGGGAAGATGCTACCACCCCACCACTGAGGCGTCGAGGTGCCCTCCCCCCAACAAGAAGAGAGACAGAGTCCGAGATGTCCGGGGCTGTCTCCGGACTTCTCGGGATTCTGCAGAGCCACCAAACGCTCATAACCCGGCAGTTGCAAGATGGGGACAGGGGCCATATCATGGAGCAGTACAAGGCCCACATCAGTTCACTGCAATGTGAGCTCAAAGCTGTACATGGGCACTACCTCTTAAAATGATGCATGAGATGCACAGAGGAGAAATGGACCAACTGCGTGCGCAGCATCATCAGTCGGTGGGCCAGCTGCAGCACATGATGCAGCAGATGCATCAACAAAGTAAGGAACTGCTGAAATTGCAGGCACACCCGTCTTTTCACACTGTCATGTCTCTGCTACCGTGTTTGGAAAAGGTGCCTTCCCAAAACATGATGGTGTGCCATTCAACTTTGCTGGAGGCGATCAAACAACACATGGACACGCCATTGCTCCAACCACTAACTTTTAGACACCCACAACCTACAGTGGTGCCCCCCTGGCAATCTTCATCACAGATGTACACTGACTACAGAGGCAGTCAATACGGACCGCCGCTGTCAGGGTCCAGCTCATCCACGACCAGCACACAAGAAAGTCCGGATTTCCAGGCAGCAACTCCCACCTTCTCTAGTAGTGGTGTCGATACAATTTGAAAAAAAGTCATATTGTTCCTGGACATGCTCTTGAATCCCTCCGAACCTCGAAGGAAGGATACCATCCCAGGGCTTTAGCCCAACCTTTTCCCTGCCCCATCTCCTTCAACCAAGGTTCAGAGGTGTTCAGATGACCATGTCAGGGTACTTTCGTTTTTGCTGGACTTGAACTTTAGGGCCTGGTGTCCCCGAAAGACACTACCTGGGTCACAACCTTGTGCCTGTTGCACTGCACCTGTAGTCCTGCACCCGTGCCTTTGGTTCCTCTTGCTCCTTACTTTGTTGTTGTTCCTAACCACTTGCACATGACCCTTGGAACCATGGATGAAGGACACCTTGACTTGTCCGTGAGAGGCCTAGCCTTTTTACTGACCTGTGTCCTTGATCCATGGCTCAGAGGGTCATGTGCCAGTGGTTAGGTTTTGGAAGCACTAATTTAGGGCCTGGTGTCCCCGAAAGACACTACCTGGGTCACAACCTTGTGCCTGTTGCACTGCACCTGTAGTCCTGCACCTGTGCCTTTGGTTCCTCTAGAAAATGTAAATTAAAAACAAAACGTAAGCTTTTTAACAATGCCATGGAAAGTTGAGAAGGAAGTCACACATTACCTGACATCACTGAGTGAGGAAGAGCAATCACGCCATGTTGCGCAGTAGTCCAGCATGGCCGTCACTACACAAACAGCTGTTTGCGGTGCGTTACACAGTGAGTTTGGTGTGTCAGTGTGAAGCAGTACTCTAATTACACTCCCTGTTTGATGTATACACATGCAAGATGTTGTAAAGCACTTTATGCCTCCAATTTAGCATTCAATGAGATTTCTGCCCTTAAAACGCTGCTTTGCGTCACATCCAGATTTTTCACCGGGACTTTTGTCATGTATCCCACTCCGCCATGCCCCCCTCCAGGTGTTAGACCCCTTGAAACATCTTTTCCATCACTTTTGTGGCCAGCATAATTTTTTCTTGTTTTAAGTTCGCCTCCCCACTATTGCGGTTCGCGAGAGTTTGCGTGAACCAAACTTTCACGGGAGTTCGCAAACCCGGTTTGCGAACCGAAAATCGGAAGTTCAGGCCATCTCTATTTGCAGTTTTACATGCCTTATGCCTTCCTAAAATCATGTCTGTTCAGTTCTTTGCAGTGTTGCGCTGTTACCTGAGGTGATCTGAGGTGAACGTGTCATTATGGAACACAGACTTCAGTTGTCTGTGAAGAGACTCAAAAGAAAATATGCTTTTAAAAAAGCAGAAAATGTCTCTGTAGTTTCAGTTCTGGACCTTTTTTCCCCACGCTTCCTAATTGTGGGCTTACATATAAAACAGGAGGGCTTTTTTCTGGGCACGGTAAAAATCGATCTGAATCTTCTCTGTCGCTAGAGACAAACTTAGGTCCAATGTTCAACATTCTTTTTTTAAGATGAATATCCATCAGAGCGATGAAACTATAATAAGCTCAAGCAGTTTTGATGTACTTTTCACATTAGCAGTGCTGTACAGAAAATTGTATTTTAATGGGAGACTTAACGGTTTAAATAAATTCCAGACACACTTGGGTGCCTCCGAATGTCCCCAGTTCCCCACCAGTGAGTCTGCAATGTTAATAATCTCTTAATGAACTGAGCAGTCCAGTGTGTGCCCAAAGGCTGACTTTCCCTTTATCCTTCATACACCTTGATAAGCAAAGTAGGTGTGTTATTCTGGATACCAATAAATGAGTAACCTCCCCCTCGTACGAAAGGAGAGACATTACACAGCTAGCCGACAGTGTGGCACCAGTTGTGACAAAACAGAGGTCAGAAAGGATTAAGGTGACCTTGAGTAATATAGCTTGTAGCTGCAGGACATGTGGAATGAAAGGACAAGAAATGGGTTAATATACACTGCTGATGATAGTGACTCGGATGCTGGACCAATGTGTGTAAATATTTGCCAGGAAGCAGTTTGAAAATCTAGTAAAGTCTACATTGGTTAATTAGCCTTGTTGAATTGCAGCACATAGTACTACATAAAGATTGTGAAGCTATGCCCATGAATATATAAGCATTACTCATGTGTGCACTGGTGGTCACATGCCCCTCTCTGCTTCCTCCCTGGGAGCTCTTTGAAGACAATACAACTCTTATGTCCAGATTCACACTTCCTAATCAATACTAGGCACAGTGCACACATTGTTTTAAAAGGGAACTGAAGTAAGAGGTATACGGAGGCTGCCATATTTATTTCCTTTTAATCAATACCAGTTGCCTGGCAGTGGCAGCCCTGCTGGTCTACTTATCTGCAGTAGTATCTGAATAACACTAGAAACAAGCATGCAGCTAGTCTTGTCAGATCTGACTTTAAAGTCTGAAACACCTGATCTGCTGCATGCTTGTTCAGGGGCTATGGCTAATAGTATTAGAGGCAGAGTTCAGCAGGGCTGCCGGGCAACTGGTACTGCTTAAAAGGAAATAAACATGGCAGCCTCCATATGGAAGCAAGATATTTGGGCGCATGAGACAAGTGGACAAAAAGGGCGCCCCATTCACTCCCATTATAAATATCGTTTAATGGGTGCCGAACAGGGAAAAAAAAGCGCTGGAGATTATTAACGTTTTAACAAACGGCGCCCAGAGATTTTTAAGGATTTATAACTATGTTTGTGATGATTTAACTTCACAAAATGAGCCCGTGACGAATAACGTTTATAAAGATACTAAATCACTATTTGTAAAACCTTTCTAAAACATTATTATCCACCCCAAAAAATTATTTACATTTTTTTATTTACATTTTTTATTAATGTCTGTAAAACATTATTATCCATAGGGAGTCTTAGGTTTAGGCACCAACAGGGGGGTCTTAGGTTTAGGCACCAACAGGGGGGTCTTAGGTTTAGGCACCAACAGGGGGGTCTTAGGTTTAGGCACCAACAGGGGGGTCTTAGGTTTAGGCACCGACAGGGGGGTCTTAGGTTTAGGCACCGACAGGGGGGTCTTAGGTTTAGGCACCAATAGGGGGGTCTTAGGTTTAGGCACCAATAGGGGGGTCTTAGGTTTAGGCACCAATAGGGGGGTCTTAGGTTTAGGCACCAACAGGGGGGTCTTAGGTGTAGGCACCAATAGGGGGGTCTTAGGTTTAGGCACCAATAGGGGGGTCTTAGGTTTAGGCACCAACAGGGGGGTCTTAGGTTTAGGCACCAATAGGGGGGTCTTAGGTTTAGGCACCAACTGGGGGGTCTTAGGTTTAGGCACCAACAGGGGGTCTAGGGGTTAGGGATAGGTACAGGGAGTGTTTTTAACAAACGTAAATATAAGTTTCAGTTTACAAACAGGGAAGATTAACGTTTTAAGAATTGACGATCTCATACACATTATTTAGTGATTTAGAAATTCTTAAAACACTATTTGTAAACGAAATTCTACACAATATTTCTATAAACGATAATACTGTTTATCGTTTACACCACGCGCCCTTTTTTCCCGACGCCCTTTTTTGATGTACGCGCCTCCATATACCTCTCTCTTCAGTTCCCCTTGAAAGGATACCCGAGGTGACATGTGACATGATGAGATAGACGTGTATGTACAGTGCCAAGCACACAAATAACTATGCTGTGTTCTTTTTTTCTTTCTCTGCCTAAAAGAGTTAAATATCAGGTATGTAAGTGGCTGACTTAGTCCTGACTCAGACAGGAAGTGACTACAGTGTGACCCTAACTAATAAGAAATTCCAACTATAAAACACTTTTCTAGCAGAAAATGGCTTCTGAGAGCAGGAAAGGGATAAAAAGGGTCAATAGTTAATAGACTTTTGCTCTGGCATCCTTCAGTGAATGTGTCATTGAGCAAAAACAGTAAACAGTTACAACTTAAAAAGTAGATTTAAACATAAAATGGAGGATTATGTTAAAAAGTCATTTTTAGAAGGAAGATTGATACAATCGTTTATTTCATTAGTTTATTTTCGCCTCGGGTGTCCTTTAAGCATATCTCTTGTTTTACACAAGGGAAAAATACAACAATTTAATTATTTAGTCTCAAAAGCCCATTTCATCGTGGGGGCTGGGCCCCTGGAGCTCGCCAGCGACCCCCTCCCCCCGCATGGCTGCTGCTCGGCCATGTGCTGCGCATGCCAGCCAGGCTGCTGGCACGGACACAGGTTGTAGTAGATGTAGAGATGGGGATTATTATATAGAATATATATATTATTATTTAGTATTTATATAGCGCCAACACATTCCACAGTGCTGTACAGAGTATATTGTCTTGTCATATGTCTATGTATGTATGTATGTATGTATTAGTGTAGTGTATGTATTGTAGTCTAGGGACAATTTTTTTCTTTTCAGTTGAGGTACTCTATCTAGGTCCTCCAACTTCCTGTTTGTACCTCAACCTCCTGGTTGAGGTACGGTACTTGAAGTCTGACATCAAGGTGTCTGTTTAGAACAGGCATGAAATTTGTAAAGGTTCTCTAAGCAAATAGGAAAGGATTTTGGGCATAACAAAAGTAATTGTAGACACTTGGTGTTACGTTATTAACATATCCATATGTATGGGGTACATATTGAGTAGTCACATGTTGCGTTGGGTGCCGGATGATGATAGAATATTTGTAATACATTATTACTAAAATTCTACAACTGGCTTCAACACTGCTACTAAACACTAACACCCACCCCTAATGTCTTACCCTGACCACCCTACTAATACCTAACACTAACCCCCTACTAATGCCTAATATTAACAACCCACCTCCTACTTATGCCTAAAGCTAACCCTACTACTAATGCCAAACACTACCCCTCCTACCTGCATCAAACACTGACCTTTTCTCCCTAGCTATCGCCTCTTCTATCCTATCCCCTAACACTAACCCTCCTAATTGTACATGTTGGTAACCAGCGCCAATATCTTCCGCTGATAGCCAGTGCTCGGCTATTGATGGATGATGCCCATAGCTTGCGTCTACCACTTTCGACAGCTTGGTTATGGATAGCTGATCCCGCTGCCTTTAAATGCTTATTTCTGCCGATGTCCAGAGATTGGTTGCTGATAGCCAAACCCCATTGATGTCAGCTGCTCTCTTCCCAGTGCTATTTATAAATGCCTAGATATTTCTATTTTAACTTACAAATCATGCCTAACTACTGATACACATATACAAAGAAAATGTAAGTCTTTCTGAGCCATAGGTTGTTCCCTACACTGCCTGCATTTTCATGTACTGCACAGTCCTGCAGCATCCAGAGTATAAAACACAGAGGTCAGATTATGGCCAGATGGGACAGATGCAGTGTTTAAATTGGCATTCAGAACAATGTATTTTATATCAGCGCAGCTTTAGAAGTATGGTGCCAAGCTGCCTTTCCTTTAATTTTGATTGTCCAAGTTCAGGCCCGCTTTAAAGCATTGCAAATAAGGTTTCACCCACTACAGTGAGGCGTGGTCCAGAATAAGCCGTTGAGAACATCTGGATGGAAATACAAAAGTTGATTTAGGCAAAACCTTTAACTACAATCTAAAACCTTAAATGGCTTAGAAGAACACTGTGTACAGTTATTAAAAGTATTGCCTAAATCAACTTTTGTCATTTTGACACACCTCGGTGTGGTTTCATTGATGGTGTCACAACTCTGTGCCTGTAGGATAAAATGCAAGCTTTAAGGAAAATTGGCTGTACAGGTGGAAAAGTGTTGACACTTCAAGCCCCCACCTGACGTGTGGCAAAGAGCCAGATTGCCCATTGCCCATTGTCTGTAACCGAGAAGTTTGGTCGTGTCTGAAGAATTATCTTGTAGTTTCAGAAGACATTTATGGTTAGGCCTATAGACTCGCCAGCAACAGTTTATTTTTATTTTAAAAAGGTTTAAAATTATTATTTTGTTTTTCCATAAAGTCATGCTTTTCTGAAGCCCTCCATTGTGATAATATAAAGGATATAAATGATTATATTGACTTCGGGTTTCTTGACTTAAATGACAAACTAGTTAATCAGCCTTCTGTATTTCTGCTACTGATTACAAGCTATCTTATGTTCAGTAGTTGCAATATTTCTGATATCGTTTTATGAATCTATACCATCCCTAAAGAGTAGCTGACCATGACCCAATGATATTGTGGCACTGATCCAGGCAAGAGTCCATAGTCTGAGTGATTTTACAGTAATAGCAGCTTCATTCTTCCTAGAACTACACATTCACTGGAGCCTTCAGGTCTTGCTTGCTTTAGCTGCATCTGCGCAGGTAGCAGAATCTTCATGATGGATGGCAGTAGAAAATAGGTAACAACAAAACAGGACAAGAACAGGAGGAGCAAGGGAGGGGAACTGACAGGGCAAGAGCAAGACTAGATCCCAAGACAGAAGACAAAGCCCAAATAAAGAAAATAATGTACGCTACATCGCAGAAAGCAAAATCGTATATGGAATACTGAAACCCAAACACATCACAGTATTCAGTCTAGAAGCTAGATATATAGGCTAATCTATACCGTGCACAAACACGTCTTTTGTATCCTTAGTGACTGTTCAATCTAGGCAAGAAGGAAAAGGACAGAGACACAAATTGACAGAGGTATACAGACCACAGGTGACAGAGAAGGTCAAACAGAAGAAACAAGAAAATAACAGGTTTAGCAGAACAGAGGTAGATAAACTGCACATAATAGCTCATCACAGGATAGAAACACTACTGATTTTGAAGGCAAACTGAAAGTAGGACTCTAGTACCTTTAACTTTCAAATGGGGTGTCCATCTGTATAGTAAAAGGAACAGCCGCGGGCAGCACGCTGGCGTAGTGGTTATCACTCTTGCCGTGCAGCACTGGGTCCCCAGTTCGTGGCGAGCTCTAGCGCCCATTTTCAAATGCCTGGACTTATTTCTAGCACTAATAATAATACTCCATGATTGGTGCAGTCTTACAGAGCAGAATGTCAAGATGGTACCACTTGTCAGTTGTGGTTTTGTCAGAGAGTGAAGAATGTAGTAAATTCTAAGATTGCTGAATCGACTCGTTCTACCTCCTTCCCATGGGCATCTGCACATTGGGCAAAATGGGGCATGGTTCCCCCCTGGCCAGCTGCTGCCCCCCCTAGCCACCCTAACCCGCAGGAGGAGGAAGCAAGACAAAAGGAGGGACAGCGGCTGGGAGGGGAGCCAGACCCCCACCTCCCTCACCTGGGTCTCCTCCTTCTGGCGTTTTCCCCCTCCAAATTAGTAGCGGCAAACAAAAGCGGGCATCAGCAGGTGGAGAGGAATGACTCAACTTTTTCCTGCGTTCCAGGCGATGGTACACAGGGCCATTGTCACGTGACACTGGTTACTGCCTTCTCCACCGCTCTGTGCTTCCTGATTAGCGAAAGCGCAGTCGCCTGGAATGCAGGAAGAAGGGGGGCAGTTCCTCTCCGCCCGCTGATGCTCGATTCTGTTTGCCGCTGCTAATTTGGAGGGGGAAAGCGCCAGGAGGGGGGACCCAGGTGAGCGAGGTGGCGGGGTCTGGCCCCCCTCCCTGCCGCTTTCACTCCTTCCAAGCTTCCCCTATACTGGGGGCAACTAAGGGGCGACTATACTAGCTATACTGGGGGTGACTATACTACCTACACTGGGGGCAACTATACTAATACGGGGCAACTATACTAGCTATACTGGGAGTGACTATACTACCTACACTGGCCTTTCTACTGCCCTCCCCACACACGGGCACCCTCCTCCTACCCACTAGCACCCCCCTCCTGCCCATTGTCACCCTCTCACACAGACTGGCACCCTCCTGCAAAATCTGGGGTGTGGCTTAATGCCACACAGGGGGCATGGCTTAAGTTTCCCTGTCACTACCTAAACTGGGGGGCACCTGTGTCTGAGGCATTCGCAATCTAATCACTACCATAGCCCTAGTCTAATGTCCCACCATTGCTAAGTTCATGTAAATTTGGCTCCACCTGTCACCACACCCACATCGTGGTTCATGGCCATGCCCATTTTACGGCAGACCCCCCTTTTTTGTCCCCCCCCCCCGGAATTTTTCTGCGGACGCCCATGCTCCTTCCCTCTCCGTAGAGTGGTACAGGCTAAGTGTTCGGTAGTTGAAAAGCTTTTTTGTACAGTGAAAAATCATCTGGAGTGATCAAGAATAAACATTGCAAACAACCATCACTTGAGGTGTGTATGGGCCTTTATCTGGAAGCTGCATTATATTCTCCTTAGTGTGTAGTCAGCAACCAGCTGTGCTTAAACAATAGCCACAAAACCTGAATACTGCTGTGCCCTAAAGCTATGCTATTGATCAAATGTCAATCTGCTGTCACCACTTTATAATTTGCAGCAAGACTGCAAAAAACACCAGTCTCTAAAATTAAGTAACTACAGTTATTAGTTGCAGAGATGGACATAGGCCTGTGCAGGCCATGCAACCACACAGGGGCCCCATGCCCTCTAGGGCCTATGCAGCTGCACCACAGTTAGGGCATGAGTATTCTGTCAGCTCTTCTCTGTGTATTTCTCTCTGAAACCCATAAGGGAACAGTGATATTTGCTAGTGGCCGAGTCATACACAAGTATGTAATGTGTGCTACATTAACACAGTGCCTACAGAATGTAACCTAGATCCATGTACTTTTATGTTATCAAATTATTTGGATCCAACCGTAATCTATGACTATGGCCACTCACATGAGGCCCCTTAATTTACTCTGCTCAGTGGCCCACTGTTGTATTTGTCCCATCACTGATTGGTGGCCAATATCTGCAGATATACAGGAAACCACACGACCCTTTAAGTTTTCACATACAAAAATATGCTTGCTTCAAGTCTTTTTGTAGATACTTAAGGTTAGTCATTCCACTCAGAGGCATTTCTCGTGTTTTGTTTGGTTCAGAATACATTTTTTTCCTGTGATTCATTGGATTACAGTGCATTTCATACTTTTGTATTGATTTTAAAGAGAACCCGAGGTGGGCTTTAATAATGTTAGTAGGGCAAGAAGATGAGTGTGCATTCTATCACCAGCCTCTGTTGCTGTATAGTGTGCCCCCAGGCCCCCCCCCCCCCTGCACTCTACTATCCCCCGTAATAAAAACTGCCGTGCTATCGACACTCACCTTGTCGCTAGCAGGCTGTTTACCTTTGTGGTGCCATTCCCCACTGCTCCCACACCTCCTCTATATTGCCGCTCCCCGCCCGCGGCGTCCCTTCCCTCCCGCTGATTGACCAGCCTCTGTGCCCTACTAACATTATTTAAGCCCAGATCGGGTTCTCTTTAACCCGAATCCTAGCGTTCCGAAGAGTCGCTACTACTGCTGATAGCTAGATAAAATAGTGTGTTTTAACCATTTTATTTGAAGGTATTAGTATCAGTGAGGTTAGGTCTCCTGCCCTTCTGCAGAAGTGGTGGCAGATCTATACCCTGAAATAGTATGTAATTTGTGTTACTGTAACTCGCAAGCTCCCTTCTAGCCTGTCTGCGGCAACAATTCCAGTGGTTTCTGCGCCCCGATTGCGACCGCAGATTGCATGGTCTGTGTGCTGAAACCGATTGGCATTGTGCGGTCCGGCCACCAGGGGCGTGTGGCAGAAGGTTCTGAGTCCTATAGAGCCTTCCCGCTCCTCTCTGTCCCCATTCCAGTGCTGGCTTCCCAATAGCAGTATTCAACCAATTTGCTCAAATACTGCTCTCTCTGCCGCGGAAGGAAGTTTTAGAAGTCTTCGGAAGCCCGAGTGCTTACTGCATACTGAGCTTGTGCAAGCGCCCTCTCTTGTGCACTAGCACTAGCGTGTGCACAGTATGCAGCCGCCGGTCTTTGGAAGGGCTCGGCTCCTGAAGACTTCTGAAGTCCCCTGTGGCAGGAGGATTCAAACGGGGAAGCCAGCGGGACCGGGTTGAGGAGCGGGTAGGCTCTATAGGACCCAGAACCTTCCTTCTCCTTCTGTAAGTATCTGGTTGATTGGTTGTTGTTTTGACTGATTCCCATTGTGACTTTAAGTAATTTTACTTGGTTCAGGTTCCCATTAAACCTCTAACCTTTGTATATGTGTGTACTGTTGCACAAAAATCACATTGTGTTTATACCATATATGAAAGAATTGGATATATTAAGCAGCAAGAAGATGATTTGTTGGAAGAGGGTAAAACTGACATGTGTAAGACTTGTGCAACCTTGTCCAATGATGAATGTGCCTATAATAGGCATATGGGCAGAACTGGACCATGGTGCAAAGGAAGAAAGTGGTCTGGTCTGATGATTCACATTTTCTTTTGCCTCCAAATTCTCCATATCTGAATCCATTCAAACATGTGGAATGAGCTGGAAAAAAACAAGTCTAGCCCCATAAAAGCTCCACCTTGAAAGGATCTGCTGCTGATGTTTTGGTTCCAGATACTGCAAGTCCATCCATGGCTTGCAGTACTGGCAAGTTCTGAGTCCATGGCAGACTCAGAACTGTTTTTGTGGCATGAGGGGCTCATAAAAAATATTAGGTTTGTTGTTTGGCTGAACAATGTATACTGTATAAAATAACTTAGGGGCAGGAATCAGAATAGCAAAACTCATGTAACAGATTTGTGTAAACTCATGAAAAACCATGAAATCCCATGAAAATCTATGAAAAGCTGCATTCCTAATTTAAGCATTGATTGAACATGTCTAATAATTACTCATCATGTCCGATGATTAAGTGCTGCCATACTTATTGAATAATTGTTCTGAGTTGATCTGTGTCACTGTGCTGCTGTCCTGGCCCCGAGCTTGCCGCACCTGTGCAGCATATTACAGAATTAGCTCTGCACAAACCTGCCCATGGTCATGTAACACTCCTCCTCCGATCCATGTTTCCCAGTCTTTCATCCCCCATCCTCTGGTCCTCACCAGTGTTCAGGCCACGCCTACACATCCTTACTATTTGCAGCTGAAATTTACATCAAGGAAAAGGGGACAATGAAAAAAATTAAAAATTGAAAAAGCGCATTAGACTCCCCCACCTTCCACATAGTTCTGACATCATTGCACCATGCCCACACAATGCATAGGCATAGCCAAATTTGAACAAAGCAAATAACAATCAGGTTCATTCGTGAAAACAAACATTGTATAGAGGCAAAAATGTTGACTGAATACCTGTGCCGAATTTTGTAGGTTACATCGTTATTTCGGTAGAAAGACATACGCCCATCTGGTTCATCCAGAGCACAGGTGGCTTAGTCAGTTGTGACTGACCATGTTACAAAGTATGAAGAACACTTGATGTCAGACTACAATTCTCAGTGTCCCTACACTTAGAAGATAAACCAAGCCTCTACATGGGCAGGCAAGGTTTGTAGTCCATAGGAAATAGGTAGTGAGCAACTGCAACTCCATAATCGGAAAGTATTAAGGCACTAGAGGTTTAAGTTTGTTTGAATAGATGGGCAATTACAGATACATATAGAATTGCATCAGGTTTTTTTTTTTTTTTTCAAAAGTTCCAAAGTTAATGTATATGATTTACTCTAAGTAACACACTTCCTTTGAGAATTTCTCTATTTAGTTTGGTTTTGGGCGGCCAGTTCCTCAGGGGTGAGGTTAATGTGAATGATTAAGTGCAATGTATATGTTAGGGTCATCTGAATTGATATAGCTGTGCTGTTAGCTGCAGGTTATATGATCTGGTGTCATTATGGAAGCATTTACCAGTTATCACAACGTTTCAACCTAGAGAAATACTGTAAAACTCCGAGGATCACCATTTATATAATGATGATTCAGTTCACATTCCTGAGTAAATGACTGAATATTTTGAATGGGAAATCATGCCAAGGTGAGTCAATGGATCTGTGTGTTTATGAGTTTTGAGCAAAACATTTGCCTAATATGCAGATTGGCTCCACCCAGGAGGCAGAAGTTTGGGTTAGCAAATCAAAGATTCTGGCAGCTGATCCAATAGACTAGCAGCTGTGTTGTATGATCAGTGACCTGGTACCCCAAATCCCCCCTTCTGGGTGAAGCTAAGGGCTTGTTAGGGGAGTTTTTGCTCTGTTATCAATTATCTATCACAGCAAAAATGACAAATGATCTGCTGTAAAAACAAATGACCCTGCTGATCACCCAGCCAGCCAAATGATGCAATCTCATCTACTCCTGCCCAACATGCATGAGCCTAAATGAGAGATATATTCGGTTTTCTTGGCATTCGTATCAATTGCAGAATCAGTTGATATATGGCTGGCATTTGCAGTGGAAATGCTAAATAATTTCATATATTTAACAGTCTAGCATATTCTAAAACTTATTATATGTAATAGCATTATCAATCACTTTGAAAGTAAAACCTTAGCACAGGCCAGGGTGTGAGGAAAGCTCACTGACAGCCTATGATAAAGATGACATATAACTGATGGCATTCACTTGGCAGAGGCTTGGAGCTTACTAAGTGTCAGGCTGTCCCTAAGGATCATTAGCTTTACTGGGAGATTACATTAATTCTCCACTCTTTGGTAGGCGAAAGGTTACACTCTATAACCCTGTGCTGTCTGTGTATAGATGAATCAGACAAATCCTTACTTATTACAGAGCCCAGATATCATTTAAGCAATCAGAGCCATGCACTGTGTTCCAGAGACTGCAATATCTTATAAAACCATTATCGTCTGATCCCCCAACACAGCAGTAGCTTGCGGGGGAGGGGGGGGGGGATGATGGAAAGGGGCATCTGACAAGGTTTTTACAATAGATTTTAAAAACCAGTAACCCTGATACTTATGCGATGAATTTCTCTATCATTCACTTTGCTTGCCTGTCTGTGGCTATTTGTCCATTTCATGTCAGACATAAGTTTTGTAGAGCGTCTTACGGCATATGCGTTTGTGTTTTACCTGCGTTTGCATTTTTCATTTGCTATTTTTCCACAGGTTCCATATGGTAAACTCGTAAAATCCCTGAATTCAACTATTTGCTGTTTTGTTTTTTTGTTTTTCTTTACTGGAGATATTGGCAGCCCTCTTTTTTTTTTCTTTTGGGAAAACATTCAGTACCTTCTTGAAAATGTGTAGTGTACGGTTCCCTTGTTCTGATGAAAAACTATGCAACTTTTTCACCACTCATACACTTTTCTGCAGTGGCAGATTAATGCTTCTAAGTTTACCCTAAACTGAATGTTTTCACAACATTTTCTGTGCAATTTATATAGCTGTACATAGTGATTATATTTCCCCTTACACTCCTGCTTTTAATGCTAAGTACATTAAGTTTAGTTACTCTTTACTCATAACCGAGGTCTTCCCTTTTCCTTATAAGCTTACCGTCCCTTCTCTGTACTCACTCCGATTCCAGGGTGTATACTGTTTCCTGATGTTTTATACATGAAAAGTGTATGTTACATTTGACAGTGGTCTGTTTTGTTTCAGATACTATGAACAGCATAGTGGCCACTATCTACACAGAATTTGTATGGTCTTGCCATGTCTGCTAGCGGTTTCTCCAGGCACTCCAGTTTCCTGCGACATACCAAAAAACACACAGATAAGTTCATTGTCTTCCCCCTAAATTGGCCCTAGATTACGATACATACACTACATGATACATCCATAGACATATGGTAGGGATTAGATTGTGAGCCCCTCTGAGGGACAGTTAGTGACAAGACAATATACTCTGTACAGCGCTGTGGAAGATGTCGGCACTTTATAAATACTAAATGATAATAATAATGATTCTGTGTGTAGGGCTGGGAAATCTCCTGAGGCACTAAGTACCATACCAATAAGAGAGTAAAATAGACTGAAACAGGTCCTTTAGATGCAGTGCGGGCCTGGTAAATTGGTCCCTGTCATAAGTCATAAAGCAATTAGTAGCTATGGAGGCCTCTAAGCGGTGATACAGTGCCGCGGCAATGATTGACTAAAGCAGTATTTTTTTTTTTATTTGCGGCATTGACCTTCTTCGTTGCACTTTTATTACATCATTACATAATTATTAAAAAAGCAAGTCAGGCAAAACCAGCGCCGGAAATTTGGGCACTGCCATACACCATCATTTTAATTATGGTTATAGCCGTGCTCAGTCAGTAATTTGGGCGATGTTAAGGTGCAGCCCAAATTATGACAAAAACAGCAAATTTAACTGTCAGCAATAGCTGAAAGATGAATTATGTCTTTTCGCAGTTTCAATGGTGGAATGGAGGGGGAATAGTAATTAACACCGCTATCCAGATGAGTGGATCAAATGGTCAGGAGTTCCTGGTGGCAATGAGGTAGTCCAGATAGGAACTTTACAGAGAAAGCATAGTCAAACAAGCCGTAGTCAGTTCAGGCAGAGTTCATGCAAATCTGTGTCCAAGCAAAGGCCAATCCAGGCGGCAAGGCAAAGCGTAGTCCAGGTACAAGGCAAGGTTGGCAACAGGAATCCAGCAGAGATAAGCATGGTCAAGATACAAGGCAATAGTCGGCAACAAGAATCCAATGAGACATTGAGCGCTACCCAGCAACAAGCCAAAGCTAATGCTATCATGGGCCATGACTGGGGGCGCTCACCAGGTTTAAATACTAGAGCTAACCAATGAACAAAAGGCAGAATTGAGAAAAACCAATAGCAATCCAGCATGTCAGCTGGCACGCAATCATGAACGTGAGTCACTGCTTACATTTGCGGAGCGCATACTGATAACGCGTCCTCCGCCTATACAATGAGCACTAAGAAGCCTCCTGCGTTACACTGACGTCAGTGGCTTACCGAGACCCGGAAGTCGGATCTGCAGCCCGAGTTTCGGCATTCCACCGCAGACGTGATCCGGAAGACCTTACAGCTATTAATTCTCTAGCACTGAATACTACTGTAAATATGCTGCATATGACAAAGTAGCAATGAAGTATTTAATGTAACGGTAATTGCACAGATTCTGTTACATTGTATTTATCATTAGGCACCATGGTACTTCTCCATGAGGTAATGTTCCTTTACTAAATAGGTACTAGTAAACTATGGAAGTTATTTGCATTTCTAGGCTGCTGTAACGATTTGTGTCAACAAATAACAGAATTATGATTATAGGTGATCTGCAGTATCACCTATAATGCAGATGTATACCTGATTATATAGTGATCTGCAGAATCACCTATAATGCTCAGAAGCTGTAGTGACAACAATATACAGTGATTTGGTGCAACAGTAGTACTGATAGGTTTAACAATACCTCACCAGAGGAGCTGGTGGGTACTAACAGTACAGTGCCTCTCACCAGAATCAAGGGCCTCTGGTGAGAGTAGAGAGGTCAGACAGATCGGGTTTGGCAACAGACGGACAGATACAGTACAAAATCGGAAGGCGGAGACTGAAAGGTATAAACAAGCAGAGTTCAGCAGCAAGATCAGATGGGTAAAGGTACAGAATCGCTAAGCAGAAGAATAGCCAGAACAAGCCATGAACAAATAATACACAGTAATATGATTAGAGCTATCAAACAATTCCTATCTTGTGTGAAATCCCCGGTTTCCTCCCGGATCAAAGCACACCGGAACTATCTAAGGGTCTGAGCGCTAACACAAAGTATTCGCAACAGCAGACAAGTTGCGAGTGAATCAGCTAGGCTTTTGAAGCAGAGGAGACCCATCAGGCACGACCCCTCCTATCAGCCAATGAGGAGTGGCGAGCGTCTCCTCTGACGTCAGCCGACCGGCCGGTCAGCTCACGCACCTCCTCCCCGCATAAAGGTCCTGTCTATGCGCGCGCGCACGTGACAAAGCAACCCTATGTGCAAGAGACAGCCCCGTCCTCGGCGTGCTAGATGCCTGAGGCACGGATACAGCGCTAGACAGGCAGTTGACGGCAGCCGCGGAGGTAGCGCAATTCACCGCGGCTGCCTCTCCAACATTTGTTACAGCTGCACTCATAATGAAACACCCTTAAAGTGAAATGAAAATCTGTACCGCCAAGAGCGCGCAGGATCGTTGATTCGACCAATTACAGGATGCAATTGGTCGCATGTATCTGACATGCTGGAAAATCTCAGGCTGACATGCTCAAATGGGTGCGCAATGGTAACTGTGTGCGATTATCACAAAACGGCGAACCTGGTGGAAACCCCTGGCTGCATTTCCCCAAATTTTAGATGGAACCCACCCCCGTGCATTAATACTTTACCTTATCATGTCAGCCTTCGATTGTCTGCTGATGTGTCTGCACTCATTGGTGCTGAAATCGATTGGGAATCAGCCTGCAGTTTATGGCAGCCAACAGATCTCTCTTCAATCAAATTCGATCAGAGAGAGATCTTTCTCTTGGTCGATTGGCTGCCAAAATTGCATGAAGTATGGCCACCTTTACAGCAAATTACTAGTCTGTGTAATATTTTTATCTAAATCTTTAGTTTTTAGGGTACCCTCCCCCCCCTCCACCCCTACTAATTAACTATCATACAAAGCCCCCAAAACCTTTTCTCTTACATACACTGCAACTCAGGAAGTTGCTGTGGTGACCTCCCACTGGGCCTTCTATTTGAGTCCAAGACTGCTCCTGGAGGCAGTATCATCGCAGGAGCCTGTCTTCCCAGGGTATAGTAAGTAATAGTAGAAGTGTGCACACTATTTGGTGATACCCAATGGCAGTTTGGGTGCTCAGATCTTGGTCACTGGATGAACCAAATCATGTAAAGTAGGTAGAGATCGGCACTCCTAATCCAATGTTTCAAGGCAATGAAGTGCCTCTTTATCAAGGGACACAAATGCAGGAAATGTGCATCCGGGATAGCCACAGGCAGTGTGCAGGCAGGTGGCATTGCTGCTGTCACCCCGTCTGTGCACACTGCCTGTGGCTATCTCAGGTGCACATTACCTGCAATTGTGTTCCTGGATAAAGAGGCACCTTGATGCCTCAGAATGTTGGAATCTAATGATTAGCAGCAAATAAAGTTTCTTTAACTATATTGGAGTGCCAGCCTCTACCTACTTTACATGTCTTCCCATCTGGTCTTGCCATTTTCTCGGTGGTCTTGAGCTGTAAGTGAAAAAAGTGACCAAAGTAATGTAACACTTGCTCTTCTTCCAACAGAACACATGCCAACTTTACAGTTTAAAGTGTACCTGAGTTGACATAAGCAAGACGTGTATGTACAGGGCTAAGCATATTAACCTCTTGAGGACTGCAGGGCTAAACCCCCCTAGTGACCAGGCAATTTTTAGTATAAAAGGCCACTGCAGCTTTAAGGCCAAGCTGCAGGGCCGCACAACACAGCACACAAGTGATTTCCCCCCCCTCCCCTTTTCTCCCCACCAACCGAGCTCTCTGTTGGTGGGGTCTGATCGCTCACCCCATGTTTATTTTTTATAAATATTTGTGTTGCAGCTTTTTTTTTTTTTTTTTTTTAAAAACCTCTTCCTTTAAATCCCTTCCCTCCCTCCCTCCCTCCCCACAGCCAGCCAATTACGGCGATCGGCTGTCATAGGCTTCTGCCTATGAGAACCCATCGCTCACTTGTCCCCGATGGGGTCAGCCATGTCAGCAATCTCCTGCAAAACAGAGCCCCAGGACTTTACGCCAATTGGCGTTAGGCGGTCCTGAGGCTGCCCCCGCGGCCACACCCATCGGTGGGGCGCGGTCGGCAAGAGGTTATTAACTAGGCTGTGTTCCTTTCAGGTATGCAAGGGACAGTTTCTTTCCATTTGGGAGCTAGTAAGACTATAGCAGAAGCCTCACTGATGAGAGAATACAGCCATAAATCTATTTCCTGCTTTCTGAGTACATGGGGTCACGAGTGGGTGGCCTCTTTCAGATTCTAGATTAAACCTGCAACTGTTTGTGCTATCAGATGGTCTCAATAGGGGGAAGCATCTGCATAATCCAGAGACTTCCTCAATGTCCACAACGCCTCTGCTGCTGGTCGGGACCCTCTTCCTCTCCATGGCCGTGTATAAGCAAAGCCGCACTTTTCAGGCCCACGGATGGACCCCCCTGCGCAGTGCTGCCACGCTCTACATGAAGGAGAGCATGGCCACAGGGAATCCTTGATTTTAGTGTTGAGGAGTCTTTAGAGGCTCCACATGCAGTGCAGAAGGGGCGTAGGGAGATTAAAACAGTCTGGATAGTCCATAGGCTTAGCTCTAATGAGGTAAGTATCTAACTTTTTTTTTTCCTCTATCGTGATTACAGGTAACCTTTAAACCTTGCCAGAATATTTGGTAGCTTACTCCTAGTGCTGCTGTATTCTGGATACCTCTTTACCCATTCCCTAATTCTGATACATGGGCTCGATGTCCCCAGTCCTTGTGATTCTGCAGTTGTTCGCTGATTATTTTTACTTGTATATGTATGTATATAGAGTGCTTGGTCTTGATTAGTTAGTTAGGTTTTTGGTAATTTGCTAGGTTAGGTTTGTGTTCCTCCCTGGTTATTGTTGTTCATCTTATGCGGCAGTCAGTGTTCTAACTCTGTATATATTATGCACATATCGCTAAAAAACATTTTTTTTTAAACAAATCAATTTTATTTAAGCATTAGAACAATGCATAGGTATAACACTGGTCTCCAGCAGGTGAAATATAGAGGTAACAGTAGTAACTACATTCTTTGTACATAACTTATTCATATATATATTATATAGACAGTAGCCGTATTGTAGTGGCAAACATGTTAAGGAAACCAATTTCTAACAGGATCCACAATACAATCCATCCTGGATGAACTAGGCGTACGTTAAAAAAGGGCGCCGGGAAAATTCATGATTATCGTTTTAAACGATAATCATGAATAACGTTTAAAAAAAATGTGTGCTATATTTCGTTTAAAAATGTTTTATAAAGTTATAAATCATTAAATAATGTGTATGAAATCGGCAATTTTAAAAACGTTAATCTTCCCTGTTTAAAAAGTGAAATTTATAATAACGTTTTATAAAACATTAATAAGAATTTTACTAAAGCTATACCTAACCCTACTCTCACACAGAACCCTCCCTGTACCTATCCCTAACCCCTAGACCCCCCTGGTGGTGCCTAAACCTAAGACCCCCCTGGTGGTGCCTAAACCTAAGACCCCCCTGGTGGTGCCTAAACCTAAGACCCCCCTGGTGGTGCCTAAACCTAAGACCCCCCTGGTGGTGCCTAAACCTAAGACCCCCCAGTTGGTGCCTAAACCTAAGACCCTTCTGGTGGTGCCTAAACCTAAGACCCTCCTTGTGATGCCTAAACCTAAGACCCCCCTGTGATAAGCATTAATAACGTTTAAAAAAAAATATGGTGCGGTTTTTCGTTTGAAAATGTTTTTTTTTTTTTTTTTTTAAATTGTACGGTTTTTCGTTTAAAAGTAATGTTTTAAAAAAATCTTGTACTGTTTTTTTTGTTTAAAAATAATGTTTTAAAAATTATAAATCATTAAATAATGGGTAATCATGAGAAGCAGTTATAAAACATTAAAAGTCTCTGGGCGCCGCTTTTAAAATGTTACTTTTCTCCGGCGCCCTTTTTTCCTGTTGGGCGCCCATTAAACGATATTTATTATGGGAGTGAATCGCGGCGCCCTTTTTGTCCACCTGCCTCATGCGCCCAAATTTCCTGCTTCCATGAACTAGTGCTGTCTGAGACCAGAAGGAGAAGAAAAAGGAAAGAGATTGGAGTGAAGCAGTAGGAGGAAGAGAGAAAGAGAGAAAAAGGAGAGGAAAGAAGAGAAAGTAGAGGCCCTTAGGTTTGTCCCCCTTTACATCCCATAGTATTTGTTGCTAATAAAGTTTCGTGTTAGACAGTGGTGCATCGCATTATTAACTCACAGGGTTAGAGCCGGCAGTTATGATATTATCATACCATGGTGCCCAGGTCTTGTCAAATCTTTGCGGGCAATTGCATTTTTTATATGTCATGCGAAATAACGGAAGAGCTTTATTTATAGTACTTTTCCAGAAATTAATAGGATTCCCCTTTCCAAGCTCTCAGAATTTCTTTACGAGTGTAATAACATAGAATTACGTATCAGGTATTGTGTATGTTTACCACATGAAGGTTCATCAGATAGAGCTAGCGGAGCTAGTTCGGGTGAGCAGAAGTATTGGGAATCTAAAATGTCATTTATAGTGTGGAATATCTCATCCCAGAACCAGTGGCGGCGCCAGGGGGGTGCTTGGGGGTGCTCGAGCACCCCCTAGAATTGTCCAAGCACCCCCAAAGCACCCCCTGGAGTGAACTGACTTCAGGCGTCTAAAAGACGGAGCAGTGCTTTTCAGCGCTGCTAGCTTTGGGCGCAGCCAGCGCCGCCATAGACTGTAATAGGAATCAGTCTATAGCGGCGCTCAGTGAGGAAGGTCGGCTCCGTCAGAAGACGGAGCCGAAGTTGTTTAAAAAACACAATAATTCGGCCTCCAGCGATCGCTGGAAGCCGAATTATTTCATTCCCCCACTATCCATGTCGGCCTGGAGGGGGAATAGTAATTAAAACGCCCCGGACTTGTGCAGAAGCAGGACCAGCCATTTAACAGCTGGATCCTGCGCCCAAGTCTACCAGCGCCGTATTCAAATGTACGCTCTAAAAGACGCCAAGTCAGTTCACACACCGGCAGCACGGAGCAGCAGGCAGGGCTACGGTAAGATGGCCGCCCGGAGCCCTGTTCTGCAGACTTCGGGCGGCCATTTTCCCGTAGCCCTGCTCTCTGCATGCAGGCAGGAAGTCTCGTCGTGACGTCGGGAAGGAAGAGGATCGTGGGCGCGCGGGCGCTGCGCGCCACAATGAGGTCGGGACTCGGGACGGGAGGTCGGGAAAGAAGGTCTTCTGGCTGTAGGTGAGTAAATGGGTTTTTCTTTTCTTTTTCAGGTGATGCGGATTGTGCATATTGGGGTCATATCTGCTACGGATTGTGCATATTGGGGTCATATCTGCCACGGATTGTGCATATTGGGGTCATATCTGCCACGGATTGTGCATATTGGGGTCATATCTGCCACGGATTGTGCATATTGGGGTCATATCTGCCACGGATTGTGCATATTGGGGTCATATCTGCTACGGATTGTGCATATTGGGGTCATATCTGCTACGGATTGTGCATATTGGGGCGATATCTGCTACCGATTGTGCATGTTGGGGTCATTTCTGCTACCGATTGTGCATATTGGGGTCATTTCTGCTACCGATTGTGCATATTGGGGTGATTTCTGCTACCGATTGTGCATATTGGGGTCATTTCTGCTACCGATTGTGCATATTGGGGTCATATCTGCTACCGATTGTGCATATTGGGGTCATATCTGCTACCGATTGTGCATATTGGGGTCATATCTGCTACCGATTGTGCATATTGGGGTCATATCTGCTACCGATTGTGCATATTGGGGTCATATCTGCTACCGATTGTGCATATTGGGGTCATATCTGCTACCGATTGTGCATATTGGGGTCATATCTGCTACCGATTGTGCATATTGGGGTCATATCTGCTACCGATTGTGCATATTGGGGCCATATCTGCTACCGATTGTGCATATTGGGACCATATCTGCCACCGATTGTGCATATTGGGACCATATCTGCCACCGATTGTGCATATTGGGACCATATCTGCCACCGATTGTGCATATTGGGACCATATCTGCCACCGATTGTGCATATTGGGACCATATCTGCCACCGATTGTGCATATTGGGACCATATCTGCCACCGATTGTGCATATTGGGACCATATCTGCCACCGATTGTGCATATTGGGACCATATCTGCCACCGATTGTGCATATTGGGACCATATCTGCCACCGATTGTGCATATTGGGACCATATCTGCCACCGATTGTGCATATTGGGACCATATCTGCCACCGATTGTGCATATTGGGACCATATCTGCCACCGATTGTGCATATTGGGACCATATCTGCTACCGATTGTGCATATTGGGACCATATCTGCTACCGATTGTGCATATTGGGACCATATCTGCTACCGATTGTGCATATTGGGGCCATATCTGATAACGATTGTGCATATTGGGGCCATATCTGATAACGATTGTGCATATTGGGGTCATATCTGCTAACGATTGTGCATATTGGGGTCATATCTGCTACCGATTGTGCATATTGGGGCTATATCTGATAACGATTGTGCATATTGGGGCCATATCTGATAACGATTGTGCATATTGGGGCCATATCTGATAACGATTGTGCATATTGGGGCCATATCTGATAACGATTGTGCATATTGGGGTCATTGGACGTGTTTTTTGTTAAAATCTGCTCACATTACGTGTATTTTCTTGAGAAAACCTGCACAATTATGTGAATTTTCTGGGAAAAGGGTCACCAAAACTTGGGCCCTCTGTCTTTGCGTTGCACTTTTAAAGGGAACCCGAGGTGAGAATAATATTGAGGCTGCCATATTTATCTCCCTTTAAGCAATACCAGTTGCCTGGCTGCCGTGCTGGTCCTCTGCCTCTTATTCTTTCAACCATAGACCCTGAACAAGCATGCAGCAGGTCAGGGGTTTCTGACAATATTGTCAGAACTGACAAGATTAGCTGCATGGCTTGTTTCTGGTGTAATTCAGTTCACTACTACAGCCAAATAGATCAGCAGGGCTGCCAGGCAACTAGTATTGTTTAAAAGGAAATAAATATGGCAGCCACCATATCACTCTCACCCTGGGTTCACTTTAAATTACAGTTAGCCCCGCCCTCATCCGGTCATGACCACGCCCATTTTTTCGCCGCGGCGCGCTTCGCGCGCCGCAGGTTGTGGCCACACCCATTTTTGGCGCGGCGCGCTTCGCGCGCCGCAGGTCGTCAGCTCCCCCGGAAATTGGTCCAGCACCTGCATAGCACCCCCTAAAAAAATTTCCTGGAGCCGCCACTGCCCAGAACGGTTTGTTTATCACTGCTCCAGAACATATGGAAAAATGTTCCGGTCTCATCAGAGCATCTATGACATAGTATACTGTTAGAATTGCAAATTTGATGCATTCGTTCAGGAGTAAGATAGGTTCTGTGTACAAATGTTACCTGTATTAGTCTGTCTCTAGCTGAAATGGGGATTTTAATAAAATAATTCAAATTATCTTCCCAGTCAGTACTATCCAGGCCAGGAATGTCTGTATTCCATTTAACTTGACAGAGAAGTTTTTCAGTATTTTTTTTTTGCAACAGGGCCGAATAGATTGCGGACAGGGGTTTATCTAAATAAAGTGTCATAAGTGTCCCATGTTGCCTGCTGTCAAGGTAGGAGCCCCATCAGGGAATGTGCAGAAAAGGCGTGCTGGAGTTGCAAATATCTAAAGAACATTTTATTTGAAAGGGAAAATGTTTGTTTAAGATCATTAACCTCCTTGCCGGTTATCCCGAGCTCAGCTCAGGGTAACCTGCGCAGGAGGATTTCTCTGGCCCCGCTGGGCCAATTTGCATAATTTTTTTTTCCTACACGCAGCTAGCACTTTGCTAGCTGCATGTAGTACGCGATCGCCGCCACTCACCACCAATTTGCCGCTACCCGCCGCGCCGCTCCAGACCCCTGCGCAGCCTGGCCAATCAGTGCCAGGCAGCGCTGAGGGGCGGTTCGGGATTCCCTGTGACGTCCCGACGTCCATGACGTCAGTGATGTCATCCCGCCCCGTCGCCATGGCGACCGGGGAAGCCCTGCATGAAATCCCGTTCTCAACGGGATTTCCTGCATACTCTGATCGCCGAAGGCGATCGGAGTGGGTGGGGGGATGCCGCCGCTCAGCGGCTATCATGTAGCGAGCCCTGGGCTCGCTACATGATTTAAAAAAATTAATTAATTTAAAAAAAGTGCGGCGCTGCCTCCTTGCCGGATTTTTTAGACCGACAAGGAGGTTAAAGGGTTGAAGCACTCCATCTTTTATTATGTGTTGCAAAGATTTAATTCTGGATTTAGCCCAGAGTATTGGATCTGGAATTTGCATGAAGTGCTGTAACTTAGGATTTTCCCATAAAGGAGTGTGTGGAGAAAAAAGGTTCTTCCCCTCCCATATACTGGATGACCTCAGACCAGACTTTGCACACTGTAGCCATCGGGATAGTGCACCTTTGACCATTCCCAGTTCCTCTAAATACCAGAATGTGAGTCTCTCGTAGGATCCCATTTGAGCCACCTCAGTGACTACTACAGGATTATCTTGTGCAAACCACCATCTGACCGAGACTAGAACCAGGGCCGGTTCAAGTAACAATTGGGCCCTAGGGCAAAATTAGCCTGGGGGCCCCCCAACAGACAGCCCCGACCAAAAAGCGTCATTAGTGGCCCTTTGTTGCAGCCAAATTTTCCTCCTGGGCCCAAGAGCTGGCTGCTGACCCTCCCCCAATCACTACCCAACTTAACAGACTCTGCAGAGTCCCTGGGGAGCAACAGTTAAGATGGGGGAGGGACACCTTGGGGGCCCCTAAAGGCTCTGGGGCCCTGGGGCAATTGCCTATTTTTTCCTATGGTAGCTCCGGCCCTGACTAGAACAGCAGTGTAATAGTATAGTTGCATGTTTGGGAGGGCCAAGCCCCCTTGATCTATGGGAAGTTGAAGTGTATTAAGAGCAATTCTTGGGGACTGACCCGTCCAAACAAATGTTGTGATTAAAGAGAACCTTAACTGAGAAGGATATGGATTTTTCCTTTTAAACAATACCAGTTGCTTGGCAGTCCTGCTGATCTCTTTAGCCACAGTAGTGGCTGAATCACAGACCTGAAACAAGCATGCAGTTAATCCAGTCTGACTTCAGTCAGAGCACCTGATCTGCATGCTTGTTGAGGGGCTGTGGCTGAAAGTATTAGAGACACCGGATCAGCAGGAGAGTCAGCCAACTGGTATTATTTTAAAAGGAAAAATCCATATCCTCAGTTTAGGTTCCCTTTAAGGAGTGGAGGTTTTTAAGAATTTTCTAGGGATGGAGGTTGGTGTTTGTCGTAAGACGTATATAAATTTAGGCAGAAAAATCATTTTAAATATATATATTTTCCCAATATGCAAAAGCGGCAGTTGTTTCCATGATCAACACCTTCCACCAAAGACCTATACAACCGGCATAACATTGAGTTTAAAGTAGTCTTGTATTTTATTAGTTATGTTAATACCAAGGTAGTGAAACTGCGATACCCATTGTAAAGGGCTAGCAATAGTTGTCGGTTGAATATTGTCTAGGGGCATGACGACAGACTTGCTCTTATTAATGCGAAGGCCAGAGAGGAGCCAAAACTTGTAATTATGTCAAAAGCTATGGCCCGAAGAAACCTTTTTTAGTGTTAATTGGTGTCAGACCTACAATACTTTGCTGCACAAAGTGGTCACCTGCCTACTTGTCTGTGCAATCCGTAATAGATAAAGAGCATCTAGCTCTCTGTTCCAGGCATTTATTTGTCTTTATTCAATTGTATTTGGAATGTATTTCTTCTAAGTATATACCACTTAATATTTTTTCTCTCCCATCAGTTTATTCTTTTCTCGGAATCTTTTAGAATCAGTCTTTCAGTTCCCACCTTGTTTCAGGAAACCTCTGTAGTAAGATGGTTACTCATTGAAGAGGAATGTATCCATAAGCAAAAAACAAAACAAGCAAACTGAAATTTATTCCAGTTAAACAGGAATTCAGAACTGCCTTCTCAGTATTTAATATAGTAATGGAAGTACTGTATGTGTAAAAAGGAGAGACTTGGAGCAAAAAGACCCATTTAACAATTGTTTGCAGAACTCCCTATCTCATTGGCAATCTGCACTGGCGTATACAGGAATAAAGGCTGCTATACAGGAAAGGATTTGTTGATCCAGCAGCATGCCAGATCAGCTTTATGTTTTATGAGTTATTTATTAAAGCAGTGCAAGGAAGAATCAGAGTTTAAAAACCAGCAGACCATAGCAACCAATCAGATTCTAGCTCTCAGCATTTTAAAATGCTGCTCAGTGCAGTGGCTAAGTGTTGGTGGAAAATTAGGGGTATTTTGGAAATGTGTTTTGAGAGATTAGGGTTAGTTTATAACCCGGTTCTGTGTAGAGATGGTCAATGAAATGCTAATCGTTCCAGCTTGAATGCAAATTGTATGCAGCTTCGAATTGAGACAGTCAAATGCACTTCCTGGTTCATTTTGATTGGCCCGATTCTAAACTGCATACGGTGCTTCTCATTGAACATCTCTAGTTCTCTAGCGTTGTAAAGCAGTTTTGGATCCTGAAAATGACATCTGTGAGATTCTATTTGCTGTGATCAGCTCTTGCTTTAGCCTACACAGGATGGTAATAACTCATAAGGGTACTTTCCCACTATAGCCATTGCGTTATGCTTCCTGAGAAATAGGATTGCAACAGTGATGAATAATTGTAATGTGACGCAGACCGCGCAGTATACAGTCCACTGACTGAGCGCACGCATCGTGCAGTACCACACTGCATGCTGCATTTTATTCTGATAGAATTAATTGCACTGAAAACACAACATTGTGGATGCATCATTCTAATATAATTTTATCATGTTGCGTTTATATTGCGCCACAACAGACGTAGTGCGAAAGGACCCATAACAGTCATATAACCGTTGTGCCAGTGGTGAAAAAGTAGGAAGCTGGGCAGTCAGACAGGCAATGAGGGAAGAGGACATGGAGGAGCCTAGGTAGGTAATTTTACATCATTCTTACCCTGCGCACTGACACTACAGATAGAAACATGCAAAGAACCCTGAGGTTCCAGGGAAGACTGGTTTAAAAAGTCTGGTGTCCACAGTATACTGGCTGCTGTTTGGGACAAGTGTTGGTCATGGTCAACCCGGGATCCAATACATGTCTTTAGGGGTGCAAAGTTGCTAATGCAAGGAGTAATTTGTAAAGGTGCTAAACCTGAGACAAACGTATAACAAGAATTTATACTTCCCTGGAGCTACCTCCAGCCACCTGTTGTCCGTTAGCTTCCTCCATTTCGGTCAGGTCCCCTCTGTGAGGGTACAGAGGAGTCTGCAGTCCAGCTGGATTGCAGGCCTCTGAGCATGCATGGTCCTGGCTGTGAGCGTTCTGCACAAGCGCAGATGGTCATGGTAGACTGCCCATGCGGAGAATGCTTTGATCACTGAGCAAGGAGTGCAATCTGGAGTGCGGATGGCCGGGACAGCGCCTCTGTTAAAGTGGATCCGAGATGAACTTTTACTCCTTGCATAATTGTGTTCCTTACATATAGTTTATAGGGCATTCCCCAAGCAAGATACTTGTTTTGTTTTGTTTTAATACCCTAATTTCCTATAAACTAAACAAACCACACCCACAGCTTCTCCAGAGTGCCTTGGCGCTTGCAAAGGATTGTGGGATTTCAGTCTGGGCAGGTGAAAAAGGTGTTACTAGCTATAGATTTCAGAGGCAGAGTTTTCACAATCTGAGAGCTGCAGTGCAGATACAGATCAGTTGCCTTTGTAATGGAGGAGATAAGAGTGGAGTTTTCACAGAATATGCAGATTAGCATGCCTAGATACAGATAAGCTTGCCTGTGTGTTTAATTGTGTAATAGTGACAAGCAGAAAACATGTCTGCTCCCATTGTATCACAGGAAAAAATATTAATATACTGTTGAAGCTGTTTGAAGATAGATTTGCTGTGTAAACTATCTAAACTTTAGATAAGATATATAGACAAGTCACTTGTTATATTTAGTTTTTCATCTCGGATCCGCTTTAAGGACTTTACAAGGGCAGACTAGGGGAAGAATGCAGGGGACCGCTCAGATGGAGCTAATAGACTACAGAGGGGCTGGAATAAGCACTAAGTATAAATCCTTGTGATCTGTTTGTCTCAAGACACTTTTAAAAAGTTATGCTGTTACCACTTCTGCTTTAAAGGATACATGAGTTAAACGAAAGTAGTGAAGTTTTACTTACCTTTGGCTTCTTCCAGCCCCTAGAAGTCTGTGTGCTCCAGTGGCACAGTTCCTCTGTCCCCTCCATGAGCTGCCGACCCCCTGCTGGGGTGCGGGCTTCTGCGCATGTGTGAGTTCCCTTACGTGCACAGGAAAGTAAAGCTTCACTACTTTCATTTAACCCGTGTCCTTTAAGCACATTTGTGGGTTTTTTTTCCAGATGTGTGGTGGTAATTACTTCAGTCAATCTCATTGTGCTTTTGTTGAACTAAATATAAACTTGGAAGTACAGTATCTATTTTTTTTAATACATATCAGTTTCTCTGTTCCAGGTTTGCACTATTATCAGCTCTGTTTACCCCGATTAATCACATATGACACAACAACTGTGTCTTTATGTCTCTGTGACTTGACAGAGTCTATTCCAAGCAGTACACAAAGGAGACACCAGAGCCTTCTGTGCTGCAGGAACAGCATGCTTCCTGTGTCACTATTCAGCAAGGGCAAGACTAGAGTCTGGTTACATGTGATGTAACTACACACTTATACCTCGCTAGGTCATGAAAAGGCCTTGCCTCTCACTCATCCAGACATGAACAATTTACCATGGTCTCAACCGCAAATCTTTACTGAAGGATCTCCGAATGGCTGTTAAGGCCCGTACTCACGGGCTGCAAAACTCGCCTGTCGCCAGCACACGTGAGCGTGTGGGCGACAGGCCGGCGACAGCTTCTCGCCAGGTCCCTCCGCGTACACATGCGGAAGAGGGACAAGCGGCAAGGCGGAAGCTGTCGCTGACGTTCCTCCTCCCCCCGCCGGAAGCTCACCGGAAGGTCTGTGAACCTCAATGGAGGTTGCTGTCGCTAGTCCGCGTACTCACGCGGACTAGCGACAGTTGCGGCGGGGGGGCAGCGGCGACTGTCGCCATGCGATTGAAAGTTTCAATCGCATGGCGACATAGCGACGGGCGACAGTTCGGGGGCGCGCGCGCGTGCGACGGCCCATACTCACGGGCGACCTGTCGCCGCAACACGCGCGCGCCGCGTGTTGAGGCGACAAAAGTCCCTCGTGAGTATGGGCCATTAGTAGCTTAAATGGTCATTATAAGTACAGGACATATTTCTTTATTTCACATAAGTAGAGCAAGGCCTTCTTAAAGGACACATCCGAGCACGCTATAAATAAAAAAAAAATCCACTTACCTGGGGCTTCCTCCAGCCCATGCCAGCCATCCTGTGCCCTCGCTGCAGCTCTGCTCACCGCCGGTGGCCCGGGTCCCCTCTGGCGCAAGATGCCCACTGCGCCTGCGTGAGTGGCTCTGAGTCGCACTGACATCAGGACTGTACTGTGGAGGCGCAGCAGTTCTGCACCTGCACAGTACAGTCCTGATGATGTCTGGTCGGCATCGGCACCGGAGGGGACCAGGAGCCACCAGAGCTGCGGCGAGGGCACCGGAAGGATGCAGGGGGCTGGAGGAAGCCCAAGATAAGTGGATTTTTTGTTTTTATGGTGCTCGGACCTTTCCTTTAAAGAGAACCCGAGGTGGATTTATTAAATCTTAATAGGACACAGAGGCATGTTCTGTGCACGAAGACATGCCTATTTGACCTGCTGCCGCCAGTTCCCTCAGGCTCTGCTGTCCCCCCTGATAAATAGCGCCAGAAGCTAAGCCGCGACCCAGGAGTATTTCCTGGGTCGTGGCTTATTGTAGCTTCTGATTGGAGGAAGCTAGCAGAGGCGGGGCAGTGGGGGGAGCCACGCTATGGAGGGGGAGGCCATGCGGGGAAAACTGATTGACAAGCTGCCAGGTAAACATCAGGCTAGCGGAAAGCAGATTGTCTCTATCTAGCCTGGTGATATTTATCGGTGGGGATAGCAGAGCCCAAGGGGACTGGTGGTGACAGAAGGACACAGAGGCATGTCATTGTGCAGAGAACATGCCTCTGTGTACTATTAAGATTTAATAAATCCACCTCAGGTTCTCTTTAAAGGACAACTATCACAGAGCAAAATGCATTATAAATTACTTTTTCACTGTCTCTGACAATAGGTAGTCAAAATCTGAAAGTTCCATCAGGTTTTGGATTAGTCCGTCTCCACATGAGGAATCTTGTTTAGGGCCCGTTTCCACTACTTAGTGATGCGAATGCGTCTACGTAGCCACATCGCATCACTTCCGCATCTCCCGATGCGGAAGTGTATTGGAGGAGATGGGACGCAGCTGCGGGCGTGCGAGAATCTGCAGCATGCTGCAGATTCTCGGATCGCTCGGCACAACATGCACGCAGTGCAAACTCTTCCATTGCCGTGCATGTGTTTCAGCATACACGGGGTGCAATGCGGCTATGTAGCCGCATCGCACCGCTCCTAGTGGAAACGGGCCCTTATTTCTCTATTTACAAAATTACTTAATGAATGGCAGTTGCTCAGTCCAACTGTCAAAATACAGTGCCTGGGGAAATTATTTTTTAAGAAATACTAAGTATCCCCCAATAAAGAGATTGACTAGTCCAAAATCTGACAGCAACATAGGAAAAAAGTAATGTAAAGTCTATTTTACAAATACAAATTTTTAAATAAGGTTTACAGTATATGTAATTTTTTTTTAATTTTTTTTTACATTTTTTCCTTGGTAGTGGTCCTTTCCAACAGAAGCTATTCATGGCATCCCATCCATCTGCAAAAAGAGAAAATTCTAGGTAATTGAAGAAGAGAGACACTCACATCAAAATTGTATGCCCATCAGCTAAATGTACATCCAGGAATTCAGATATCTGAAGCATCCTAATGGTAAATTTGTACAATCAAGATTGTATTATTAGTGGGCACCTTGGGGGGGGGGGGGTACTATCCTCTTTTCTTTTCTTTCTGTCTACACCTTTTATAAGGGGCGAGGGGATCAGATACTGGTCGTACTTCTTACTGCGGGGGGGGGGGAGGGAGGAGATTTAACTTAGCCTGTGAATTCCCCTGGGGGGGGGGGGGGGCGCAAGGTTTCAGTTACGCCCTAGGCTGGCATTATTTATCTGACTGTGCTGGCAGCTACATTCAATAGGAAAAGGGTGTATTAACAAATGGAATTATGGAATCACATTTTGTCCATGAAACGATTATTCTGTCCACTGCTGTTGTTCAATATACTATTTGTATTTACATATCAAGCTGATTCATGTTAGAATGGGCCGTTTTGAGTTTAGTAGGTTTTTCATACACAGATAAAACCAGCCTACGGCCCTAAATGCCTGTATAATTACAGGAATACATTTATTCTCAAGGAAGTTAAAGTACAACTTAAAGAGGAACTGTAAGGAGAACTTTTTTTTTCTTTTTTTACAAAACAAAGGAAGAGAGAGAGTGTTATGATGAAAAGAAGAAGAGATGAGCAAAAGAGAGGAACAAAAATCCTCTTACCCTGTCAGTGTGGTATAGGAAAAGTTCTTCATGCAGCATGTGAGGAATCATGTTTACTACTGGCACAGAGAGCGGGGTGTTTTTTGTTTTTTTCTTATTCCTTTAACCCTTTCGGGATCGGCCGCCTAACCCCCCTTAAGGACCAGGGCATTTTGCGGTGGAGGGGGGTGCATGTGTTTGGGGGAGTCAGGCGGCCGGATCCCATCTGTGGCTGGCTGGGCAGTGTCCCGCCCCATGGTGGCAAGTGTCCCCCCTTACGCCAGCAGCAATCACTCACCTTCCAGGCTCCAGCGATCAGCCGCAGTAGCCCCCTTCTTCTCCAGCCGGCATCTCCGCTCCAAATGACGCTCAGGTCGGCCAGAGCAGAGGGGGGCGCCGATTGTTGCTGGAACAGCAGGGAGGTGAGTGGATCCTCTTCTTTTCCCCCATGACGCCACCGCTGTCAAAGTGGTCACATGAGGGAAGATGCCAGCTGTCATATGACAGCTTAATATGCCCTCTCGGGTGCACACGATTGCGTCGGGACGGTTCTTTAGCGTGGACGTTGAATCAACGTCCGGTCAGAACTGTACCGCCACCTGTGGAACATTGATTCAACCTACGGCGGTCCCCAGAAGGATAAAGACACACCCTTTTTTTTCCCTTATACCCAAGTTTATTCTCAAACCTTTCTTTGTGACTCCCCAATGGTGCATGTTTTGCAGGAAACCACACCAATGCACAGGTGGGGTAATTAGTGTCTCAGCTACATGGAATCCACCTAACTGAGACACTAATTACCCCACCTGTGCATCGGTGAGGTTGCCTACAAAACATGCACTGTTTGGGAGTTGAAAAGACTGGTTTAGGGCTCTGTTTCACACTAATGAATTGCAGCAAAATCCCCACTATTTTGCAGCAACTCTGTTTGCAATTATCATCCAGGGATTTAGTCTCATTCCCTGAACAAGAATTTCAAAAGCATTGCTATTTCTCTGCTCTCCGCTGCTAGTTCTTTTTTCTTCACTAGGTTGATATGCCAATGCCGTGTCTGATCTCCTATGTATACAGTTTTATTAATTTTTATGCTTCTGATATTAACCACTTTACCCCCGGTGGTACGAATTTCTCCATCCCTTTTTCCATCCTTTCACCCCCAGGGACGGAGAAATCTGTACCTTCCGCGCTACCGCCGCTGTCCGCGCTCCCGCCGCTTGTGCTCTTGCACCCGCCGCTCGTGCACGCCGCCGCCAGCTCACCCGGAGATCAATGAACGGGAAAATAGATTTCCGTTCGTTTATCTAAGCCCCCGCAATGCTCCGCTGCTTCTATTAGAAACAGCGCGATCATTGTGATTCTCCCAGCCTCCTACTGCTACCTGTAAGCGTCCTTCCGGACGCTTACAGGTCGCATGTAAACAGACTCACTGTGGCCATCTTGTGGCCAAATGGTAAACTACACCCTAAAGCATTTTACACATACAATTACATTGGATTACACAATAAATTAACTCATTACCTCCCACACTCCCCAATTTTTTTTTTTTTGTAATTTAAAAAAACAAAACAAAAATACAATAAAAAAAACATAAATAGTTACCTTAGGGACTGAACTTTTTAAATATTTATGTCAAGAGAGTATAACACTGTTACTTTATAAACTATGGGCTTGTAATTAGGGATGGACGCAAAACTGAAAAAAATGCACCTTTATTTCCAAATAAAATATTGGCGCCAAACATTGTGATAGGGACATAATTTAAACGGTTTTATAACTGGGACAAATGGGCAAATACATTTCATGGGTTTTAATTACAGTAGCATGCATTATGTAAAAACTATAATGGCCGAAACCTGAAAAATATTTTTTCCCATATTTTTTCCTATTTTCCCATTAAAACACATTTAGAATAAAATAATTCTTGGCATAATGTCCCACCTAAAGAAAGCCTAATTGGTGGCGAAAAAAACAAGATCTAGTTCATTTAATTGCGATAAGTAATAATAAAGTTATAGACGAATGAATGGATGGAGCACTGAAAGATGAAAATTGCTCTGGTGTTCAAGGGGTAAAACCCCTCAGTTAACCCTGAAATGGTTAAAGGCTCAATATTTCAGCACTCCTAGCTCTGAACTACCTCTGTGCCAAACCTCAGCCCCCCAGTCGGGCTGGTTCCTGAGATAGAGTATATCAACGCTGTCTTGTGAACCAGTGGGGCTGTCGTTTGGCACAGCTGTAGTTTGAGTAGTCCCCTACTTACTCTCAATATTTGCAATGTGACGCAAACAGTGCAGTATACAGTCCACAGACTGTGAGTGCACGCATCGTCCAGTACCACACTGCATGCTGCATTTTATGCATTTTAAATTGTTGCACTGAAAACACATTGTGGATGCGTCATTATAATATAATTTTATCATGTTGCGTTTATATTGTCTATTGCGCCACAACAGACGTAGTGCGAAAGGACCCATAAGGCCATCATTAGGCCATCACTTCTTATCAGACATAAATTATATATATCTTGTTTTTTTTACACTACAAATAAGGCTTTTTGTGAGTATTTGCTTTTTTTCTTTTCTTATTGAAATTTTTAATGTTTTGCATACAATATTGGTAGACAGCAGTACACAAGAGAAATAACATTGTAAAGATATAGTGATCTTAACATGGGTAAAATTCAAAGGTTAACTATACAATCCAAGTGAATATGGGACATACCAAAAATACAATTGTAAGTATGAACCCGGGGTAATAAGCATCGGGTTGCTGAGATCATGCGTCTTGACTATTACTACTACTTTTAAACCTCACCACAAACACATCCCTAACTCCTGACATACAGGGTGGATGGATAATGCTGAGGGATAGAATCTGTTCTTGCAGAAATAAGAACCTTGGTAAAGACCAGTTTGTCATCGAGTCTCAATTATGTTGCATGTTTATTGCGGTATGTATAAAGAAAAGTGTTACCGTGTTTACCTTCTAAATGTTCAAAAAGGTGTAGTAAATATGATGGGAAGTGATGTATGAATGGAACTAAGGTTGTTTTCCAATTGGTGACTAGGGAACTAAATAACTGTGTAACTATATCTGTAACTGTGTTGCAGGGGCTAAGCTTAGGAAACAACATGTTCTGTGGGTTAGGGCCCTTTTACACTTAATCAGTTGCTCTCAGTTAAAACGGAAATAAAACTGATTTTCAAATTAATGCCCCTGTTTTCCTATAGCACCTTTCACACTTAACGTGTTTTAACCTTCTGCCGCCCGCGTCACGCCAGTAGGCGTGGCCGCGGCGGCAGCCCCAGGACCGCCTAAAGCCAATTGGCGTAAAGTCCTGGGGCTCTGTTTTGAATGAGATCGCGCGCATGGTGCGCGCGCATCTCATGCTCGGAGGGCGGAGCTCCGCCCCGCCTTCAGTCTCCGAGCGGCTATTGCCGCTCGGGAGACTGTTAGACGGCGATCACGCCGTCTATTTACTAGGTGCAGCGCTGCGATGAGCAGCAGCGCTGCACTGGGGACAGCCGTGTGACACGGCTGTCCCCATGGGGTACAAGAGAGCGATCGGCTCTCATAGGCAGAAGCCTATGACAGCCGATCGCCATAATTGGCTGGCTGTGGGGAGGGAGGGAGGGAAGAAATTTAAAGAAACAGGGTTTTTTCAAGAAAAAAAACAAACAATAATATTTATTTAAAAAAAAATAAACATGGGGGGAGCGATCAGACCCCACCAACAGAGAGCTCTGTTGGTGGGGAGAAAAGGGGAGGGGGAATCACTTCTGTGCTGAGTTGTGCGGCCCTGCAGCTTGGCCTTAAAGCTGCAGTGGCCAATTTTGCTAAAAATGGCCTGGTCACTAGGGTTGGTTTAGCCCTGCAGTCCTCAAGTGGTTAACTGAAATCTTCTTCCCAATGCACTGCTATGGAAAAAACCGCATACCAACGCGCACTAACGGGTACCAACGCATACTAACGCACACCAACTGATTAAGTGTAAAAGGGCCCTCAGGGTTTTGTGAGTATTTGCTTTTAGTAATTTATTTTATAGGGGAAAAAAAATACATTTCTCCAATTCCATCAACAATCGTTTTAAAATAAACAATGCTATTATAGATAAAACCCACAAATTGTATTTGCCCATTTGTCCCGACTATCACAATAAATTATGTTCCTAGTACATTGTATGGCGACAATATATTATTTGGAAATAAGGGTGTATTTTTTCTATTTCATGCTTTTTGAATGTTAGCAGTACAAGCCCTTATTTACTAAAATAACAGTAATATACCCTCATGACATACACATTAAAAAGAGTCCCAATGGTAACTATTTATGTATTTTCTTTGAAGGCTGTTACTTTGCTGGAAAGTGTTTTATCTTACCTATGTGGGAAGAACAGGGGCAAAAAAGGGTTCATAAATATAGAGGGGATGCATTCTTAAATGTTTATTTTAATGCTTTACTTTTGTCCAGTAGATGGTGTTATATACTTAATCCTGTGTTTACACAATTGTGTGTTTTTTTTTTGTTTTTTTTTACTATTAACTTTCCCTTTAATGAATGAACATGGCTCCTGATTGGAGTCATGTTTATTAATTCACAGGCACTTTGATTGGCTTTGGGAACACGTTTCCGTTGACCAATCTCTGCCGAGTAAGTCCCGCCATGAAACAAGCGTTGGGAGCACGGGTGCACCCATTGCTGTTTGACAGCATATGCCTGTATGTCTTGTTTGCCAGACAGAGGCACAAATCGGGGCCCTTTACCACTAGCAATCACAAACGCCAGCGATTGCGATTTTTAATTCATTTTGTTATGCGATTGCGATTTGCGATTTTTATTTGCATTGCATTAACCCTCTGAAAATCGCTCCAGAAAGCGATTGCGATTTGCGATTTACAAATCAGAACACTATAGTGGAAAATACTAATCATGATTTCTAAAACGTAGCAATTTAAAAATCACTAGCGTTGTGCGATTTTGCGATTCAGCTGTGGGCCCTTATATATATGTCCAGTTTGTGTGAAGAGGTTAAATATGCCTTCAGGGACCCTTGGAAGGCTTCAGAAGCATATATATATATATATATATATATATATATATATATATATATATATATATATATATATATATATATATATATATATATATATATATATATATATGCTCCTGAAGACAGATGGCTCCATACATGTACATTGTATGAAGACTCACAGAGGTAATATAACTTCACCAGGGCACAGTGCGGTAATAAGGAGACAGAGAGGGGACAGGGGAGGCTCAATAGGGTCCAGTGCCTACCATTTAGATAGTAAGTATGACTCTCTTTTCACTACAGATTTCCTGTAAGCCTTGCTGTGTATGAGATTTCAGGAAGTTGATATGATGACACATTAAGGTAATTATTCTATGCTTAAATTACGGTTAATGATTTTCTAATGAATACTTATTAAAACACATATAGATGTAACAAATGCACTAATGACAAAATGTAACATAGAAACAAAAGTAATCATTCATAAACACATGAGACTGGCAAAGATTCTCTATACAAATATGTTGTTTTAACTTTGCCAGCGTTAATCCTGGCAGAGCAATAAGCCAACACAGAATGTTCATCAAAGCTATGAGAAAAAAATCAATAAATGCATTTACTATTTATATTGACTATTTTTGTTCTTTAGTTCTTGCTTACACAGTATTCAATAAAACATTGTATATGATAGCACAGCATCGATTCTGAGAACATTTCTTGAATCAGTCAAGATATTTATACAACAATATCAGTTCATTCTTGCTGAAAGATAATGTATAAAGTAAGGCATGAGTAATATTACATTATGAACCCAATAAAAAAATCCAAAGGCTCAGTTGTTAAATACTAAAAGCAAAGTGTAAATTATAAGCATTTTTTTTTTTTTGCACTACATTTTCCAGTGTGAAAATCTGTTTTATATCTTTACTTGCCTACAGTCGTACACCTACTTATAATCTGATCCTTGCACTCTCTAGCTTCCTGTTCTGAAAAAGGGTCTTGAAATTCCACTTCCTGCTAAGTACAAATATACAGCAAGCTGCGGTAACACATACCGTCTTGCAAAATCTCTCACCCATCTTTTGTGCATAAAACTGTGGATGAGTTTGGCAGTGAACTGTGCGCCTAAAGAAACATATATGCAAAGCATTTCCATGTTCCACCCTTGTTACGGCATCTGCCACCCCCCCTCAATCACATAATTTTCTCCTTTTATACTTGATATTGTAGTCTGTCCTACTCTTCAGGAGTCACATGGTTGCTTTTTATTGACCCTCCCACCACCTACATCTACAGAAGGCAGGAAGCTGGCGGTAGTGCACTGATGAGCACATATGACTTATTGATGAAACAGGTAAAAATAGTATTTTTTCAGTCACTTTGCTTTTGTACACTGTATGTGTTTGCTTAAACTAGATTGCAATGGCCTTGTTCACCTCTGGGTTTAGTTGAGGTTTTAAAACCACAAAAGTGGCCAATATTGAAATCCACTTTCCTGGCTGTTGTGCAGATCTTTTGTCTCCACTGCTGTCGTAAAGGGAACCCAAGGTGATAGGGCTATGGAGGCTACCGTTATTTCCTTTGAACCAATACCAGTTGCCTGGCAGTCCTCCTGATCCTGTCTATCTAATACTTTTAACCATAGACCCTGAACAAGCATGCAGCAGATCAGGTACCCTGACTCCTGCTGACTTAGGTTTTACTGGATTAGCCATATGCTTGTTCCAGGGTTTTGACTCACACTACTTATGCCTGAAGATCAACGGCTTCCAGCCAACTGGCATTGTTCACAAGCAAATAAATATGGCAGCCTCCATATCCCTCTTACCTCGGGTTCCCTTTAAGTTTTGTACACACGCTAGAGGATTTTCAGCCTAGATGGTCTGTTGGGGTGGTTTCCACTGAGAATCTAGCGTATGTACTGCAGCACCGATGCATCACAGAACAATCTGATGTGTCAGATCATCTCAGCAAAGTGTAGATTGAGCCCATTGTTTTCCTACCCACTTTGCCCAATTGAAGCCACTCAGTGGTGCCCTGCGCTGTTGTCCCTTCTGCACTTTTCATAACAACAGAAAACATCGCTAGCCTCTAAACCACGTGACTGTAAAGCACTTGGACCTGAACTGTTGCCCGAATGATCAAGTTCTAAATCCTGGAGGTGACAGCTATTGTGCATGTGTACGTACATTTAGTCCCTAACCCTTAACAAGCATGCAGATTATTGGTGCAGACTTCTCCAAAAGTTGCATGTTTGCTCCAGATGTGGCACAGCTGTGGGAGTCCTCTGGGAAATGTTTAATGCAAGCAGCTTATTAGTGCATGCTTCATCCATTATAGACTAGCCCTTGGGCACAGCCCTCAGGATGTCTGCTCCATAACTAGCGGATGGTACCAGTTATGAGTTTAGTTATGGAAGTGTTGCATAGTTGATTTATAATTGGGCTTTTTGCTTACTAGACTTTGTTCCTTTGATTCCACTTCGGTTCAAGAACTGACTAGAAAACTAAGAATCCTTTCCTCCTCGGCTAAGATGGTCATTGAACTCACATTATCACCAACCAACCAGCTTTAACTTTAGTAACGCCAATGTATGTGTATGGATGGAGTTTGCTTTTGACATGTTTTAATGCCGATACTTTAATTACTGATGCCTATAACACATGCGCTTGCATACTAACAACTTTCATATGTCATAGAACGCTTTCACATAAGCTGAACTGCGTGTTTGCTGGATAATTTGCCCACCAAGCAAGTGCCATCTTCCAGCAAGTGCCATGGCTGCTATGCAATGCAATTGAATGGCAGTGGTTGTACCCACGTATGCCAGTAGTTGACATACAGTGCAGGTGCCGTGCAACAGGAAACCACCCTATATTACATTTACCGGGTAGTTGCCATCCACTGAGATGTACATTCAGGGGGTGGGCCCGTGCCGTGAGCTTATTTATATTCTATAAATATTCTATTATGGCCTTGATTCATAAAGGGCTGTGCAATAACAAAATTAGGTCGTTAAAATACCGCACTCAGTATTTTAGACTTCATAAAAATTTTCCAAGGTGCGGTAGAAGTTCGGTAATTTACTGAAGCCCATTGACAAAAACCTGTTCAGTAGCAGCAGAAGAGTGTGGAGTTGTCTCTGTGTTGTTACATGCTGTTCCTTGCAGTGAGGACATTACAATATTAAGAGGCATCGCAACATCCCTTTAGAATGTACAGCTTTGTTATACTGCCTCTGCTCGCTCTGAAACTATTAGTCTATCTTAACATTTTATTTAAATGCAACAGGTTAGATGAACTCCAAGAAACGTTAACCTCCTGAGCATTACGTCGCGAGTCCCCATGGAGATTCTATAGATTTAATGACCCCACAAGGTTTAGCTAGCACTAGGTTAGCTAGTATAGGTAGCCAACACCCCCTGAATGCCCCTGATCCAGCCACTTATTACATTACCCAGCCTCTATCCAGCAATCTGTGCAGCATCCCCGCACAGCTTCGCTCTTCTCTATGGGGAGGATTGTACATGACGTTATGCGCAGACCCGATCCTCCCCATAGAGAGACCGGAGCTGTGCGGGGAGGCTGCGCCAAACGCTGGAGCCAGGCTGGGTAATGTATTTATTGGCTGGATTGAAGCCGATCGGGAGGTACTGGTTACCTATACTAGCTAGCCTAGTGCTAGCTAATGCTTTGTGGGGTCATTAAATCTATTGCGGGAACCTAAAGGGTTAAATGGCCAAAGGGCCACAGGGGAAACCTCTTTTGTTCTGTTTTCTTTGCTCGCTGCCTGAGGGGTAGAAAAGCTTGTTCC